>NC_056690.1:70375052-71074552 GCF_018350215.1 Panthera leo
GGCAGAGAGAAATTCTTAACCTACATCTAGGTTAAGAATTTGTTTGTTTTTTGGTTTATTTTTTTCATTTCTTTAAATGTTTATTTTTTAGAGAGAGAGTGTGTGTGAGCAGGGGAGGGGCACAGAATCCGAAGCAGACTCCAGGCTCTGAGCTGTCAGCACAGAGCCCAAGGAGGGGCTCAAACTCATGTACTGCAAGATCACGACCTGAGCCTAGCAGAAGTAGGCCTCATAACCGACAGAGCCACCCAGGTGCCCCTAGGTTAAGAATTTGAATAGCTTCTCTTCCTCTAAATGTTTATGCTCCAGGCTTTTCTGTTACTTAACTTTTCCACCTTCAGCCTAGACTCCCACACCCATTTACATGGAACTCATGTTTACTAGATGTTACCTTGTTTCTTAATCTCTCCATTTTTTGGTCCCATAAATGGGAGATACATACCTTGTCACACTTGGGTAGATTAGAAAAAGAATAAGTGTTTAGCACATTTGTAGTGTACCGTATATACAAAATGGCAATGATGAGTAACCAGGGACTTAGAGTGTTGTCAGTCTTTGTCTTCACCCAACTATTACTCTTTTACAACCGTTGCAACCTGTAGAAACATAAATGTACTTTGAAAAAGCTTTATCAAGTGTGGAAAATTAGGCTTTCTATATCTGCTTTTGAAAACTGATACCTGACGTGCATGCAGTTCTCTGAAAAGTTTATTTGCTTCTTTTTTCCCAGGTGAAAGGAAAGATGTTGTCCCGGATCAGAGTAGTTGCCGCTCCTTGTACTCTGGCATGTCGTCATTTGCACATAAAAGAGAAAGGCAAGCCACTCATGTTGAACCCAAGAACAAACAAGGCTAGTAACTTTAATACTAACATAACATTTTCTCTCTTCCTGGAAAAGGTTTGATATATTTCAGACTGATAAAGTATGAACTTTTTGTATTTTGTAGCTTTATCCTAAAAGTATTCAGAGGTATTTGCTTTTTCTGCATGACTTTTCCCTTTTCTCCATGTGGCAAGAATCGTGGCTGCATTATGGCTCCCAGTTTCACCCCTCACAACTTCTACCACCAGAAAAAGATTGACTTTATTTCCTAGTTTCAGCTGAAAAAAATCCCTAAAATAGCAGTGTAGCCAGGACTTTTAGCCAGGGTGGGATATTTAGATTTACCCAGCTCAAATCAGGTACTTACCCTGGACCAATCTAATTGAGCCCTTGGAAGATGGAGTCAAAATTGTAAAATAAAATTTCATCTAATGTCCACCCCTACCGTACCTCCAACCAGCTTTTTGGACACAAATCATTGTGTACAAGTGCTTTTGCCCAGTAATCTCATAGTGCTACTTCAGAGTGGGGAGACTTCTGACCCTCTTTACAACTCTTGGGGCAGAAGTGGCAGGCATTATTGATACCTAGTCTTGCCTTAATTCTGTACCCAAAGTGTGTTCAGTGGGCAAGTCCCTTTCTATTTTTTAGTGGTGATATTAATTAGGAAATACACATGCTTCTGAAAAAAGATTTCTTACAGAAAGCTTGTAAGAGGATACATTAGATTTATTGTAATCTGTGAGAGTTACCTCTTGGGAAGGGTGCATGCAGATTGAGTTGCGATTTATTTTAAAACAATGGTCATCAGAAATTTGCCAGTCCCGTTTATTTCCTCTGGTGGGGGTTGGGCATAATTAATTGTACAGTGTATGTTTTGAAGGATTTCAGGCCTGCAAGAGGAAATTTGATCGACGGTCACGCAGAGCGCCTTATCTTTGCATTTTTGGTACCTTGCACAGAAATGAGAATTCTGTAGGCAGTGGTGAATTAAATGAAGCTTAATGAGGGATGTTCTAATCCTCTTTTTTTTTTTTTTTTTTTTTTTTGGCCTCACTTCCCCAAATCTTGCTTGCTCTCCAAGATGCAACTCACTCAAATCCAGTTCTCCTGTAGAGCCTTTTCATACCACCATAGACTGGAATAATCTCTCCTTTCTCTGAAACCCTGTAGCAGTTTTTATCTTCCTGTTCCTGTGGCAAGTAATCAATATATGTTGCTGCGTGCTTCCTTTCATCTCTTAAGCTGTCCTTGAAGTAGTTGATGGTAGTTGCGTTTTCATGAATTTATATTCCTAACTATATTTCAGGTTCCTTTGGGGATAGGGACCATTCAAAATTTCTTAAATTTTTTACGATGCCATGAGTACAGTAAACAGTTGCTAAGTATGTTGGTTTTATTTTATTTTTATCCTTACAGAAACTATTTAAAATGTACTGTGAAGAGATTATAAGAAATTTATAAAATACATTAAGTGGCAAATTAATTTTAAGGAGGAGGGTAGTCTAAAATGCATTACAGTACTTCTGTACAGAAAATAAAATCTAATGCTCTGGCCCTCTGAAATCTCTAAGGTTGGATAGCATCTGTATGGTTATCTCATTGAAAGATCACTTTTGGAAGCCCTGTAAGCATCAGGAAGAGTTATTTTGTTGTGTGTGTTTAAGAAGGAACATAGACTGTGATTCCCAATTTGAGGGTCATGAAGTCCTTGGGGACTTAAAAATCAGGCATGTGCTTCAAACATTGTAGACTAAATGTCTTAAGAGTATGTTGCTGCTGCGATTAATAAAATAGTAATATAAGGCAGTACTGAATTCTTTTAAGATTGTAATCTTTTAACACATCCCAGCAGGGCGCCTGAGTGACTCAGTTAACCATCAAACTTCAGCTCAGGTCACAAAATCAGGGTTCATGGGTTTGAACCCTGCATTGGGCTCTGCACTAAGTCCAGAGCCTGCTTTGAATCCTCTCTCTCTCTGTCTCTATCTCTCTCTCTCTCAAAATAAATAAATAAACTTAAAAAAATAAAAACACATCCCAGAAATTGAAAGGATGAATTGGACAATTAAAAAAATAAATAAGATTGTAATCTTTTAAGATTTCTGGAATCACTGTCTACTAAAAGCATACCTGTTATTATGTCTATAAGACTTTTTCATTGTGGTAAATAGTGTACAATTTACAGTTTTAACCATTTAAAATTGACAGGTCAGTCACATTAAGTACGTTCAGAGTCACGCATCCTTCACCGGAAATGGAAACCCAGAACCCATTCAGCAGTCACTCCCCATTTCCCTTTTCCCCTCCTCAGCCCCTGGCAGCCACTAATCTGTTTTCTCTTCCTATAGATTTGCCTATTCTGGTATGAATATGAAATTCTTTATGAAATTTTTTAAAGTCCTTATACTTAAAAAATTTTTTTATGTTTTTATTTATTTTTTTAATTTTTTTTTAACGTTTATCCATTTTTGAGACAGAGAGAGACAGAGCCTGAACGGGGGAGGGTCAGAGAGAGAGGGAGACACAGAATCTGAAACAGGCTCCAGGCTCTGAGCAGTCAGCACAGAGCCCGACGTGGAGCTCGAACTCACATACCGCGAGATCGTGACCTGAGCCAAAGTCGGACGCTTAACCGACTGAGCCACCCAGGCGCCCCTGTTTTTATTTATTTTTGACAAGAGAGAGACAGAGCATGAGCAGGGGAGGGGTAGAGAGAAAGAGGGAGACACAGAATCCGAAGCAGGCTCCAGGCTCTGAGCTGTCAGCACAGAGCCCGATGCGGGGCTTGAAGTCACAAGCCGTGAGATCATGACCTGAGCTGAAGTTGGAAGCCCAACCAACTGAGCCACCCAGGCGCCCCAAAGTCCTTATACTTTAAATTTTTTTTTTTTTAACGTTTATTTATTTTTGAGACAGAGAGAGACAGAGCATGAATGGGGGAGGAGCAGAGAGAGAGGGAGACACAGAATCGGAAGCAGCCTCCAGGCTCTGGGCCATCAGCCCAGAGCCCGACGTGGGGCTTGAACTCACGGACCGTGAGATGGTGACCTGAGCTGAAGTCGGACACTCAACCGACTGAGCCACCCAGGCGCCCCATTCTTATACTTTAAAGGACAGTGAACATCACTGTGCTAGGTTATAAGCAGGACTTTAGGTGTTAATTTGAATTTGGTAGCCATGAAACTTTGGCTCTTCACTTAACCTCTCCAGACCCAAGTCTTCACCCTTAAATCATTAGGTAATATAGCATTTTGAAATGTTCAGAAAGCATTAAAAATTTTTTTCACCATGACCAAGTGGGATTTATACCTGGGATGCAGGGCTGGTTCAATATCCTGAAACGTTCAAAAGGCTGTGCAAGTGTAAGATTGGATTTCTCCTTCCATCCTCATGCTCATTTACTTATTTATTTTTTATTATTACTTAATATTTATTTATTATTATTATTATTATTATTTATTATTTATTATTAATTATTTTATTATTACTTATTTGTTATTATTCCTTATTACATGCTATGTATTTACTTATTTATTTTTTAAATTTTACTTGAGAGAGAGAGAGAGAGAGAGAGAGATTCACAAGCAGGGGAGGGGCAGAGGGAGAAGGAGAGAGAATCCCAAGCAGATTCCATGCTGTGAGCTCAGAGCCTGACAGGCGGCTCATACCACAGACTGCAAATTCTTGATCTGAGCCAAAAGCAAGAGTCAGATGCTTAACTGACTGATTGGCTAACTTTCTAGATAATTTTTTGAAACTCATCTTTGCATCCTTTGTTGTAGGAAGTTTGCACTTCCCAGTTTTGTACCTGGAGCTCTGGCTTTATGGTTATTAGTTCTGTGAGGGTTTTTGTTTATTTTAACTTCCCCTGGCTATATGTCTAATAGGTAAACTAATTCAAATTTTTATTGTTTGTGTAAATAATAATCATATTATGACTAATGAAAAATTGCATTCCTACTACCCCAGTACATCATCTGTTTTTATTTTGCCAAATCCCCTTAGAAGTATATTTACCTTTAAGATTGTAGTATATAATTTTATATGCCATTTTACTGCTGGGAAGAGTGTATTATAAATAATCTCCATGATGCTTTGTAAGCCTTTTATATATGGCTGCATCATAATTTAGTAGATAGATTTGGAATCATTAAGACTAAAGAGAGACCCCCTTGACTCTTACATGCTGTGTTATCTTCAGTGTAAGGTTATACCTACAGTTTCTTTATCTAGACTGCTGTGGAGAAAAAGGAAAATTCTAAAGCTACTTTAGGCACTGTAAATGCTTTATAAATGTGAGTTACCCCCTCCAGGGGATGTTTTGTAATTTAGTTAGCCATGACCCTATTATTGAATATAATTTTCAATTTTGACATTATGAATCATTAGTTACTAGTTATCAGTTTTATAAGTAGGTATTTGGTAATTTCCTAATCCCTAACAGATTATTCTGATTGTATTTGGAAGGAAAGATATAGAAGGGGCCTTTTATGTCTCCCCAGTGTTTACTTGCAACACTCAAGTCTAGTTAACAGATTTTTATCAATGTTGACTTATGTGAGAAAACTAGGTGTGTCTAAAGGAAAAAGCTCAGGGGATCTTTCAGGATTGGTCAAAGGAGGTACACTTCTACTGTGTTAATTGGCAGGGTATTGCTGTTGCATAGATGAGAAAAGGGCAGACTTGGTGGAACAGGTGGCATTGAGGAATGGAGAGGGAGAGGCTGACTGTTAAAGAACTAATCAAGGCATTCATTTTAAGCTAATGTCGTCTTTGCAGACTTGCTTCACTTATTAATACCAGGCTAGAAAATGTAGGCATTTGATCAACTATTAACGTAAATACTCAACATATAAAAATGTTTTAAATCATTTTAACTTCTACCCTGCATTATAAATAAAATGCTTTTGAGTGTCCCTTAAACCTAGATAAGAGATAGGCAGTGACACCTTGTATAGCCAACTCATTTGTCTTTGGCACTAGGATAGGCACTTTTAAGTGAACTCATTAATTCATTTAAATCTAAAGTTTAGGGTCGGCTAAAGTTTAGGGGAGCCGACTAGCTGGCTCAGTCGGCGGAGCATGTGACTCTTGATCTTGGGATCATGAGTTCGAGCTTCATGCTGGGTGCAGAGATTACTTACTTAAATAAATAAATAATTTTCAAAATAAATGAAGTTTAGCTTTTCCACTTTTGTCTTGTACTAGAGTTGGAAAAGAAAGTAAGAGTGATAGTTTGGGTTTTACATCTTTTATATTTCCCAGCCTTAGGTGAAATCTTACAAGGAGAAACATGAGTTGCAAAGGATTTAGTGATTTAAGTCTTCTCCCTTTTCTCTTTTTCCAATATAGCTGAAGCTTTGTCAGTTTTGGAGATCTTTTTAAAGAGCCAACCTTTGGGTTAACTGATTTATTTTTCCAGTTGTTTTTCTATTTTCTATTTCACTTATTTTTGCTCTAATCTTTAATATTTCCTTCCTCCTTGCTTCAGGTTTAGTTTGCTCTTTCTCTCCCCCCTAGTTTCTTAAGGTAGAAGCTTAGACGATTGATTTGAGATCTTTCTGCCTTTTTAATGTGGGTGTTTACAGCTCTAAATTTCCCTCTAAAGATTGCTTTTGCTGCATTCCCTAAGTCCTAAGTTTTGGTGTGTGTGGTTGTTTGGTTTGGTTTGGTATATGTGTTTCAATTCATCTCAGAATATCTTCTAATTTCCTTTGTGATTTCTTCTTTGATCAGTTAGTCATTTATGAGTTTGTTGTTTAAAATCCAAATATTTGTGAATTCCCCAAATTTCCTTTTATTATTGATTTTTAATCTCATTGCATTATGGTTGGAGATCAGACTTTGGATGATTTCATAAATCCTTTAAAATTTATGGAGACTTATAATTATAGTTTAACATACAGTCCTGGAGAGAATATTCCATGTGCACTTGTTTTGAAGAATGTTTATCTTGCTGCTGTTGTGTGGAGGGTTCCATACATGTCTGTCAGGTCTAGTTGCTTTATAGTGTTATTCAGGTCTTATATTTTCTTGGCCGATTTTCTGTGTAGGTGTTTTCTCCATTATTGGAAGCGAGGTATTAAAGTCTCCAACTTGTCTTTCTTCCTTGGATCCTGTCAGTTTTTCCTTCAAGTATTCTGAACCTCTTTTACAAATGTATATATGTTTGTAATTGTTATAACTTCTTAATGGATTGACCCTTTTGTCATTATAAAATGTCCTTCTCTAGTAACAGTGTTTATTTCAAAATCTGTTTGGGTTATTGTTTATGTGGTATATCGTGTTCTATCTTTTTACTTTCTACCTAATTGTATTTTTGCTATAGACAGCATAAAGTTGCCAATCCCTGCCTTTTTATTGTAGATTTTAATACATTTACATTATCTAATGGTTGATAAGATACAGTTTAGTCTGCCATTTTGCTATTTGTTTTCTAAATGTCTTTTTTGTCCCTCTGTTCTGCCATTGTTCCCTTCCTTTGTGGTAAATTGATATTTTCAAGTATACCAATCTAATTCCCTTGTCATTTCTTCTACTGCCTTTTCCTGAGTTGTTTTCTTAGTGGTTTGCCCTGGGGATCACAATTATCATCTTTATAACAACTTAGTTCAGTTTGATTCCAACTTAACTTTAATAGTACACAAAAGCTGTTGCTGTATAGTTCTGTCCTTTCCTTCAGTGCTGGTTTGTCATCCAAAGCATGTGCTTATGCATTGTGTGATCATCAATACAGATTTATATTTATTTCTTTTTTTAAAACATTTTTAAAATTTTATTTTAGAGAGCACAAGGAAGAGGGGCAGAGAGGGGGAGAGAGAGAGAGAGTCCTAAGCAGGCTCCAAGTTCAGTGCAAAGCCCAGTGTGGGGCTCAGTCCCACGACCATGAGATCAGGACCTGAACCGAAATCAAGAGTTGGATGGTCAACTGACTGAGCCACCCAGGAGCCCCTATGTTGACTTTTATATTTACCTGTATGATTATCTTACCCATGTTCTTTATTTCTTCAAGTAGATTTAAGTTACTGTCTAGTGTCTTCATTTTAGCTTAAAGGACTGTCTTTGGTATTTCTTGTGAGACAGGCCTGCTAGCAATGAGTTCTCTATTTTTATTTGAAAATATCTTAATTTTTCCTTCAGTTTTGGATAATTTTGTAAAGACTTAGAAATTCTTGGTTGACACGTTTTTGTTTTGTATTTTTTCTTCCAGCACTTTGAATATGTCATCCTACTGCCTTATGGCCTCTGTGGATTCTGATAAGAAATTAGCTGTTCCTCTTTTTAAGGATCCCCTGTACATGATGAGTCACTTCTCTGTGCTTTCAAGTTTCTTCTTTTGTCCTTGTCTTTCAACAGTTTGAATATGTGTGGCTAGGTATCGATCTCTTTGCGTTTTTTCTGATTGGAGCTGTTGAGTTTCTAGGATATGTGTTTCTTCTAGGGTTCGTGTTTCTCATCAAATTTGAGAAGCGTTTGGCCATTATTTCTTCAAATATCCTTTTGTCCTTTTCTTTCCTTGCCTTCTGGGACTCCTGTTATGCATATGTTGGCACACTTAATAGTGTCCCACCAGTCTCTGAAGCTCTGTTCATATTTACTCATTGATTTTTCTTTCTGTTTCTCAACTGGAGAATCTCAATTGACTTATCTTTAAGTTTGCTGATTCTTTCTTCCACCTGCTCAAATCTGCTGCTTAACCCCTCTGAACTTTATTTTAGTTACTGTACTTCCAATTCCAGAACATCTATGTTTGGTTCTTTTTTATAGTTTCTATTTTTTCAGTGATATTCTGTAGTTAGTGAGGTATCATTCTCTTACTTCCCTTTACTTCTTATATGTGGTGTCCTTTAGTTCTTTGAATATATTCAAAATAACTAGAGTCTTTGTTTAATTAGTACAATGTTTGAGCTTCCTCAGGGACAGTTTCTATTAGGTACCCTTTTTCCTGTGTATGAGCCAGACTTTGTCTTTGTGTATGCCTTATAATTTTTGTTGAAAACTGGACATATTAAAGAATGTGGCTGCTCTGGAAACCAGATATTCCTCCCAGGGCTTGTTATGTTGCTGTTGTCTATTTAGTGACATTTCTGAACTAATTTTTTTTCTGCGTGTGAAATATAATTGAACTACTTCTTTAAAGTCCTTATTCTTGTTTGTTAGGCCGACTAAAGTCTGCATCATTAGCTAAGTAGTCAACTAATGATTAGACAGAGACTTAAATACCTAAGGGCTCAGTGTACTTGTTGGAGTGTGTCTTTAGTGTTCAGGCAGGTTACAACTACACATTAGCCTTTATTTCCTGCTTACATGGAGCCTCCAGGTTAGCCAGAGATGGGAGCTAAGGGCCTTCTCAGATCTTTCCTGGACTTGCCTACAGTTTGTGCATGATGACCTTCTAGATTCTTACGAATATGTCAAGCTTTTCAACCACTGCCCCCACTCCCACCCCATGGACATTTTGTTCTTCAGCTTCTCCTTTTCAGTTTTTTGGTTAGCCTGTTGTTTCCTCAGCTGTTATCTACTGCCTTAGGCAGCTGCCATGTTAAATAATTGCCTCAGATTGTTTTCAGGACACTCTTCTGGAGAAAAAGCTGTTCACACTGGGTGAGCTCCATATAAGGTTAAATAAAGACAGATTTGCAAGTGGGGTCTTCCACTGAAATAATGGCAGCTTTCCTGGGGATGGGGCTGTAGAAAAATCTCCAACCGCTAGACTCTATTTTTCAAAGCGATTATTTCATAGTGATTGCTGTTTTCTAGGCTTCTGTGGAGCTGGGAAGGGAAACATAGGAATAAGGCAAATAAAAATGTCATGAATCCTGCTTTTCTTATGAAAATTCAGCTGCTTCTCTTGAATATAATGTTCCCTGATTGCTGAGGCCTTTGGTTAGTTTCCAGAATTCTGAAAAAGTTTATTCTGGTCATTTGGCCAGTATTCTTGTTGCTTTTATGGATGAAAAGATTTTTGGAAGTCCTTACTCTGGCGTTTTTACAGACATCACTTTGATAAAAAGAAGTTAACACACAGCTGAATATCAGAAATTGAAAAAGATTTTCATATGACATAGGTTAATTTTTTCCTAAGTATCATTCCCTGCTTGCTCTTTGTCAACTCAGCCTCACTGCTTTCTAGTGGAAGGAGCTTCTGTTATCAGTTTGGTTTGTGTTCTTTTAAGCTATATTCTGTTAATTTCATTTCTAATGTATGTATGGATCTGTGTATATGATTTATTTTATGGGGGGTTTCTGAATATAACAGTTAACAGTAAATGTGTTTGATTTGAAACTTGCTCTTTTTTTTTCTTAACTATGGGTCTGGGAGATACTTGTACTACATAATTGGAGATCTGTGTTTTCCATACCAGGAAATACCATAGGTTCCTTAACTGTTCCATAATTCATGGGCTTTTAGTTAGTTTGTAATAGTCAAGAGAACTAGAAACAGTACTATAACGAATCTTTTTTATATGCCTCTTTATGTATGACTATTTCTCTATGATGGCTGTCTAGAAGTAGAATTGCTCTCTTGTAGAGTATGTGCATTAAAATTTAAGAATGTTTTTAAGTTGTCTTCTAAAAAGCTTAAACCTGTTTACATTTCTAGCAATGGTATGTGAGAATAACTCTTTTACCACACCCTCACTGATACTAGAGATGATCAATCTTAAATACTTATGACAGTCTGGGCAAAATGGTATCTTACTTATTTTTTAAAAACTTACATTGAAATTACATTTTGTTGGATAGATAGCACCATTGCAACCTCAGTAAGCAATAATTTTTAATCCTTTTCTCCTTTGTAGGGAATGGCGTTTACATTACAAGAACGACAAATGCTTGGTCTCCAAGGACTTCTACCTCCCAAAATAGAGACACAAGATATTCAAGCTTTACGATTTCATAAAAACCTGAAAAAAATGAATAGTCCTTTGGAAAAGTAAGAGTTGATTAGATGTTTCGTTTTTTTTTTTTTAAAGGAGATAATTGTTTTAAGTTTATTTTATTATGAGAGAAAGCACAAGTGGGGAAGGGGCAGAAAGCCAGGAGAGAGCGAGAATCCCAAGCAGGTTCCACACCATCAGTGCTGAGCCTGATGCGGGGCTCAAACCCACGAACTGTGAGATCATGACCTGAGCCAAAGTCGGATGCTTAACTGACTGAGCCACCCAGGTGCCTCAGATGTTTGGTTTTTTTATTGATGTCCTGATCAGAAAAATTGGGAGCATTATGGTATGTAGTCTCAAGATGAAGTTTGGATTTTAGTCAGTTAACTATTATTTTTTTATTTTTTTATTTTTTTAAATTTTTTTTTAACGTTTATTTATTTTTGAGACAGAGAGAGACAGAGCATGAACAGGGGAGGGGCAGAGAGAGAGGGAGACACAGAATCCAAAGCAGGCTCCAGGCTCTGAGCGGTCAGCACAGAGCCCGACGCAGGGCTCGAACTCACGGACCACGAGATCATGACCTGAGCCGAAGTCGGACACTTAACCGACTGAACCACCCAGGCGCCCCAACTATTATTTTTATAATGATTATGTTTCCTTTATTTCACTGAATGTTTGTGTTTGCTATTGTAAAAGTTAGCAGAAATCTATTTTTAAGCTTAAAATCACAGAGCATTTCAGACTTGAATGTTAGAAACAAAAGCTATTATCTGACTTGTATCCTTTCTATTCAACAACTTTTATTAATCATCTACTTTGTGTTTGCCACTGTACTGGCCACTGAGAGTGTAAAGTAGGTAAAAGTTAGGTGACCATATAATATATCATCCAATCCAGAGGAGTGAAAAAGAGGAGTAACTGAAACTGTCCCAGGAAAACTAGAATGTATTGTCACTCCAGTAATACACAGCCCTGCCTTCTAGGAGCTCATCAATAGATATTATACTGTGACGGTCATAGTACTCTATACTACTGTGTGCAGGACAGTGAGAAAAAGGTACATGCAGAGAACATTCTGAAAGCACAAAATAGGGACTCCTAGCCGGATTTGGGGAATCCATTAAAGTTTTCTGGAGGAAGTGATTCCTGAGCTGTGTTTTAAACAGTATATTACACGTGGCAGGCAAAATGAGAAAGAAGGGCAAAATATTATGGGTAGAGGGATCAGTCTGAATGCAGAATTAAAAATATCTTCTGGGTTTGTTAAGTACAGGAGATTATTGTTTGATGACTGGTGAGAGTGGTTTCTCACCAGTAAGTAAAGCAGGACTTGGGGTTAAGGAGGTATATTTCAAGCTAGAAGGAAGTTGAAGGTGTTCACGTTGTGAGGAATGAGCCCAGAAGAAAGGGTAATTGATAGAACAAGATCCCAGAATACTGAAAGGGGCATAGAGTCAAGTGCAAAGATGGAGAGCATGGGACATGCAGAGGTAGAAGGCATAAGGTCGAGGACAGAGGTGGAGGCTGACCTTGCACAAGAAAAGTACAGAGGTAGAGGGAATAAGGTCAAGTACAAAGAGAGAACAGTGGGTTGAGTGCAGAGGTAGAGGGTGTAGGGTCGAGGGCAGAGGTAGAGGCTGGCCTTGGACAAGAAAAAAGAACAGGTCATTTTCTGGGGCAAGAGCAAAGATAAATACAGGTACAGTACGGATAAGCTATGCAGGTGGTAGGGCAGAGTTTGTGAGATCTCATCCTGCCTTGTTGACCTTGATTTTCTCTATGATGTCAAATATGGAGGTTGTGGCTAAGATTTAAAAGGGCCAAGGTTGAATAGAGTTGGTGAGGAAAGTGATAAATGTTTAGAATAGCCATTTAGCCAAAGAGTGTAGCTGAACAAGGACAGATTAAAGGGATGGGAAAGCCCTGAAGACTTAGTGGCTTAATCTTGTTTGTATTGATGTCATTCTGCCCAGCAATGTTATTTTTACATGGAAAAGGTGAAATTTAACTTAATTCAGGTTTGGGGTTTGCTGGGCTGGCAAAGATGCTACATTAATTTATTCAGCTAGTATTCATTCAGGGCTGTTATGTGTCAGGCATTGTTTTAAGCTCTAGAACTACAGTAATGAGAAATTCCACCCTTTCCTTCAGGGAGTCCATGGCTGGAAAAGACAGACACTGTGGAAGGGGAGTGCAGTGATAAAGGTACAGGGGTGTTCCAAAATGGTGAAGATTTGTTCAGAGTGAGAGGCTTGATCATGGGATCCAGAGTGGGGAAAGAAGAGGAGCCAGGGAGGAGCTAATAGAGCGGGAGAAAACAGAGGGATCCAGGAGCCAGGGATCTCTCAAAGAACTGGGAAGTGGGGGCAATGGATAGCTAGCCACAGGGGAGAGGGTTGCCTTAGTGGTAATCAGAATTTCTGAGCTGTAGTAGTCCTAGGTGAGGACAAGATCCAGCATGGAGCACTCAGAGGAGGGACCAAACTTAGATGGAGGTGAAAGTGAATCACAAGTGCCTGATAGGTCTCTGCTGTCTGTTTCACAGAGCTACTCAGTCTTGTCTGTTTTCTCCCCTGGACTGAGGAGCAATCTCCTTCCCTTTAACTTCTACCTATTGGTATTATTTCTGCCTGTGGTAGCTGCATAGAAAATACTATTCCTCTTCTAAATAGAATCACTTCTCCCTGATTATTCACCAAATATTTGCACACCAGTTATATTCCACTTACTTTGCTAGTTACTGGAGATACAGAGGTATATAAAGCAGTAGTCCCTAACTCATGATACCATCCAGGCTGGAGGGAAGACAGAGTCAGGAAGTAGAGTGAGAGTTGCAGAGGAGGGAGTAGGGTATTAAGGGATCTGAAAAGAGGAAAATCTGTGTCTGTGTGGTGGGGGAGGGGAACGGGCACCAAGGGACAGAGTGCCACCTGAGCTGCATTCGGGGAGAGTAAGTAGGGACTATGCATGCATAGGGGGTGTTCAGAAGTTGCGTTGTATGTAGCAACACCAAGGTAAGACATGGGTGTATTTGAGAAACTGAAGTAAGTTCAGTATGAACATGTGGCTGGAAAGTAGGCGCAGGTGTTGCTAACTAGTTTAGAAGCATTAGCCTATTTAATGGGTGTTTGGAAAGCATTCAAAGAGAATAGAAATAATAAGAGTTATTTTTTTAAGAGAAGACTAGATTGGAGCAGGGGAGCAAAACCGTGTGTATACAGACTAGTTAAGAAAGTTCTTGAGGTAGCCCAGGTGAGAAATGATGCTAGCTTGGATGGGGTGAGGGTGGAGAGGGGGAAATAGATATATTTGAAAATTATTTAGTAGGTGGACTCTGTAGGGCTGTTGCTTTATTAGACTAGGGTAAGGTAGAGTGAGAGAGGGAGAAATCAAGAATGGGATCTTGGATTCCCATTTGGTCAGGTGATAACAGGAAGAGAAACAAGTTTGAGTAAAAAGTAATGCGTCTGTTTTACACATATTTAATTCAGGGTGACCACTGTTTTTTTTTTTTAATAATAAAAGCATCTACGACTTAATATTTTTAAGTTTATTTTTTATAGTAATCTCTACACCCAACATGGGGCTCAAATTCATGACCCCAAGATCAAGAGTTGCGTGCTCTTCTGACTGAGCGAGATGCCCCATCGCTGGTTTTTTTTTTTTTTTTTTTCAGGCCAACATTTTCCAGTTTTCTAAACTTTATTCTTGAAAAGCCATTGTTTATATGTGTATATGAGTTGACCATTGCCTTTATGCTACCTCTATGCTTTATATAGATCTGATAATGCCATTAAGCCTATTGGATTATAACTCCACAAGGACAGAGGTCACTTCTTACATCCTGGGAGTCCAAAATAGTGCCTGGCACATAGTATTTAGTAAATATTTGAATGAATGCCACTTTATTTTGCTTCCGTATTTACATGTTAGTCACTTTGAACATTAGTTCCATAAGGATAGTCTTTGCATTTCTAGTTCCTGGTATAGAGCCTGACTCTCAGTAAGGGTTCAGTAAATGTTAGCTGTTGTTTCTGCTGTTCTCCTCCTCCTCTTCTCCTTTGTCATCATCAGCATCTATAATTTAAGTGCATTTTTACTTTTGTTAATCTTTGTCCTGGGTGTTAAACAGTGATAATTCAGGGTTTTGTTTTCTGGCAGGGAAGGAGTCCTCAGTTTTTGATGTTTGCGTATGACTTTCAAAGGCCAGAACTCTAAGTATAAATGCTGACTGATGTAGACATTATTTACTGTGCTTAATTTCAGATACATCTACATAATGGGAATACAGGAAAGAAATGAAAAATTGTTTTATAGAATTCTGCAAGATGATATCGAAAGTCTGATGCCAATTGTATACACACCAACAGTTGGTCTTGCCTGCTCCCAATATGGACACATCTTTAGAAGACCTAAGTAAGGCTTATTTTTAAAACTATATTTGCAAAGATTATTGTATAGGGAAAATTGCACCCCCTAACCCCTCTTACATTTCTCTTTTATATATGCAGTCTCAGGTCAACCACCTTCCCACCTCACAAAAGCTTAATTTGGACAAAAAGGGATTAATGAAAATCCAGCATGTTGATACCTTTTGTTTTTGTAGAAATAGCAACATTCATTCCTAACCTGTAACTTATTTTGGTTGTTAGAACTGTGCATTTCTGTACCAAAAAAGGGGGGATGTAATCTTAATTTTCGTGGCAGATTCTCCAGAATTATCATGAATATCATTTTGATGATCTGCCCAAATTAAGAGATTCTTTCTCTCTCTCTCTCTCTCTTTTTTTTTTTTTTTAATTTGTGTTGTTTGTTTTTTCTTTTAGAATTTGTACGAATTTTAATTTCAAATAGTTCTGGCACCTCAGCTATTTTAAGTAGAAAGAGTACTGGAATGGGCATCTACTTAAGTCTTTCAATAAGTCACTTTCTCCTTATGAATCTGTTTTCATATGAAACAGGGATCCTAGCACCTCTCAGAGAGCAGCTGAGAAGGTCAGATGAGGAACTGATGGGACAATTCTTTACAAATTTTTGATTATTTTGTGTTTTCTTGTCATGTTCCTCTAACCTGTCCTTTTCTTCAGTCCTCACACCTTTCCCATGTCCTGCTTACACGTTGATACAAATGTACAAATTCAGACAGTGCAGGATAGCATTGACCTTCACTCTCCCCTCATCTAGCCTAGTGGCGTTCAGACCTTAATGTGCATACAGAACACCTGTGGGACTTAAAATGTTGATCCATGCCAACCTTCCTCTCCTTCCCGTTCCCAAGATTCTGCTGACAAAGAGAAAGGTCTGGAGGTCTGGATTTTAATGACCGTGGTTGGTGATGGTGCTGCAGGTATTCCCTGGAAGACCCTTGGAGAACAAGCATTGTCTTGTTCTGTCCTATGTGCTGCCATCAGTTAATGAGTCTTAAGCATTTCTTTTTTTTCTTTTTCTTTTTACATTTATTATTTTTGAGAGACCGAGAGAGACAGAGCACTAGTCAGGGAGGGATAGAGAGAGAGGGAGACACAGAATCCGAAGCTGGCTCCAGGCTCTGAGCCGTCAGCACAGAGCCCGACGCAGGGCTCAAACTCACAAACCGTGAGATCATGACCCGAGCCGAAGTCAGACGCTTAACTGACTGAGCCATCCAGGAGCCCCAAGTCTTAAGCAGTTCTTATGTTAACCCAGCTGTTCAGCTCTTTTACATTTCTTTTTCATTTAGAATAGTGTTTCTCAATCCAGATTAAAGGATTAAGATAAAGTTAAAAAATACTGATGCCTAGGCCCCACCCTAGAGATTCTGATTCATTCAATCTGGAGTTGGGCCTCTGTGTAGGTATTTCATAAAAGCTCTTGCTGTGGTTCTGATGTGTACCCAGCACTCAGAACGGACTCGAAGCATAAAGAGCATGGTTTTTGGGTGAGGACAGGTACTGTGTGTCCATTATGCAGTATAGTGCTGCAGGGGTGTTTTTTTGTTTTTTGTTTTTGCATTGAAGATCATCAGTAAATCTTGGTTGTTTAATTGACCTAAACTCCAGGCCAGTTAAATCAGGATCTCTGGAGGTGGGACCCCTGGCATTTTTTTAAAAAGTTCATCAGACAACTCTGTTAAGCAGCTGTAGTTGAGAAACTGTTTAAACTGATTTGAGATGGGATAGTAATGCCAAAGCTGAGATAGGTACCAATGAGAAAGTTAAGTGTAAGAACCAGTTTGAAGGCACTGGGGACCTGTTGACCCTCACATCTGCCTGACTCATTTTCTACAACCTATGTTTCTCCCCCATCCCCTTCTCCCTACCTCTCTTCCTTTTTAAAAATCTGGATTATTTATCTCAATTGGATAACAATATGCTGTGTGTTTAAAATAACTTTTCACTTTTTCCTAATGCTTCAAGGACATCCTCTTTTGTGTGAAGTTATTTACTGTAGTTTTCTTCTCTCCCTTCCTGCTGCTTCATATTTCAAATTTTCAGTTTTAGTGAGTTTGAATCAGAGTGTATGTAGCTTTATTATGCTCTCCTGCATTAGTGGTTTATTTTTGTACTGCCTTTTTCTGGAGGTGTCTGGAGTTTATTTGAACATGAGATGTGGAAACATTCCTTCTTGGGTAACACCATCAATCGTATAATAATCATCTTTGTTGCAGCTACCGTGTGAGCAATGCAATTACAGTTTGAAATAGTCGAAAATGTTTGAAAATAATCCAGTGTGATTTAGCAAAATCTGCTTGGAAATGATACTGTGTCTTGATGTGTTATTACAATATCTAAATATTCCAATTATGAACAAAAACTTAGTAGAAAGCAAAAAACTGTTGTGAAATGCAAAGGTGTTTTTGTTCTGTTGCAGGGGATTATTTATTTCAATCTCAGACAGAGGTCATGTTAGATCAATTGTGGATAACTGGCCAGAAAATCATGTTAAGGTACTAATAGCACAACCTTCCTCTTCACAATGTATTTTCTTTCTTTGTAAGTTATCTCTGAATTTCCAAGAACAGTTTTCATTGTTGCTCTGATTTACTTTGCATTTACATACATGCAGATTTAGTGCCCTGAGGAGATCAGGATAGTAATACTTACAAAATGGGTGACAAGTACGGAGTTTACCCTGGGAAAGAAATTGGAACTAGTTCACGCTGTGAACCTGTCACTACCACTGGTGTTTCTTGCCTTCTTTTTATTCCTTTTCTGTTTCAATTCATGTTATTGCCGGTAGAGAAAATACCTTAAATGCCATAAAAAACTTTCATTTTGGTGGGTGGTGAGAGGATTTACTACGCCTTTTTTCTTCTAAATCCCAGGTAGATTTAGATCCGTAGCAAATATAAAACTCTTTGAGTTTCAATTGTAATAGATATAAATTTTCGTCAGTCTGGCTGTCTTTCATAAAACAAAATCTGATGACGTATTAAGATCTTTTGGTAGGCTTTAGTGCTTATTATAGGCAGTAACCTTACTTGCCTTTATAACATGTCTTCCTCACCAAAATAATCTTTAATGAATAATTATTAGTTGTAGTAATCTAGAAAAAATTTGGTTAGATAATTACTCACAGTATCATCTTAAAACTTGGTAGGTATATTTTGTATTCTAGATCTCCCCTCAGCCCCCCACACACTGTTGCTAAGGTTTTTCTTGTTTGGCCTACGTTATTATGTGGGAGTAGCATATTCATTTCTAAACTTGATTTTCTCTTCTGGTTAATCTCTGTCCGAAGTTTGCCTGCCTGTCCCTGGTTTAGTCTTTGTGATGATATATAAGTTGACTCTCCAGTCAGAAGCATTCTGTTCCTAAACCAAAGACAGAGGAAAATCAGACCTAGTTCATTCTCATTTTTATACCTAGATTCTAAAGTCCTACAGATTTAAGTATGCTTGGTTGGTTTATGTTGGAAGTTAATCAAGAAACAATTTTGTTTTTAAAAGAGTGAAAATATACGAAGAGACTCTTTTTTTCAAATGCTTTAGTACCCCATTTTTGGCAACTTTTAATTTATATGTATTTTTTGTAATTAAGGCCGTTGTGGTGACTGATGGAGAAAGAATTCTGGGTCTTGGAGATCTGGGTGTGTATGGAATGGGGATCCCAGTAGGAAAACTCTGTTTGTATACAGCTTGTGCTGGAATACGGCCTGATAGATGCCTGCCTGTGTGTATTGATGTAGGAACTGATAATCCAGTGAGTAAAACAATTTTTCCCCTTTGATCTTTCTCTCATATTTAAAAAACAAAAGTTTTATTATATTCTTCTTTTGAAGATAATATAAGATGGGAAAATGTTGTGATTAAAGCTAGTCTGTCTTGAACTGTGCTTTTGATATTTATACAGATAACAGTAAATTAAGCCTATTAAGAGATTCTTGAAGAAAATGTAATGAATTTTTAAAAATTACAATAGTAATTTTTTTATTTTGCAATTTTTGCTTTATAGAGTATGTTTAAACTGGTGACGTAACAAAATGATTTTATTTTTACATTTGGTCTATTTTGTAGGCACTCTTAAAAGATCCGTTTTACATGGGCTTATATCAGAAAAGAGATCGATCACAGCGCTATGATGACCTGATTGATGAGTTTATGAAAGCCATTACTGACAGGTATTTTGTAAAAGGTTGAGTAAATGGAAGAATCTTTAATTAATAAAAGAAAGGAACCACAGTTTTCTTTTCCTTTATCTCTTTTGAAGATGGGTACAAGGAGATTAAATATTTGAGAATTTGGGTTCTGTTCTGCCTGCTTAGATTCTGATGCTGGTGACACCCTCTATACTCTGCCTTGCTTTCCTGAGTTATCAGACCTGCTGTAGGAAGTCTGTATTCCCTGCTTCTGCCAGACCCTCCTGTCCAGTTCTCCCACCCCTTGGCCTCCGGGCTCACTTGCACCGTTCCTGGGACTCTCGTGCAGCTTTTGTGTTTTAAACTTGCTGATCTGGGGCGCGGGTGGCTCAGCCAGTTGAGCATCAGACTTCAGCTCAGGTCATGATCTCGTGGTTGACAAGTTTGAGCCCTGGGTCGGGCTCTGTGCTGACAACTCACAACCTGGAGCCTGCTTCGGATTCTGTGTCTCCCTCTCTCTCTGCCCCAACCCTGCTCATTCTCTCTGTCTCTCAAAAATAAATAAATGTTAAAAAATTTTTTTAAATAATTTGCTGATAATTGGGGCTCCTGGGTGGCTCAGTCCGTTAAGCACTTGACTTCAGCTCAAGTCCTGATCTCATGGTTCATGAGTTCGGGCCCAGCATCTGGCTCTCTGCTGTCAGATCTTCTGTCTGCCTCTCTCTCTGACCCTCCCCTACTTGCGCTCTCTCTCTCCCTCTCTTTCCCTCTCAAATAAATAAACATTGAAAAAAGAATAATAAGTTTGCTGACCATTGCTCCTCCTGTCTCTCCACCTCTGCAGCATCTGACCAGGTTTTCTACTCCTTCATCTTTGAAATTCTCTCTTCTCTCGATTACTGAAAGGCTTTCCTAACTTGGTCTTTCTCCCACCTCTTTCTGTCTTTTGTCATCTGTACTGGTTCTTCTTGCTCTCTTCTACTAAGTGGGGATACATTCATAGTTCTTTTCTCTTTCAGTCAGGTAAGCCATGACCTTCAGGCATGTGACTCCTGAACTTACCTCTAGTCCCACCTCTCTCTGAGGCCTGCATTTCTAACATCCCATCTAGACATTTTGTTGCTACTTCATATTTGTGTCCAAAACCACTCCTTCCCTTAGCAAGCTGCCTGTCTTCTCTTTAGCCAGCTTCTATTAATGGCAGCAACATTTACCCTCTGGCCAAAACTTTGCTTTTGCTCTTATCTTTGACTCTTCCCTCCTTCTCCATCAACCCTCTATAGTGTCTGTCGGTCCTCAGACCCAGGTGGTACTACCATGTAAATGCCTCAGAGATACATCTCCTCTTTTCCATTGCCACAGCCTTTCTGCACATCCTCATCTCTCTCTGGGAGGCTTCTAAACCTTCCTTCAGTTTCTCTCCTCTCCATTTCATCTCCACCTTATCTCTCTGCTACTCTTTTATTATTATTTTTTTTAATTTTTTTTTTTTTTTTTAATTTTTGAGAGAGAGAAAGACAGAGTACAAGGAGGGGAGGGGCAGAGAGAGAGGGAGACACAGAATCTGAAGCAGGCTCCACGCTCCGAGCTGTCAGCTCAGGGCCCAACGTGGGACCCAAACCCACCAGCGTGGAGATCATAACCTGAGCCGAAGTCGGCCGCTTAACTGACTGAGCCACCCAGGCTCCCTCTGCTAATCTTTTAAAAATGTGCACTTCATCATGTCATTCTTTTGCTTGAAATCTCTCAGTAGTTTCCTGTTGTTTTGGGGTAAAGTTCAAACTCTTTATGATACTAGCCCTGCCCTACCTTTTAAATTGCTAGTACATAGAAGATACTAAAAATTAATGCCTTTCCCTAGTCAAAGTTGACATATCTAAAACTAAACGTTTCATCTGCCCGTAAATTGCCACCTCCTCCCCGTCTCCTCACTTCCCTACCTTGGACAATAAATAGTACCTTCATAGTCATCCAGATTGCTTTGGCATTTTAATGGCGTTTCCCTGACTTCCCAGGTGGCCCTTATCAAGTTCTTTTTGCTCATTCTGATGTCTTAAAATTGTCCCTTTAACTTCCCGTGGTTTTTCCTTCAGATTCTCTTGTCCTTATACCATAGTAGCCTCCTGGCTGCTTCCTGCTTCTCCGCACACCAGTGTGTGTTACACGTCACTGGCACGTCTGTCCTTCCTAACGGGTCTTCCCTTCCCTGCGGCCTTCAGTGATTTTACCTTGGATACACAACAAAGTCCCATTCTCTGATTGTGCATTTAGGATTCTCCCTTATCTGGCCCCAGCCTACCTTAACCAACTTCTCCTTATTCTTTCCTATAAACCCTGAAATATATAGCCTGATTGTTGACAATTCAGGTTCACCAAAACACACCTTGTTTTTCTTCCTACTTCTTTACTTTTTGTTCTTTCAGGGCCCAAATGAAGTCTCCTCGCCTCTTCAAGCCTTCCCTTACCCCACCTCACCAAGATGATTGATGTCTTTTTTTTTGAATGCCAGTGAACTTGTACAGAAATTATTTTTTTTTAATTTTTTTTTTTAACGTTTATTTATTTTTGAGACAGAGAGAGACAGAGCATGAACAGGGGAGGGGCAGAGAGAGAGGGAGACACAGAATCTGAAACAGGCTCCAGGCTCTGAGCGGTCAGCACAGAGCCCGACGTGGGGCTCGAACTCACGGACCGTGAGATCATGACCTGAGCCGAAGTCGGATGCTTAACCGATCAAGCCACCCAGGCACCCCCAGAAATTATTTTTTAATTTCTTATTTAATATAAACTCTTCCTTAATATACTCTCCTGTGTTGCTGTTTACCTGCTAGTACAGTGAGAATATACGTGTCAAATAGATACTTTATGAGACTCAGAGGTAAAATCCCTTTCTTTTTAGGAAGTTATTTCATGCTTGTATGTGCTTGGTAACACTTGGATATAGTTTATGCCAGTGACTATCCCATAGGTCCACCTCATAAATTTTTCTGAATGAGTAGTAGATTTCTACATTTCGACTCCACTTTTTCACAGGCTCTCTGAAAATTGCCAGGTGCCCATTTAAGGGATACATTATTTTTAAATGGGATGATAAAGACTATTAGAAAAGCTATCTAATGGTGGTATTTTCAACACAGCCATTATGGGTTTTGTTCTTTTTAGATATGGACAGAACACACTTATTCAGTTTGAAGACTTTGGAAATCATAATGCATTCAGATTCTTGAGAAAATATCGAGAAAAGTATTGCACCTTCAATGATGATATTCAAGGTAAAGCAAAAAGAAAACCTTAGGTTTTTGACCCCCTACTTTCTTTAAAGGTTTTTAACATGCCCCTTTTTTATTCTAAGAAATCTTTCTTTTCCGCACAGGGACGGCTGCAGTAGCTTTAGCAGGTCTTCTCGCAGCACAAAAAGTTATTGGGAAGTCGTTCTCAGAACACAAAATCTTATTTCTTGGAGCAGGAGAGGTAAGTTTTTGTAAGCTTTTAGAGTTTAAAATCAACATCATCCTTTAGAATTGGCAAATGGGGCATAATGAACTTTTCATTTTGTTGAGATCTTGTGTGAATTGAAGATCTGTATTATAAAGTAGATCATTTAAAATATGATTAGAGGGGCGCCTGGGTGGCTCGGTCGGTTAAGTGTCTGACTTCGGCTCAGGTCATGATCTCACGGTCTGTGGGTTCGAGCCCTGCGTCGGGCTCTGTGCTGACTGCTCAGAGCCTGGAGCCTGTTTCAGATTCTGTGTCTCCCTCTCTCTGTAACCCTCCCCCGTTCATGCTCTGTCTCAAAAATAGAAAACATTAAAAAAAAATTTTTTTTAATATGATTAGAGAGAATATATAGCAAATCAACTTTTGTGTGGTTTGTTAGAGAAGAATAAACCAAATATTCCTCGTAACACATAATCCTCATATATAAAGTAACTCAAGCATTGTGCCTTACCCTCATCTTTAATTTTAAAATTTATATTTTGTTGGACAGGCTGCTCTTGGAATTGCAAATCTCATCGTTATGGCCATGGTAGAAAATGGCCTCTCAGAAGAAGAGGCACAAAAGAAAATTTGGATGGTTGACAAGTTTGGTTTATTATTTAAGGTAAGGTAATTAAATCTTGGAGAAGCAAAAGAATGTTGTTACAATGGTGTTTTTGTTTGATTTTTAAAATATTACCACTTCTTAAAATACTGTATTGCACTGAACTGTCCAGATTGTACCAGTTGGAGACCTTCCAGTATATTCTCAACAGAAATCCTCCCATGTTTTTTTGTTTTTAAGTTTATTTATTTTGAGAGAGGGAAAGAGAGTGCATGCTCGTGAGTGGGGGGAGAACAGAGAGAGGGAGAGAATCCAAGCAGGCTCTACGCTGTCAGCATTGAGCCCAACGTGGAGCTTGATCCCAGGAACTGTGAGATCGTGACCTAAGCTGAAATCAAGATTTGGATGTTTGACTGAGCCACCCAGGTGCCTCCAGTCTACTTTTTGTCTTTTATAAAGACTCTTGCTTTTTATTTAAATCATAATCTCCATGTTGGCATGGACATTTTCTTTCTTGCTTTGTTCTCTGAGTCTTAAGAAAGCAAGTAGCCATACAAATAAGATTGTACTTGACCTTTCTAAAACTAGGCTTTATATGGGAACTCAGAAGTTTCTAATTAAATTGTTAGCAGGACATCTGACATTTGAGCAGAAATTCTTTAACCATTTGGAGATCATAATCCCTTGGAGCAGTCTAACAGATGTCCATGGACGTTTTCTTGAAGCCAGTTCATGGATAATAAGAAGCTTCCATCCCAGATTAATTTAGTATCCTTTGGACCTGCCTGCCTTCCTAGCATTGATTGCCATTTTTAGTAGCTTAAGAAATGCCTTGTATCTTATACTGTGTAACACGTTATAGTATAGGTAAACTGTTTCATAGTTGAACCTGTCCAGTACACAATGCTATTGTATTTTTGTTACATATAATGACATACCTCAGTTACTTGAAATACACATCTTTGGAGCAAGTTTATTTCCATGTGCTTTGTTTCAGTTCTGAAATCTTGCCTTCTTAATTAGTGCTCACAACTATTCGTACAAAAAATAAAATGAAGAAGCGTATGAATGAAAAGTTTTGAGTGCTTAAATTATACATAATTTTAAATAGTAGTTTAAAATGCAGCAGACATTGTGGTAAGACTCTACAGGTATTATGTCATTTAATCTTCTCAAAAATTCTGTGAAATTTTACAGATGAGGAAACTGTGGTTTGAAAGGGCAGGTGACTTTTCCAATGTCATCAATTTAAGTTGTGTGTAAGAGTCGCATCCTAGCAGTCTGTGAGGCCTGTGCTCTTAACCATTGGACTGTGCTGCCTCCCAAGTGAGCTACAGCCACCGTATTTGCTTACACATCAAATACAAGGATTATAAACCTTGTGCTTTTAGAAAGCTGTTGGCAGAATACATATTTTTACTGGTACCCAGTTTGATGCTTCTTTTTGTGGTGTTGGTGTTCACAGATGTTTTGTGATTCTTTTTAATAAACAAGTCCGCTCAAGAATGAATATGGTATTGGTTAGCACCAGTGAGAATCCCTCTATATCCACAAGTTCAAAGTCTATTTTTCTTTTAGGGTGTGTGGATAGCTTGACCTATGTGTAAAACACATAGGTGTCCAGTCTCTCTTGGTGACCCAAACACTGCCCTCCTTATTGAGACTTTGAGAGTTTCCTGTTGAACCCCCATAGTGGAGAGCGAGCACAGGAAGCCACTGTTCTGAAAACCTGGATCTGTTGAGGCTAGATGTCAGTCCTTTAATTAACTTCCCAGCCAACCGATGGCGGTGTGTTGCTTTTCCCAAACCTTGCTAGTTCTTCTCTGGGGCTATTCTGGAATTCTGATGCAAAGTTTCACCTCTAGGGCAGGGTCTTCTCTTTTGCCAAAATAAGGGTATGGATTTCTCAGCCTGGTGGGTTTTTGCGTTCTATGTGTTTTTGCCTGCTTTCGATACTGAGAAATTCTTCAGTGTTCTGGTTTGTCAGTGGTACCTCTGGTGGCCTTGTAATACTACTAAGGATTTCATCGTTCTAGTTTTTGGCCTGGGATTCGTGGAGGAAAGCATGTTCCTAATTCAGCCGTCCTGAGCCAGAATTCCCTGTTCCTCTTGCTTCAGAACTCTTGTTAGTACAACTAGTCCATGATGTCTAGATTCCTAAAAGCTCTGAAACCCCACAGTTTTTTCTGAAATTGGTAACAGATCTGACTGACTTGAACTTACCTGGTAGCAAAACCAGAGAGGGTATTGGTAGTACTATTCATAAGTGTTGTTCACTTTGGGGTGTCCACAGTGGGAAGATTTGTAATATTTGCTATATTACCATAATACGTTTCTAAAATGTGAAAAATTCTGAATTCCAAAATGCGTCTAACCCGGATAGGGTATTATAAGCCTTTGTGCCATATTGGATTTAGAAGCACTTAACAAAGTAAATGAGTTTTTGAGAGGGACTAGAAAGTTTCTGATTATGACAAGATTGGATTTATGTTTTATATGCGGGTTTTGTGGACACTGCAAAGATAGAATTGCAAGATAGAGGTTGAAGAGGAAAGTAAATGAGAATGAAAAGACATTCGTATTATAGAAACAATATGTGACTCATAATGATGTCTTTTCGATTAATTCTCGGTAAGCATTTACTAAAAAATACTGTATTTTTCCCAAAAATTCAGGGACGAAAAGCTAAAATCGAGAGTCATCAGGAGCCCTTTGCGCACTCAGCCCCAGAGCATATACCTGATACTTTTGAAGATGCAGTAAACATACTCAAGCCTTCAGCTATAATTGGTAAGTGGAGTTGTTGACAAATCATTGTATCACTTAACTCTATGTTGCTGGTCATAACTAGCACGCTAGAGCACTAAAAATGAAATGACCCATTTTATTTAGCTTTCAGCATATAATGTTTTTTTTTTTCTGTGGTAGCCTTTTGGTCATAGTGTGTAAAGTTCAGTTAACAGATGTTGCTTGTGCTTTTAAGTGCTCGAAGCTGTGCGATTTATCATGCTTTGCTTTTAGAGTTGGTGTGACTGACCGCTGCACTCAAAACCTGAAAAAAGACCAAGGTCACCTGACAGACTGAACCAAGAAAGTCCTATGCAGAGTCAAAGCTTTGCATTGGCAACAAAGCAGAAAGCTTTGGTACGTTTTGAAAGTCAGGCATTGCATAGCTGACATCCGACTATGCCAGAATGGCGCTGAGTTCATAGCAGAAAATGTAAAAGTCTTTTTTTTTTTAAGTTTATTTATTTATTTTGAGAGAGAGACAGAGAGAGAAAACACGAGGGGTTGGGGCAGAGAGAGAGAGAGAGAGATTGACAGTATCCCAAGCAGGCTCCACGCCATCTGTGCAGAGCCTGACTTGGGGCTCAAACTCATGAACTGTGAGATCATGGCCTGAGCCAAGATCAAGAGTCGGATGCTTAACTGACTGAACCACCCAGGTGCCCCGAAAATGTAAAAGTTTTTAAAAGAGGAGCAATTTCATTTCGTATACAGCTGTAAGATTTGAATCTATAATTTTTAAATAATTTTATCACTTTCTTGAAGAGGCCCTGTAGAATTTTAAATAGTAAACCAGTCACAAACAGTAAGTTTCTATGGCCATTAGCTTCTTCATTGATTAGAACTCATAATTGTTTTAGAGCAAGAGGACATCTTGAAGATCATCCAACTTCTCTCAAAACCCTATATGGAAACCTAAGAATCTGTCCATTCAGTCTATCTCTGGAGGGTCAAGAAAACAAAAGTTTTAAAGGTTTAATTATTTTAGAACTCACAGACTCCTAAAAATATGTTCACACACCTCCACATGGAGAAACACTGAATATAAATTCCTATTGTACG
The DNA here is from genome assembly GCF_018350215.1 of Panthera leo. Classification (NCBI taxonomy): domain Eukaryota; kingdom Metazoa; phylum Chordata; class Mammalia; order Carnivora; family Felidae; genus Panthera; species Panthera leo. The sequence goes on from NC_056690.1 coordinate 70,402,213, forward strand.
TAGGAAAAACAAGCACGGAGATGTTAAACAACCTGCCCAAGATTTGTGAATATTTCATATATCCAGGAGTGACAGAGCAGGTGCTAAAACTTTGGTCTCCAGATCAATATTTCTCTTTATTACATATCAGTTTATAAAAGAGAATTGAAAATTAATTATTTTGACTATTGAAGTCTCTTTACTGGATGAACTGGAAGAGTACTCAGCTGAGGCACTGCTTGGTCATCCCCAGCGTCCTGTCATGGGCCGGGTCCTCCTCTGTAACACTGCGTACTTGTTGGCACCTGTTACAGGTTTTCTCATTTTCTCTTTAGTTTTTTTTTTTTCTCAATTATAAGCCACGTTATACTCATTTTTATATCCCAGAGGCCTAATACAGTATAGGAGCTTAATAAAAAGGCCATTAAATTCCATCAAGAAAATAGATTGCTTTAGTCAAGATGATTTGGCATCCCTTCTGAATTTCTGGTATTTTCTAATGAATACCAGAGTTTGAAAGTTTAACATCTGAGATGCAAGTTTTTATCTTTTTAAAATTCATTTGTAACTGCGGTAAAATACACATAATGTAAAATTTGCCATCATAACCATTTTTAAACGTACAGTTGGATATGTTAGGTGCATTCACGTTGCTGTGCAGCCAGGCTCCAGAACTCTGCGTCTTGCAAAACTGAAACTCCCTACCCGTTAAACAAATACTTGCCCCCAGCCCCTGGCAATCACCGTTCTACTTTTTGTATTGATGAATTTGACTACTCTAGGTACCTCATGTAAGTACCTAAGGAATCCTACAGCGTTTGTCCTTTTGTGACTGGCTTATTTTACTTAGCATAATGTCCTCAGGGGTCCTCCATGTTGTAGCAAGTTTTATCTTCTTAATTAGAGTTGGAGGTACTCTTATACTCTTCTTTTATTTCCTGCAATTCACTATTTTTGGGGCAAACTGAGTATTTCAGTGAAAGCTTTTAGAATTTTATTGTTGTTTTCAGATTCAAGATTTTGTTCCCATGGCATTTTCTCAGTTATACAAAATCTGTCTTTGTGATGGGAGTTTACCTGTGCTTTCGTTGTATTAAACCTATTGTAGAAATGATGTTGATAAGAATTGTTTTATTTTAACTATAATGAAATTGCTTCCTCCCCCCCCCCCCCCCCTTTATATGTCATAGGAGTTGCAGGAGCTGGCCGGCTTTTCACCCCTGATGTAATCAAAGCCATGGCTGATATCAATGAAAGGCCTGTAATATTTGCATTGAGCAATCCTACAGCAAAGGCTGAATGCACAGCTGAAGAAGCATATACACTTACAGAGGTACTGATGACAACTACATGAATTGGTCTTGTCTATTATTTTCCCTCTAGTAGCCTATTAGTTATACATTCTTGTGTAATTCTTTTCATGGTTACTCTAGAGATTCCAGTATGCACCCATGGATTGTCAAATTCTGATGTTATTGCTTGTTTGAGTTCTTGAAAGCAATTACCTTATATTTCCATTTTAATACCCTCATGTCTTGTGGCTCTTGTTGTGTGTTTTATTTATTATTTTTTTTTAATGTTTATTTATTTATTTTGAGAAAGAGGGAGTAAGAGAATCCCAAGCAGGTGCAGAGCCCAACTGAATGCAGAGCCTGTTGCAGGGCTCAATCTCAAAATGGCGAGTACACAACCTGAGCCGATATTAAGAGTCAAATGCTTAACGAACTGAGCCATTCAGGGGCCCCGTTGTTGTGCATTTTAACTCTATGTTTTAAACCCCAAAAGACATTATGATTCTAAACACAAAATATTCATTTTGATACATTTTGATATCTTCTGTTGCCATTTTGTCCTTCCTGTATGTGTGTGCTTTTATCTTGGATCATTTTCCTTCTACCAGAAGAACTTTCCTTGAGTGTGGGTCTGATGAATTCTCTTGATAATTGCTTTATTTTGCCTTCATTTTGAAGGATATTTTCACTGTGCATAGAAGTAAAAGTTGACAGGGACTTTATTTTAGCACTTTGAAGATATTATTCTCTTGTTTTCTGATTTGTTTTCCTTTTGATATACCATTTTGTCTTGGGTTTTACCACATTGGGCATGGGTGTGTTTTTCTTTGTATTTATTCCCCCTGGGACTATGAGCTCTTTATCTTGATGCTGCCCTCTCTTGTGGTCTCTTTTGGCAGTATCTCTGATTTGGCTGCCTTCTCTCTCTCTTCTCGTGGGACTCCAGTTGTGTGATTGTCAGACCTTTTCACCATATCTCTTATATCTACTACATTAGTTTATATATACACCATCCTGTCTGCATACTGTGTTTTAATCTGGTGATTTTCTTTGGCTTTATCTTCCAGTTGGCATATTCTTTTTTTAGCTATGCTAATCTGCTGTTAGATTCTTAATTTTATTGTATTTTTCTTTGTAGAATTTCTATTTGATTATTTTTCTAATTATTTAGTGACACAGACGTACAAAGATGTATTATGGAAATAGTCAATTCATAAATAAATTCTGCTTTCTTGCCCTCACGTTTCATAAAACAATTCTTTTTACCCTCTTCAAACGCATCTTCACTGTCAGTGTTTGTCTTTATGAGGGCCATTGTTCTCAGTCATCTGACAGCTGTCGGGAACAAATTTTTACTTTCATCCAAATTGTTTAAGATTTAGTTCTTTTGAATTCTTTAACACTGCCACAGGGTTATATTCCCAGTGACAAGTATCTGCTCATATGATCCAAAGGGTCAAATTCTTGAGTGTTAAATCTGAGGATCCACTACACTTCAAAGAATAATCATTACACCATTGGTATAATGGTATAATACACATTTTTAGATCTAGAGAAAAGAAGACAATAGCGTTGTCTAAACGCTTCTTATTCTGCCCAGTGTTCAGGTGCCATGTCAGTTTGTCCATCCTACTGTGTGGAGATAGTTTAGTTTTCTATAAATCTCCTTTTCTTTAATCCAAGTAGCTGATTAAACATGATCTACTTTAGTCATACCTCAAGTATTCCAAGATAGATTATCGTTGTTTGTTTTGTTTTGTTTTTTTGCCAAGGAGGAGTGGGGCAGGTAAGATTTGGCACAGGGAAATGATATTTAAAGGATTTACAAATTTACTTTCAGGTGCTCTTCAATTTCATGGGCATCTAATTCTCTCTTAGAAATAGTGAATATTCAGGGTGCCTGGGTGGCCCGGTCAGTTGAGCGTCTGATGTTGGCTCAGGTCATGATCTCACGGTTTGTGGGTTTGAGCCCTGCGTCAGAGTGCTGACAGCTCAGAGCCTGGAGCCTGCTTCAGATTCTGTGTCTCCCTTTCGCTCCCTGCCCCTTCTCCTCCCCACCCCCTCAAAAATAAACAAACATTTAAAAAAAATTTTTAAAGAAATACTGAATATGCTAGTAACATTGCATACCATTGTTGAGCATAGTACTAGAAGTGACGCAACAAATTTGGAGGTTTATTTTTCTTCAGCAAGGCAACATGCCATATTTTTCTGGGGTAATAGTGTGGGTATACCATACACCTTTGCGTGAACTGCATAATTCGGGCATTATAGCAGAATGGAAAGACCATGGGCTTTAGAGTTATAAAAAAAAAAAGTCTGGATTCAAATGTAACTGCTGCAGTTGTGATGCGTGACTTTTTACAAAGCACTTGGACATCTAAGCCATAGTTTTATGAGATTTTTTTTTTATATATCAGTGAGATGGAGATGATAATCCCAGAAGGTTTCTTACACAGGCTATACTGAGTTAACTCATAGAAAGCACCTGGAACAGAGCCAAAAAACAGCAGCTGGACAGTCAGTGGTCACAATTTAATTTTTGATGTGTTCCACTTCATTCACAGGTGTTTACAGCAATCTTTATTATTCAGGATAGCATTTGTTGGCCCATCTACATTTTAAAAGGAAAAAGAAGTGTCAGGATTTTTAGTTTATTAATGGGCAGTTTTCAACTTTATTTGAATGTGTGTGATGCATAAAACCTCATTCTAGGGGCGCCCGGGTGGCTCAGTCGGTTGAGTGTCTGACTCTTGATTTTGTCTCGGGTCATGATCCCAGAGTCATGGGATCAAACCCCAATGTCGAGCCTGCTTCAGATTCCCTCTCTCCCTCTGCCCTCTCCCCTACTTGTTCTCTTTCTCTCTCTGCCTCTCTCTAACATTAAAAAAAAAAAAAAACATCGTTCTAATAAGAATTTTTAAAATATTTATTTATTTATTTGTTTTGAGAGAGAGAGAGAGAGAGAGAGAGAGAGAGAGCAAGCAGGAGGAGGGGCAAAGAGAAAGGGAAAGAGACAATCCCAAGCAGCCTCTGCACTGTCATCACAGACCCCTATGCGGGGCGCGATCCTGTGAACTATGAGATCATGACCTGAACCAAAATCAAGAGTCAGACGCTTAACCAGCTGAGCCACCCAGGCACCCATCTAATAAGAATTTTAGTGGAAGTATTATGTTATATAATAAATTATGTCTGTTCACAAAGAATATATTGGTCTGTTTTAGTACAGGATTTAACTTTGTTTTGATTCGTTGTTTTGATTCACCTCAATATTTTAGTCCAAATGAAGTTACAAATTGAAGTTGTTTCATTTCTTAACAGGGAAGGTGTTTGTTTGCCAGTGGCAGTCCATTTGAGCCAGTGAAACTCAATGACGGGCAAGTATTTACACCAGGCCAAGGAAACAATGTGTATATTTTTCCAGGTAAATGCCACCGTTATTTATGTGAAAGATCAATAGTTAATTACATTAACTAGTTCTCCAAATTGCTTAGAATTTAAGAATAAAATGAACAATAGTGTTTACAGAATTTTGGTATGTTTGTACAGGTAAACTCAAGGAATTCAGCAAATCCAACTTGCTTTATTTACCCTATAAATGTATTCATATTGTTCATTAGATTTGTTTTTATTACAGAAATAATGTACTACATGGTATATAAAAATGCAGAAGGAACACAATGTTTTAAAATTATTTAAGCCTCTTTGTCTCCCTTTGGTACCTCCTTTTTTTTTAAGGTTTTTATCTAAATTGCACTTAACATGCAGTGTAATATTAGTTTCAGGTGTGCAATATAGTGATTGAACACTTCCATACAACACCGGGTACCCATCCCTAATCCCCATCACCTATTTAGTGTGCCCTCCCTAATCCCCATCACCTATTTAACCCATCCCTCTACTCACCTCCCTTCTGGTAACCATCAGTTTGTTCTCTATGGTTAAGAGTCTGTTTCTTGGTTTGCCTCTCTCTCTCTTTTTTCCCCTTTGCTCATTTGTTTTGTTTCTTGAATTCCACAGATGAGTGAAATCATATGGTGTTTGTCTTTCTCTAACTGACTTATTTTGCTTAGCATAATTCTAGTTCCATCCATGTTGTTGGCAAATGGCAAGATTTCATTTCTTTTTTATGGCTGAGTAATATTCCTGTGTGTGTGTGTGTGTGTGTGTGTGTGTGTGTGTGTGTGTGTATCACATCATCTTTATCCATTCATCAGTCAATAGGCAACTTATGGAATAGGAGAAGATATTTGCAAATGACATATCTGATAAAGGGTTAGAATCCAAAATATGTAAAGAATGTATAAAACCCAACACCCCAAAAAAAACCCAATTTAAAAATGGACATGAATAGATACTTTTCAAAAGAAGATGGCCAATAGATACGTGAAAAGATGCTCAACATCACTGATCATCAGGAAAAGACAAGTCAAAACTACAATGAGATATCACCTCACACCTGTCAGAATGGCTAAAATCAACAACACAAGAAACAATAGATGTTGGTGAGAATATGGAGAAAAGGGAACCCCATTGCACTATTGGTAGGAATGCAAACTGGTAGAGCCACTCTGGAAAGCACTGTGGAGGTTCCTCAAAAAGTAGAAAATAAAACTACCCTACGGTCCAGCAATTGTACTACTAGTATTTACCCAAAGAATGCAAAAATACTAATTCAAAGGGATTTGTGCACCCCGGTGTTTATAACAGCATTATCAACAACAGCCAAATTATGGAAAGAGCCCATGTGTTCTCTTCGTGCCTCGTTATCATACTTCTCAGCTATAACCGCTGTCAGTGGTTTGCTTTGAGTTTTTCTGATGGTTACCATCATCACTGATACACTTCTCTTCCCTTATCTTGATTCCAGCTATAGACAGTATGTATGAACTTCCCAACTGTAAAATGTAATAGTGTCCACATACCTCCTAATACCTTGCTGCTTCTCTATACCTCTGAATTTGTATTACTATTTTTAGTTTTTAGAGTAGTTACCTTTATTTTTATAGAACATATTTAAAGACCTTTTGATAACAACTTAAGACTGTTTTTTTTTTAATTTTTTAATGTTTATCTTAGAGAGAGACAGGAGTGTGGGTGGGAGAGGGGCAGAGAGAGAAGGAGACAGAGAATCTGAAGCAGGCTCCAGGCTCTGAGCTGTCAGCACAGAGCCTGACGTGGGGCTTGAACTCAAGAATCACTAGATCATGACCTGAGTCAAAGTCGGACATTTAACTTTAACTGACTGAGCCACCCAGCCACCCCAAGACCATTTTTATTAGTTTGCCACAGTTGAAAAATCTGGTACTTAGCTTTCTTATCTGTTCTTATTCCATCTCTCAATTTTGGTCAGTTAGTATTTCTACACTGTAGAGAGGGTTTTTGGACGTTTACATTATGTTCTGTTGTTTTCTGTGCTTTGTCTATGGATTGATTCTAAAATTACATGATTATGGATCATTTATGTCTAAACAAGTATGATTTGAATACATAATTCTATATTACAAAATGTTTGAAACTCAGAAGTCTTTCAGGTGTCAAGTATAGTGAATCTTTCTTTAATTTCCTGTTAGCTTTCTTCGTTTCTCCTAGATCCTGCTCCACAGTTGACTACTTCTTGGGCCCCATGTTATTGTCCTCTCTCACACGCATGTGTCCTATTTCTGTCCTGGTCTCACTTTTTGGAATGCATTTTTGAGTAAGTGTTTTTATTGAGCATGGATGAAATGTTCCCGAGTTTTTACATATCTTAAAATGTCTTTATTTTGTCTTCTCACTTGATAGTTTGGTTGGGTAGAGATTTGTAGACTGAAAGTCCATTCTGTCAGATCTTTGAAAATATTTCTCCTTTTAGTGGCCAGTGTTGCTGTTGAGAAATTTGATGTCATTAAGATTCTCATTTCTTCATGCATACTAGCTTTTTCTTCCTAAAAATATTTAAGCTTACTAGGATGCATCCAGGTTTAGGCTTAATTTCCATTTATTATGCATGTATGTGTGTGGGCCAGTTCCCTATATCTTTTCCAAAGGATTTTTTGTAACTTTTTGTTTCTTTCTCATTTTTCCCTTCCATTGTTGCCGTTTTCCTCTTACAGAACTTATGTTAGACCGCGGTCAAATCCCTCTATTGTTCTTGAGTTGTAAATTTTATTTCACATATTCACCTCTGCCTTTTTTATTCCGTAATGTGGGGGATTTCTGTGGCATTCATTCATTCATCTGTTTTTAGCACTTTTAGTGTATGTTTCAAGTCTTTTTTTGTGGGGCACCTGGCTGGCTCAATCAGTAGAGCATGCACCTCTTGATCTCAGGGTTGTGAGTCCAAGCCCCACATGGGGTGTGGAGCCTGCTTAAGATAAAATAACACAATAACAATATAAAATAAATATTATATACAACCAAATATATAACAAAATAAAAATAACCAAAAAACCCCAAAATCTTTTTTATTATAAGAATTTTCAAACATACACAAAAGCAGAGGGAAGAACAAAGTTCCATGCTCCAGTCTCCCACACTTCAGCAGTTATCAACAGGTAACCATATATTCCCACCCGTGCCTTCCTCACTGGGTTATTTTAAAGCAAATCAGAGATGTTATATAATTTTGTTCATAACTACTTCAGTATATATCTCTGAAAAAGTAATTTTTTAATTTAAATATCACCATAGTACTAGTGTCATAACCACATGAAATTAACAGTGTTTAATATCACATGTCATCAGTTTAGTAGGTTCAAATACCTTTTTTATTCCCAATACCTTTTTCTTGTCCTAAAATCACTCTTTTTTTTAATATCCACTTTTATTTCTTTTTAAAGGTTGCAGTATCCTTTCAAATGCCCCCTACGGGCTAAGATTCTTTTAAATATTTCTTCTTTTGTGCTGTTCATTTTCTATAAATTTCTGGTGATCCTTAGTTCATTCATTTTAATGAGAGACTATGTTTAGTAAAATAGGGATTTGATCTGAATTTCCCTTGTACGTGTGTCTTTCTCCTCGTGGGCCTCTCCCTGAAGAGCTGAGAGCAGGCTCTAAGATTTCACGACAGGTAGATTTTTAGTGTACATGGGCTGGCATCAAGCAAGCATGTTACAACTGTTGTCAAAGACTTTTAGCCTGTGAATATCCCAGCGCTTTTCCTCCTTTTCCTTCCATGTGGCAGTTTTATGTCTAGAGGTCTACCCTGCTTATCTCTGGAGACCTAGTATCTGTAGTAGAAACTCTCCCATCACCAGTGATCTCTTTCTCGAACTTGATAATATTCAAAATCAATCTGTTCTATCCAACAATATTTCTGTGGCATAAAAGCATAAGAAGAGAATACCTTTCTGTTCATTTTAACAAAGTCATTTTCTGTATCTTATTTAACTAGTAAGGAATTTGGCAATTGATTATTTTATACAGCACTACAAAGTCCTAACTTTATTAATAACCATTATTAGCACTATAAATATAGATGTAAAAATAAATTGGTAGTGGTGGTAAAAACGGGCTTTAAAACAAGAAGACAGGGGAGCCTGGGTGGCTGAGTCGGTTAAGCATCTGACTTTGGCTCAGGTCATGATCTCAAGGTTTGTGAGTTCGAGCCCCATGTTGGGCTCTGTGCAGACCACTCAGAGCCTGGAACCTGCTTTGGATTCTCTGTCTCCCTCTCTCTCTGCCCTTCCCATGCTCATGCTCTATCTCTGTCTCTAAATAATAAACAAACATTAAAAAAAAAAACTTGAAATGGTGAGGACAGATGAGAAATAAAATGATTTAAAAAAAAAAACCAAGAAGACAAAAGTCTGTTTATAAAGCAAGTAAACATGTAAGGCTCCAATAATATTTGAATTACCTAGTCCAGTAATTATAACTGGATGAAATAACAACAAAAATAAAACCTGAAAATAGTCAAAAGGCTAACAAAATGTTGACTGTAATGTGGGGGATTTCTGTGGCATTCATTCATTCAGAAGGTTTTTTTTTTGTTTTGTTTTCTTTTTTTTTGTGGGGCACCTGGCTAGCTCAGTCAGTAGAACATGCAACTCTTGATCTCAGGGGAATTCTGGGTCAAGATTAGGGAGAGAGGGGCGCCTGGGTGGCTCGGTCGGTTAAGTGTCCGACTTCAGCTCAGGTCACGATCTCGCGGTCCGTGAGTTCGAGCCCCGCGTCGGGCTCTGGGCTGATGGCTCAGAGCCTGGAGCCTGCTTCCGATTCTGTGTCTCCCTCCCTCTCTGCCCCTCCCCTGTTCATGCTCTGTCTCTCTCTGTCTCAAAAATAAATAAAACGGTAAAAAAAAATTAAAAAAAAAAAAAAAAGATTAGGGAGAGAACTAGAGCTCAGAAAACCAGCATGTGAAGGAGTCTTACGCCAGAAGCACTCTCTGATCAGCAAGATGTGGCTGAGCAGTAAAGCAGTACTTTCCACAAAGGGAAGACCAGTGTTCGCATCCGGCACCTGCCAAGGAAGGGATTCTAGTGAACCACTAGTGGGCCGAAACCCTAAAGCTGTACCTTGGAATAGGGGTATATTTGCACTATCACATGGATGATCTAGAAAACCTCAGGCCTTTATTCTGGCCTACCGGCATCCACACGTGCCTGGCAGAAGCAAACAGAAATCTTCTGTGGAACAAGATAACACCACCCTAGTCTTCAAGTTCCTTTCACAAATTTTAAAATACATTCCTAGTTAAAAATTCATGTAAAGAGATAAGACAGCACAAGGCAAAAGGAGCAGAAACAACAGGAAAACTCTGGAATTCTAGATATCAAACAGGCGCTCTGAAACAAATATGCTTAGTATTAGTTTATGGAGATAAAACCAAATTTGAAAAATTCAGCCAAGTAACACTAAATTCTAGCATTGAAAAATAAATTTTAAGAACTCAGTGAATGAGGCTTATAGCAGATTAGAGCAAAGAGGATTAAATGGTAAGATAGGCCAGAAGAAATGATCCAGAGACCAAACAAAGAGGAAAATATAGAAAAACAGATGCATATCTTTAATTGATGTAGTTTATTGAAGCCCTAGAAGATGGGCATGAGAATGAATCAGAGGCAATATTGGTAGGCTTCATGGCTGAGAATTTCTTAGAACCTGATGAATGATGTCAATACACATATTCAGGATGCTCAGTGAAACCCATGTGGGATAAATAAAAAGAAGGCCACATCCGGAACATCATTGTGAGGCTTTAGCAGACAACAACAAAGTGAAGACTGAATGCAGCCAGAGGAAAAAGATTTACTTGAAAGGAGCAACAATAATACATAGCTTGTCGGTTGAGTAGAGTTAAACTGTTATGAGGGATTTGCCTTGTGTCAGGAGGGTAAATTAGAAATTGACGTAGAATTTTCATACAGGTGCGTGTTACAAATTTTAGGATAATCACTAGAAGACTAGAAAAACTTCCCAGCTATGGTGAGAGAACGTTTGAGGAGGAAATGAAATGATTTTTAAAAATCTGAGGGGAGCCTGGGTGGCTTAGTCGGTTAAGCGTCCAACTTTGGCTCAGGTCATGATCTCGCAGTTCATGAGTTTGAGCTCCGCGTGGGGCTCTGTGCTGACAGCTCAGAGCCTGGAGCCTGCTTCAGATTCTGAGTCTCCCTCTCTCTCTGTTCCTCCCCCGCTTGCACTCTCCCTCTCAAAAATAAAATATTTTTAAAAATTTTTTTTAAAAATCTGAAAGTCAAGAATAAAGAGGAAAAAAAGGAATGTGGGATCGAAAAGAAAAATATAAGAAGGCTATAGATCTTGCCCCAGATATTTAAGTAACATTAACTGTAGATAGAACAAATGCTCTACTTTCTAAAATATATATATTATCTAGAGGCTGGATTAAATAAGGAAGCTATTAACCACCTGATTTTCTTCTCATCCTTGGGTAATTAGATAACCGTGCTTCCCCACCCTAGTGAAGACTGTTGGGATACCTTTTGAATAGTGTAAAACTGAGACTTTCTAGACTGGAAGACGCCAGACACAGTTGAAGACAGAGGTGCCAGAAAGTAGGGTGATTAAAAGCCAAGCCACCGCAGTGATTCTCGGAGTGGGCAAACCCCATCCTCGCCTCAGAGCTACCATCATTCTAGTGCCTAACGCTCACATGAGAAACACTCAAAGATTACTAATCAGCTGAGGAAAATCTCTTATATGAACAATGTATTTCATAAAAGAGACCAAAATAAATAAGGAAAAAAAAGCCTTTTAAAAAGAAGCAGGGATTAGGTGGGGAGAAGGAAAGTTAAAAAACTATCAATGGAGACAAAAATATTATGTTCCAGAAACAAGACAGAATTTTATTTTTTTTAATTAGAAAACAAAAATGAGTGCTTGAAAATGAAAAGTTTGATAGCAGAAGGATTATAAGAAAAAGCTAAGGGGGCTCCTGGGTGGCTCAGTTGGTTAAGCGTTTGACTCTTGATTTCGGCTCAGGTCATGATCTTACAGTTCATGAGTTCAAGCCCCATTTTGGGCTCTGTGCTGATAGGACAGAACCAGCTCAGGATTCTGGGTCTCTGTCTCTCTCTGCCTCTCTCCCACTTGCTCTCAAAAATAAATAAACATTAAAAAAAAATAAAGAAAGAAAAAGCTGAGGAAGTCACTTAGAAATAGAGCAAAGAACAAGGGGTGGAAAATAAAAGAAGATAATTAGCAGACTAGTCCCGGAAGTACAATATCAGAAAATAGAAATTTTAGAAAGACAACAGATAAATGGAGGGAAGAAAATTATGAAAAACTTCATGAACAGTTCCCCAAACTGAAAGATCCAAGTTTCTAGATAGGAAGGCCCTCCCACTGAGTGCCAAACGTGGTGTGTGAAAGTCATGAACCTCAAGGCACATCGCTGGGAAATTACAGAACATTCGGTATGAAAAAAGATCCTAATACTTCCAGAGATGCAGCTAAAAGATAATCACTGAAAAGGATCGAGAATCAAATTGGCACTGATTTCTCAATCAGCTCAATCTAGCTGGCAGCTAGAAGGTGTTGGAATAATGCTTACAATTCTGATAGGAAATTATTTCCAAACTAGAATTGTAAACCCAAAGAAACTATCACATAAGTAGAAAGTAGTGGAAAAAAGGAGGGGGGAGGAGAGGGAGCATCTTCAGAAAACTACAGGAGAACGTATCCTACCAAAAAGGGAAGTAACAAACAACTAGGAAGAAGTGGGATTTAGGAAGTGAACTCAGAAGCAAAGGGAGTCCCCATGAAAATCGGGGTTTTTCCAGGATGCCAACTCTGTGTCTGGGATGCATAGCAGCCATACCAGATGGGAGCTTCAGCACAGGTTTCTTCTAGAGGATGAAAGAAGAGACTATGTCCGGGAGCTGAAACACTTCATGATTTAGGCAGTTGAATGAGTGTTTCAGGATGAAGTGATTTTAAGTACAGAAAATCTAAAACAAGGAGAACAGCCGGACAGTAACTTCAGGGAAAACAAAAGGTTATGCAGGAGAGGAGAAATAATCATGACAGGGTGTTAATAATGGCTCAGCTGCAAGTAACACTTATGAAGTCCTAATAACATAAACAATATTGGTTCAGCCAAAGTTGTGCCCTAACCATGTGGGAAGAAGGGAGGAGGCTGGAGATGTGAAGGAAAGCCAACACACTTATTTCCTGCAGGAAGGAATCAGTGATCTCTAAAACTCAGAAGTCAGTCAGGAGAAATTCAAGCAAGCTGTTGAAGAGTGAGAGAGAGAAACATTAAAATAATCAACTAAAAGAATGGAAAGTAATTGCCTCTATAGAAGTCCATAGTAACGTCTAAGAAGTGGAAAGGTGTTTAGAGGTGGGCTAGGGATTGATGTTTCTTGTAACAAGTGTTGATGAATTGTATGCATTGTAATTTTGCTAACTGTTAAATTGAGAAAAGCCATTTGCTATTTCTAAAATTGTTCTGGTAAATAAGAATTGTAACAGTTAACAAAGATCACTTGATTTTTAACTCAGATTTCTGTTTTCTCTTGGCTGCTTTGTTTTGGGGGTCCGTCTGGGGGAGGTGGGTTACCATTAATTTGCTTTAAGTGTGGGAATTTATTTGGCTCCTTTCATAATTTGAAAAGTGACCTTACTAAATAAACTATTTATAATGTTTTCTAGGTGTGGCTTTAGCTGTTATTCTCTGTAATACCCGGCATATTAGTGACCATGTTTTCCTAGAAGCTGCAAAGGTAAATGCTTTAAATAGTGTTTGGCAGTGCTCACTTCGGCAGCACACATACTAAATATTGTTTGGCTATTTTATAAAGGATGAGTTATAAAGATGAATGGATCCTAATTAAAATCAGAGAGACAGAGAATGGGTCAAATCTGCCTTATGAATGGAAAGGAAGTTCTTCATCTGTTGATTTTGTGACTTGCCCCTCTACTTTTGCATAAAATTCATTTTTATCATGATGTTTTAGATGTTTGATTGCAAGTTACGAATCCTTTCATACTTGTGACATGTACTGTACCTGTATAGTATATGTATAGTATGTATGTGTGTGTGTGTGTGTGTGTATGTGTAGTGAATGTACATATATATGTAGTATATACATCTGAAGGTGATATACTATGGCAGCTTCATTTTTTTAATGAATACTGGTTTATTTGGAGTGTGCTGGCCTTTTGGAGCACCAGACTGCAATATGAGTTTTGAAGAACTCGTGTTAATACAAATTTTAATGTCTGTTTTCATAGTAGCTGTTGTAATTATGCCAAACTTTGTATGTGTTAAGAAGAATTTGTCAATAAGCCTTTAAATCTGGTTATTTATTGTTTAGTGGTGAACAGTTTTAATTTCTGCAGTGCTTTAAGCATATTCCTGATAAAAGTAAAGCGAATTATGATACCTGTATGATTTACTGCTCCCCAAACCCCTTTCCCATTTTATTAGATCCTTATTCTATGTTATTTAAACAAAAGTAAAATGCTGTCTTTCTCTTCAGGCACTGGCAAATCAATTGACAGATAAAGAGCTAGCTCAAGGGAGACTTTACCCACCACTTGCTGATATTCAGGAAGTTTCTATTAACATTGCTATTAAGGTAAGTATTAATTTATACCTCCTCACATAAATTTTAATGACATATTCTTATGCAAGTAGCACAAGTTTACAGAGACAAGTTTGAAACATTTCAAGAGTACAAAGAAGAAATTTTAGGTGACCCATATTCTTTCTGCCAGGATGTAACCCACATTATTATTTTGGATTTGTTATCTTCTAGTCTTTCTTCTTCCCAAACACATGCATACATCTGCACACACATGCAGTCACCTATGACTGTTTTTGTAATTGGTTCTTCACTGCACTTTCTCCATTAAGTATATTGTAAACCTTTTCCCATTTAATCAGTAGTAATTCTCCTGTATGACTGTTAATAATGCTGCATGGTGTTCTCTTTGTTGGTATATCATAATTTGTTTAACCATTTCTGTATTTTTGGACTTTAAGCATTTCTCATTTTGTTAGAAATATTGTAGTGAACATCCTTAGATAAATTTTTGCACACATTTGTGATTGTGTAAGATAAAGTCTAATCATAAGAACAAAAAGTATTACTATGCTAAGGCTTCTGATATGAATTACCATCATATATCTTCAGGAAAAAAGTATCAGTTTACATTGTACATATTAGATATGAAATACATCTGTTTTCCCACACTTTTGCCAATACTTAGTGTTTTTTTAATCATAGATACTTAATAGGTGGAGAATTATATCTCGTTGTTTTTAAAAATCTTTTTTAACGTTTATTTATTTTTGAGAGAGGGAGGGAGGGAGGAAGGGGCAGAGAGAGAGGGAGACACAAAATCCGAAGCAGATTCCAGGCTCCAAGCTGTCAGCACAGAGCCTGACACAGGGCTCGAACTCATGAACTGTGAGATCATAACCTGAGCCAAAGTCAGACGCTTAACCA
Source organism: Panthera leo (assembly GCF_018350215.1). Lineage (NCBI taxonomy): Eukaryota > Metazoa > Chordata > Mammalia > Carnivora > Felidae > Panthera > Panthera leo. The sequence continues at coordinate 70,417,385 of NC_056690.1, forward strand.
ACTCAGCCACCTAGTCACCTCGACTTTTGCTTGTTTTTATATTGTACTGGTTGTTTTCTTTCTAATACTAACTTATAAAGGCTCTGTATATATTAAGTGTCGTGATCCTCCTCTTGGCTGTGGTGCAGGTATTTTCCCGTTTGCCATTTATTTTAACTTGTGGAATGCCATATTTCAAAAGTTTTTTTTATGCAATGATGTGTTTACTCTGTGGATTGTTTCTTCACCCTTTATGGATATTAATGCCTTCCCCCACTCCCAAAATCATATAAATATCTACCTGCGTGTTTTAATAACATAAAACTTTGTAACCCCTCAGAATTATTTTAGAATATGATGTGAGATAGAGAAACATTTTTTTTGGAGTAGCTAACCAGTTGCCCCAGCACCAATTAATGGAGAATGGTCCTTTTATTAACATACAGTCCTCATATCTTGAGAGTCTGTTGCTAACTATATTGGCCTATTACTAGGCACTGTTAAAATTATTGTGGTATGTGGGGTGCCTGGCTGGCTCAGTCAGTACAGCATGTGACTCCTGATCTGTCGGTTGTGAGTTTGAGCCACACAGACTCTTGATCTGGCAGTTGTGAGTTGGGCGTAGAGATTACTTAAAAACAGTCTTAAAACCTTAAGAAAAATAATTGTTATTGTGGCATATATATAATATGCATTATTTTATACTATATAGTTCCTTCCCATCATTATGGTTTTTTAGGATTTGTTTAAACTGTGCATTTTTTTGGATGAATTTTTCGATCAGTTTTTGAGTTCAGAGAAAACCCTGCAACTACGTATGAAACTATCATACTTATAAATTAAATTGGTACAGTTGTCTTTTAGTATTGACTCTTCTTCCCCATCAGTGTCTCTTTTCACTCACCACAATCTTTTTCTTTTTTTTAAGTCTTTCAATATCATTTTGTTGTTTTCTTCTATAAATGTGGTACATTGCTGAATACTTATTTTCCTGGATATTTAAAATTTTGGGTCCTTTATAACGAACAAAGTTTTTCTTTCCATATCTGTTTCCTTGCTAGTCATTTCTGCCATATAGGGGAGGTATTAATTTTTATGAATTTACTTGATAACTAGTCGGTTGAACAATCTTAATTCTTTTTTTTTTTTTTAAGTTTATTTATTCTGAGAGAGAGAGTCTGAGTCGGGGAAGGGCAGAGAGAGGAAGAGAGAGAATCCCAAATGGGCCCTGTGCTGCTCCATCTCACGAACTGGAGATCATGACTTGAGCTGAAATCAAGAGTCAGAAGTTTAACCTACCGAGCCACCCAGGCGTCCCCAGTTTTTATTCTTTTAATGGTCTCTTAATTAACTCTTTTAGAATTTTGAGTTTTAAATCAATTGCAAGCAATTGTATTATTAATTTATATGTATTGCTCTTTTTTTTTTTACCCTTAAGATCAGTTTTAAGCAACTCAGTTGATAAGAACATCCTTATATTTTAATATTGAATGTGATACTAGCTTTTGGTTGAAATAAATATTCTTTCATCTTTTTAAAGAAGTAGGCTTCATTCCCAGATTACTAAAATTTTCTTAAACATCAAGATTAGATGCGGAATTTATCAACCACATTTTTTTTTTTAATATATGAAATTTACTGTCAAATTGGTTTCCATACAACACCCAGTGCTCATCCCATATCAACCACATTTTTGACTGTATACTGATGATCCTAAGATTTTTACCCCTTTGACTATAAATGTTATTTTTGCATTATTTTAGTACTCATAAACTAAACAAAGGTTGGGAATTAGAGTAAAGGATGATATGTTTAAGAAATAACAGCCAATCCAGGGGCACCTGGCTGGCTCATTCGGTAGAGTGTGCGACTCTTGGTCTCAGAGTTATGAGTTCAAACCCCATGGTTGTGTATAGAAATTATTTAAAAATAAAATCCTAAAAAATAAAAACAGCCACTCCAGTTGAGCTGGACTCTAAAGTATAGGTAGGAAAATGGCATAAGACAGGATTTGAAAGTTATCTTAAGGCCAGCTTGTACAGATACATGAATGCCAGACTAAAGAGTCTGAATATCTTACTGTTCCAAAACAACTGAGGATTTTAGAGCCCAGAACTAGGATGGAAAGAGTTCAGCTTTAGAATTTATAGAATGATATTACACGTGGGAAAGATTTGGGAACGTATCAGTCAGTCAAGAGGTTACCGTCGTGCCCAGATGGAAGGTCATATGAAATAGGAGATACCTGTGTTTAGGAGTTGGCACAGGAGTACAGCCCCCAGATCATGTCTCTTCCCCTTCCCTAGAGTAGAGAATTTTCTCCTTCACTGAGGCTTTCCTTTTTAAGAACAAGGGATCAGGAGACTAGGCAGTGCTTTGTTTCTGTCCCCCACCCCAACCCACAGCCACTGAGCATCTCTTTATAGCTACCGGTCACCTACTGCATGCCTACCTGACCAAGGAGAACTCACTCTGATCTCCTGCTTTGCCCCGGTCTTTTCCGTGGGTACAAATATGTTTCTTACAATAGACCAGAAAATAATTGAAACATATTTTCATCGCAAAATACAGGAAGGTTGAGCCCCTGGGATGAAAGCTTTTTTTTTTTTTTTTTAATTTTTTTTTTAATGTTTATTTATTTTTGAGACCGAGAGAGACAGAGCATGAATGGGGGAGGGTCAGAGAGAGAGGGAGACACAGAATCTGAAACAGGCTCCAGGCTCTGAGCCATCAGCCCAGAGCCCGACGCGGGGCTCGAACTCACGGACCTTGAGATCATGACCTGAGCCGAAGTCGGACGCTCAACCGACTGAGCCACCCAGGCGCCCCTGAAAGCTTATTTTTAATAACCTTCAGTTTTTGTTAAGTTTTTTTCTTAGAGAGCTGAAATAAACTTCAATAATGATCACCATTTAGAATGGGAACTAGACTAGGAGGAGAAAGGCATAATTGTTTAAGTATTTTTTTACTCTTTGCCACTACATTTTTTTTTAAGTTAAAATGAAACCGTGACTTGAGAATTGACGATTTCACGGGCACTGTGCTATATCCTGTGAGGAAGCTTTTTGTACTACCTCATTTTACATCAAAATTGAGGCTCAGAGCGTTTATCCTCATCACCATTCATGGTGTGTGACTTGGTTACAAATACCAGAAATCCATTCAAGCCAAGTGATGTGGGAGGTAATCTAGCTTAACTGTATAGGGCCTGGGATCTATAATCAGAATGCTTTGGGTTTAAAACTCAGCTCTCTTTTAACTGTCTTGGGCAAGTTACTTAAACTCCTCATACTTCAGTGTCCTCATATGTAAAATGAAAATAATAATATCAGTACTTACCTCATAGGATTCTTGTGAGGATTAAATGAAATGTCCATGTAAAGCACATAGAACATGGTTGGCACTCCATGATGGTGGTAGTGAGTTTCGATGTGTAAGTCCCAGCCCTAACTTTACTTGACCTTACAGTTCAGTGCCCAACACCTGATTTATAATAATTTCTGTGTCTCTTAATCCAGATTCTAGAGCAAAAACTACCTGGCTCATTGTGGGTTAGGTTTTCACCGGAGTCCAGTCACCTGTGGGTAGGAAGTAGAGTCTCCTACACCCCATTTGAAAATAGGGAGAAGGACATGGGCTGGGCAGGCCACCCAAGTAGGTCTACTTGACTGACACAGAGTAGAGCTTAAAATTATTTGTTAGATTGAAGTATGAAGGAAATGCCAATAATTGGGGGGGGGGGGTGACTTTAAAACACATCAGACTTACAGTGAGATTGGAGATAATTTTTATTTCATCTTTTAAGCTTTTAATAGTTTCCAAATGTTTGAAATGAGTCAAAGTAATGTTGTTTTGTACTTTGAAAAAAGAAAAACGTCACTCTTCTAAATTCATTTCTCTGTGTTTGAATAGTAGCTTTTCTCTCAATCAGGTTGATATTCAGAGCCTACACAGTAATCTTACTTATTTTTCAGGTTACAGAATACCTGTATGCTAACAAAATGGCTTTTCGATACCCAGAACCTGAGGACAAGGCCAAGTACATTAGAGAAAGAATATGGCGAAGTGAATATGATTCGTTGCTGCCAGATGTTTATGATTGGCCAGAATCTGCATTAAGCCCTCCCCTGATAACAGAATAGAAGCATACCCACTGAGAAATACTTTCCATGCTTCAGGGAACCTGTTTTTTTCAGACAAAAAGAGAGAATGTTCTCAAATTTATGGTTTTTTCCTGTGTTTTATTCTCCCCCACCGCTTTGCTTGACTTATTCTTTTCATGAATTTATACTTCTGTAGAGGGTAGATGTGTTGGCTATATTGTTAATGCCCACCAGGACCCTGCAATCAAATAACCATAATGCTTTCATTCTGATTTGTAGCTCATACCACATCAAAGAGATGTTCCAAATGTATTTATCAATGTCTTCACTTGTGCTCTTATTCCTGCTTGCCAAAGTATTCGCTATTTACTATTATAGTAATGATCTTCTCTCCCCAGCCCTAGAATCGAAATTTACTTCTGTGGATAGGAGTATAGAATTTTAAGAAGCCAAATTTAACCAAATTCTGAGGACAAACTGTCAGTATCTGCAAGTCTTTTTGTCTGCCTCATTTTATCTTTATGCTCTGAAATCCCTTTCGAGTTGATAAATCTGGAGAAATGTGAAAAATCTACCCTGTTATTTATTTTCTGGACCTAATTTGAAGCTTTAACATCATGAGAGAGAAGTGGGAAGTATTGCTGCCTTTAGACAAATAAACAAAATAGTCATTGTTTTCAATAGTGTATAAAAATCATAGTGTAACTTTTTTATTTAATAAAGGTAATACCCTAAATTTAATTTGCTTCAATGATGCGATTTTATTGCCCACTAGAAATTTAGGTTTGCTTTTGACGAAAAATACCTATTTTCATTTTATTTATTTCTAGATGATTGAAAGGAAGGGACACAATGCATAAATTATAAGTGACATCATGTGACCCTTAACAAATTAGTCATATGTTTCACATCCAAAGGAAGCATACTTAACTGGAGAAGCTGTATCCCCTATTCCAGTATGGTGCTCTTTATCACTTAGATAATTTTGGAATGTTTCTGTGATACATTCCTTTGAATACCATTGGTGACAGCTCTGTCTACTGAAGATGGAATTAATTTTTTAATCAATTTAATTAGTTTAGATCTAAGTGGGGATAAATAAGGTTGGTGTTCTTACCAAGAAATGCCATTTTTAATCCCAATTAAAATGGGTAACAATTGGCTAGTGAAGCCAGTTTTCTTACGTGGCGTATTGGAGAGGTGTTTGTTGTTCTTTGGTTTTTTTAATTTGTTTATTTTGAGAGACAGTGAGCAGGGTAGGGTCAGAGAGGGAGGGAGAAAGAGGGAATTCCAAGCAGACTCCGCTTTGTCAGTGTGGACATGGGACTTGAACTCACGAAGCCTGAGATCATGACCTGAGTGGAAATCAAGAGTTGGACACTTAACCAACTGAGCTACCCAGGTGCCCCTGTATTGGAGAGATCTAAAGCAAAACCCAAAAGCATTTTGAGAATTAGTAGTATTACTTTATGTGTGCCTAACATAGTTGCTTTGAAGGAACTTTTAGATGCTCATTCTAGAATATTAACTACAAAAAGTTATTCATAGCTTCGTATAAGGGTGGACATTATTTGGTATTTCTCTCCACGGTCCTTGGAAAAAAGGGGTTAATTATTATGCTCATATTTCCTTCTATCTATAGGTAGAGATTGATTGATACTAATTTTGAATATAATTCAACATTTTAAGAAAGCTTGAAATGGCATTGCCATTTGGAGTATGGAAAAATGCAATTGATTAATCCATTTAACAGGTGAGTGAAGTCAGAAGTGTGTTAAATAAATCTGTTTTATAAAATAAGCAACCAGGTCACAATTTGTTTCTGTTAGTTAAAGATGAAAGGTTTATGTTTTTCTTGTTACCTTTGTCAAAACAAAATCACCCCCCAAAATACTATCTTGAGTTTAACATTACAAGCATAATAATTACAAATCCTGTTTTTTGCCTAGTGCTTATTGAAGGCAGGACCATATGCCGAATTAAAGTAATTTTACGAAGCTTAGTAAATATGTCTAGTATAGTCTTTTTTTTTTTCTAGTATAGTCTTCATGGAAATTATACTTCAAGGAAAAAACAAGGCCAACTGGTATATAGCCTGCTTATTTAAAAGAGAAATTATATACATATAACCAGTAAAATAGTGGTTGGTAACACATGAGAACAGGTTGCTTTTAATAAATATACATTGGAATATATATTAAAAGCAACCTATTCTCATGTAGTATTTACCAACAAAGTAACAATTACTGGATGTACTTTGAAGAAAAAATTTTAAGAATCTAGGCAGGAGCTATTAGGATAGTGGAAGGGGGTTGGTGGCATTATGGCATCAAATTGGAAAAGAAACAAACATTCAGACCTTCTATGGAATCTGTTACCTAACAAGAAGGTAATTATTTTTAAAACCTCAGTGGAGAGTCATTTTCATTCTTTTGAATAGAGAAGAAATTCTGTAAGCTTAGTCTGTCAGACACTACCCAGTAGGGGAAAATGAGAACACTGTCTCTAATCTGGCCCCAGCGCCCATGGTATGAAACAGCCTGCGTAAATAGTAGGGGTATAATGATGAACATGTTAGAGATTTGGTTAAAATCTTTTTAAAGGATGATGTCTTAACCAGGAAGCTGCTTCAGAGTCACCCTGAAGCTTTTTTGTTTGTTTGTTTGTGTGTTTGTTTAAGTTTTTATTTAAGTAATCGCTACACCCAACGTGGGGCTTGAACTAATGGCCCTGAGATCAAGAGTGGCACACTCCTCTGACCGAGCCAGCCAGGCGCCTCCACCCTGAAGCTTCTTTACAATACATATGCCTCTGCCCCTTCCTTCCAGGTCCCCTGGACCACCAGGGACAGCCTTGGCAGGTGTATTTTCAGCAGGTCCCCAGGGGATTCTGGCACACATGCACCCTGCCTCCCAACCGTTGCCTTCAAGTGTACATCTGAATTATCTGGAGAGCTAACTGATGGCTCCCGCTGATGCAGTGGCTCTGGGGTGGGGCCTGAGAGTCTGTATTTCTTGCCATCGGCCAGGTGATGTCTAGGTGTTGGCACAGAGAAGGCATTGAGTGGCTTTCTTCCAGAGTTTTGAGTGTGATGTGCAGTTTGTTTAGTGCTCATATAGTACATACTTTATATAAAAAAAGACAACTGGAATTATGTCCTTCCATGTAATTGTTTTCATCCACTTATGTCGAGTTTTTGTGGGATGTTTATAAGGACAGGAATTAATATAGAACTTTTAAACAGATTTTTCTGAAAATATATAAATAGAATACTGTTCAATTCTGAAGTATAGTTTTTTTTTTATTTTTCTAAGTTTTAGAAAAAGTCCTAATGTTTGTTTATTTTTGAGAAAGAGTGAGAGTGAGCAGGGGAGGGGCAGAGAGAGAGGGAGACAGAAAATGTGAAGCAGGCTCAACGTTGTCACCGCAAAGCCCGACACAGGGCTTGAACTTACAAACTGTTAGATCATGACCTGAGCTGAAGTCAGACACTTAACCAACTGACCCGCCCAGGTAACCCTGAAGTATAGTTTTTAAATGCGCTTGTTAAGTAAAACCTAGCAGCCAGTTTTCACTTATGAAAAGATTAGCTATCTGGGGCGCCTAGGTGGCTTAGTCGGGTAAACATCCAACTTCGGCTCAGGTCATGATCTCACGGTTTGTGAGTTTGAGCCCCACGTCAGGCTCTGTGCTGACAGCTCAGAGCCTGGAGCCTGCTTCCGATTCTGTGTCTCCCTCTCTCTCTACCCCTCCCCTGCTCACGCTCTGTCTCTCTCTCTCTCTCAAAAATAATACATGTTAAAAAAAATTTTTTTTAAGATTAGCAATGAAATGGGTAATTGTTTCTTCTCTGTTGGTTGCCTTATGATACGACTTATCCTTTGTCTTTTCTTTCCTTAAATTATCAGCTTCTGCAGAAATAAGATTCTGCATTCTCCTTTTTGCAAAGAAGTTGCTAATGAATTAAGACCAAAGCATAATTATTAAGGGGCACGGAGCATAATATATTTACTGCCCTCACATAACTGAGAAAACTCAAACGGGTGGTAGAGGAGTGAGACAAGTCTTGCCTTAGAAAGAACACTTCATCCAAATACTCCTGTAGCTTTTTTCCCCAAGCCACTCAGTAGCTTTCAAAAAGAACTTCATACTGTTGAACAGCTCCAGGGTTCTGTTGAATTCACCAAAATGGAATCCTCTCTGTTGAGTGTAAATAACACTTAAGGACACTGATAGAAATCTCAAAGCTCTCTGCTGGGATTCCATTTAGAGGGACTACCCTAAACAGTGAAATAGCACCAATATCGTGTTTCCATCCAAAACACGACCACACATATTCAGGGACTGGCACATTGCTGACTTTATAGGAGAGAACACAGAATCATTATCTACGTTGGCTCTCAACTGATTTGTGATTTGTACTTTAATGTGCATCTAAATGTTAAGATGAAATAAATCCTCTACAGCCAAGCTTAAATAAAGTAACATATTTAATATTTAAAATAGCCAAGATAATTTGACTATAGACAACTTCCCCCTCATCTGAAATGAGAATGTTTTAATGGAAGCAGAGTAAAAGCTCAATGCTTTTTTTCAAATTTTAATACATTCAGCTGGACCTGATTAGGACATGACTCTTCGTGCATAATTCTTGCCAGGAGTTACTCAGGTAAACTGGTGATTAGACTTTAAAACAATAATTATTTCCCTTCTTGGATAAGGAAAATGGTGCCTCTCAGAAAAGTAACATGATATATTATGATACATGATGAGGAAATGTGTTCATAATTTAGTTGCATAAAACATACAAATTAAGCCAGATGACTTTTGGATGCTTTGTATATTTATGTACAAATATTCCCCAGTACATTTTAAGTGTACATTTTTCTGATTTTAAGTGTATATCCTAATAAGTCATTGATTCCTACAGTCATTGAATGTCACCAACATGTTAGGTATGTACAGTTAGCAAATAATGCTAAAGTCAATTTTATGGATAGCACCTGGTCTCCTTGTAAGCATCTAATAGGCGTCAGCGTACTTCATTCGCAAATCACCTCCTGTCACTGCACCTGTTTTAGAAAGGCCACAGGCACAGGGAGGTTCAATGCCTTGCGCGAGGTCCTAGCTGGTGAGTAGCAGAGTCAGGGCTCTTAACCTCAGCCCCTCTCAAGGAAGAAGGGCCTGTGTGACGGGTGATTTTATCTGGATCTTAAATACGTTGTCTCCAGGAACTGTTATTTCAGATGAAAACTCACGTGTTCTTCTAAGATTAGACTTAGGTCCTTTTAAATGTGTTTTATCAGTTTACTTGATTTTTACTTTGTTCCCGTATATAACTCAAATACAATATAACACTGTTGTGTTAGTCTTCAGCATCTTAAGTACTGGATGTAACCATAAAAGATTTGGTTTTGAATTTGATAACTTCTATCAAAGATTCTCAAGAGCTAGTTCACTAACACTTTTGATTTGATAATCTTTCCAGAACCACCAATTGCTATCACTGCTATGCAAACCAGTTTCAATAATGCTTATACACTTGGTGCCTCTGCCAATGTGAATTTGAATTGTGAGATATATTTCCATATCTTGAGGCAATGATATTTTGATACACTGATAACTATTGTATTATAGGCATGTATATATGCCTATAATATGCATAACTTCTTCCATTAAAAACTGAGAACAGTTGGGGTGCTTGGCTGGCTCAGTCAGTAGAGCATGTGACTCTTGATCTTGGGTCATGAGTTCAAGCCCAGAATTGGGTGTGGAGCTTGCTTAAAAAAAAAAAAAAGTGAGGGGGAGAAAAAGCTAAGACTTAAAAAGTAGAAATATAAAAATGTATGTGTGGAATAAGGAATTTCTGAGACCTATTTTAGCTAAATATTTGACAAAGTAGCATTTCTGCCTAATGTTTTATTATACTTTGCCTAATGACCTTTAAAATTAACTGAAATTAAAACCATGTTTTTGCAATTGATACTGTGTTCCCTTTGATAACATCCCAAGCATGAATTACTAATTTCAAGGGAGTCATGCATTACAAAAGTGACCGCTTAGCCTTTCCCACCTGTGCATTTAAGATAAAAGGATGGGATAATCTTGTGGTAATTGCTTAAGGGAATTACCAGTTTAAGGGGAAAGCCTTGTGTAGAGTGTTATACCAGACTGACTTATTCCAGATGGTTTCAGGAATCTGTAAACACTCCATAATGATGTGAGTTGTTTTTTCGCTTTTGAGGTACATAAATTGTAATGAGATGTGTGTATTTTCTTAGTAAAACTTCCCATGCATAAAAAATGTGTTATGACCTTGTTTTTAGAGGCACTTTCAAAGCTCGGTATTATCTTAAACCTTAAAACACACCCCAGAACACCTGCTCCCTTGGGAGTGCTCTGGGCTTAGCTCTAGATTCACACGCGGAGCCCTACTCATGCTCACCAACTTTTCCTTTTGTTCAGCTTCCTACTTTATCTCCTTATTTAATCATAGCACTAACGGAATTGTTCCTTATCCCTTCTCCCCCACTACATATACATTGCAAGACCCAAATGTTAGAACACCAAGTCAGGAAAGATTGTACATTGATTTTGTGATAAAGGGGGGAAATGGTAGAACAGCTAATACGTTCTGAGTGCTTACCTTAAGCCAGGCACTGTTCTAAGTACCTGATATCTATTTACTCATTTAACCTTCAAAACAACCTTCTGAGGTGTAGGTACTACTATTTTTCCTGTTTTGCAGATGTAGACTCTCAGGTACAGAGCCCTGCAGGTCACGTAGCTACCAAAATGGCAAAGCTAGGATTCAGACCTCTCGCATCTGACGCTATGTCAACTACTCTTCACCTACTCTGAGCACAGCCCACACAGCAGAACGTGGCTGCAGAAAATTACAGTCGTGCTGGCTGTCTCACTCAGTCATCATCACTAACTTTAAGATGGGCATCCAGTGACTGACACCTTCCCTGCATCAGACCTCGGACATCTTCCTGCATCCCCACTCACTGCAGACAGCCTTGCTTCCTGTCTCATAGAAAAACCCAACAGAAGAGAATGTCCCAAGTTCCCCTTCCCCCATCTCCCCAGGTACCTTGAGAAGGTGAGAGAAACAGCAGCTCCTGACATCCAGAAGCTGGCCCCACCTCGATGGCTGGCCTCGCTGTGGCTAGGAGCTCATGGCTAGGCCTCCGTCTTCTCCTGTTGAACGTTACCCAGCTCACAGGACGTCAGTGTCAGGCAGGGCCACTCTGACCACAATGGTCAGGCCAAGAACTTCTGTTCTTCCTCCCCTAAGCCTTCTCTTCCCCATCTCCAATTTTACCTAAGTGTCTCAAGCCAAAAGCCCTGGAGTTATCCTGGACTCCCATCTCTTTCTCTCATACCTTATATCAAATCCATCAGCGATTCTTGTTGGCTCTATCCTTAAATATATTCCTTTTCTGTGGTTGTTGTTTTTAATTTTTTTTAAACATTTGTTTATTTTTGAGAGAGAGAGGGAGACAGAGGATCCAAAGCAGGCTCCGTGCTGTGAGCACAGAGGCCAATGCAGGGCTCAAACTCATGAACCTTGAGATTATGACCTGAACCGAAATCAAGAGTCGGACATTCAACCGACTGAGCCACCCAGGCGCCCCTGAGTGATCCTTTTAAACATAAAATGGAGTCACTTCTCTGTTCAAAACCCTAAACTGCAAAACCGAAGTCCTTATGGTGCCACAAAAGGTCCCACGTGATCACCCACCACTACCTCCACCACCACTTCCTACTTCTCTGACCTCACCTGCTACCCTCCCTGCTCTCTTGCTCTAATTCAGCCATACTTGTCTTGAGCACCCAAGCAAACTCCAGACAGAACTTGGCATTTGCTGCATCCTCTGCCAGAACATTCTTGACATCATCTTCTCTACTTGCTTCTTTAGGTCTTTGCTCAGATGTCACTTCTCAGTGAGGCTTTCTCTAACTCACCTTTTTCTTCTTTTTAATGTTTATTCATTTTTGAGAGACAGAGACAGAGTGTGGGCGGAGGAGGAGCAGGAGAGGGAGATACAGAATCCGAAGCAGGCTCCAGGCTCCCAGCTGTCAGCACAGAGCCCGACGCGGGGCTCAAACTCATGAGCCACAAGATCGTGACCTGAGCCGAAGTCAGACACTTAACCAACTGAGCCTCCCAGGCACCCCTCTAACTTACCCTTTTAAAAATTGCAGCCCAAACTCCCCAGCATTCTCTCTCCTCCCTATTTTTCTCCACGGAACTTATCACCTCCCCTCTATGTATAGTGTTGCAGGGTAGATAGAATGTGCTTTCTTCCTCTGCAGAAGCCAAAGCTAGTGGGGGAAGATCTTCCATTGCCCTACCTCATGGCTGCCAAGAACAGTGGTCAAGTATCAAGTGATGGTTGGTCAATGGCAGTGCCCTAAGAGGATAGTGAGGCAAGACCTTGCATGTGGTTTCTGCTGCTTGCATTAGTTCATGGTTTCTGTCAATTTTGTGGGCTCTCCACTCTGCTTTCATTCTGTAATTTAAATTAGCCAAAGTTGGTTCTATGCTTGTAACCAATAATTCTGATTGACATGCAATTAAGATGTCAGCTACTTATAAGTATGTTCATATTTGCCCATCCAACAATACTTTGAGCAAGTCAAGAGCTGGGTCATGTCTTGTATGTATTTTGCAGTCTCAAAATCTCTTTCTCACCCAGTTCGGGGCTCCTTCTCTATATAGGTTTAAGCAGTGCTTGATTTCAAATAATTGAATGATGAGCAAAAAAGTTTCTAAATATAATTTGAGTGATAAAAATAAAGTCACGGAGCCTGCCATGTTATCACTTTGTGGGCTCTGAAACTTGCCCACTGCTTTTACGAATTTGTCATTAGAGTCATTAACCTTCCCCCTTAATTTCAGGTCAGTTACAGTTGTAGATGTAATGATAGGTAGGTTAGTTTACTGATTTGAGAAGACCACTATTATATTACATCAAGGTTACCTCTAACCAGAGAATGAGAGAAAAAAGAGAAGGCACCTTTCTCCTATCTGTGTAAATCATATTATTAGATGTGCTAGGTATCACTTTGGAATGACTCACATTTGAATAACACTTTACAAAGCATTTTCAACAAACACCATTTGGTCTTTGTAACAAAGGTTTGAGGCAAGAGCAGACACAAAAAATCCAGACTCAAACTGTCTTTTGACTCAAAAGTTCATGCTGTTAAGTGATGTAAAAAGACAAATGACAAATTTGGAAAATATTTGCACCGTATATCATAAAGAGTTAGTATCCCTAATATATAGAAAGCACCTAAAAATTCAGAAGAAAAAGACCATTAAAATAAAAAAAAAAAAACTGAACAGAAGATATGCACAAAATGTTCACAGAAAAAAATGCAAATGACCCTTAAACTTATGAAAACATACCCAACATAGCATGAGTTGAAAGATAAATGCAAATTTCAACTACACTAAGATGTTAGATTGGCAAAAACCCCAAACTTTGATAACATTAATGGTGGTGAGGCTCTCAGGATAAAGGTACTCTGATACGTTGCTAATGGCGAGGCAAATGACACAACATCCAGAGCAGTAATTCTGGCATTGTCTAGCAAAATTATACATGTAGTTACCAGTCGAGCCATCCCACTTGTAGGAATCTATGTCAAAGATACACTTGCAAAAATTAAAAAAAAAAAACTTATACACATATTATAGCAAAAGACTGTAAACAACCCAGAAGACTGACTGAATAAACTATAGTATAATCCATTCAGTATTAGATAACTGTAAAAAGGAATGAGGAAGAAATATGTATCCCGATACAGGGTTGTGGTAGCCAAGGAGATGTGCTATTTGGAACTTCTTTCCAAAAATAACTTGCTGCAAGGAGTGCATCTTTACTGATGCTTTTTGCTTTTTCACATGTATTTGCTTCTTGAGAGAGAGAGAGACAGACAGACAATGTGAGTGGGGGAGGGGCAGAAAGAGAAGGAGACACACACACTCTGAAGCAGGCTCCAGACTCTGAGCTGTCAGCACAGAGCCCAATGCGGGGCTCAAACCCAGGAACCATGAGGTCGTGACCTGAGCCAAAGTCAGATGCTTAACTGACTGAGCCACCCAGGTGCCCCCTTTGCTTCTTTAATCATGATTTCTTTTAGTTCTTTGAACGTATTTATAACGGCTACTTGGATAGCTTCGTCTGATAAATCTAACACCTGGGTCACTCTCACAGGCGGTTTCTGTTGCCTGCTTTCTATTATACAGGTCATAGTTTCCACTTTCTTTATATTTCCCACATTGTTTTTGTTGTTGTTGGAGAATGCATATTTTAGATAATATATTGTAGCAAGTCTGGGTATTGCCCACCTACCACTTCTGAAACTTGTTATTGTTATTTGCTTGCTTATTTGTTTAATGACTGCTGGATTCTTTTATTGGAGCCTATTTCCCCTAACCCTGTCTGCCTACAGAGTTAAGCCTCTGATATTTGCCCTTAGGAAACACAGTCTTTTTAGGCCCACTGTCATCCTGGGCTGATAGTGGTTTTGACAGGGCCCTCTTTGTCTCTTTCCCTAACTATACCAATCTGTTAAGCTTTCTGATTGCCAGCTGATTGCTTTATTATTTTCAACAATATCCAGGGCATAGATTGCCCCACAGACTAAAGCAATCAAATTTGAGTTCCTTTGGAGGGACAGTTTCTCTTACTGTTTGAATTTTGTTCTGATCTCAGGTAGGCTCCTTCCATTGTCTTGTGCCTACTGTCCCTTATTAGGAAAACTAGCTGCTGACAATTTAGCCTGTATGTCTAATGATTCTACCAATCTCCTCCCAGTTCCCTTTCACCATCATTTCCATTCATTTTGTAAGTGTCCTTAAGCTTGAATGTCTCCACACTCTATTGCAAGTAAAACTAATACGGTGGAAGAGATTAAAAGATACATTTTTTAAAAAGTTTATTTTGAGAGAGAATGACTGGGTGAGGGGCACAGAGAGGGGGACAGAGGATGTGAAGTGGGCTCTGTGCTGACAGCAGAGAGCCTGATGTGGGGCTCGAACTCACAAACTGTGAGATCACGACCTGAGCCGAAGTCAGACATTAAACAACTAAGCCACCCAGGTGCCCCAAAATACACGTTTTATTTTTTTTTTCTTACAGCGAGTGTAAGCAGGGGAGGGGCAGAGAGAGAGGGGGAGAAAGAATCTTAAGCAGGCTCCATGCTGAGCATGGAACCCAACACAGGGCTCCATCCCATGACCATAAGATTCTGACCTGAGCGCATATCAAGAGTTGGACGCTCAACCTATTGAGCCACCTAATGCCCCTAACAGGTAGATTTTAGGTCTGCTTCTCCCCCCAGGCAAAACATCTTTGCCAAGGCTCTGGAACTGGAGACAATGGCATGCTACTCACTCAGTGACATCCCCAATTTAGGAACTGGGCCCTTGAGGAGTGGAGTAGAGACCTCAGGTCTTCTTGGTTGGCCGCTCCCTCATGGAACCACCACTTTATGAGCCAGGCCAAGGGCAATCAGGACCCTTGTACTCTCGCTAAGCCACGTCTAAGCCAAAGCCTCCATCCTGCCTCTTCGCTACACTTGCCTAGAATTTAGCTTCACCAACCAGTAGCTGGGGGCAGCATGAGAAACACCGATATGCTAGCCCTTCCTGGAAGACAGCCCCCCTGACTGTGAGCTGGGAGAAGGAGTCTTGTGTTATTGGTTGTGCCAGTCTGGTGTGGAGGTTCAGTCTCACTGATTTGGGAGAGAAAAGGGGGGAACCAGGTCTCAGTTCAAATACTATAAACTCTCACTGTTTCTGCTGAATTTTGGTAGAATTTTTGAATAAATGTTTCTTCATTTGCTGAATGTCCTTAGGACAATTTCCAGAGACTCGAGGTGATTTTGTTTTTATCATTTTAACCAGTTTTCCTGGGGAATGGGCCCATAGGCACCTCATGCTGTCATACTGGAAGTTCCTCTAAAACTAATTTTAATAAAGTATCACCAGGGCACCTGGGTGGCTCAGTTGGTTGAGCATCTGACTCTTGATTTCGGTTCAGGTCATCTCAGGGTTGTGGGATGGAGTCCCGCATTGGGCTCTGCACTGGCCATAGAGCCTGCTTAAGATTCTCTCTCCCTCTCCCTCTGCCCCACCCCCCATTTACAAAAATAAAAAATAAATTTAAAAAAATAAAGCGTCAAGGTGCTTGGGTGACTCAGTCAGTTGAGTGCCCGACTTAGGCTCAGGTCATGACCTCACAGTTTGTGGGTTCAAGCCCTGTGTTGGGCTCTGTGCTGACAGCTCAGAGCCTGGAGCCTGCTTTGGATTCTGTATCTCCCTCTGTCTCTGCCCCTCCCACGCTCTCTCTCTCCCTCTCTCTCAAAAATGAATAAAATATTAAGAAAATATATTAAAAATATTTTTTTAAAGTAAAGTGTCACCTATGGAAGGAAGGAATATTTTTCTGAATATGATTTTGACTTTGGAACCCATGTAAGTAATTTACATAATTTAAAACAAATTTTAAAAAGCAGTACCTAAAAATGGAAAATAAGTAAAAAATCTAACTGTATATCAGGTTGGTGGCATAACAACATGGAAAAAATAATTCTTTTTTCTTTTTTCTAAATATATATTTTTGAGAGAGACAGAGGGACAGAGTGTGAGCTGGGGAGGAGCAGAGAGAGGGGGAGACACAGAATCTGAAGCAGGTTCCAGGCTCCAATCTGTCAGCATAGAGCCCAACTTGGGGCTTAAACTCACAAACTATGAGACCAAGACCTAAGCCAAAGTCAGAGGCTTAACCAAATGAGCCACCGAGGTGCCCTGAAAAAAATAATTCTTAAGAAACCTAAAAATAGGTTTTTGACTGTATATACCTACTGTGATATATACAGTGGTTTGCTAAAGTTACTCTCCTGGAGCCAAATCAAATTATGCTAATGTCATTAGGAACCAAGATTTTTTTTTTTTTTTTTTTTTTTTTTTTTTGAGAGAGAGCAAGCAAGAGAGAGCGCTCATGTGAGTTGGAGAAAGGCAGAGGAAGAAAGAGAATCTTAAGCAGGCTCCACGTCCAGCTCAGAGCCCCATGCAGGGCTCAATCTCATGACCATGAAATTATGACCTGAGCTGAAATCAAGAGCCAGATGCTCAATTGACTGAGCCACCCAGGGGTCCCAAGGAAACAAGATTTTTTATTTAAGTGACATCAGTATAAAACTAAACAAATTAAGTAAAAACTCTGTAATCTTGTAACTGAATTGAAAAAATCAGTATGAATTCATGATTTATTTTACTTTAAATTTTTTTTTTTTAATGTTTATTTATTTTTGACAGAGAGAGAGAGAGACACAGAGCATCCGAAGCGGGCTCCAGGCTCTGAGCTGTCGGCACAGAGCCTGATGCGGGGCTCTAACTCACAGACCGTGAGGTCATGACCTGAGCTGAAGTCTGATGCTCAACCGACTGAGCCACCCGGGTGCCCCGATTTATTTTACTTTTAAAAATATGTATTTATTAGCTCTGCCCACTAAAAGGCCTAGAACAAGCCTCTAGATCTAACTCCCATGTGATAGGAAATGCATGGGATAGAGAAACATGTTACATGGAGACGGAATCAGCCAAGTCCAGAATTTCAGAAACTCTAGAGTATAAGTGACCCAATTTCTTCCACAAATAGATGGCAAGAAAAAAGGAGAGGGAAAAGAAACCATCAAAGTTTAACAGAAACTTTAGAAACTCATACTAAATGCAGTATAAACATTTTCTTTTGAATCTTGGTTCAAACAAACCAACTACATATGAGACTCTTTGGGAATAATTAGGGAAAATTGAACACTGAACAGTTATTAGATGATATTAATAAGTAACTGGGTATTTTAACAAATTAGATGAAGGAATTGCTAACTTTTTCAGGGGAGACAATAACATTAAGAGATTTTTAATGTCTTTATTGTGTATTTTTATTTTCTGATTTGAACAAATGAGCCTCAAAAAGTTATGAGATGATCAGGAAAATTTAAACAATGAATGGATATTTGATATTAAGGAATTATTGTCTCCTTATGATAATATGATCATATAACAAAAAATTTATCTTTTATATTTATATACTCAACTGCCTATCATCATTATGTAGTGATAAGACTTTACCAAAAAAAGGATTCTTTTTTTTTTTAAGTGTATTTATTTATTTTTGAGAGATACAGAGACAGCATGAGCAGGGGAGGGGCAGAGAGAGAAGGAGAGAGAGAATCCCAAGCAGGCTCCATGCTGTCAGCACAGAGCCTGATGCCAGGCTCAAATTCACCAAACCGTGAGATCATAACCTGAGGGGAAACCAAGAGTCAGGTGCTCAACTGACTGAGCCACCCCAGGCGCCCCCCAACAGAGGATTCTTAAATGCTTATAGAACTATTTATAGATAAAGTAATATTGTGTCTGGAATTCGCTTGAAAATAATCCAGGTTTTTGTTGCTTTTGAAGGGGGAGGGGTTGGTTGTAGGTGAAACAAGATGGACCAGATGTTACTATTGAAGGTGAGTGATCACTATTCATTAAAGTTCATTAGACATTTTCCCAACTTTTCTATATGTTTAAAATGTCCCATAATGGAAAGTTTTAAAAATAAGCAAAAAGTTCTTCCCGTGATTCTCTAATGGGAAGAGAAGAGGAGTTGGGAAGAGGAGTTGTAGGAAGCCTTGATGGGTAGGCAGGAATTTCTGCGGCAGATAAGTCCATGGAGGGTACTGCTGTGGGTAACCCGTAGCTGAGTTGTGACCAAGACCTCGCTGTAGAATGATGTGTGTCTTCCTGGGCCCTCCTGAGCTAAGCAAGTATCAGGATAAATAAAGTTCAAGTTCTGGTGTTTAATACTTTGCTAAGGCAGACCCCACATGACCAAATCCAACTTATTTTTTTCCTTTTCCAAAATACCAATCCAAGTCTCAACCATCCTACTGGACCCAGCTCAAACCCTTCCTTTTCTTAACTAACTGCATATCTAGTCATCTCTCTTTTTCTATATTTTTGTCACTCATTTCGTCTTCTTGTTTGTTCCCTCATATTGTGAGTTGGTGGCTTCCCAAGACATATTTTTCCAGCCTCAGTGTATGCTCCTAAAGCCAGGGACTATGACATACTCAAAAAATTATTTCAGCATCAAAAATAATACCATCCACAGAGCTGGAACTCAATTAATACTTGAATAAAGGCTTTGAAGAAGCCAAAAAGTAAATTATGCCATGGTCTATTGGATAAAACAGTCGGGGTGGGGCAAAAGGGTTCTTGAGTCCTCTCTCCTGGTAGTTCCAAAACCCCCACAGTCCCAGCACCTCTATTCCTGTTATGAAACTGTTGGATGCTTTGACCATCTCAAGTATGTCTAGCAAAACTCAGGGCCATCTGGCACTGCATAGGAGCTTAAGATACCTTTTTTTTTTTTTTTTTTTTTAGGTTGGAATTTAAGCCAAGTTTTTTGCCCTTGTGGTAATCACCACGTGCAGTTTCTGCACAGAGCAAGTCTGGGTTTTTCGCTGTCCTGTCCAGCAGGCTATGCTGTGCACAAAGAGAACACACCAGCAATGTTTGTGTGAAAGCAGATATCCTGTGTATCCCTAAATAAAGTGGAATAGAACGGAGTTCTCAGGATCTATAGTAATGCTGCTATGAACTCTGATTCAAAGGCACATTGCTTTCTCTTAAGGCATCGTAGGCTTAAACGTTTAGATTTAGTGATTAAAAGAAAGATTTATTTCAGCGCAAGACTAGAAATTACACAAACATATGCAGCAACAAAGCATTAGGGACAACACTCATCTGGGAGCACGCTGGAAAACATTACACGTTTCTCCTTTGGGCGCTGTGGTCCTCACAGGTGACCGCTACCACCTTTACCCAGAGAATTCTGCGGGCGAATGAAGGCCGACGGGTACCCACGCGGACCTAGAGGGCCCCTACCATCGGTGCGGAGCTCACCCACGCGGCCCGGCCAGGCCAGGCCCGGCACCACCGAGTGCGGACCTCCGGCGCATCCTAGAGCGGCCACACGCGGCCACTGCCCGCGGGGCACTTCCGCCCGCGCCGGCGCCGCCCGGTGGACGGCTGGGCCTTGCCGCGGGCCTGCGCCTCCCTCGGCTCCTGCCGCGGGCCTCGGGTAGTGGGTGAGTGGGACGGGGAGCGCCGGAGAGGGGCGGGCCAGGGTCTGCGCCGCCGTCTGTCCGCGTTCGCCTTGTGGGCCGAGCCGCGCGGGCGGGCGCGCTTCCTCCGGACTCGAGGGCCGGGCCGGAATGGAGGACCCAGGCCCGGGGAGCGCCCGGGAACGAGGACGCGCCTAGTCTGTCCTCCACCCCCCCACCCCCACCCCAAGGCGGGAGCCCCCGCCCACCCCTCCTTTGGGAAATTGACATTGACTTGAGGGCGAGCCTGGGCTCGCTGGTGGTCGGAGACCTGGCCTGTGGCCCTGACTCGGCGTTGGCATCTATTTGTCTCCGGGCCACGGTTCTTTCATTTCCAAAATGGAGGAAGGCAGTATGCGCCCTACCTAGATCACAGGGTGATTGCAGGGTTGGCGCTGCCTGTATGGAAACTGGTTCTCAACCCGGCAGCCTTTAGAATCTTTTGGGAGCCTTCCCAATGCTGAGTCCCCAGAATCACCAGGTGATTGGGATATCCTGCCGGGACGAGAACCACTGGTCGGGAGTGTCAGGTGACAGTACTGTGGTCGTGTGCTGTGTTCTCCACTGGAATGTGCACTTGGTCCAAGGTGGATCATAGCCATGAGAAAGCAAGTGGCTGGTTTTATGTTCAAGAAGACAGGGACCAAATCCGGTCTGGTCACATTGAATTCCTGGTGCATAGAATGGTGCATGCCACAAAACATGAACCATTGATTAAATAAAGTAATTTCTGATTACTTTCCGACCTACTGGGTGGGTTTTGATCATTTGGCTCATTTTTTAACTTTTTATTGTGGAAACTTCCACACATTGAAACAAGATACTGTACCGAATTCCCAACTCTGTTGGGTGACTCTTACGCTCACCTCACTAGATTATTTGAAAGCAAATCTGGATGTTCCGTTTTGTCTATTAAATACTTGTTTGCATTTATAAAACACAATAATTCCTTTTTAAAATATCAATTTAATAAGCATTTCATGTTACCATCTATCCAGTCAGTGTTTACATTTCCCCAGTTGTCTCTTTTTTTCCCAGTTCTCTTTTTCAGTTTGCCCAAATCCAGATCCAAACAAGCTACACGTGACATTTGGTTGACATCTCTTATATCTCATTTAATCTCCTTATGCCATCCCTCTTTATTTTTTTTCCTCTGTATTTTACTTGTTGAAGCAACCTATTCATTTGTAACATTTCCTACGTACTGGATTTTGCTTCTTCCATCCCTGTGTTGTCCTTTAATAAACTGGTATTTAGATTACAGGCTTTTTCAGATTTCAGGTCCTACTTTTTGGCAAGAAAACCTCATAGTGTTATTGTGTACCTCCTATTGCAGCCCACCAGGAGTTACATAAGGTCTTGTTTCTCTTTGTGGTGTTAAGATTGGTCAGTGGGCCTTTTCTGTACAAATCGCACTGCAGGGTAACTAAATAATTGGCCAGAGATTTACAGAAGGATGCCAACTAATAACTTCAGAAGGAATGAGAGAATATCACCTTTTGGCAACCTCTAGTGAAATAACCCAGGCAATGATTAGTGGTTGTTAAACATCAGGAAGAGAGAGACATTCAGACAGCATGTGCTTCCTGATGGGAGTACCCAATACCACGTAAACAAGCATTCTTGGATAAATACTTATGAAATATTCTTGGATATGAATGTGGGTGGTGGATATAGACCAAGATTGGCCATGAGTTGCTACTTGTTGAAGCTTGGCGATGGTCATGTGGTAATGCATTATACTAATCTCTCTACTTTTGTATGTGTTTGAAATTTTTCAAAATAAAATTTTGTTTTGTTAAGTTTGACTAATTGGCTAGTGAATTCAGGTCAGCCTGATCCATCCATTATAGTTCTCCATGAGCCTTTCATTAAGTGATTCTCAAACCTGACTGCACATTAGAATCACAGGGGAAGTATTTTTTTTTTAAATACTAAAACACATGTCTCACTTGCAGAATTTCCTTTTTAATTGTTCTGGGATGGAACCCAATTATTGATATGTCTTAAAAGCTCTCCAGGTGATTCTAATATGCTCTTGAGTTCTGTACCATTGGCCTAGATCCATTATTTGTTAGGGATTGCAGAGTGATTATATTTTATTATTCCTTCTGCATTTATTAGCTTTTAAAATGTTTGACTTTCTATATTGTGTTATTCCCATCTCTGTTGCAAGCTGCAATCCAACAGGAAAGCCTCTGCAAATTACCTAACTATCAGAGGAATGCTTGATTTTGGAAGTAGAAGTGTGGAGTAACACATGGAAGGGACAGTAGCATAACCTAAAGCCTGTGCATGAATTGGAGAGATGTACCATCTGTGTGGGTGAGGTGTGTGTGTGGGGGGGGGGGGGGGTGAGGTGGGAGGGCTGACTGTGTCCCCAAACGGAAAGGAAGATTCGGTGATGTGTAGTTAGAAAAGTATGTTCGGCCTTGTGACACATTTCTTTTTAATAATCAGTATTAAATAAATGAAATAAACATTGAAAATAAAGTCATCAGATGCTGCTCATTGCAATGAAAACCAGTCCAAAGATTTAAAAGAAAACTTAATGACCACTCCCCACCATCACCATTTTAATCACTCCTGAGATAACCAATATTAACAATATGCTGTGTATCCTTACACACAGACTTTCTCTCTCATATAAATGCAGAGGTTTGGGGCATTGTTGTAAAAATGATGTTGTAAAAATCTGTAACTTTTCTCATTGTCGTCCCTCCAGGACAAGAGTTACAGAGCTGACTTAACTGCAGAATAAATAGTTGATGGTAGGAATGTACAGTAAAATATTCAGTCATTGTCCTGTTGAAATATATTCAGACCGTGTCCAAATTTTAGCCACCTTAAAAGTACCACCAGAAACATTGTACATAGGTCCTTTATTTCTATAGTGTCAATTCCCCAAAATAGGGTGGCTGAGTTAAAATGTACTGTTAATAGCATCATTATTATTGGTAATACATATTGCCAAATTGTGCTCCCAAACATAAAAGCAGTTTACACCTCTGCCAGTAGTAACATATGAGAATACCCATTTCCCCCTGTGTTCTACCTATTCATTCTTCCCTCCTTCCCCCCCAAACCACTCTCAACCACTGGTCTTTTACTGTCTTCATAGTTTTACCTTTTCCAGAACATTACATAGTTGGGATTCAATTACAGTTTTTAATTGACTGGATCTGGCAGTTTTTTAACTTGTTTGTTTTTGTACGTGTGAGCAGCCACCCAAGGTTTGGTAACTTGTGGTTTTAACTCACTAAGAGTTATTCAAATCTTACTTGGGATTTCTATGGAAACTTAGAAAATAAGAACCCAGTCTCTTCTGAATAACAAAAAGATAAATGAACAGTAAATCTCACAACGACCTGTTTTTGGTGATATCGAGCAGTGATGTGTAATAATCCCTGGGTAATCTTTTCATTGCAGGGTGGAAGATGTCTATGGATGTGACATTTCTGGGTACGGGTGCAGCATACCCATCCCCAACCCGGGGTGCCTCTGCTCTGGTCCTTCGGTGTGAGGGCGAGTGCTGGCTCTTTGACTGTGGGGAGGGAACTCAGACACAGCTGATGAAAAGCCAACTTAAAGCAGGTTAGTGTGCATTCAGCTCTCTCACCAAGACTATCTCTTATTCTGCTTCATTTTCTTGGCTCTCCTTGAGGCTTTTGCTCAGAAACAGCCCTCACAGTTGCATCCCACTTCAGTGCTAGAGCCCTGGCAAGGTTGGGAAGACCCTCAGGCATCCAGCCTCCCCCACTGAACTTTATCTACTTGTTCGTACTGTAAATGTTGAGAGCAAGGATTTATATAGGGTTAGGGGGTGGAGGATGGGTTGGGATACATGAGGCATATTAGATGGAGACTATGCAAGCAAAGGAACAGTGTACATGATTCCACCAGGAGATGGTTGTCAGTATCACGAGAGGATACAAAGAGCAATAGACATTCAGAAGAGTGAGGTGTTCTTTTTCATGTGAGGTTATCAGGGTAGGCCTGTCACAGAAGGTGACCTGTGAGTCATTGAAGGAGGAAGAGGGATTTGCTGGGCTGGGGAGATGAACATGCAAAGGCCCAGCGCCAGGGAGACTGAGGAATACAGTGGCGCAAAGCCTTGGCCTAGAGTCAGGCCAACCTGGGTTGCAGTCCCAGCAGTGTCTTGGCTTTTGGCCTTAGCAGATCAACAAACTTAAGGCTTATTTTCCTTATCTTTTTTTTTTTTTTAATGTTATGTATTTTTGAGAGAGAAAGAGAGACAATGAGCACGAGCAAAGGAGGGGCACAGAGAGAGGGAGATATAGAATCTGAAGCAGGCTCCAGGCTCTGAGCTGTCAGCATAGAGCCCAACATGGGCCTCGAACTCACATGCTACAAGATCATGACCTGAGCTGAAGTCCGAAACTTAACCGACTGAGCCCCTTATCTTAAAAACATGGGTAGAAACTCAACTCAAGTCAACTTAAAAGGGGTGTTGTAAAAATTACATAAAATAATCCCCTTTCTGTGTGGTTGTTTCTTTCTCATCAGTTAAAGCTTAGCTCAGATGCCATCTCCTCAGAGACTTTCCCTGAACCCCTGGAGTTCAGTAATTCCTCGTTCTTCTCAGGCAGTTTACTGCTTTGTGCTATTTTTATTGACTTCTTAGCATCAATATCTAAAATTGTTATTTAAATAGTTGTTTCTGTGTTCGCTGTATTTTCCCTGTATGATAAAGTAAGCCCAAGGATCATTTATATCCTTAGTAGATGCCTAGTAAATATCTGATCAGTTAACGCATGAATAAGGTGTTCAGCACTTAGTATGGTCCCTCTCACTTACTGCATCTTGTTAACTGGAAGTTATTGAAATTATTCCTCTGATTCATCACAGTGTGTGGCATTGATGGCTATAAGAAAGTTAGTTCTAGCATCCAGGGATCTCTTAGTCTAGTGGTGGGAACTGACGTGTAAGTAGTCATAATGTAATGTGATAAAGAGAATAATGGATCTGTTTTCTAAATACTTTTGGAGCACAAAAGAGGGGGACGTTAACTGTGTGTTCAGAGAAAGCATCCCAGAGATGGTAACAGTACAGCTAGGGTCTAAGTGATGATTAGAAGTTTCTCTGGGGAGAAAAGTAGGGATGGACTTTCAAGGAACAGACAAAGTGAGCAAGAAGTAATCGAGTTTCTAGGAGAGAAGTGACATGTTTGGCCAGGATAAATGAGAGGTAAAAATGCTGAAAAAGTGAGGGCAGATTATGAAGTTCTCTGTGGTTTGCTAAGGTATTTGGACCTTCTTATTCTGTTGGCAGTAAGGAACCATTAAAAGTTTTTAAGCAGGGGAATAATATGGTCTGATTTACGTGTTAGGGACAGAGTTTTCTTGTGGCAGATGTACTGGGAGAGACCAGTGTTAAGGCAGTTGCATTCATCTGAGAGAAGAGAGAGAGGATGAGGGTGTAGGGATAGGGATGAAGATGAGACTCAATTTAAGAAATACTTGTAGACCTAGCAGGGAGTGGGTGACTGACTGAACGTCTAGGATGTGAAGAAGTGAAGGATTATTCCAAGTTACAAGGATGGTGTCCGAGACCTAAACAGGGAGACAGGAAAGGAGCTGTTGGAGGAAGGAACTAACGCATTTCACTTAGGACTCATGGCCTTGAGGTGTACACAGTTCAGCCTAAGACCCTGAGGTCTGAATATAGCAGGTACTATACTTTATTTCCCTTGGGTCACACAGAGGTTCCTTTCATGAGAACTCTCAGGGAGGAGCAGGCTAGAGTGGAGGCAGTAATACCCCATTTTAGAGAGTAGGGGTTGAGGTGGTGGGATGATTAAAACAGAAACAAGAAACTGTTAAGTGTGGGTACTAGAGGTGTGGGTGTGGGGATTAGTCGTTACTTTTTATTTAATACCTGTGTCAGTTACCAATGCTGTATCACAGATTACAAATTTAGTGTCTTACTGCTTTTATTGTCTCATAGTTTCTGTGGGTCAGGGAGTTTGGGCCTGGGTTGGCTGGCTTCTCTGCGTCAAAGTCTCACTGGGTTGCACTCTGTATTTGGCTGGGGCTGAGGTCTCATCAGAGGCTCATCTGGGGAAGAATCTGCTTCAGAACTCACATAGGTTGTTGGCAGGACTAAGGCTGCCTCAGCCCCTAGAGGTCTCCTCCAGTTCCTGATCATGTGGGTTTCTCCTTTGTGGTAGCTCGATTCCTTACTGCCATCCAAGGACAAAGAAACTCAAGAGCAAGTCTGCTAGCAAGATGGAGTCTTATAACATAATCACCATAATCACGCTGCATCCCTGTGCCATATTTTACTGGTTAGAAACAGTTTGCAAGTCCCACCCACACTCAAGGAGAAGAAATTGTGAAAGGATATGAACATCAGGAGCCAGGGGCCATGGGTACCACCTCACGTCTATCTGTTACAGTACCTTTCTCTAATATTTTATATTTTGTAGCTATTTTATATATGTTTTAAGTAAACATTTTGCAAAGCTAAGCCTCGTAAAAAATAAATAAAGTCTAAGAGAATCTTTAGTTTACTAAATTCGTATTGGCTAAAAAGATTACTGGCTTCAGAGAAGAGGGTGAGATGGTAATCCTAGAATATTATCTATGACTCTTTAGCATTTCAAAAGCCCTCAGTCTCAAACTGGAATGCAGAACCCTCAATTCATCTGGGTTACTCTCAACCCAATGTGGACCTGTTATTTGATTCATTGAAACCCTGTCAGCTTATACTCCTCCTCTTATGAGTTTTGTAAGGAAGTACTCTCTGTTTATCTAAACACACTTATTTTAAGCTTCCTTGGCCCTAATGTGCAAACATCTGATTAACAAGTAACAGGTTTGTCATGTCTTATTTCTTTCATAATTTTAAAGAGTGAGCTTAAGCTTTTCTTCTTTTTCCCTTAAAAATGATTATAAAAAGGGGGCGCCTGGGTGGCTCAGTTGGTTAAGCGACAGACTTCAGCTCAGGTCATGATCTCGCAGTTTGTGAGTTCGAGCCCCACGTCAGGCTCTGTGCTGACAGCTCAGAGCCTGGAACTTACTTCAGATTCTATGTCTCCCCCTCTCTCTACCCCTCCCCTGCTCACACTTTGTGTCTTTCTGTCTCTCAATAATAAATAAACGTTAAACAATTTTTTTAAATGATTATAAAAAGTATTACAAAAGTATGATGAAAAAATGTTTATAAAAAGTATACTTAGGGAGCACCTAAATGGCTCACTTAGAGGAACATGCAACTTCTTGATCTTGGGGTCATGAGTTCAAGCCCCATGCTTGGTGTAGAGGTTACTTAAGTAAATAAATAAAGACATTTTAAAAAGTGTACATTCTCATTGTAAAAATTCAAACAAAGCAGAAAAATATTAAAAAAGCCTAAAATCCCCCTTACAGGTAAATATTTTGTAGATGTATATATGTTAAAGGTATAGGTGTATTTGGTGTGTGTGTGTATGTGTGTGTGTGTGTGTGTGTGTGTGTGTACAATTTTGCATAAACAGTATCATACTAGGTGTAACCTGCTTTTTTTTTTTCAACTGAACAATAATATATTGCAGATATTTTCCTATGGCAGTAAGTATAACTGTGTCATCGCTTAGGGGATCCTTAGAATTCCACTTCTCTATGGATGGCATATTCCCCTGTAATTTTCTTGTTCGCAAGTGAAAGGAAATTCATGCATTTTGCTTTCTTCATTTGATAGCATCCCCTAAATTTGATAATTGAGGTTGCTATTCCTTCTCCTTCTGAAATCAAGTTTCTTGAAATATTTGTCTTCCCTGAACCTGTGATAACTGTGGGAAGCAATTTTGACTTACTTAATTTGTCTCACTTGCTTTGGACTCACAGATTGTTTTGGTGTTCAGTTTTGGCTTTGTTTTACACTAGATAGGGAGAGGGCCCAGAAAGTCTCACTTGGCAGTTTTAAGGTCAACGTGGAGATCATGACTCAATAGCCATTCTAGTTATCTAGTTCTTTTGTCTGCAGAGGCCTCAGGTCACACTTATGTGTGTCTTGGCAGCTCAGACAGCAGGAAGGGGGGTGATGAATGGGTTCCAAGAAGTCAAAAGACAGCAACAACAGGGGCTAAAAAGAGAAAACAAAAAGGAGCATACTGAAGATACTTCTGGAGTGCCTCAGGGTCTCCAGATCTCAGATCAGCCTCTGCCCAATCTGTTGTTCTCTGCCATGGGGCCTGGGTTTGATGTATTAACTCAGGAAAGACTTACTTGGAGAACACTTTCGCCTTGATGTCACAGGATAAATCACATTACAATAAACTATTCCTGTTCTTTTATGGTATCAAATACTTGAAATAGATGGGCCATGAGCTAGGAGCAGAAGCCTCTGTTATACTAAAATTGTGTTAATTGGGATTGTTACTTTTAAAATGCCTTGTGGCGCATCTCAGAGAAATGCTAATGTGGCATCATGCCACATACCAGCAGTAGATTCAGTTTACCATTGACAATTCAAGTTACGACCTAAGCCAATATGTACTGAAAAAGCCATTGTGTTAGCTCACGTTGAAAAGAAGGCATGGGCACATGTACGTTGACATAATACCATAGGAGATCTGCCCTCTGATCTACATTCTAGCATCTATTACCTACCTTCCCTCTGGGTTCTTCACCCCTTTCCTCTCCTGCTTCTCCTTTCCCCCTCCTGTTTCATCATCTTCTTTTTCCTCCTCCCCCTTCAACCTCACTCAGACAGGCAGGCTCTGTCTTGGTTAATTCATCTCTGTCCAGTGCAGAGGGTCCTTACACGGCAGTTTTGGGTTCAGGCGTTGGTCCAGTTGGAGCCTGGGGAACATTTGTTTTGCTGGAGGTATGTATTTGTTATTCTCAGAGGGAACAGTAGAGGGCACTGTAACTGTCAGATGCTTTTGACTTTTGAGGCCTATCTAGTTTAAGTGAACTATTTTGGTACACTTTTTGTTTCCCTTTTCTTGCTTGCTTGCTTTCTGGCTTTCTGTCTGTCTTTTAAATTTTTTTTGAGGTTTATTCATTTTTCAGAGACAGACAAAGCATGAGTGGGGGAGGGGCAGAGAGAGAGGGAGACATAGAATCTGAAGCAGGCTCCATGGTCTGAGCTGTCAACACAGAGCCTGACACGGGGCTCGAATCCACGGACCATGAGATCATGACCTGAGCTGAAGTCAGATGCTTAACCGACTGAGCCACTCAGGTGCCCCTGTTTCCCTTTGCTTTGCTTTGCTTTGCTTTGCTTTCACACTCTTTGTTTCCCTTTTCTTCCCTCTTCTTTTTCTATTTCCTTTCTTTCTGTAAGAAGATATGTAGGAAAATACTCTTAAAACTGCAATACTATGTAAATTGAAGAAGCTTTATGAAAAAAGTTACATCTAGATCTTGTTAAAACATAAAGCCTGTGTTGCTTCTGAAATCATGTAGAAAAATATAAAGAAATACGTTTATGGTAATAAATAGAATTCTAAATTCATTTTGCTGCTTTCTATGTAAGTTGTTACACATGTTTCAAGTAGCTTTGTACCAAATTTTTTTCTCTGCCTCAATCAAAAGGGAGAATTACCAAGATTTTCATCACACATCTTCATGGAGACCATTTCTTTGGCCTTCCTGGCCTCCTCTGCACAATCAGCCTGCAGAGTGGCTCTGTGGTTACCAAACAGCCTATTGAAATCTATGGCCCTGCCGGGCTTCGGGACTTTATCTGGAGAACCATGGAACTCTCTCACACAGAGCTGGTCTTCCCTTACGTGGTCCATGAGCTGGTGCCTACAGCAGATCAGTGTCCAACAGAAGAACTAAAAGAATTTACGGACGTGAATAAAACAGACAGTCTTCCCAAAGAGGGACAAGGAAGAACTATCCTACTAGACTCAGAAGAAAACTCATACCTTCTGGTTGATGATGAACAGTTTGTTGTAAAAGCATTTCGCCTCTTTCACCGAATTCCCTCCTTTGGGTTTTCAGTCGTAGAGAAGAAACGACCAGGTAAACTCAATGCACAGAAACTGAAAGACCTCGGTAAGTGGTTTTCTTTCTTCTTCTTTTTCTTCTTATCAGTTGAGCTGTTGTTAGCTGAAGCTGTTAGAAGTGTCATAATAACCTTCCTTTCCTCTCTCCCAGGCCCGAAACTGACATTTCTCCACTTATTTCTTTTGCCCAAAGTCTGCTTATTAAGGGAAATTCTTGAGGCCAAAAGATGCTATTCAGACCAAAATCCAAATATATACTTGAATCCTTTTCTCTTCAGCTCCCTGGATCCACATTTTTAGTCTCTCTTATCTTCAGCTAATGCTATCTTGCTTGGGAGGGTGGTTGTTGTTGTCCTAGGTCTAGGCCTTTATTTTTTCATGTCTTCCTTTTGAAATATGCTTTCAGTGACATCTTTGGCCTGAGAATTTTTGCCAGAGTTCTTAACCTTGCAACTGCAACCAGCTACTTTTCTTTCTTTCAGGATTTTCTTTCTTTATCAACTTTGCCTACTCATTCAACCTTGATTAAATTAATTTGATGTTCAGAATACTACGTCTCAATTGTTTTACGTGCCTGGGTTCATCATAGGTGGAAACAAGCATACAGAGATAGACTTGGGCCCCGTCTGAGGTTGTGTACCTCCTCCCTGCCAGGCCATCAAGCATGAGAGGGTCTTCAGCACCTCTCTTGAAGCAGTGTCCAGGTCCTTTATACCTGCAGCATCACCACCTTCCTTGTCATGGCCATGGCCCTATAAAAAGCATGATGGTATCTTCCGTAGATTTGTTTCTTTTTTCTTTTAAATTTACTTGTTTTTGAGAGAGAGAGAGAGAGACAGAGTGCGAGCAGGGAGGGAAAGAGACAGGGAGGGAGACGCAGAATCTGAAGCAGGCTCCAGGCTCCGAGCTGTCAGCACAGAGCCCAACACGGGGCTCGAACTCATAAGCTCTGAGATCATGACCTGAGCTGAATTCAGACACTTAACCGACTGAGCCACCCAGGTGCCCCTAGATTTGTTTCTTTATGCAAACTCTTCCTTCCTCCTCAACTAAAACAAAATGCTAAATAATGAGGAAAAGTGACTTAGGCCAAAGGTATTTTTATTATCTAAAAGCTGTGGAAATACTATTATATTGGGAAACTTTAAATATGATGTATGCTGGAATTAGTGAACACATTCTATTTGTTTATAGGTGTTGTTCAGAGTGATGATCATCAAGTGTTGTTCTATATTAACATAAGATAATTAATATAAGTTTTACCAAACCTAATTTGGTAAACATGGAAGTGCCCCTGCCTATGAAGAAGATTATGTATGATTGGATCTTGTGATCCAAACAATCCCCTCAAACAATTTTTTTAATTAAGTTAGTCGGTTTGTAGGTACTTTGTCATTATTTAAATGGACTCATTAAATTTACTCAAAAGATGAGCTTGTTAAGTAAAGCGGCCTCAAAAACTGTTACTGCTGTTCATAGCCGAGAATCAAAGCTGATAGCTTGACCCTAAGAAGGTCTTAGTGGGACTTAAAAGCTTAAAACTCATCTGACATGTGTGCTTGGGAAATGTTTTAAGTACTAGGGCATCACTAACATCAATAGCCAACGCTGAACTTTTAAAAATGTATAAATATTCCAGCTTTCCACAAGTAGTAAAATATTTATAACGATTATGAAAAGAATTGGATGCCTTTTCCATTTTGGTGCTCTTAAAACAGACTCTCTTAACAAGTCATAAATTCCATTCCCATGATGTGATGTTATCTGCCTCCATCATTAGGTGTTCCGCCAGGTCCTGCCTATGGGAAGCTGAAAAATGGAATTTCTGTTGTTCTGGAAAATGGAGTTACAATTTCTCCCCAAGATGTCTTAAAAAAGCCTATTGTTGGAAGAAAAATCTGCATTTTGGGTGACTGTTCTGGGGTTGTGGGTGATGGAGGAGTGAAGCTGTGCTTTGAAGCAGACCTGTTGATCCATGAAGCGACCCTAGATGATGCCCAGATGGACAAAGCAAAGGAGCACGGCCACAGCACACCACAGATGGCAGCAGCATTTGCAAAGTTGTGCCAAGCAAAGAGGCTAGTTCTGACTCACTTCAGTCAGAGGTACAAGCCAGTTGCCTTGGCCAGAGAAGGAGAAACAGATGGGATTGTAGAACTGAAAAAGCAAGCCGAATCAGTGTTAGATCTCCAAGAAGTGACTCTAGCAGAAGACTTTATGGTGATTGGCATTCCGATCAAGAAATGAAACCCAGGTTCTGGATACATACTGACATATCTGTGAATATGTTCCTGAGCCAACAGCCAAGTTGGTTGTTGTAGTTGGTGGTTGTGCTTCTAGTTTTGGTCTGAAATTATTTGGGTCCTAACCACCCTAAAAAAGGATAGAGCTGCATTGCTGAGCTGATTCAGCAGTGACAGGGAGCAAGCTTTTGGATAATAAATCATTTTAAAAAGAAAAAAACCAGCATCCTTCTTAAAGCCCAAATTTGACGAAACGATAACCTGTTCAGGTATACTTTTTGTTCTGTGGCTGCTGCCTCAGGTGTAAGCCAGTACCCCCATGCAATCCTGGGCTTAGTTTCTGCCCAGGTTTATCGCTGTTGTTGGCACAGTATATAGGGATTGGCCCTTTGGGCTAAAAATGGTATTTTGGCAGTTTGTCGAATCTGTTCATATTATTAACAGGATACAGAGAAATGTAATGAGACATTGGACATGCAGGATTGAAGGTAGCATATTAAATCTGTATTTGTTTGCTGGAATACTGAATGCAGGATCAAGGTAGGTGTTTATCTTCAGTCATTGTTCTATGGAACTTTCTGCTTTGCTGTAAACCTGTGGGTCTCGGCTGGGGGTGATACCACTCCCTTAGAAATTATGGGGATGTTTCTTGTCAAAATGACTCGGGGGCTGGAGAGGGGTACTACTAGAATTTAGTCAGTAGGGACCAGGGATGCTAGATACTAAAAAATTTGAGTCCTGTACAGTGAAAAATTATCTCCCCCCAAAATGCAAATCTCAGGCCTTTTGAAATACACAGCAAGTTAAAACCTATACTCCCAATGTAAATATACTTTATCAAAATTAGTGATGTGAATTGAACTACTGGGTAAGTCAAATTCTGCAGCAAGCATTAAAAACCTAGCTACATGAAGGTATGGGGATTGGAATGTTATGTCAAATATTATTTGACAGAAATGAGCCATGAACTGGAACTTATGAATCTGGAGGTAAAGAAATGATATCTGTTAAACCGAAGTTTAATTTATGTGTCCCTATTAATTAATAATTCTTTGAGCACAGTTTCAATAAGCTAGCTTTTCTTCCTTTTTCCTTCTATCTGCTATGGGGTTATCTCTGACTCATTTGACAGTGTTTCTCAAAATGGGTTACATGGAAAGCTAGTCTCAAGCATAGATTCATTCAGAAGGATTTCCTAATCACATTAGTTTGGGGAACACTTTATGTTGTGTGTCCCTCTGGAGGTGTTCTAGTTCTCGTCAATATATTAAAAACAGTACTGCTTGAGTGATAACAAACCAGTCTTTGGTGCCAGAAAGACCGATTTCAGAGTCCAATTCTGTACCTTATGGTGGTACCTTTGTGGCCTGGTGCAGATTACTTACTCCCTGTCAGCTTCAGCTTGCCCTTGCCCTATCCTTTTCCTTTTCCTTTTCCTTTTCCTTTTCCTTTTCCTTTTCCTTTTCCTTTTCCTTTTCCTTTTCCTTTCCATTTATTTTGAGAGAGGGAGTGTGAGAACGGGGAAGGGGCAGAGAGAGAGGAGAGAGAGAAAATCCCACGTAGGCTGCCCATTGCCAGCGCAGAGCCCGACGCAGGGCTCGAACCCGTGAACCGTTAGATCATAACCTGAGCCAAAATCAAGAGTTGGATGCCTGACTGACTGAGCCCCCCAGGTACCCCTTGCTCATTCTACACTAGGAAAAATAATGAGACCTACCGTGTAGGATTGCTGTGAAGACTAGGAGGAACATAGCATAAGAGGAACATAGCACATGGCTTGAAGGTTGAGAAGTCCTGCAGTAGAGGGGCCTGTCATCTGTTTTGGACCCCTTTCTCAGTCCTGTTTCACCACATACCATCTATGAACATGCAGGAACCTAGAGAATTTCATAGTACACATATTTACAAATTCTGTCATGGTATATACTGTTAAATCCCTTTAGGTTCTTTCTGGGACTTCTCTCACAAAAACTTTTGACTGCTGGTTCTACCCTACTCTAGGCTCCCGGGCCACCAAAGTTTGACCAGCCTAGCATATCTTGGTTTCCGAACTCAGTTAAAACAAGCATTTATTAGACACCTAATGTGTGCCCAACCCTGTACACCACGGACTGGTTGGCAATACTCCTGGGGCTCTTGAGGTTAAAGACTGTAGCTTAATCACCTCTGCATTCTTGGAATTACCCACTCATAAGCACTCAAAAGTGTTTATTGAATGAAATGAGGCCTTGATATCATGACTGCATAAACTATATGGCCTAATGTTGAGGACCTGTGCTGAGCCCATTTCATTATTGCATTTGTCTAAAAAAATTTGGCCACCTGTTTGGTTGTGCTCTGTTCAACTGAGTACCAACTAAGTGCCGGGCTTTACCGTGTTAGAACTACGTAAGTGAATATAAGACACAATTTCAGGCTCAATGTCTGGTGGTAGAGATTACTAGTAAACAAAAGTAAATATACAATTCCTTCTCAGATTCTAATTTTGTAGCCTGGCACTCAATTTTGTTTTTCTTAAGTGTTATTTGGTAACTGATTTGAGCTGTGCCCTTAGAATCAGACCCTATTAATGTATGTGGTCTAAGTCATCAGAGACCATAGGAATGTAAGATTGATCAAACATAGAGTGTCAGTCCATAGTGAGAATTCTTGGGCTCTCTCCTGGCCTAGAATTTTTTTTTTTTAAGTTTATTTATTTTTTTATTTTAAGAGAGAGAGGAGAGAGAATCCCAAACAGGCTCTGCACTATCAGTGCAGAGCCCAATGTGAGGATCAAACTCATGAACCACGAGATCATGAGCCAAAATCAAGAGTCAGACGCTTAACTGACTGAGCCACCCTGGTGCCCCTAGTTTTTTTCTTAATGGTAGGACACATCCTAAGAATTTGTGGAGCTAGAATTAAGAATGAAGATTATACTGGACTTCCCAGAGCCTATAATATGCTCATGGTTGTATGACTCTAAGAGAGGATTAGAATATGTATCGTGCCCCGAAGTTATTTGATCACTGAATCCTTTTTGCCAAGGAACATCTTGGAGCACAGGAAAATACTGTTTCTTAATACTTTTCAAAATTATTATATTTGTATTTTTTACCTGCACTATTTATTGAGTTAATGAATTTCGTATTTACACTTAGTATTTTTTTGTCCTATTTATTTTTTTCATTTATTATTATTGTTGTTATTATTATTATTATTATTATTATTATTAATTTATATCCAAGTTAGCATATAGTGCAATAATGATTTCAGGAATAGAATCCAGTGATTCATCCCCTATGTATAACACCCAGTGCTCATTCCAAAAAGTGCCCTCCTCAATGCCCCTTGCCCATTTAGCCCATCTCCCGCCCACCCAAAACCTCTCCATCAACCTTCAGTTTGTTCTCTCTAAAGTGACATTCTGTCAGGAATCTATAGGTACCTGCTTGCTTTAAATTTTAAAAATGCACTTTCCAATTCTCAAAAGGTATTTAGACTTGCCCAAATAGACCCCAAATCTGTTCTGTTTTTCTAATACTCATGCTTCATTAATATACTTTTAATGAGCTTTTTAATTACAAAAGCAGCATATGCTTGGCAGATAATTTTTTTAAAGAATTCCAGGAAGAAGATTACTCATAATTCTGTCACCCAGAAAGCACCTACTTCTCATTCACTGGTGTTCAAATGGAGGTGTGAATCAGTATCAATCAAGGTAGGCCGTAGGTGAACAAGGCAGTACATAGGTGGACAAGGCAGGATATAGGCAGACAAGGTAGTACGTGGGTGGACAAGGGTGTGTAGGTAGGCAGAAGTCCTAGGGCTGTGATGCCAAAGCCTCTAATTCAGTAGATCTGGAGTGGAACCCAAGGATTTGCACTTCTAGCAAGCCCTCTAAGATACATGGATGTCTGACCATAGTGGGAGAAAAAGCTCTTTTTCTATGCACTAAAAAAAAGAAAGAAAAAAAATGGAGTGTGTGTAGATATTTTATATATATTTAAACATACTATGTTTGGGGTGCCTGGGTGGCTCAGTCGGTTAAGCGGCTGACTTTGGCTCAGGTCATGATCTCACGGTCCGTGAGTTCGAGCCCCGCGTCAGGCTCTGTGCTGAGAGCTCAGAGCCTGGAGCCTGTTTCAGATTCTGTGTCTCCCTCTCTCTGACCCTCCCCCGTTCATGCTCTGTCTCTCTCTGTCTCAAAAATAAATAAACGTTAAAAAAAAAATTTAAACATACTATGTTTATGTATGTGTGTATGTTTTTACATGTAGGTTGACTTCAAACTGGTTTTCTAATTTCACATTACGAGCATTGTCCCATGATGTTAACTGTTCTTTGAAAGCATGAATTTAATGATTATAATATTCCATTCTATAGATGTAACATAATTTAACCTATTTCCTATTTGGGGGGCATTGAGATTCTTTTCCATTATGTATAAATAATACCATCATGAAGATTCTTTGGTGTCAATCTTTGTATCTTTGAATATTTCCTTAGGATTGATTGACTTATTGGAAGGCCAAAACCTCTGACTGTTGTTTTAGACTCTGCATAGGAATCACCCACCTGTTTTCTAGCTCACAGCAGTGTGAGAGAGGCCTATTTTGCTAGTCAGTGGGTGGATTATACAGTTCATCAGTTAATGACTTTTCTAACACTTCTCTTCCAAGATATTTGTCTTGTAAAGATTATTTTTGCCTCCTAGTGCAAATAGCTTTATTATGTCTTTCAACTAGCATGTATAATTCAACTATAATTTCCTTGACTATTCTTATGCCAACTTAAAAAAATTGAACAGTTTTTACTTAATGGGGTATGAGTCCTTACTGCTTTAAGTGTGTTCATGACCGATGTACAGGGAAGGTACTTTTGTCTTCGCAATGTACTTGTTCTGTCCTTACTGATTGATGGATTTTTCAAGTAATGAATGAGTCAATATTTTTTCTTATTTGGGAAGAATAAAAAGAAAATGTTGGTAATGCTTTGAATATTCACTCTTGGCAGGATAAGAATAGAGTTTGGGCATGGTGGGACATGGGGTAAAATCAAGAAATTCTTTTCTTCCAAAGTAGAAAGTAAACAGTGTTTAAAACTAGAAAATAGAGGTGCCTAGGTGGCTTAGTTGATTGATAATCCTACGCTTGATTTTGGCTCAAGTCACAATCCCAGGGTTGCAGGACTGAGCCCTGTCAGGCTCTGTGCTGAGCATGGAGACTGCTTAAGGTTCTCTTTCTCCCTTCACCCTCTCTTTCCCCCTCGGGCACTTTTCCTGGCTCACACTCTCTCCCTCTTTCCCTCTAAGATAAAAATTAAAAACTACTGAAAAATAAATAACGCTTTTAGCATGCTGTATTAAAAAAGAAAAAAGGGGGCTCCTGGATAGCTCAGTCAGTTAAACGTCCAACCCTTAATCCCGGCTCAGGTCATGATCTCACAGTTCATCAGATCGTACCCTGTGTCAGGCTCTGAGCTATCAGCACAGAGCCTGCTTGGGATTCTCTCTCTCCCTGTCTCTCTCTGCCCCTCCCTGCTCACTCTCTCAAAATAAATAAGTAAACATTTTAAAAGGTAAAAAAATATATTCTCCTAAAAATAAAGGGGGGGGTGTAGTCAATACCAGATGAATAGTTAGGAGTGGAGGAAGGGATCTTGAGTAGAAGGTGCGAGGGGTATGAGGAGGAATGTTCAGAGGACTACTGACTTTCATAACCTAATAGTACGAGTACCAGTTGCTATTTTTAAAATACTGTTTGCTATTCTGAATGATTTATGTGTATATGTATTCATTTCGTTTAAAAATTATATGAAACATAAATATCATTCAGAGTAGAATAATCGTATCAGTTGCTGGTTTCCACATGGCTGCTCCAGGTATTCGACAGTTTCTCTCAAGCTTTTTTTAACATCCAATCCATTCTCCCTACTGAAAAGTGATTTTTTTTTTTTTTTTTTTTTTTTGCAAAATGCAAATCTGAGCCCAGCATCCCCTACGTGAAACTTTTTAATGGCCTTGCCTTAACACCCTTTCCAACCTAATCTTTCTCCAAAGTGCCATTCATTTTTGCAGCTCCAGCCACGGGTCCTTCTTTTGCTTTGTCAGGGGCTTCTGTTGTTCCAACCTCCACTTGGAAAGTTCTTTCTCCTCCCCACAAGATAACCTTTAGTGGGCCTTCAGATCACAGCTCTGCAGTCACAACCTCAGAGAGACCTTCTCAGACTTCCCACCAGGAGGCATATTAACTCTTGAAGCACCTGCACCCCCACCTTTCTGGTGCTTGTCGCTCATATTTTCGTTTTGTTTATTTGAGTATTTGATTAACGTTCCTTTTTCCCACTAACACGGCAATCAGAACTGTGTCTGATTTTGTTGCCTTTTGTGCCCTAGCTCCTAGCTCATTGGAGCATACTAGGCGCTCAATAAATAATAGTGACTGGCTCAATTTTCCTTGCCATCCTGTTCTGTTAAGATGCAACACCTCACTCTCCTAGGGATTTTTCCTGATCAATACTAAAAACAATGAAAAATCCCCACCGTTACTCTCTAAACTAAAACTGGAGAGGAATAGAATGGTTGTCTGTGACCTTAATGAGGCAAATCCTTATAAATACTAATTCTAAAGCTTTAGCTTGTGTCCTAAGATATGCAGACAGATACCTAGAGTCAGAGAAAAGGTTGGAAAAAAGTTTTTGTGCCTGAGAAATTGGGATGTTGCCTTTTGTGAAGTATAGGAAAGTCAGAACAAAGGTAATAAAGAATGAGAGAAGGCTAAGCCCCATTCAGGGTAAGGAAACTGGGGGAGAACCTTAAAAACACAGATGGGTGATAATTCAGTTTTATGGTGGCTGCGCTGCTTGGAGTAAGCCCCTCCAATTCCCCCAGACCATCTTTGAAGTCTGATAGACACATAGGATTTGAGTAATCTCTCCTCAACTCTGCACACCAAATAAGAACAAGTTCTGAATTCCCTGACTGTGTTGACCTGGGTGGAAAAGGGACAGCAGAAGTGAGAGTGAGACAACCCCAAACTAACACAGTTGACAGGAGCTGGAGTCAGAGGTGAACACAACCTAAGTCTCCCAGGAATTTTCAGGAAATTGTAAGGAGGGCATTGACCTTTATGTAACCCATGGGGTGGGGAGGCAGGAGAGGTATTGAGCCAATGTCATGTGTATCTTAGAGGGCAACTTTGGCTAATGTCTGGACACATATTTCTGTGCCCTTGACAGAAATATTCTAGGGATTAAACACCTGTCATCTCCAGGATAATAAGGAAGTAGAGGGGGGTGCCTAAGTTGACCCAAAGTAAAAAATATTTCCATTCCTAAATAAAGCTGAGAAACACTGTTGCTCAGATGTCAGCATGCTAATTATACACTCAGCAGACATGGCAGGTACAAAGATTAAATTCGCCCACGAAAAAGTAAAAGGGGAAAGGCAAGAGATCAAGTTTCCCAGCTATATAAATCCCCCTGTAACTGCCAGAAACTGTTCAGGCAACCTCAGCTAGAGCTAAGCAACATTTAGTTTGGTGTTGCCAAATGAAGCCAAGGTTATTTTGTCTAGGTTGTACTCGACATTGTTGTGGCTTCCAGAGATCATAGGTTTGTCTGAATGAGACCATATCTTTGTCAAACATCCTGGACTGGAGCTGACCTTGTAGAAGTACCTATGTCTGGGTCAGCAACCCAAATGCTGTTCCTAATTGACCACAAAGGGCCTTGCTATGGAACGCATCTTCATACAGCTGGTAGATACTGGAAAACAGTTTTTTCTCCCACATGCCTCTACTAAGAGGCAGCATAGCCTACTGCAGTGGTCTTCAAACTAGGATATTTGTACCCCTCGGGACATGTAAAGACTTTCCTAAGGATACACAGGCAAGCTTCCATATGAAGAATTTCCTAAAATCAATCTTGCTGATAACTAGTGTAGGCACAGTATCTTTCTGGGTCCATTTCACAATGCTCCAGGATACCAAAAAAGGGGGAAATTGAAGTATTGGCATTGGGGCTAAAACATGAATGATTAGGTACCAAATTCTTTTGCAAAATGGGTAAGTAGTTTCTAATTTGTTGCTTTGAACAAAATTGAAGGAGGATCTAATCAAGTCTAGATCAAGGAGTATCTGACCTATCCAATGATAGATTTCTTAAATTGCTTTATTGAGATAACAATTCGCATACCATGAAATTCAGCGGTTTTTCTTATATTCAGAGAGTTGTGTAAATATCACCATTATCAATTGTAGAACATTTTCATTATCCCCTGAAGAAACTCTACCCTTTGGCAGTCACTCCCACTTTCCTCCCAAACTTCATAGCCCTCAACTACTTTCTACCACTAATCTTCTTTCTAACTACTAATCTGTTTTGTCTCTATAGATTTGCCTATTCTTAACATTTCATATAAATTGAATCATACAATATGTGGTCCTTTGTGATTGGCTTCTTTCACTTAGCATAATGTTTTCAAGATGTATCCATGTTGTAGCTTGTATCAGCCAAATAATAATATTCCATTGCATGGATACACTGCATTTTATTTATCCATTCATCAGTTGATCCAATGATAGATTATTGAAAATACTCTTTACAATATGCCTATATCAGGAATGAAGAAGGAGACATTGCTACAGATCTTACAAATATTAAAAAGTGAAAAGAATACTATAAGTAACTTTAATTTTAGATAAAATTGCTAAAAGAAATTCCTTAAAAAACAAAATTTTCTAGAACTGACATAAAAAATATAGGACTATTCAAATTTTCTGTTTTTTAAAGAAATTGAATTTGTGGTAAGAAACACTTCTTACAAAAAACCTCCAAACCCTGCCCGCCTCCCCCCTGCCCCCCCAAAAAATCCAGGCTTACATGGTTTCGCTAGTGAATCATTCTGAACAATTAAGGAAGAAATATACCTTTCTCCTACAAATACTTCCAGAAAATAGAAAAAGAGGGAACACTTCCCAACTCATTTTATGAGGTCAACATAACCTTGATGCCAAAACTTAAAGGACATTAAAAGAAAGGAAAATTATAGTCTAATCTCTCTCATGAAAACCCTAAAGAAAATAATTAGTTAATTGAATTCAGTATTATATAAAAGGAATAAGACATCTTGACAAAAGGAGTTTGTTCTTCAAGGAATGGAAGATTTATTTAACATTTTGAAATCAATATTATTCACAACATTAATAAAATAAGTGGGGGAAAAAGTGGTAAGATGATCTTCATAAATACAAGATTTTTTTGATAAAATTTAATACTCATATGATAAGAACTCTTAGCATATTAAGAACAGGAAGGAATGCCCTTAATCTGATATATATCCACAAAATAATAGACTAAATATTATATACATTTAGTAATAAAATATTGAAATCTCCCCTTGTGGTGTGAGAAACGGACAAGTGTGCTCATTTAATACCACTTCTATACAACATTGTTTTGAAGGTCTTAGCCAGTGTAATAAGGCAAGAAAAATAAATGAAAGGTATAAGGACTAGAAAGGAAGAAATAAAACTTATTGTTAGCTGATGATATGATTATGTCCATAGAAATTCAAAAGAATAAGCAGATAACATGTTACCATTATAAGTGAGCTTAGCAAGATGTCTGGATACTCAATCAGTGTATGGAAAATCAATTTTGTTTCTATATTCCAACAATAAACAGATTTAAATATTTTAACTGAAGCCATTTACAGGGGCATCAAAACTATCAAAAACCTTGGAATAGGGGCAGTTGGCTGGCTCAGTAGGTGGAGCATGTGACTGTTGATCTTGAGGTTGTGAGTTTGAGCCCCATGTTGGGTGTAGAGATTACTTAAAAATAAAAATCTTCAAAAAAACAAAAACAAAATCCTGGGAAAAGATCTAATGAAAGATATGCAAAACTTAGTTGAAAACTACAAAACATTATTGAGATATATTAAAGAAGACTCAAATACATGGAACTTTATACCATGTTAATAAATTTGGAATACTCAGTATTAGAAAAATGTTATTTATCCCTAAATTTATCTTTAGTTTATTGGTCTAGGTGGGAGTTATATGGGTACCTTTATGGTGTGAAAATAATCAAGCTTTTCAGTTCTGATTTAGGTATTTTTCTATATGTAGTTATACATCAATGAAAATTTAAGAACATTTTTGAGTTATATGTCAATTATATCTCAATGAAGCTGAAAAAGGGGGGAATATTTTTTGAAGAAAAGATTCTAGGAAGAGTTCTAATTCCTATTTCCTGGTTATTCGATCAAGCACCAATCTAGGTACTGCTATGAATTTTGCAAATATGATTAAAGTCCCAAGTCAATTGACCTTAAGACATGAAAATTATCAGTTTGAGCCCCACGTCAGGCTCTGTGCTGACAGCTCAGAGCCTGGAGCCTGTTTCGGATTCTGTGTCTCCCTCTCTCTCTGCCCCTCCCCTGCTCACACTCAGTCTCTCTCTCAAAAATAAACATTAAAAAAAAGATATGGAAATTATCTGGATGGATCTGATTCAATCAGGGGTGTTATTTGAAAGCAGAGAATTTTCTCTGGCTAGTAGTAGAAGGGTAAGTTAGAGAAGTTTGAAGCATGAGAAATATTTGAGAGTCCATCGCTGGCTTTGAAAATGCAAAGGGCAACATTCAATGACCTGAGAGTGGTTCTTTGCCAGTAGCCAGCTGGGAAACAGGACTTTGGTCCTACAACTGCAAGTATCTTAATTCTGCCAACAATATGAATGAAACATTTTCTTCCCCAGAGCCTCCAGATAAGAACTCAGTCCTACTAATATCTTAATTTTGGACTTGCAAGACCCTAAGCAGAAAACTCAGCCAGTAGTCCTAACCTC
Source organism: Panthera leo (assembly GCF_018350215.1). NCBI lineage: Eukaryota > Metazoa > Chordata > Mammalia > Carnivora > Felidae > Panthera > Panthera leo. The sequence goes on from NC_056690.1 coordinate 70,460,683, forward strand.
CTCTACCCACCACAGACTTCTCATCTACAAAATGGTGAGATAATAAATGGGTGTTATTTTAAGCTGCTGCTTTTATGGTATTTTGTTATGCAATAATAATACAATAGAAACTAATGCAATCACTATGTAATTAAAAAAATATTTTTGTTTTATTAAGATAGGATTCACATACCACAATTCACTCATTTAAAGTGTACAATTCAATGACTTTCATTGTATTCATAGGGTTATACAAGCATCACCACAATCAATTTTAGAACATTTTCATCACATCAAAAAGAAATTCCTTACTTATTAGCTATCATCCCTTAGTTTTCCATCCCCTAGCCCTAGGCAACCACCAATCTACTTTCTGTCTCTCTGGATTTGTCTATTCTAGACATTTCATATAAATGGAATCATACAATGTGTGATCTTTTGTGCTTGATTTCTTTCACTTAGCATGTTTCAAGTTTCACACATACTATATCCATGTATCAGAGCTTCATTTCTTTTTATGTCTGAACAGCAAATATTCCATTGTATGGATATGCATTTTGTGGATATATACATACATTTTGTATGGATATATATTTTGTTTAGCTATTCATCAGTTGATGGACCAGGCTTTATTCTTCCTTCCTTCCTTCCTTCCTCCCTCCCTCCCTCCCTCCCTCCCTTCCTCCTTCCCTCCCTTTCTTCCTTTCTCTCTCTCTCTCTCTCTCAGAGCAAGATATATATTTTCTAATGTTTATTTATTTATTTTGAGAGGGAAAATGAGTGAGCACACAAGCAGGGGAGTGACAGAGAGAGAGGGAGAGAGAGAATCCCAAGCAGGCTCCATGATGTCAGTGCAAAGCCCAACACGGGGCTTGATCCATCAAACCCTGAGATCATGACCTCAGCTGAAATCAAGAGTTGGACACTTAAAGAACTGAGCCATCCAAGTGCCCCTCTTTCTTTTTTTTTAATAGTAAAAAAACCCAATAAACACATAAATTTGCCCTAATAATTTTTAACTGTACATTACAGTACTGCTAACTATTACCAATAACACACTATTGTACAACAGACCTCTAGAATTTTTTCACTTTGCATGACTGAACCTTTATACCTATTGAACAACAACTCCCTATTCCCCCTCTCCCTAGCCCATCAGTCATATAATCATATAATATAATATAATATAATATAATATAATATAATATAATCCTAGCCCATCAGTCATATAATATAAATGATATATGTAAATAAAATATAATATAGAATAATAAAGAATATATGGTAAATATTAAATGAGGTTATAGGATAATCTATTCCTTCTATCTATCTGTGTCTTTCTTAGAAGAGCAGTTTAGCATGATGGTTCAGAGAGTGTTCTTTTAAATTCCAACTGTATCATTAGTCATGTGATTCTGGGCAAAATCACTTAATCTCTGATTCATTGTCCTCTTCTGTACACTGGGTAATATAATAGTATCCATCTCACAGGGTCATTGGGAGGCTTAAATGAGTTGATATGAGTGTAACACTAAGCATAGTGCCCAACACATAGCAAGTCCTCAATAAATGCTAGCAAACAATATTATGTCTAAGTTATATAGATTATAAATGCCTCAAAAACAGGGGCCCTTGCATTCTTTATAGCTAACGTGTAGCGACTGCTCAAGTTTTATCCATTTGCTTGGCTCAGCAGTATTAATTTATTAGCAGATGCAGGCATTGTCTTGCTTGCTGGTTTCTCCATCTGCTCTAAATTTAGGACTAAATAAAGACAGTTGTGGGGGTGGAGGAAGGTTTAGAGATCTCTGGTCCAAATCCACTGGGTTTTTGTTTTGTTCGAAAGCTGTAATCCAGAGAAAATTTAGAAGCATCTGCTGAAGACCATTTTTAGGCATTTGCAGAAATGTGTAGCATCTATTTACATTGTTATGTGCATCCATACTTCGAATCTTCAGTCATTTGCATAGAGTAATATCCTAACTGGTGTTCCAAATTTGATGCTACTCTGTATATGGTAATTCCTAACTCATTATAACATATAGATATCAAATAAATTGATTTATGAGAAGCAATTCACTTTTTCAATCTTTGTAATTAGAATAGTCAGAATCTTACAATCCCAGATTTGAATAAAGATGTCTAAGAATAGGGCAGTGTAATTAAACTTTACATTTGTATAGTGCATAATAATACCTTACATCTGTATATCTTTTTTTTTCAATGTTTATTTATTTATTTTGAGAGAAAGACAGCATGAGCAGGGGAGGGGCAGAGAGAGACAGAGAATCCCAAGTAGGTTCCACGCTGATAGCACAAAGCCCGATGTGGGGCTCAATCCCACGACCCTGGGATCATGACCTGAGTCAAAATCAAGAGTCAGATGCTCAACTGACAGAGCCACCCAGGCACCCTAACATCTGCATATGTCGTTTGATGCAGGGGAGTATGATGAATTCCATTTTGTAGATGAAGAAATTAGAATCAAGAGGTGTTGGAGCACCTGGGTGGCTCAGTTGGTTAAGCGTCTGACTCTTAATTTCGGCTCAGGTCATGATCTCACAGTTCGTGAAATTGAGCCCTGCATCAGGCTCTGCGCTGACAGCATGAAGCCTGCTTGGGATTCTCTCTCTCCCTTTCTCTCTGCCCCTCCCTCCCTCCCTCTCTCTCTTTCTCTCTCAAAAATAAATAAACTTAAAAAAAAAAAAAGGAATCAAGAGGTATTGACTGACTTGCCTAAATTTACTAACTGGTATTAAATGGCAGAGCCAAGGCTATCCTCAGGTTTCCTGACTGTTAGCCAGTGCCCTTTCCATCTGTTGGCAGAGGAAAAAGTTAGGAATTCCCACTTTCTTCCATCAAGTTTTATAGCCTGACTCTACTAAGGACCAGACATTATTTTCCAGGATGGTCTGTGTGTGAGCCTTCAGTGAAGCCCAGGCCTCCCTTGGTCAGTCCCATTTTGTAAATGCTACGGGCTCATCCCCCTGACAATGAGGATTTATACTAGGGAAATGTTGCAGATAACAGCGTTTAACTGCATTGCTGGAACTGAGAAACTTTGGAATTGAAAGATCAAAAGCAATCATCTATTAAATAACTTGAATGATGAGGAAAATCTTCTAGTCAGCACTCAACCTCTTTGCTTCTCATGTCAGGCTAAAGATGCCTATAAAACCCCATGTAATGTGACTGCAGAAGGTGTTCTGTAGACAGAACATTGAATAAAAGCCATCATAGGAGTTTTGCAGTTTGTTTTCCCTGGAAGAAAGCCAGCATCCCAGAATCTCTTGTCATTGAATAGATGAGAGGGAGCAGGATTAAAGTGGAAAGAGAAGTAGCCTGAACATCTAGTTGAATGGGACCGCTTCTATGTGGTTGATGGAAAGTATTTATACTGTAAAGGAGTTAGCTTGAGTGGTAGAGACAGAATGACTAAAATCTCAGTGCAAGATGTGTATAAATCCTGACCAGACAAGTATAAACTGGCATAGACAGGTATGAAGCATATGATGTTGGGGATAGAAACTGGTGAAGAGAAAGCCAGTGTAAAGGACCCATTTCGTGTAACACCCAAGTATGATAGGAGTGTTTATGTTTCAGAGGACCAAAACCAAACTGAATGAGCCTAAACAGTAACAGAAGTTAATTGATTTCTTTTAAGTGAAAAGAACAGAGATGCTACCAGCATCAGGTACAACTGGATCCAGAGCTCAAGGGAGATCAGGGTTTTTTCCTCTCTCTCCTTCTAATTTTTAGCTCTGCTCCCCTCTGTTTATTATCTCTTTGCTAATGTAGAAGGACTTCCTCTACCTAGTCAGGGAAGAAGGGCAAACTGATGCTCCATCCTAGCATAGCAATCTCAGCACAAAGAAGGAATATGGCTTCCGTGTATAAATTCACAGAGGATTGTGATTGGCTAGTGTAGGCCATATGTCTGCCTGTGGACCAGTCTAAGGCTCAAAGGCAATGGAGTGCCAGAACTGGTCAATTCTTGCTCTTGTGCTCCCACCCAAATCACAGCCCATGGAGTTTATTATCAGGAAATTGGTGGTGAGAAATTTGGCTGGGCTATCACAGTCCACTATAGCTGTAGTTCTCCAATTTACCTGCAGATAAAAATCATCTTAGGGTATCTGGGTGGCTCAGTCAGTGGAGCGTTTGCCTTTGGCTCAGGTCATGATCTCATGGTTCTTGAATTCAAGCCCCACATCGGGCTTGATGTTGTCAGTGTAGAGCCCACTTCACATCCTCTGTCCCTCTCCCTGCCCTTCCCCTGCTTGTGCTCTCTCAAAAATAAATAAAACATTTTAAGAAAAGGGGGGGTGGTGCCTGGATGGCTCAGTTGGTTAAGCATCCAACTCTTATTTTTGGCTCAGGTCATGATCCCACAGTTTGTGAGCCCCACATCAGGGCAATTTTCTCAAAAATTCTGTACTGCACTGTTAGCTGTTAGAGGGATTCTCTCTCTCTTTCTCTGTCTCTCTCTCTGTCTCTCTCTCTGTCTCTCTCTCTCTCTCTGTTTCTCTCCCTCTATGCCCTTCTTCTGCTCCTACTCTCTCTCTCAAAATAAGTAAATAACCAAAAAAAAGTCACCTTGGCCCGTTATAAAACAGATGCCTAGGCTCCCCCCTCAAACCAATGCAAGCAGAATTTACAGGAGAGACAGATGGTAACTTGTATAGTAAACGAGTAACCCAAGTGTGTTAGTTTCCTGTTGCCACTGTAACAAATTGCCAAAATCTTAGTGGCTTAAAACAACATGAAGTTATTGTCTTACAGTTCTGGAGGCCAAAAGTCCAAAATCAATTCAAATGGACTAACATCAAGGAGTTGATAGGACTGCTTTCTTCAGGAGGCTCTGAAGGAAGAATCTGTTTGTCTTTTTCAGCTTCTAGTGGCTTTCTAGTGGTGTTCCTTAGCTTATGGCCATTCCTCCATCCTCTTAGCATTTTCTACTCTGACTTTTTCCTGTGTCCCTTTGGAGAGGGCCATTGTGACTACCTCAAGTCCCACCAGGATAATCCAGGATAATCTCCCCACCTCAAAATCCTTAACTTAATCATGTCCACAAAGTCTCTCTTGCCATATAATGTGATATTCATATGTTCCATGGATTGGGTCATGGACATAGTTGAGCCATTATTCATGCTACCATACCACATAATTGTTATTAGGTAGATTTGAGACATACCACAAGGAATGCTAGCTAATACTAGAACTGCAATATAAATATTCCAAACCACAAATATACAAGCATCATTAATTATTTAACTGTATATAATATATAGATGCCCAAACTGGGTGGCCCACATACCATGTCTTTGCATGTATCAATTAATCTTGCCATTTTGTGTAGGAGACCATTGAATGAATTTACTGCAGTCTGTTTGTATTTTCACCCATGCATGGATATTTGGCTTATTTCCTGTTCTATTTTGAATAAAACTACTTATGAACATTGGTGTACAAGTCTTTGTGAAGACCTATGTTTTCATGTGGGGGTGGGGGTAAATATCTATGAGTCGAATTGCTGGGTCATATGATGAATGCATATATACATTTTTTAAGACACTGCTGAACTGTTTCCCAAAGTGACTGTACTATTTTACTCTCTTACTAACATTCCAAGTGCTCCACATCCTTGCCAACACTTTATACAGCAAATCTCTATAATTTTAGCTATCCTGGTGGCCACAAAGAGGTATCTCAGTGTGTGTGTGGGGGTGGGGGGGGGGGTGTTAATAAGCTCTATCTCAGTGTGTGTGTGTGTGTGTGTGTGTGTGTGTGTGTGTGTGTGTGTTTTATTTTATTTTTTTTCAATATATGAAATTTATTGTCAAATTGGTTTCCATGCAACACCCAGTGCTCATTGTGTGTGTGTGTTTTAATAAGCTCTAAGCCCAATGTGGGGCTTGAAGCCTTGACCCTAAGATTGGGAGTCACATGCTCCACTGACTGAGCCCGCCAATGCCCCTCATTGTGGTTTTAACCTGCATTTCACTGATGACTATTACTATCGAGCTTCTTTTCTTGTGCTTTTGGCCATTTGTATATTCTTTTGGCATTTTTTTCCTTTTTTATTTGTACCATTTTTCTCCATCACCCTTTTTGAATTTTTTTGAGATCCTGTTAATGCCAATGCCCTTCAGGCAACAGTGGTAGCTACATAGGTGGTGGTTTCTGCTCAGTGAGGCCTAGGGAGGAAGTGATCATGGTGGATGAGGTTAGGGAGGTGGGGACAGGTGGGGTCAGTGCTGAGAACAGGGTGAGGAAAACTGGGAGACTTTGGATCAGGAAAGTTAAGACAAGAGCAGCTGCAGTTTGGGTAGAAATGAAAGCCTTCCTCATCACCTTGGGGCTTTCCTCCCTCAGTAGTGAGTGCCTACTGAATTGTGTTGTTTGCAACCAAAAGAGAACTACAGCCTAAGAAGGCACTGTGCTCCCTAGTCATCTGATCCAATATAAATTCTGACATTCCTGGGTAGTAACTGTGAAACTTCTTTGGATTTGTATCTGCTGAGCCTTTATTTTCTTATCTGTGAAAATGAGTTATGGCACCTTCCTCACAGAATTATCGAATAGCTGAAATGAGATCACACATCCAAAAATGCTTAGCAAATTGTGAGATACCCATAGGGTATACTGTGTTGTTGCTCCTAGAAGTTTTAACGCGGAAGTGATTGACAACAGGGTTAGCTTTGACAATCAGTTGGCTTGTGAAATTGCATTTCTAGATCCTTTTTGCCAACCTTTTTCAACTTCCAGGTGAAAATGTCTAAGAGCCGCTTGGAAATAAGAGTTTGCCAAGAAGGATGGAACAAAAGAACAAATATTTGACTTGATTCCTGAATGTTACTCACTTGATTCTTACAATGGCCCTAAGTTTCTTTTAAGGATAAGGCCAGGACATTTGCAACTACGTGGATGGAACTGGACGGTATTATGCTAAGTGAAACTAGTCAGTCAGAGAAAGACAAAAATCATATGACTTCACTCATATGAGGACTTTAAGAGACAAAACAGATGAACATAAGGGAAGGGAAGCAAAAATAATATAAAAACAGGGAGGGGGACAAAACAGAAGAGACTCATAAATATGGAGAACAAACAGAGGGTTCCTGGAGGGGGTGGTGGGAGGGGGGATGGGCTAAATGGGGAAGGGGCACTAAGGAATCTCCTCCTGAAATCACTGTTGCACTGTATGCTAACTAATTTGGATGTAAATTTTAAAAAATAAAAAATAAAATAGAATAGAATAAAATAAAGGAAAAAGGATAAGGCCAGGAGCAGAACTGCGGGGTTGGAAGGCTACGTACTCCTGTTTCCAAGCAGTGATGCCAAGTGCTCTCCTGAATGGCTGCCCAGTTTACACTCCCACCAAGAGCACCTTAAACATCCTGTGCCCTAGTCACTGCCAGCAGTTAATGCTATCTGATTCTCCTTTTTCTTTCTTCTAATCTGAGATGTGTAAAGTGGTATTTTAGCTCTAATTTACATTTCACTGACTACTAATGAGTTTAAACATCTCTTAGGAGACTTAATAGTCATTCAGATTTCTCCTGTGAATTGCCTCATCATATCCTATGCTCATTTTATTTTCTGTTAGATTTCTTATATTTTCCTTGGAGCTATCTTAGGATTTTTAAAATATAAGTCTTTATTTTGTGTTGACTTTGAATATTACAAATAAGCTTTCCCACATGATCACCTATTAGTTGTGTTTATGGTGGCCTCTAGAAGACAGAAATAATATGATTTAATCAAATCTATGGCTTTCCCCCTTAAAATTTGTACATTTGGCATCTTTTAAAAGAAAATTTTCCCACCCCTAAAGTCCCAATGATATTCTTCCACATTTCCTTTCATTGGCTTTACAATTTTTTTCTTTCAAATTTAGGACTTAATCTGCTTAGAGGATTTTTTTTTTTTTTTTTTTTTTTTGCATATGTTGTGAGATTCAACATTCAGCTGATTATTCTAGCTTTGCAATATGTCTCATTATTTGGTAGGGTGCATCCCCCCTTTTACTCTTCTTTTGAGATGTGTCTTAACTCTTTGTAGATATGTGTTCTTCCATACATATTTAATTCTCTATATATTTTAGAGTCAAATTCTCTTCAAGTAGGATTATAATACAATTACATTTAATTTATAGGTTAAAATTGAGAGAATTGCTATTTTTATGACGTTAACCTCTTCTAGCAATGAACATACAATATGTTCTCATTTATTCAGGTTTTCTTTAATGCCTTTTAATTGAGTTTTACATTTTTATCCAGATAGTTTATGTACATTACTGGGTAATTTAATTTCTGCATATTTTATAGTTTTATAGCTCCGTAAATGGTATCTTATTTACTGGAATTTGAAGGTGTACAGAAATACTATTGATTTTTATATGTTGCCCTGCTCTGTGGCAATCTTTGTGAATTTGTGTGAGATCTAATAACTTGTTAATTCTCTTTGGTTTTCCATATAAGTGACAATAACACATTTATCTCTTTCCTTCCAATCCTTGAACTCTCTTCTCATGGCATTAAATTGGTCATTCCTCTATATTTGTATCAAATTGCAGTGGTGGTTAGCAAGTCTGTTTTCTTTCTGAATTAAAAGTAATCACATCTAAGGGGTTGCCATCTAAAGTCTTTGAATTCTAGATCCTTTTTTATCTTTTTATTTTTTTAACGTTTATTTATTTATTTTGAGAGAGAGTGAGAAAGAGAGAGCACACACACAAGCCGGGGAGGGGTAGAGAGAGAGGGAGAGAGAGAATCTCAAGCAGGCCCCGCCCTGTCAATGCAGAGCCTGATGCGGGGCTCGATCTCACAAACTGAGATTGTGACCGAGCTGAAATCAAGAGTTGGACGCCCAACCAACTGAGCCACCCAGGTGCCCCGTAGATCCTCTTTTAAAGGGCTACCTGATTAGTCAGGCTCATCAAGGATAATATTCTTGATTAATTTAAAGTTAACTGATTTCAGAACTTTAATTATGTTTTTAAATTTTTTTTATGTTTTATTTTTATTTTTGAGAGAGAGAGAGAGAGAGAGAGAGAGATTGATCATGAGTGGGAGAGGGGCAGAGAGAGACAGAATCTGAAACAGGCTTTAGGCTCTGAGCTGTCAGCACAGAGCCTGACGTGGGGCTCGACTCATGAACTGTAAGATCATGACTTGAGTCAAAGTCGGATGCCCAACCAACAGAGCAACCCAGGCACTCCCAGAACTTTAATTATATCTGTACAATACTTTATTTTCCTTTTTTATCATGTCCCTTTGCCCTATAATGTAACCTAACCACAGGAATGACACTTCATCATATTCCCAGGTTCTGCCTGCACCCAAGGGGAGGAGATTTCACAAGGGCTTGTCTCAGTGAGGATCATTATACAATTCTGCCTACCACATACTTCCAGTTCAAATCCAGGACTCCACACCTTCATCTACCCTATATCTCCTTTCTGTCATGTCAGAAATCTCAGTTCTCAATAATACCAACTTAAATTACTCATTTCCTTTATCCTGCAATACATACTAGCATTCTCAGAATAATAATACTAAAACTCCCTAGCACCTAGGTAGCTTAGTCAGTTATGGGTCCGACTCTTGATCTCAGCTTAGGTCTTGATCTCAGAGTTATGAGTTCAAGCTCCATGTTGGGCTAGCACTGTGTTGGGCTGGGCATGAAGCCTACATAAAAAGAAACCATAATATCAAACCTCTACCACCAATGTGATTATCAAAAATAATTTTTAGAGATTTTTTTTATGTGTATGCTTATGTTTGTATTGCAGTTCTTTCGTCCTCAGGCTATGTCCTGCTAGGGATATAGAGTCAAGTTATTTGTTTTAAAGTCACTTGGTGGGCACCTGGGTGGCTCAGTCGGTTAAGTGTCTGACTTCAGCTCAGGTCATGATCTCACAGTGCATGGGTTTGAGCCCTGTGTTGGGCTCTGTGCTGGCAGTTCAGAGCCTAGAGCCTGCTTCAGATTCTGTATCTCCCTCTCTCTGCCCCTCTCTGTTCACCTTTGTCTCTCTCTCTCTCTCTCTCTCTCCCTCAAAAATAAATAAACACTACAAAAAATAAAAATAAATAAATAAAGTCACTTGGAATAGCTCCTTTGTGTGCCACCAACTTGAAACAGAATCAGGTTCGTCTGTTTCAATTTGTTTTCACATTTTAGGGATTGCTTTTTAACTTTAATTTAATTTTATTTCATAATTATGTTAAAGATTTAAGTAGTTTTATAGTAAAATTCACACAACCGGGTATATTTAGAGAATTCTAGTTTCTCTCTCCTTGTCTCTTTCCTCCTAAGTAGCTTTTACGATTTCTTATGACTTAGTTTTCCATTGATTGTTAAAATAAGCAAATGTGTGTATATGTTTATATCTGATGGAGTAGGGGGAATCTCATGACAATTTCAAATTTTTTTTTTTTTAACCCACCCCCCCCAATTTCAAATTTTTTAATGGTTATTTTTGTATTTAAAATTTTGTGTCAACAGGTATTTTCTGTTTTTCCAGCTGTATACCCTTCTCATCAATGTATTCAAATTTATTAGCAGATAGTAGTTAATAATCTTTTAAAAAATGCCTATTTTGTCTGTAAATTATTTTTTCCTTTTTATTTGGTGTTCTATTTACTTGCATATCTTCCTGCTTTTTATTGATCTTGGCACGATGGTCACTTTCAGGAGTCTTTTGAAAAAAATCATCTTTTAATTTTGTTATTCATGTATACTGCTTTTCTCCCCTCTCCCCTGATGCCTCGTTATCATTGATTTTTGCCCCATCTTTATTCCTTTCTGCTTATTTCTCTGGGCTTTTTGCACGGGGCACTTGGCTCATTTGATTTCAATATTTCTTATTTGTTAAATGTATATAACTCTACAAATCCTTTTTATCTACCAGCTATGTACAGTTTGACACATGGTGCTTTTATTATATTTTGTAATTTCCAGTATGATAATTTCTTTATTCTATTATTTAATAGAATTTTTCATTTCCAGACTTCTAGGAATTTGAAGGTATTCTTTTGTTAATGATTTCCAAATTTATTATATTATGATAGAGAACATGGCCTGAATGATGTGGATTTTTTTGGAATTTATTGAAGTGCATGACTAGTACATGACTGATCTTTGGAGTCTTCCATACATTCTTGAAAAATGTATATTCTTTATTTGTTGAGTACAAAGTTCTCTATTAGATCGAGCTCACTAATTGAGTCATTCAGTTGACCTACACTGCATATACAATCTTCTTTGTCCCTCATGATGTTTTCCACCTTACAGTCTCTTTTAGATGATAAGAAAGTTACTACCCTGGAACTGTTTTGGTTTATATTTACCTGTATCTCTTTTTCCATCCCTTAATATTCAGATAATGATTTCACTGGGCACTTTCTCGGGCATGTTGTACAACAGCATGGCAAGCATCAGGACGCCCTTGAGCCAAGCTCAGTCCCTAAGGTTGCAGTAGGCTAGGCTCAGCTGTCTCTGACCCTGCAAAGCACCCTGCTCACTTTCTCATTTTCCTTTCCCACATCTGTGATGTTCGTTTTTATATTCCTATCTCGTAGCACAGTGACTGACACCTGGTAGGTACTCAGTGTTTGTCCAATGAATGAGTGCATTCAAAGAGTATATAGCCTCGTTAGGAAAACAAGACCCCTTTAAGAATAGTTGGAATGTATGGAGCACTGACCACATGCTGACGCTTCTCCCCACATATGACCTATCTGATCTTATCCCCTACCTTGCTCCTCTCTCTTGCCCTGCCCTAGCTGCGCTGATGTTACTGTTGTTCCATGAACACATCGACCTCGTTTCTGCTTCAGAATCTTTACACCTGCACTCCCCAGATTTTTGCATAGCTCACTTCTTTGTATCATTCAGGGCCCTGATCAAATGTCCCCTCTTCAGACATCCTTCCCTAATCATCCTATCTAAAATACTACTCCCCACCCTCTCCAAATCTAATCACTCTCTCTGGTATGTTGTGTTTTTTTTAATGGTAATTATCACTAGTATTGTTTGTTTGGCTACAGGTTTATTGGTGTATCGTCAGTCATCCACCAGAATGTAAGTTCTTTGAGGACAAGGAGCTTGCCTTGTACACCACGGTATTGTCATCCACAGTAGTGCCTGCCAAACACCAGACACTCGGTATATTTTTGTTGGATGAGAGAATTTGCCTTTAATCTTCGGAGGAGAACATTTTTTTAACAAGTGTGATGATACCTACTTTAAGAGAGGAAGTAATTAAAGCTGAGAAAGGTTCAGTAACTTGCCCAGGAACACACAGCAATGGAAGCAGGATTTGAATACATGTCCATTTGACTCCAAAGCCCATCTGTAATCTCCACTTCTATGCTACTGTCTGCTAATAAAGTCGAAAGTAAACAGGACATTAGGAAATCAAGGGTCAGTGGAGTGGCTTGTGAGATCAGCTGGGCTGGAGTCGTTGGTAGGGGAGAGTTGGGCCTCCTGATGGGACTTGGCATGGTGAGGGAGGCAGGGAGGGAAGGACAGCAGGCAAACGCTGGGCCTGGGCCTGAGATTGTTCACATGGCCTTTTCCTTGGCTGAAGAATCTGTTGGGACTTGTTCCTGGGGGAGAAGTGGGAATGGAGGGCAGCTGTAAGGGAGGATGGCATAAGCCTGCATTCCTGGGCCTTTGGGTCAAAGCCTGCAGAAAGAACCCCTGCCAAGGAGCCTTTGTGGACTGTGGCTAAGACCAGAGTCAGCCTGGTATTCTAACTAACCCGTGGAGCCTCAGGCAAGTTCAGACCAACTGCGGCTCCCGGGCCACGCCAGTGGTGTGTGTGTATGCTGGGGAAGGCGGGCCGGACGTCCAGGCTGGAGACGTGCTGCGGAACCAGGGCACCTTTCTCAGTGAGGATGGGTGTCAGCGCTGAACCAGGTGGGGGCCAACCCGGGAACCAGCTTCCCGGAAAAACGGGCGGGAGGCAAACAGCTGCCGCTGCTGGTGGCCTCCCGGGCCGTGTGGCTGGGAGGGTGTTGACTTCTCACTTCCTTGCTGGTGAAAGATGCGCGTGTGGAGGCCCGGGTAGCCAGGCCCAGAAGGCAGCTCCATGGGTAGCAGTGCTCCAGCACGGGGCTGACCTTGCGTGGGCTGCACGGGGCGGAGGGCAGGAAGCGTGGGGACAGTTCATCCGCAGCAGCTGGGTGCAGCTTGTCAGAAGGGCCCGGGAAGTGAAAGTCCACCAGGCAAAGGAAAGGGGAAGAGAAAACAGCAGAGGGGAGAGGTGGCCGCAGCCAATGGGCGCAAGAGAAAGACAAATCTGAGTGGCAGGTGTTGTGGGAGCTTCTGCCGGGCACCTTTTCTTGGAGGAGGGGACAGCAAGGAGGGGACACCTTTTCTTGGAGGCTGAGTCCTGGAACCGGCTTCGCACATCCTTCACACAGCCAGTTCCCAAGGAGAAGCGAGGTAAGGGCTGTTCAAGCGCTCACAGCATCCTTCTCCTTCAAATCCTGCGTTTCCACCTCTGAAAAGGTGGCACTTGTTTATCCTTGAACCCTTTAAAATAAACTAGTAACTGCAATTTTCTTCCCAGGTAAAGTTAATTACCCGCCTCAAGGTTGTCTCCCAAGAAAAATTCTTTACAACTAAGGAAAGATTTTGGTGATGTTAAGGTTAGATGTTTTCCCCCCTCGGAGCTGAAAGCTCAAAACCCTTTGCACAAATATTCATTATAAGATCCTTTTATCACTAAAATGATACCAACTCTACCTTTAAAAAAAATGTTTTGTTTTTGCCTTTGATGAAATTGTTATTTCCAGCACCTCCCTCCCTGCAATGTTCCCTGTTGTGCCTGTGACACTGACTGAGACGGTTAGATGCTACATTCACTTGTTTGAACCGAAAACTGTCTAGTTTTAAGGCAGATCTGGAGTCTCCTAGGGGAAGGGAGAGGCTGGATAAATTTTACGCGTTTCAGTTAATGTTCATCACCATCCAATTCCTTACCCGAAATAAAGCATGGCACCCAGTAGGCTCACTCTGCATGTTTCCTGAATGAAAGGATGTTTAAAAAAAGAAAGCTAAGCTAATCATTGACAAGCATTTGAAGTAGGTAGCATCGCAACTGTGGACTGTCTCCTAAATCAGCTAGTTTTCCTTTCTATTTCCCACCTCAAGAAATTTTGCAGTTTAGGCTCTAGAGATCTAGGCTCTGGAGTCTAGGGTCTTGCGTTCAGAGCTCTGGTCCAGCGACCAGCTGCATCACTTCACCTGGGAGCCTGTTAGGAATGTGGCCCCACCTTGGAGTCACCAAATCAAAACCTGCATTTTTTGTTAAAATTTGTTTTTAATGTTTCATTTTTTTAGAGACAAAGAAAGAGTGCAAGGCCGGAGAGAGGCAGAGAGAGAGGGAGACACAGAATCCAAAGCAGGCTCCAGGCTCTGAGCTGTCAGCAAGGAGCCTGATGCGGGGCTTGAACCCACGAACCCGAGATCATGACCAGAGCCGAAGCTGGACGCTCAACTGACTGAGCCACCCGGGCACCCCAAACCTGTATTTTAACAAGATCATGTTAAAGTGGAAGAAACACTGTTCAAAGGCACCTGGGCCACTTCCTGAGGCATCTGGTCAGGAGGCCTTTCTGGGTCCTGGCTTCAGATTTGGGTTGCAGGACTGCTCCACACTGCACTCAGTGTGGAGGGCTGGAGGCTGGAGAGGGCTCAGGTTCCAGCTCTGCTGTTAAAGGGACTTCATTACATGGGCAGGTAACTTAAAAATTGTTTTAAAAACCCAGTCTTACAGAAAACTTACAAGAGTAGTACAAAAAACTTCTGCATATCCTTTACCCAGATTCACAAATTATTAACATTTTGCCACATACGCTTTAATATTTTCTTTCTATGCTTATATATTATTTTGGAACTCCTGGAAGGCTAGTTACATACATACATGCCTTTCTTCTTAATACTTCAGTGTGTACTTACTAAAAACAAGGACATTCTTGGGGCGCCTAGGTGGCTCAGTTGAGCTCAAGTCAGTTGAGCATCCAACTTCGGCTCAGATTGTGATCTCGTGGTTTTTGAATTTGAGCCTCGCATCAGGCTCTGTCCTGACACTGCAGAGCCAGCTTTGGATCCTCTGTCCCCCTCTGTCTCTGCCCCTCTCCCACTCATGCTCTCTCTCTCTCAAAAAAAAAAAAAAAAAAAAAAAAAAATTAAATAAATAAAATAAAATAAAATAAGATAAAATAAAATAAAATAAAACCAAGGACATCTCTTATGCCACCATAACACCAGGGCCAGATGCAGGGGGGAAGCAAGCAATGCCTGAGTCATGGCCCTGAGAGGGCTTCCCAGGAGCTTTGCTCGCCACACCCTAGGTCCTGGCTTTGCACACTATTGTTGCCCAAATCAGGAATCCTAACATGGATTCACTACTATTATCTGATCTGCTGTCCATATTCCAATTTGGTCAGTTGTCCCAATAATGTCCCCCTTCTTCCATCCCCAGTTCAGGAGCACGCACAGCATTTGATTGTCATGTCTGTTGCGCCTCCTTCAGTCCAGAACAGTTCTCCAGTCCGTTTTTCATGACATTGACACGTTTGAAAAATACAGACCAATTATTTTATAGAATCTTCCCTAATATGGGGACAAGTTATTTTTAATCTCTTGATAGTTCAGTTTCACCACCTATAGATTGAGAATAATCCCTGCTTCATGTTGAATTGAAAAAATTAAGACATGTTATAGACTTGACATATGCAGGTGTAGTGGGATTAAAAAGTTAGCTAATACTGATTAGGTGCTTGTCAGGACCATGTTACGTGCTTTACAGGCATTATCTCACTGAGTCCTCTCTACAGCTCACTGGCACAACAGGCTTTATTTTTATCCCTGTTTCACAGATGAAGAAACTGAGACTTAGAATGCTTTGTCCCCTGTCTCATAGCTAGTAAGAAGTGAAATGAGAACCTGAACCAAGTGAGGCTGCCTCCAAGGGCTATTTGTTTAGTAACCTTGTTAGTGATGCTTACCTCAAATGTAACTTTTTTTTTTTTTTTTTTGGAGCAGCAGGCAAGTTTATTAGAGTATAAGATCAGAAAGGAAGAATAGTAGGAAAGCTCTCTTTACATAGAGGGGGCATTCGAAAGTGAATGCCACCTAGAATGTAACTTTTTAAGATAAAATGTACATAACATAAAGCTTACCATTTTAATAATTTTATTTCTCCCAGCTTTATTGAGAGATAACTGACATAAAGCATTGTATGGGTTTAAGGCATACGATGCAATGATTTTATACATGTATATATTGTGAAATGATTACCCTTATAAAGTTAGTTTAATACATCACTCACCTCACATAATTATACCTTTTTTTTTGGTGGCGAGAACATTTAAGATCTTAGCAACTTTCAAGTATATATGATACAGTATTGTTAACTAAAGTCACTATGCTATATGTTAGATCCCTAGAACTTATTCATCTTATAATTGGAAATTAGTATCCTTTGACCAACATTTTCTCATTTCTCCCCAACCCTTGGCAACCACCATTCGACTCTTTGTTTCTATGAATTTGAACGATTTTATTTATTTGTTTGTTTTTATTGAAGTATAGTTGACACAATGCTACATTAGTTTCAGGTGCATGTGTTTTAACTATTTTAAAGTGTACAATTCAGTCTTTTAATATATTCACAATGTAGCACAACTATCAGCACTAATTCCAGAACATTTCCATTACCTCAAAAACAAACCCGTGTCTTTCAATTCCCCTCCTCTCCTGTCCTGTGACAACCGCTAATCTGCCAATCTACTTTCTGTTTCTATGGATTTGCAAATACACACAATGGAATACTACTGAACAATAAAAAGGAGCTAACTACTGATACACACAATAACATTTTAGATCTCAAAAACATCATGCTGAGTAAAAACAATCCAGATGCAAAAACTACATGTTGTAAGATTCCATTTATATGGAATTTTCGAAAAACCAAAACCTGAAAAACAGGAAGCAGGCAGCGGCAATGGTTGCCTGGGGCCAGGAATATGGGGGTGGGGATTGACTGCAAAGGGGCAGAAGGGAACAATCTGGAGTGATGGCAGTGTTCTAAACTTGATTGTAGTAATGGTTGCACAATGTATACATTTACCCAAATTCATCTAACTCCCTTAAAAAGTCTGTAAATGTAAGTTGTACCTCAGTAAAACTATAAAACACAAACATATCTGTCCCCCAGTGGAGTTCAACTCATGAGCATGTCTTCCTTCATAGTCTGGCTCCAAATCTATCTTCCCAGTCTCATCTCTCACCTCTGTGCATTCATTCAACAAACATTCTCTGACACTTCCACACTTGTTATGCAGAAGGCCCTCAAGAGAACCTCTGTCCTCAGGGACAAAGGAACTCACAGTCTGGTCTGGGAGCAGAAAGAAAGGGCACCCAATCCTGACAAACATCAGGGATCCTAGAGGATCATCAAGTCTTTTTTTTTTTTTTTTTTGAATATATGTATATATGTGTGTGTGTGTGTGTGTGTGTGTGTGTATATATATATATATATATATATATATATATATATATATATATATATATTTAGTACCTATCACGGGGCTCAAACTCATGACCCCAAGATCAAGATCAAGATCAGGAGTCCCATACTCTTCCAACTGAGCCAGCCAGGCACCCTGATTATCGACAGAGTCTTAAAGGAAAGGAAGGGCATACACATTCCAGTCACTCTGAATTTCAAGTGTGAATCTAGTTTCAGTTTAATTTTTTGAATAGGTAATGCATCTACATGGTTGAAGAATAAAAGAAATTATACAGTGAAAAATTTTCTCCCATCCATTCCTCATCTGTCCAATTCTCACTCTACTCCATACAACCATTATTGTTATAAACGTATACTATTTTTCCTCCTTTATGATAGAAAAGATAGCATAATATACACATTGTTTTGGACTTTGCATTGTCATTTGGCAGTAAACCTTTGAGATCTTTCCATACGGGTACAGTGAAAACTTCCACTTAAATTACAGCTCTCTAGTCTTCCATTGTATGGATGTGCCATAGTTTATTTATCCAGTCTCCTTTTGGTAAACATTTGAGTTATTTCCAACAGTCTGTTAAGGCCAACAACGCTGTAATATGTACCCTCTTGAACGTGGTGTATTGGGTTTTGCTTTGTTTGTATATGACAAGTAGATCTACGGCTATATATTGAATTCCACAAACACACCAATCACTTTCATATCTGTAGCCTGTTTTCTCTGCCCTGAAAGTCTTCACTCAATCCTATTCTACCGGCAAACTCCTACTTTCCCTCAAAGTCCAGCTCAAATGTCACTTTCTTGTGAAGGCTTCTGAACTCTGGCAAGATTAGGTTGCTCCTTCTTTGTTTTTTCACAGCATTCTGTGTCGACCTCATCAGAATTATCTATTAACACTTCACTCTTCCCCCACTAGACTCGGAGCTACTCAAGGGCATGTGCTATAGATTTCTCTCTGAATCCCTTAGTACTTGGTACCTGGTCCGTATTGAATAAAAATGTGCATTGTGTGAATGGTTAGGGCTGACAGAGGGGTGTGTACTGCTCCCGTCCCTTGCTTTCAGCTGTTTCTTGGTCTCTGTTAGTACTTAGAGGACTGCAGCCAGACAAAGGTGGGCTGTGATTTCCCTTCCCCTCCCACGTAATTCCTTCCTGCTTGCCCAACCCCTTTCCCCCACTTTGGATTCTGTCCACAGCTGCCTCTAATTTAGTAGATTAAAATAAATAAATAAAATGGAGCATTGGCTCTACCCATCTTCGCTTTTCTTCATCAAGTCTTTGGCCTCCTATAGAGCTGAAAGAACAAATCACTTGATAGTCAAATGTACACCAGTCACTCTCAAACATAATGTTCTACACTTTAAGCCAAAGGAGATGACAGTTTACTGTAGTGCTTTTAGGGATGAGGGAAATAGTGCTTTACAGTGTTTAGGTTAATCAATGTTAAATGATTTTCAAGGGCAACTTAGATTATTTTTTAAAACATTGGGTTAACTCCCATTATGCTCCTAAAATAACCCATTGGTTCTGTGTCTTTTTTAATGTATGAGCTCCTTTCATTTTATCAGTACCCTTTATTACTATTCACTAGACCTGGCATAAAACAATTATAATTTATCACTTGCCTAGCTAATGAAAACAAATAAACAGAACCAAAACAGGCTGAAAAAAAAATTGGGTTAACTCTAAAATGTCATGATGCCTAACTCATGCCTTGAGCTGTCAATCGCTACATCATTTCCACATTTCCATTAAGCATCTTTTTTTTTTTTAATGTTTATTTATTTTTTTGAGAGACAGAGAGACAGAGCATGAGCGGGAGAGGGGCAGAGAGAGGGGAAGACACAGAATCTGAAGCAGGCTCCAGGCTCTGAACTGTCAGCACAAGCCCGACATGGGGCTTGAACACATGAACTGCAAGATTATGACCTGAGCCAAAGTCAGACGCTTCACTGACTGAGCCACCCAGAAGCATCCAACTCTTGATCTCAGCTCAGTCATAATCTCACAGTTTGTGGGTTCAAGGCCCACATTGGGCTCCATGCTGACAGTGAATAGTTTTTTTTTTTTTTTTAAGTTTTATTTATTTATTTTGAAAGAGAGAGTGTGATCAGGGGAGGGGCAGAGAGAGAGAGAGGGAGAGAGAATCCCAAGCAGGCTCCACACTATTAGCACAGAGCCCTATGGGGGGCTTGAACCCACGAACTCTGAAATCATGACCTAAGTGGACATCAAGAGCCGGATGCTTAAATGACTGAGCCACCCAGGCACTCCCACGTGAAAAATTATTCTATTTCTTCCTCAGTGGGCGGTGCTGGAAGTGGGACGGCTAGGTCGTCAACTCTGGGATGAAAAGGTAAAAGCTCTATGTTCTCCTTACCCTGGGGAAGCTCTGTTTCACAGGAGGTGAGCCTCAGAGAAAACAAAAGGGCACGAGAGCCCAGGGCAGAGACGGATGGAAGAACTGAGTGAGATGTTTCACCTGAAGAAGTCTCCGGAAAGGTGGTGGCTTAGGTCCCCTGGAGTGCCTTGGTACTGTGGTCTTCAAAATTTCTTGCTTGCATGCCTCCTAAAAGAAATTTGAGAAACGATGTTTCTTCTTGTACCTTTAAAGGTCATATCTAAAACGTTTCATCTTAAGTTTAAATAATGGCAAAGTTTGTTATTTCTGGCATATTATAAGTATTGGCATTTTAAAATAAGATTGTTACATCATTCTGTAAGTGTATCCAAGGGAATCTAAATATCATAATGCATCTATGATCTATTTAAAAAAATACATGAACAAGCTTTTCTTAAAAAGAAATTCTGTATCACTCTTTTTCTCCTTATCTTGTACTTCCATTCTACTTGCTCCTGAACATTTTAATATAAGATTTTAGTCTGGAAAGTCTTTTATTGATCAGCCTATCTTATTTCCCTAAAAATTAAAAAAAAATCTTTGAGTCTCTAAGTTTAAAACATTCATCTTGCTTGTATTATTAATACAAGTTTGAATACCTAATTGGTATAAACAACATAAAATGTTATAAATTTTGATGAACTACTGAAATTACAATGTAGAATATTTTTGCTGGAATAAGACATGGTTAGAAGCATGAAACACCATATTCATTTACCCAAACGAATTTATCAAGAACCTCCTATGTGTCAATAGCAACTCTAGTCACTTGGGATATATTAGTAAACACTATGTATAAATCCCTGCCCTCATGGAGCTTACATTCTGGTGGGGGGTAGGAGACAATAAGCAATAAGCATAAATATAAGTAAATAACACAGTAAATGAGAAGAGCTATGAGGAAAGATAGATCAGGGTAAGGGGAATCTGGGGTGTAGGGCAGGGTTCAAAATGAGTTATGGTTTTAAAAAGGTTAGGGTGGGCCTCATTGAGAAGATGACGTATGACTCAAGAGGGTTAGGGAGTTAGCACTGCAGATATCTGGGGGAGATGTGTCCCAGGCAGAGGGAAGAGCCAACACAAATGCCCTAATTTGAGAATATGGCTCATATCTTCTAGGGTCAATAAAGAAAGTTAGTAAGGCTACAGCAGATTCATCCAAGGGAACAACAAGAGATGAGATTAGAAAAATAATGATTGGGGTAGGATGGCGGTGAAAATCTTGTGGAACCCTGTAGACTACGGTAAGGACAGTCTTTTACTCTGAGTGAAATGAGGAGCCATTGTGGAGATTTAAGCAGAGGAGTGACATCATTATGTTTTCGGAGGATCACTCTGGTTATTACGTTGAGAACAGACTCTAAGGGGCAAGATGGAAAGCAGGGAGAGCTTTTAGAAGACTAATCCAAACATGAAATGGTGGTGGCTCAGACCAGGGAGGAAGCAGTAGAGATGGTAAGGGATGCTCTGAATCTGGACTAGACACCGGACATAAAAGAAAGAGGGAAGGCAGCATGCTTCCAGGGCTTTTGATCTGAGCAATTTGAAGGATGGACTTGTCGTCAATGAGAGAGGAAAGCTGGTGGGTCGAACAGGTTTAAGAGAGAATATTTTTCAGTTTGTGGCATAAGTTTGAGATGTACAGTAGATTGCTGGATATCAGAATTTGGAGTTTAGATGAGAGGTCTGGGCTGAATCTATAAATTTGGAAATGTCATCATATATGATGATATCATGTATCTCTGATGTTGCTGAAAGTTAGGAGATTTAATGAGATCACCAATGAAATAAGTATAGATGGAAAGGAGAAGTAATCCAAGGAATGAGCCCTACGTCCTTGCAAGGTTGTCTGGGAAAAGAGAATCAACAAAGAAGAAATAAGACAGGGAAAGAGGGATCAGTGATGAAGGAGGAAAATTGGCGGATGTGGTTAAAAAAAAAAGGTGAATCAAGTGATTAGCTATGTTAATTGACAGGTCAATTAAAATGAAAATTGTGAATAGATCAATGGACTTAAGCAATATGAAGTTCATTGTTGACCTTGACTAGAATAGTTTTGATAGAGTAGTAAGGATGAAAGCATGAATGGAACTGGTTTAAGTGGGAGACCTGCTCACTTGGATACTTCAAATATGCCACATATGTAACCTTATATGCACTGGTGTGATTCTATTACATATGCATGTAGTGTTATCACAGGCATTATATTTGGCATGTTTTTTAACTTTATATAAATTGTATCATATGGCATGAATTCTGCCGCTACAGGGTGGCAGGAGAACTAGAAACAGAAAGCATGGAAAACTCTTGAAATTTTGTTGGAATTGAAGTACAGACACGAGGCAGTAGCGGACAGTGGAAGTGGGTCAAAGAGGCTTTGTATGATTGGAGAAGTAACAGCTGCTTGTCAGCTGGATGGGAATGACCCGGTATAGAGGGAAACATTGATAATTAGAAGGGGGCGGATAATTGCTGGAGTCACGGTGATGATCTTGATTAGTCAAGCCAAGATTGGTATTTGTTGCCTTAGCAGAGGGACTGGCTTTAGCTAGGAGCATGGAAAATTCAACTACGTAATGGAGGGAAGATGGAGAAGAGGTTATAGATGTTGGTATGAGGGTATGGGTAGATGGGATCGTGGGATTGTGTGGAGATTTTCATCTCATTGCTTCAATTTTCTCAACGAAACAGGAAGCAAGGTTACTGAGAATAAGGATGAAAGGGAAGGAGGTGTAGGTTAGAGGACAGAGAGCTATGACATCCAGAAGAATGGAGGAGTGAAGTGGGAGTCTGGGGCAGCACGGAGGGCGCACTGGAGGTTGAGTGATGAGATTAAAATGAAACTAAGCAGTGTCATTGTGTTTTTCTCTAGCCACATTCAGATGCGTGAGTGCTGGTGTGGGGTAGGTGGGAGCTGGCTTGATCAGGATTGTGGTTTTGCCTAGCAAGCACAACAAAGGGGGATGAGAGTGTGCCGGGGTGGAGAATGTGTGCAAGGGAGTGATTGTAATGATTGGCCAGATATTTAACCTGGGTAAGGATGGGAGAGAGCAGATCTGTACTTTCGACAATTGCTGCAAGGAGATTTGTAAATGAGATCGTGTTCAGAGTATATTTGAAATTGTGATTACGATGAGTTGCAAAGTTTGATAATGCTCCTATGATTATGCCCATGGGAGTGAGTGGCAGACTTAGGGTAGGACAGGATCCTTGGAAGAGAAGTCAAAGAACTGAGAGGTCAGAATATTGGGAAGATCATCCACATGTACATCATAAGCACCTAGGATTAAGACAGAAGAGGGGCGCCTGGGTGGCTCAGTCGGTTAAGCGGCCGACTTCACCTCAGGTCATGATCTCACGGTCCGTGAGTTTGAGCCCCGCGTCGGGCTCTGTGCTGACAGCTCAGAGCCTGGAGCCTGTTTCAGATTCTGTGTCTCCCTCTCTCTGACCCTCCCCCGTTCATGCTCTGTCTCTCTCTGTCTGAAAAATAAATAAATGTTAAAAAAAAATTAAAAAAAAAAAGACAGAAGTGGTATTGGAGTGACTGACAGAGCAAATGGTGACAAAATGAAGGGGAATGAGAGCAACGATGAGGGGTACTGGATAGGAAGATTTAAAGCTGCAGGTTAGTAGGAAGAGAGGGGGATGGTCTGTTGAGGAGCAGGGAGGACACCTACCCGGCTTCCAGGCACAGTCTAAGAGACTTAGGATTGAAAACACAGTTACCACTACTTTCAAAGGGGGAAGGGAAAGCACTGTCCCAGGGGAAAGTCAGGTTTCCCTTAAGCAAGAAAGTGAAGAGAACTTGAAGACAAATTCTGAGGAGGTTGGGGTTATGGGATTATTATTTGCATAAAGAAATAGATGGTGTAGTGGATTCTAATATGGCCCCACATGATCCCTGCCTTCCTATGTGGTCTCCTTCTTTTGAGTAAGGGCAGGGCTTGTGAGTTGCTTCTGGTCAATAGAGTATGGCAGAGGCACCTGGGTGGCTCAGTCGGTTAAGCCTCTAAGTTCAGCTCAGGTCATGATCTCTATATTCTTGAGTTCAAGCCCCGTGTTGGGCTCTGTGCTGACAGCTCAGAGCCTGGAGCCTGCTTCAGATTCTGTGTCTCCCCCTCTCTCTGCCCCTTGCCTGCTCTCACTGTCTCTCTCTCTCAAAAATAAATAAGCATTAAAAAAATAGAGTATGGCAAAGGTGACAGGATATATGTAATTATGCATACGTGATTGTTACATACGTCTGTTACCAGTGTCTTACACTGAGAATCTCCCCCTTGCTGTCTTTGAAGAAGCAAGCTGCTATATTGACAAAAAACTGAAGGGACCTCCAGCTGACAGTGAGCAAGGGACTAAGGCCTTCAGTCCTGTGCAGCCTTCAGGGAATTGAATGCTGCCAGTGACAGTTTGGAAGTGCATCCTTTCCCATCCAACCTTCATTTGGGATCTTACAGAGGACCCAGCTAAGCCATGCCTAAACTCTTGACCCGTGGAAACTGTGAACTAATAAATGTGTGTTGTTTTAAGCTGCTACATTTGTGGTTATATTATCATACAGTGATAAATAACAAATACAAATGGCAAAGGAAGAGGTTTAGTTATACCAATGTTACTTTTTAACTCCTTCTGAGGTATAGCGCCTAGGAACCACATATTGATCCTTTACCAAATCACCGAGTTAGAGCTTCCTTCAATTTTGTTGGCAGCAAGAATTGGAAACCACCTGACTTGCAAAAGAATTTATAACCCATTCATTTGGGCCATTCACTTCCACATCACAGACACCCATTTCTGAATTGTCCCTTTGAATTGCCCTGGAGGTTTTTCATCTTGAGTTGATGCACCTTAAGTAACGGGTGAGAGTTTTACTTTTTTTCTGTCAGGTGGGAGAAGGACGGTTTTGAAAGGGACACTCTGTCCTCAGGTGATTTCTCAAGCTGAGCAATTTTTAGTAAATAGTACATATAGCAGTGGAAGATGTGTAAATGAATTCCCTTAAAACTAGTCTTGGAAAGTCTTCCTGCACCCTAGGAGTAGGGAACACCAGTGAACATGACAGTTGTAGAGGCTTTCTGGTAGAAGAGGTAAGAGCCCAGGACATGATGGCGGGTAGGACAGCATGGGGATAGGAGGTAGGACACTGTGTGAAAGGTAGGAGGGCAACGAGACTTAAGAAATGACTTTAGAACTTCTCAATAATTAGTTTCCGTGGGACCCCCAATGGAGGTATTTCCTAGGTGGTAGAAAAGTAAAATAAAAATTAAAAAATATATAATTAGTATGTGTTTTCCGAAACTTTTAAAATATAAAATAAATGCATGTATCTTGGAAAGCTTTCAAATAAGTATTAATTCAAAGGCAGAGTTTATGCCTTTCTCTACCCAACAGGTAACCTAGTTAACAGGTGTGTTGTAGGTCCTGGAAGGTCCCTTCCAACTCTGAGGTTTCACCTAGATTCTTCCACTCACTTTTCATAACACCCGGCCAGACTCTCAAATGTGTGATTCCTTGACTCTCCTGTGCATCTCTTCAGCCCAAAAAGGGATTTGGCAAGTTTAAACACCTTTGGATCTAGTAATCCAGGGCTGGTGGAAAGGGAAGGAAGGTGCGGTCATCGCCTGTTTCTTCCCAACGTAAACCGCTACAACCATCTTCGCCCCGGAGCTGGCTGTCCAAGCCTAATTTTTGTGGCCGCAGGTCCTCAAAAAACAAGGCCCGGCTCATCGCTGTTTACAAACACTTACTGGACGCCCACTCTACTCCGAGCTCTCCAGCGCTGCTTGCGTACTTTTCTGTAAAGGGATGCCAATTTCCCTGATGAACACACTGCAAGCAGCCTCTCTGGGGCAGCGCCCTCCGCCAGGCCCGGAGCCCAGACCGGCACTCCGGGCAGCTTGCCAACTGGTGCCGCCTCGTGAGCGCCTGCGCAGAGCGACCCTCCCGTCACTCCGGGCGGGAGGCGGGGGCAGCAGGGAGAAAGGAAAGCTGCAGGGGGAAAAAGGGCCAAACCCTGAAATTACCCGGATGTGGTCTCCGTGCGCGCATGCTCAGTGTCCTTTCGACAAGTTGGCAGCAACAACACGGCCCTGGTCGTCGTCGCCGCTGCGGTAACGGAGCGGCTCGGGTGGCGGAGCCCGCGTTCGCGCCCGCCCGCTCTCCTCGGGAGGCCCTTCCCGCCCTCCCCGCGACTCCACGGCCGCCCAGGGGGCGGGAGCGGGTGAGGGGAGCCGGGCGCCCCGCGAGAGAGGCCCCCGGTCGCGGGGCGGCCCGGGAGCTCTAGGCGGCCCGCGCGGGCAGCGGCGCGGCGCCGAGGAGGGGCGGCCTGGCTCGGACGCGGCGGGGCCGGGGCCGAGGAGCGCTCCGGGCCGCCAGGGGAGCGACGGGCTCGGCGCTCCCGCGGACGAGTCGCGGCGGGAGAGTGGACACTCCTCGCCATCGCCCGAGCCCAGGTAACGCGCCATGTCCCCTCCCCTTCCCCCGGCCGGGCCCGCGCACCCCGCCCGCGGCTTCCCCGCCCCGGGGCGGGCTCCCGGCAGCGGCCGGGAGCAAGCAGGAGGCCGGCGGGTGCGCCGGGAGAGCGAGCGCGGCCCCCTGACGGGCCGGGCCGGCGGCCCCTGCGCAGGGGCCGCGGGGCCTCGCGTCACTCGGGCTACGGGCTGGGTCCTGCGGCCCCGAACTCCCCTTGCGGTCTGTGGCAGAATCAAGTTAAACTCGGACCGGGACTCCTGCTGCGGCCGCCGCTCCTCTTTGTTGTTCTTGAGTAGTTTCGCTGTCCGCCCCAGCCGAGTGCGCTGGGTTGGCCCGAGTGTGTCGCCTCAGGTATAAATGAAAGTTGTAAATGGCTTGTCTTCATTTCTTTTCTTAAGCAAATTTTTGTTTTCTCTTTGTCCTTCACTTTCCCTTCCTGGTTGTGTCATTCCAGTTTATGTTTCTGGCTTTGATTTGTTTACTTACTTTTTGAGTATTGTGGGTGATGGCGGTATGCGGGAAACATTCTCGGCACCTAACTGACCACCCCCACCTTCCACTCCTCTAACAAAAAATAAAGGACGTAGTTTATTTTATTGCTAGGATTACGTGTACTGAGCGTGAAATTGGTATACGATGTAGGGCGGTGGCTCCATCACAGCCCCAAACTGCTGTTATAATCTCTCCGGCAAGATTTTCAAAGAAATGGGTGTGTTTGGTTAACTTGAAAGATTTCTTTGAGGGTGCGGAGAGGTTTTTAAAACTCTGTTGATGATTGATAGCTATCCCCCCCCCCCCCCGAAAATACTGGAAAAAATTTTAATGAATATATTTTTAATTAATTTGTTTTGAATTTGGTTTCCTCATGCCTTTCGTTTTTGCACTCTAGTTTAAGGTGAAACTGCTCGTTTTTCCGGAATTACAAATATAAGATGATGTGGAATCATTTTAATTAGTCTGAGTTGATTTTTTAAAGGCATGTAATCTTGGCTAATTTTGTTAACAACCTTTGACTTTTGCCAGAATTACATCTTTTTAGCATCAATAGCAGTTTAATAATGTGGGTTTTAAAAAGTAGGTTCAGTATTTTTTTGTTGTAAGAAACTATGTAGTCTTATAGAAAATAAATACATACTTTCATAAAGTAATTAGATTTAGAATATTGCAGTGGAATAAATTTTATTGTGGATTTCATTAACTGCCTTTGCCTTGTTGCACTGAGACTGTATTTCAGTTGAAATATAGCATAGGAAGTTCCAACGTGTAACTTCTTTTTCTGCTGAAGACTTATTTCTTATTTTCTCTTTTGGAAAGTTCTGATATGCTTAGTACATGACATTTCAAGTTGTAAATGATTGATATAATTAACGTTTTAAAATATGATATCCTGTTAATGCTTCCTAAGTTCATTTTTTTATGATTTTGTTTTCTTAAATGGGTTTGTTACTGAACAAAGTAATACAGGTAGGCTAAGCATTTAAGATTTGCAGAATCTTTACATATAAAGGTGCTAATGAATTATGTAAGTTTCAGTTGTTGGAATTAAAACTAAAAGCCTTTCTAGAGAAAATTGATACATTTTGTGAGTCTATTAATAGAAGTGGCTTTTTCTTTGCTTTCCAGGTTTTTGGGGTGAGGTTGCTTTAAAGAGGTATTACACCTTAATTTTCTGATTTTCGAGGTGGGAGTACCTAATAGGAATTTCTCTGTATAGCTAAGTGCCTTCATTGTAAATATTGAGCTTAGAAAAAACTGCAAATCAATTTCAGATTTAATGAAAATTTGGGCTGAGAAGGTTAATTTGAAATTTTTGTATACATTTTATATGGATCTTTGGCCTTTTCTGATGGCTTTGTTGTTTGAAACAATTCTGCTTATACTATGAAGCAGCAATTCTTATTTCAAAAACCTATGCTTCACTTTTTAAAGCTACATTTTAGTTGAGCTATTTCTTTATTTGTATGTGAATTATTTGTTCTGCATTCCTCTTTAGATCCCCCCCCCCCAACCCCCCAAATTAAGAGCAAGTATTAAACTAATTTATGCTGCCCAGTCACACACCGCCTCTCTGGCTTGGAAGCTGTTTTTTCTGATTGAGCTGGTGTTATAGTAACATCATTAGCCACTATTCTAATTGAGCTGTGAATTGCTGAGGCCCCTACTAGGGCAGTTAACCCCACAGGATCTGCCTCGTTCATTGCATTTAAAATGGATATTTAGTCTTGTCTAAGATTTTACCTACTTTGGTGAGAACATATATTATTATTTTTTTATGTTTAAACTTACTTCAGTTCGATTTTGGCCTCCTCTAGCTCATGCCTAACTTTTTTTTCATTTTTCATTCAGTGATTTTAAAGGTGAATGGTTCTTTAAACATCTTATGTTGGCATTTCAGTGCTCCTTGTACATGTTTTGATTTCCTTTTTTTCTAGAAGATTGTGTAGTTAGACAGGAATTTTTGTTTTGCTTAAGTGGTGATTAAAGATGACTGTGGGGGCACCTAGGTAGCTCAGTTGGTTAAGCTTCTGACTTCGGCTCGGGTCACGATCTCACAGTTCATGAGTTTGAGCCCTGCGTCGGGCTCTGTGCTGTCAGCTCAGAGCCTGGAGAACGCTTTGGATTCTGTGCCTCCCTCTCTTTCTGCCCCTTCCCTGCTCGCGCTCTTTTTCTCTCTCAAAAATGAATAAACATTTAAAAAAATAAACATGACTCTGAGGTGATGTTTAATCATGTGTAAAACTAAAATGACTAAGTTTCATTGATTTCATTATTTTCTACACTCAATGAAAGTTAAAGGACTTAGATCAACATAACACAGAATTTAATTTTCTTAAATTATCAAATTTAGGGCTTTTTACTCAACAGTTGATGAAGATTCAGTTGCTTTAAAAAGAGAAACAGTTGACAAATATGTCTAGATATTCATTTGGATAACTTTCAGTATGATACTGTTTGCATCATAACATAACAAAACATATGCTTGATAATGAGTCAGATTTAGTATTTTTGGATTTTTTTGTTTCATTTTTAAAATGTGTAATTTTGGTGATGGAAAATGTGGCCGAATTCCAGTTTCTCAGGAACAAGGTATTTTAGGTTGTGTCACCTTGACACTATTATGTGATATGTTTGGCATCCAGGAAAATTTGTTTTAACCATGAAAGTGGATAGAAACTAGGGTGGTACTTATGTAAAACTAAGATGATGGGTGGTCAGAATCTTATAATTTAAGTCTTGATTATTTGCTACTGCAAATGATACAGGTCAGATAGCTAGCTACAAGAGACCGATTATAAAGAGTATCTGTTGGGGTACCTGGGTGCCTCAGTCAGTTGAGCATCCGACTCTTGATTTTGGCTCAGGTCATGGTCCCAGGGTGGTGGGATCAAACCCCATCTCTGGCTCCATGCTGAGCGTGGAGCCTACTTGAGATCTCTCCCTCCCCCTCTCTCCCTCTTCCCCTCTACTCTCTCCCAGGCTTCTGTTCTCTCTCTCTCAAAAAAAAGTGTCTATTATAACATCTTAATTTAAAATTGGTGATAATTGGGGGTGCCTGTGTGGTTCAGTAGGTTAAGTTCCCGACTTTGGCTCAGGTCATGATCTCACGGTCCGTGAGTTTGAGCCCCACGTCAGGCTCTGTGCTGATAGCTTGGAGCCTGGTACTGCTTCCGATTCTGTGTCTCCTTCACTCTCTTCCCCTCCCCTGCTCACACTCTGTCTCTCTTTCTCTCTCTCAAAAATAAACATTAAAACAATTTTTTTTTAAGTTGGTGATAATTGTAAATACGTTTAGGCTCAAAGACTGTGTTAAATGAAAATTGCATTTTAGAAAACTTGTAACTGTATGGGATCCATCTTTTTATTGCTTTTTTACTCCCAAGGTTTAGGACAGTGGTTGTCAACTTTGGCTGCATTTTGAAATCTTTCGGGGAGCTTTACAAAATACTGGTGGCTGGATCCTACCTCCAGAAATTGTGATTCATTTGGCCTGGGGTGCAGCAAGATCAGAGTTGGAGGTGGTTTAGCTGTTAGAGTCCTCTAACTTAATTTTTTTAAAATGTTTTTAATTTATTTTTTGAGACAGAGTGCAAGTGAGGGAGGGGTAGAGAGAGGGGAACAGAGGGTCTGAAGTGGGCTCTGTGCTTGATAGGCTGACTGCAGCAAGCCTGATGTGGGCCTCGAACTCATGAACTGTGAGAGATCACAACCTGAGCTGAAGTCAGATGCTCAACCCACTGAGCCACCCAGACACTCCATCTAACTTTATTTTTTGAACTGTTTCAACTTGTGTTGGCTTTACATTCTTTAATACAATGAGGTGTCTGTGTACTATGTATTTATCTCACATCTAATTTAATGGGTCTCTTGAAGGTATTGCCCCATTCGTTTTGCTTCAGTGTTTGTCTCTTCATTTGTCGCTCTCTCCCTTTTTCTCCTCTTTCTTTGTTTTTCAATTCATTTGAAGTGCCTGGTAGCAAGTTTTAGGTACTTGTGTTTCCCATGATAAGAAGTTGGTATAGCATCACTATTCTGAATAGGGAGTTGATCTCCCTCCCCCCCACCCCTCCCTCCCCTCCGGCCGGCCAAGTACTCTAAAATACTTACTTGGGCTCCTTTTAGAGATTTAGGATTTTGTGTAGGTGCCAAAATTACCATCTAAACTCCCAATGGAATTTGTTCTTCAAGGGGGGAAGGTTAATCTGCTTGGAAGCCATAACATTTTCTAGGCACCAGTTAACTAGTCACTTCACTGGTTCTGAGAGGCAAGCTGCATCTTTTTGCTGTCAGGAGTTAAACACTGGGAGACAGTTGTTCAGCAGGCCCCACTAGTTAGCATTTTTTTAGATCATCCAAGGAGGGCATGTCCAGTTCATTTACATCCCCTGGAGTAGTTCCCAAGTGCTAGTTGAAGAGTGGTTGCATCTCCATCTCTGGAAGAGCTTTATTTCTCTCTTCCCATGCTCCATCCCAACACACACACAGATTCAGAATGGGAATTGAGTGGAGGAGGCATGGGAATCTGTATTATATATTAAAAAAAATAGCTCTTGATTTTATAGGCTTTGGATATTTTAGTATGCTTATCCTTATTGCTTTAATATGGTACCAGCTTTATTTTGCAGTCATTGATGCACTGGAGTAATTTACTTAAAATCTGTCAAATCCCAATTTGCATGTTTAGAATGCATATCATTTATGTTCGTTTGTTTTTTAAAGGACTGCTACTGAATATTTGTGTTTTTTTGTAGTAAGGGATGATTTCTATATTTTAATATTGATGAATTCAATCTTTTTCAAGTCAAAATGTATTTCTGGTTTTTTTTTTTTTTTCATGCTATATGATCTTTAAGTATAAAGACTTCCAATCACATCACCTACGGACCATTTTACCCACTGCTCTTTTGGCCCCCAGTCTCTTGTCTCTTTCTTCAGCAATGGTGAGGTGGATACCCTTTCCATGGGGAAGAGAAATCCATGTTTTGTTGCCTTTGTGATTAACAAAAATGTTGGAGAACTGGGTGGCAAAGCTGTTGCCATTGGCATCTTTCACGTGACCCAGTTCTTCCCAGGTTAGAACAACCTTCAGTCACCATACACAGATTACCGGTATCAAACTTGATGAAATCAGTAATCTTTCTAGTCTCCAACATTCTGAATGGTGTCATTCACCTTGATTGAGGGGATCAGGATAGCAGATGGTGAGAGCATCATGGGTCACCAGATGAGGGATTCCTTTTATCCCCATAAAGATCGTTCTCATTTTGCACAACTTATACTTGGCCTCCTTAGGTGAAATCCGATGAACAGCAAAGTGACCCTTGGTGTCATAAATGAGACGGAAATTGTCCCCAGTTTTGTCA
Organism: Panthera leo; assembly: GCF_018350215.1. Classification (NCBI taxonomy): domain Eukaryota; kingdom Metazoa; phylum Chordata; class Mammalia; order Carnivora; family Felidae; genus Panthera; species Panthera leo. The sequence continues at coordinate 70,492,941 of NC_056690.1, forward strand.
ATGCTGATGACATCCGTAAAACCAGCAGGGTAGGTTGTATCAGTGTGGACCTTGCCATCAATCTTAGTAAAACACTACATACAGATCTTCTTTACTTCACGTCCTGTTAGGGCATACCTAGTCTGATCTTCAGGGAAATAATGAGAAGGAGATGATCTCTCAGTTTATGGGGACTGCTAGATGGATGAGGGGCAAACATACCAATCAGTTAATCCAGCATCCTGTGCTCTGGAGCTGCTACATGCTTCAGAGGCTTCTTGGGACCACAAGCATGGCCACAATAGGCATGAAAAGAGCAAAATATATTTCTAAATGTAAAACTTTATGAAGGATATTTATCAGGGGTATTCATTAGTGAATTCTAGAGCATGTCAACAGATGCTAATTATTGTAGCAATTCAGTAATTTGGTGAAAGGATGGCCGGAAGTAGTACTTAATGTGGTAAGATAAACCAGGTATCGTTGTACACAAACACACTAGGTACATGTCTGTCATAGATATGTCCCACTAAATTAGTTAAAGGAAGAATTTCGTGTGTATACATGTTGAAATTAAGCAGCGCGTTTTAAAGGAAAATGATGTAACTTTTGTGCAGTTAGTCTTTTTTAAAAGCTTTTTAAATGTTTATTTTTTAGAGAGCGCGAACAGGGGAGGGGCACAGAGAGAGGGAGACGTAGAACCTGAAGCAGGCTCCAAGCTCTCAGCACAGAGCCTGACGTGGGGCTCCAACTCACAAACCGTGAGATCATGGCCTGAGCCAAAGTCAGGCACTTACTTAACTGACCGAGCCACCCTGGTGCCCTGTGCAGTTAGTCTTTTTCATCAGTTGCATATATCCATGATACTGCAATTTGTTTCACTGTCTTTTTGCTCATTTGTAAAGTGAAGTATGTAGACTAGCATAGGCTAGATCAGTGCTTTCTGAAACTGACAGCACCTCAAACTCTTAGAGTGCTTTTTAAAGGTAGGGCCCCACTCCTGGTACATAGTTAGTAGGACTGGGCTAACCTGCAGGGGATTCTGAAACACCTCTTTTGAAAGAATAAGCTACATGAGTTGATAGTTTCCTTTGTGTCAAAGGTTTTAGGAATTGTATTTTTCAGTTATCAGTTATTAAAATTCAGTTTTTAGAACAGTGTTTCCCAAGGCACCTGGGTGACTCAAGTCAGTTGAGCATCCAACTCTTGGTTTCGGCTCAGGTCATGATCTCATGGTTTGTGAGATCAAGCCCCACATTGGGCTCTGGGCTGATGGCGTGGAGCCTGCTTGGGGTTCTCTCTCTGTCCTCCCCCACTTGCTCTCTCTTTCTCTCTCTGTCTCTCTGTCTCTCTCAAAATAAATAAACATTAAAAAAAATTAAAAATTGTGTTTCTCAAAGTGTAGTCCACAAAATCCTGGGGTCCCCGTGGCCTTTTTCTTTTAGGGGGCTCATGAAGTCATTATTTTTAATATTTAATTTTGAGTGAGTGAGTGAGAGAGAGAGAGAGAGAACGAACACAAGTGGGGGAGGGGCAGAGAGAGAGGGAAACAGAATCTGAAGGAGGCTCTGCACTGTCAGCACAAAGCCTGAGGTGGGGCTCAAACTCAACCATGAGATCCTGACCTGAGCCGAAGTTGGATGCTCAACTGACTGAGCCACCCAGACGCCCCATCAAAATTATTTTTATAATAAAATATGTTACTTGCTGTATTTCTGTGTTGATATTTGCACTGATGGTGAAGAAGTGGGTGGCACACTGCTTGTACCTTAGCGTGAATCAGGGCAGTGGCATTAAACTGTATGAATCTTTACTTGTTCTTCACAGCCAAACACATCTTAAGCGTTTGAAAAAGTCTCGTTTCACTTAAGAAAAGCCTTGGTGAAGCAGTAATAAGTTTTATTTTTGAAATCTCTACTCTGGAGTGCATATCTTTTTAATACTCTGTGTGATTCAGTGGAAGTGTGCATAAAATACTTCTGCACATCCAAGTACAAGATTCATCTCTAGGAACAGTACTTGTGTGGTTGAGCTGCAAGGTAAATTCACTTTTTTTGAATGGAATACCACTTTTATTTTTACTTAAAACAATGACTGAGATGAACTATAGTTTCTCATACGTGGATATTTGTCAGGTATTTCCTTGAAAATTAATGAAGTGGGCCTGACACTCAAGGAGAATAACTAGCTGTTGCCAATGATAAAATCCTGATCTTTCAGGTGAAAATTAGATTTGAAAACTTGTGTCTGCCACCATGGGCAGATCATTACACCAGCTGTGTAATACTTAAAGATTTTTCTGATGAGATTGGTGATGATATTAAGCAATGTGATTTTTAAAAGATGTATATTGTGTAAGGAAGTGTGCCAGCATTTGGAAGATCTGTGTAATTCATCGAACCAGTACTTTTTAGTGACCAATGCATGATGTTACAAGATATATCACCAATATATCATCAGTATACACCAAACAGAGCCAAGAAGTTCGTTGATATGGTTTCAGATTCCACATTGCAGCTAACCTTTAACGATTGCCATTTGGTGCGTTTTGGTGTTGAATAAAAGATGAATAATCATTATGATCTAACATGCTATTAAAATACTCCTCCCTTTTCCAAGTATGTGTGTGTGAGAGGCACATTTTCTTCATGTTCTTTAACCAAAACAACAGATTGAATGCAGAAGCAGGGGCACCTGCCTGGCTCAGTTGGTGGAATGTGCGACTCTTGTACGTTTGAGCTCTATATTGGATGTAGAGATTACTTAAAAAGAAAATCTTAAAAAAATAAATAAAGTAAAAAACTGCAGAAGCAAAGATGAGACTCTAGTTGTCTTAAGTTAGATACTAAAGAAATTAGCAAAAATGGAAAACAATGTCACTCTGAATACTGATGTTTTTGTTTTGGAAAATAGTTATTTTTCATACAACATATTAACACATAATGGGCTTATTATTTTAAACTAATTTAATAAAATGCATGTTTAAACACTTTTTAGCTTTAGCACATGAAAGAAACATTAACAAAAGCTGTTTGGAATTCTTAGTAATTAAGAATGTAAATAAGGGGACCTGAAACCAGACAGTTTGACAACTGCTGTGTTTTTTTTTTTTAATGTTTATTTATTTACTTTGAAAGAGGGAGGGAGAGCAAGTGTGGGGGAGGGGCAGAGAGAGGGAGAGAGAGAATCCCAAGCAGGCTCCCTTCGCAATGCAGAGCCCAATGTGGGGCTCAATCCCACAACCATGAGATTATGACCTGAGCCGAAATGAAGAGACAGATGCTTAACTGACTGAACCACTCAGACCCCCCTTGACAACTGCTATTTTTAAGGTTATTAATTGTCTATTGTTGACAGGATTATGATTGGTTCCAGTTTTTATGTGGTTTGTGTTATATCGCTGTTATTTCTATGAATGTTAAGTCAATTTTTGCTTAGTAATTATGTACTGGAAAACATGTATCAGTCAAATTTTTGTCGAAAGGGGAATTCCTTGGCTTGGTCTGAAAATAAAGCTGACTTCAGAGTGCCAGATCATGGGTCACAACCAGCCAGTATCATCAGGACTCATTGTCTTGTATTTGCTTTCCTTTCTGTTAGTTTAAGTCTTGGGTCAGGTTGAGGATAACTACTTCCAGTGTCAAGCCCAGCAGAGAGAGATTTTTTTTCCCTTTGCAGTTCCAACAGAAGTCCTGGAGCTGTGTCATTGATCTGACTTGGGTCCTTTCCCATCTTAGAAGCAACTAATGTGGCTAGGAGGTGGCTCTGGTTAGTCAGCCTGGGGATCGTCCCACCTGCCCAGATGGGGAGATTCTCCTTGGAAAATCAATTGCAGGATAGTTGGCAGACAAAAAACAGGTGTCACATTCACATAGAGGACTTTGTTGATTCTTTTTTTTTTTTTTTTAATTTTTTAGAAGTGTATTTATTTTGAGAGAGGGAGCGTGAGTGAGCAGGGGAGGGATAGAGAGGGAGAGAGAGGATCCTAACCAGGCTCCGCACTGTCCGCACAGAGCCCAGTGTGGGTCTGGAACTCACGAATGGTGAGATCCTGACCTGAGCCGAAACCAAGAGTTGGATGCTTAACCAACTGAGTCACCCAGGTAGCCCCTGATGTTTCTTCTTTTAACTTCTATTATCAATCTAGAAAAATGTTAATTTTTTTGGCCTAATAGAAATTTATTTTAACCTTAATTAACCTCTTTAAGTTTATTTATTTTGAGAGAGAGAGAACAAGTGGGGGAGGAAGAGAGAGAGGGAGACAGAGAATCCCAAGCAAGCTCTGCACTGTCAGTGCAGAGTCCGACGCAAGGCTCGAACTCATGAACTGTGAGATCATGACCTGAGCTGAAATCAAGAGTTGGATGCTTAACCCACTGAACCACCCAAGCACCCCCTTAATTAACTTCTTTAAAGCTCTGTCTCCAAATATAGTCACATTCTGATGGAGTTCTGGGGTTTAGAGCTTCAACATATGAATTTGGGGGGGAGAGACCTTTTAGCCTGTAACACCCTGTCAGTAACAGTATTTGAAACTCTGATATGAAATACTCAGATCTGGCACATCTTAAGTTCCTTCTAAGATTCTCTGGATTCTTTAGCGGCTTTGGCAGCTTGTTCTGTTTCAGCTGCTGCTCCAGCCTTCCTCTTCTGTTTGGGACTACATGGTTTCACTGCCTGGAGGTGACCATTCACTGAGACCTGCTGCAGAGCCTGACTGATCAGTTGTCACCCTGAGTTTCTGGCCTCTCCTCCTCCTCTGGGACCTGGATGAGATGCTGTGTGGTGGGGCATGGGATCTCATTTCTGGCACAGCAACCAAAGGGGCCAGATGATGCAACCCAGAAATGCAGAGAGGTTAAGTCCCCATTGAAGCAAACTTTTTTTTTATTTTTAAAAAATGTTTATTTAAAAATTCTGTTTATTAAACAGAGAGGGAGAGGGAGACACAGAATCTGAAGCAGGTTCTAGGCTCTGAGCTGTCAGCGCAGAGCCTGACACGGGGCTTGAACTCATGAACTGTGAGATCATGACCTGAGCCAAAGTTGGACACTTAACTGACTGAGCCACCCAGGTGCTCCGAAGCAAACTTTTTTTTTAATTGAAGTATAATTGACATATAATATCCTATTAGTTTCAGGTGTATATCATGGTGATTTGATGTTTTTATATGTTATAAAAATATCTCCACAATAAGTCTAGTTACAAAGTTAATTTTAAATAAGATTATTTAAGGTAAAGCTGGTATACCAGTATGACACTTACTCAAGACCAGTGGGTAAACAAGAAGCTTATCTCTAAATTTGTCCCTTGTAGTTCATCTTTTTCTTTTTTAAGTTTATTTATTTTGAGAGAGAGAGTGCGCAAACAGGGGAGGAGCAGAGAGAGAGGGAGAGAAAATCCTAAGCAGGCTCTGTGCTGTCAGCGCAAAGCCCAGCGCGGGGTTCCATCTCATGAACTGAACCGTCAGATCGTGATCTGAGCCGAAATCAAGGAGATCAAGAGTTAGGTGCTCAACCAACTGAGCCACCCAGTCGTCTCCCCTTGTAGTTCATCTTAAATGTTAGCACAAAAACATTCTTTTTATTTGATTGTATTATTTGCACCTGAGATTTTATAATCACTTATACCTGTGCACTTAATCCTTTGTGCTCTTTGGAGTTTTTCTCCCGTTGCCCTCAGTTTAAGGAACTTCAATTCTTAGGAGCACCTGGGTGGCTCAGTCGGTTGAGTGTCCGACTTCAGCTCAGGTCAGGATCTCACGGTATGTGGGTTCGAGCCCTGCATCGGGCTCTGTGCTGACAGCTCAGAGCCTGGAGCCTGCTTTGGATTCTGTGTCTCACTCTCTCTCTGCCCCTCCCCCACTCACGCTCTGTCTCTCTCTGTCTCAAAAATAAATAAAATGTTAAAAAAAAAAAGGAACTTCAATTCTTAGACTTTCCTCTGTTTAGAAACTAGGCTATAACTTCTGCTGTAGGCAATTGAACTAAGCCTGCACAGCCTTTTTATGTTTTCTGCTTGTAAACCTATAGTTTGAATTTCTTTCTAGTGATATTTCACCGTGCCAGGCTTTTTTCCCTCTTGTTAAACGTAAGCATTTGTCTCATATTCCCATATTAACTAGTTTATTGATCACTGATCAAAATACCTATAACTTCTAGAAAATCTGTTTCATATGTATAATAGTGCCAATAATTCAAAAGTAAATAGCCATCTGAGAATAAAAAAATGTCAACATTCATTAACTAAAGTTTATGAATTCCCATGAGAACCTCTCAGGCCAGCATTCATCTTTGCTGTTTTAGAGAGTATCTTAATTAGTTGGTTGTCTGGCTCTATAGTTCATGGAGTTCCTGTTAGACCTGTGGTCAGTATAGCTTATGATATATAGCAGGTGCAAGGCTAGAGACATAACACAATAGGTGGGTAGATGTAAGGGAACCTCTATCTCTTTTGCTGACTTTTTACCTCCCATTACCCCTGTCATCATGGGATGGTTTGTTCTATTACAGAGACTTTATCTAATAGTTGTATGTTAGAGACTTTTAAATAGGCTTACCTTCCCTGCTGAGCTCTTCAAACTCACTATATTTAAAACTGAATTTATTTACCCTTTTAAAATCTTGTATTCTTTATCATTTAGTTAACTAAGCAATGGGTCCTCTTTTGACTCTCCCTTCTTTTCACCCTTTATACTTAGTTGATTAAAAAATCTAGCCCATTCTACCTAGAAATATTGGTTCTCCCTTTGTTTCTATTGCCCATGCCCCTAACCTATCACTTTTCTGATCATTGTCTCCTGACTAGTTTTCTGTTTCCCTTTCCAGAGTTATTCTCCATGTTCTTACTGTAGTTTTCTTTCTAATGCAAATCTAATGTTGTTATTTCTTCCCCTTTCCTAATGATGAATCTAGACAAAACATCTGCACTCTATATCCCTCTGCTTGTCTGGATTTTCCTGCAGCCTGGCAAATTCTTATTCACGTGTGGTAGTTATTAGTGTTATTCCACCAGTATTCTGATGGCTCTCTTCTGGCACATGGTAGTATTGTGCTCCTCTGCCTCCTTCCCCCACACTGAAATTAGGCATAGTCCAGGGTGTCGCAACCTCAGCACTGTTGACATTTTGGGTTGGCTAAATTGTTGCCGTGGGTTGCTGTCTTGTGCATTGTAGGATGTTTAGCAGTAGCTCTAGCCTTTACCTACTTGACACCCAGTAATACTTTTCCTCCCACCTCCCTATTGCAGTTGTGACAATCAAAAATTTCTTTAGACATTGCCAAAAGTCCCCTGAGAGAGTTTTTTCCTGGTTGAGAACCACTGACGTGGCCTTTTAACTTTGGCCAATCAAATGTGAACAGAAGTGATAGCCTTTAAAAGACAGTACGTGTTGGGGCGCCTGGGTGGCTCAGTCGGTTGAGCTTCTGACTTCAGCTCAGGTCATGATCTCATGGTTCGTGAGTTCGAGCCCCGCGTCATGCTCTGTGCTGACGGCTCAGAGCTGGAGCCTGCTTCAGATTCTGTGTCTCCCTCTCTCTCTGCCCCTCCCCCACTCATATTCTGTCTCTCTCAAAAATAAATAAACATTAAAAAAAGTTTTTTAAAAGACAGTACGTGAGTTATCCTATGTTTCCTCTTGCCATTTAAGGACATGGGTAGTGATGGAGCCTTTGTTAGCCTGATCCCTGAAAGATGTTAGTGAGCAGTGACCTTTTTATCTGTGATGGACATATAGTTTAGTTTATTCAGAAAATAAACCTTTGTTTTAAGCCACTGATATTTTGAGGGTTGGTGGTTCCTGCAGCCTAGCCTAGCCTAGCCTGATACATCATGCTCAGACTTTATCTCTGGACTTCCATCCTTTCTCACTTATGGTCCTGAATCACTTTAGTACCTACCTCTATGAGCATCTCTTACTTAGTGTAGTAATATTTTGGATCTTCTAGGTTAGTAGTTCTCAGTGGAGTAAGTAGTGCTGTTTAAGGGATGTTGTGGAAATTAGTGAGAGGAACTTTGGTAGATGAGGGTAAGGGATGCCACCCTGTAATGTGAGGTTCTGTGAAGAATTACCAGTGCATCTCGTAGCACTTTGACATGCCCCAGAAATTCATGTAGGAGGAAAATGTTACAACCAGCTTACTATCTGACTCCATCTTAACGTATATTCAGTTTTTCAGGAATTAAGTTTCTCTTAATTCTTTTTCTTACAATTTTTTTAATGTTTATTTATTTTTGAGAGAGAGCATGAGTTGGTGAGGGGCAGAGAGAGAGGGAGACACAGAATCCGAAATGGGCTCCAGGCTCGGAGCTGTTAGCACAGAGCCCGATGCGGCAATCGAACTCACGAACCATGAGATCATGACCTGAGTCGAAGTCGGACGCCCAACCGACTGAGCCACCCGGGCGCCCCATCTTAATTCTTTTTCTTAAATTGAAGTTGTTATGTTTGGCACTTTATCAAGAATTCACCATTTGCGGAAATCCGTCTCACCATCTGCAGTGCCATTGTGCTGTTGGAGTTGCCAAAACACCACACCTCTCTTGGAAGGTGTGAATTTGTCATAATTATGCTGTCATAATTAAAGTATTGTTAAATTTTTAAAAATACGTAAGTGTGTTAGAACTTTGTTTCAGAATAACTAAGAGGGAGTAATATAAATTATTTGTTAACAAAAACGGGATATTTGGTAGAGTTGAGAACCACTTTCTGATTATGTGCTACTTGCTTTTTGTATCTGGAGTGCTTTGTGCATATTTTAGATACAGTGTTTGTTGAATTGGTCAATTTATGGTTCCTAGATTGCTTTTATATACACTGTTGCATTTGATTACCGTAGAGAATCTGTAAAGTTGTTCCCATTTTACAGATAAGATAATTGAAAAACATATTAACTTGCCCAGTCATACTGCTAGAGTTTTAATCAGAACTTACAGTTTTGTTTATACCGTTCTAGTACCTTTGTCTATCATTCCGTACCACTTGTAAAAAATTATAATCCAGAGCTGTTTAACGTAGGAAAACACGTATATATCCCTGTTGGTATTATTTTATCTTTTAAAGATGTGTACTTATTTTGAGAGAGAGAGAGAGAGAGAGAGAGAGAGAGCGAGCACGAGTTGGGGAGAGGCAGAGAGCGAAGGAGAGAGAGAATCCCAAACAGCCTGGCATTGTCAGTGGCTGTCAGCACAGAGCCCAACTTGAGGCACGATCTCACGACTCATGAGACCACGACCTAAGCCGAAAGCAAGAGTCCGATGCTTAACTGTGACTGAGCCACCCAGGAGCCCATGTATTATTTTTTATGCAAGGAACTTTATATTATGTTTTAGGCACTTGTGATCATAGGAATTCAACAAGGATAAAATCAAGAACATGGTGCCTAAGAAAGTTTTCAAAGGAAACTGTTAAAACAGTTTCTAAGATACCATTAGGTCCCAAATAGCTTAAGTTTTAGGAATGGTAACATCTGAGTGTGGGGAAATAATTACACTCAAATGCTTTAATTATAAATTGGTGCAAATCTTTTGGAACGTAATATCAGAAAATGAATTTAACAACAAAAATTTTGTATTCTTTAAAATTTGTTGCAAGGAAATGCCACAGAATAAAAAAGCTATAGTCACTCCATATTTGCCTCATGTATGTCAGGAAGTGTGCATGGTGCTGGGAATTTCTAAGGTGAGAAAGTTTTGCTGTTTTCTTGAACTTCTAAATATGTGGCAACAGTGTAAGACAAAGACGTAATCATATAACTGTAATATAACGTGTTGGGTTGTAATTGGGGTGTGTTTTAAATTTGAGGGAGGGAATCAATTAACATACCAGGAACACACAGTAAACATACCAGGAAAGTCATTCTCCAGATTGGTGGGGAGAGGAGACATTTAAGCTGCAGTTTGAAGGATAACTAGGACTTAGCCATGTGGATAAAATGAGACTGGATGTTTTAGACAAAAGAAATAGCACGGGCATGGATCTGACAGTGCATACAGAAATGCATCCATTTGACCGTAAAGAGCACTCACCAGTGCCAGGAGTTGGGCACATCCGATGAATGAGACAAGTACAGTCCCTGTACTGTAGATCTTTCAGTCTAGGTCTTAAAATTGTTGTGATGTTGGCATTCAGAAATTTCAAACTGGTGGTTCTCTTGGGCCAGCTTTTTTTTTTTTAATTACTATTAACTATAATTTATTGTCAAATTGGTTTCCACACAGCACCCAGTGCTCATCCCAGCAGGTGCCCTCCTCAGTGTCTTGGGCCAGCCTTGAGTTGAAGGTGCGTTGTGTTTGGCATACACGGTGGTTTTTCTCTCTTCCTCTTCCTTCCTCCCCTTTCTCCACAAATAAGTTGCTGATACTTAAAAATAAGATTTTATATACAAATGGGCATTGGAGATCGGTTAGCAGTGGTCTAGCATTCTCAAACGCCACTTCCATGGGAAGTGAATAGTGTTTACCCATTTTTGATGGGTGTGCACTTGTGCTCCTCAGTACTTTTCTTTAAATCCGAGATATTTATATAATTTGCCTGGCTCCTGTAGAGGAGTTGTGAGTCCTGAATGAGTGATTTACTTCTGTCCTTGCCCTTCTGAATTTTCTTTTACAAGTTTTAATAGAAATACAGAAACATGAGTAATGTGTTATGGGAAAATCTTCTTTTAAAGTAAACATTTAGTACTCAGACTATAAACACTAAACATTTTAGTACTCACACTGTAGCTGCTTTTTACTGAACATTATGTGCTAGGCATTTCATGTAGTTTTTCTCCCTTGAGCTCTGTGTACTCCTTTTAAGCCACGTTCAGAGTTTAACTTAATCTGTCCAACTACTTAGTGTGAGAGCTGGGATTCTAACCCAGGTCTCTGACTCCCAACGTCCCCCACCACCCCAGTCGGGTAATCTTGGGTTATGCAGAAAATCTACCTTCAACATGTATTTATCGAATGTGGGCAAATGCTTGCTATTCAAAGGTATAAGAAAACGTTCTCTGTATTGGGCTAATTTAGTTGAGAAGACAGGCATTTATGTAAAACAGATAACAATAGAGGGGAACATGAGGTAAATACCAAGTGATTGATAGAAATGCCTAGGAGACCCAAAACTACAACAGCATCAGGGAGAATAGAGAGGAGACTGCTAGAAATGACAAAGGTAGAGAATCATGTAACTTTGTGAGAGAATATGGGGGTGGTAAAAGAGAGAAGTAATGGGGGTAGGAAAAGAGAGAAGGAAGTCAGAGATGATTTATCACGCTTTCCAATGCTGGGTAAATGAGTGGAATTAAAGTAAAAGTCATCAGAAGAGGAACAAGCTTTGGTAGAGACTGATGAGTTAGTTTTATTAATTTGGTTGGGGGGGGGGCGGGTAGATTAATTTTAGTAAAGCTCTATGCCCAATGTGGGCCTTGAACTTGACCCCAAGAACAAGAGTTACATGCTTTACCGACTGAGCCAGCCAGGTACCCAGGGGGGTAGATTTTTAATGATTCAAGTAAATAGCAAAAGAAAATAAAAGCAGAATAGGCATGGAATATAATATCATCAGCAAACAAATTAAAAACAGCTCAGCATAAAGTATAGCTTCCACTCCTGCTTTACTTCATTTATTCTTAGACTGATGGCCTTTTCTTATTCCATGTGGGATCTTAAGGTTAGATAAGTTACTTTAGTTTCACACATATTGGATAGATGCTTCACTAATACTCATTTTCTATATTTTGATTTCTGTTGAAAGTAATTTACTTTATTACAGGTAAAATCTTTTGAGGAATTAAGTGGTCTTTCATTTTAATAACAACTTGATTGGGGGGCGCCTGGGTGGCTCAGTTGGTTAACCATCTGACTCCTGATTTTGGCTCAGGGCATGATCTAATGGCTTGTGAGACTGAGCCCTGTGTCCAGCCCTGTGTCGCATTGGGTTCTGTGCTGACAGCATTGAGCCTGCTTGGGACTGTCTCTCTCCCCCTTCTTTCTCTGTCCCTGCCCCACGTGCACGGGCTTGCGGCTCTCTGTCTCAAAAATAAATAACCATTAAAAAGAATAGTAACTTTATTGAGATATGATTGATATACTCTAAAATTCACTCTTTTAAAATGTATAATTCTGTGGTTTTCATATAGTGATAGAGTTGTGCAACTATCACCATTATCAATTTTAGGATATTTTATTAGCCCTAAAAGAAACTCCATATCCTTTGGAGTTGCCTCTGGCAACCATTAATCTGCTTTTTCTTTGTATGCATTTGCCTGTTCAGATATTTCTTGTAAATGGGATTATACGATATGTGGCCTTTTGTGACTGGCTTTTTTCACTTAGCATGTATTCCAGGTTCATCCATGTTTTAGCATGGTAATGGTACTTCATTCTTTTTTATGACTGAATAATGTTTACATTGTATGGATATATATATATACTCATTTAAATAGTCATTAGTTAATGGACATTTGTATTACACTTCTGGCTGTTACGAATGATAACTGCTGTGAACATTTATGTACAGGTTTTTGTGTGGACATAGGCTTTCAGTAATCTTGGGTAGAATTGCTAAGCGTGGAATTCCTGGGTCATACAGTAACTCTGTGTTTCACATTCTGAGGAATTGTCAAACTACTTTTCAAAGTGGCTGTACCATTTTGCAGTTCCGCCAGCAGTGGATGAGGGTACCGTTTCTCCACTTCCTCACCAATATTTATGATTATCTACCCTTTTGCTTTACTCAGCCTAGTGAATGTGAAGTGGTATCTCCTTGTGTTTTTGATTTGCATTTCCCTGTTGACTAGTGATGTTAGCATATTTCATATGCATATTGGCCATTCTTTGGAGAGAGGAGTATTAGAATCCTTTGCCCATTTAAAAATTTGTGTGCATCTTTTTTACTGTTGTCAGTGGTCTCTTATAACAAAGATGGGTGTTTTTAACTGATAAACAGCATTTCGTATCAGGTGATGGTAAATTTTTCATGTGTATTATGGTAGACATTTAGGTTTAGTCAATCAAGCGTGTTTTAAAGTGCTGGTCTTCATTAGTAATCATTTAAAAAAGTCATGTTAAGATTTAACTTTAGGGTGACTAGTTCAGTCCACAAGACTTGATTGAGTATGCCCCTATAATAATGAGAAGGCCTAACTAATATTTTTTTTGAATGTCAGAAACAGCAACATTTTAATTAAGTTATTTAAAACTCTAAGTACCAAATTTAAATTATGTACATTGAGTCTTTGACTTAACTGAAGCAACTCCCTCTTTTCCCAAGTAATTGAATCTACTTTGTGAAATGTGTTTTAATGTCTATGTCTCATTTTTTTTAGGTTATCCTGAATACCACATGCCTAATAATTTTCCTTGCAACGTTAGTCATTGTTTTTCACTGCCTCCAAAAGATCAAAATTTCTCCGGAAATTGGAGACCTATTTGATATAAAAGAATAACTTTGACAAATGGACAATATGTCTATTACAAATACACCAACAAGTAATGATGCCTGTCTGAGCATTGTACATAGTTTGATGTGCCATAGACAAGGTGGAGAGAGTGAAACATTTGCAAAGAGAGCAATTGAAAGTTTGGTAAAGAAGCTGAAGGAGAAAAAAGATGAACTGGATTCTTTAATAACAGCTATAACTACAAATGGAGCTCATCCTAGCAAATGTGTTACCATACAGAGAACATTGGATGGGAGGCTTCAGGTTAGTCTTGTTCTAGAGTTTTTCTATGTTTTGTAGTGGCAGATTAAAATATTCTTGCTTTCTTTTACATTACTATTGGATAATTTAATGTTTGCTCCATTTCTTCAGGTACTCTACATCCTGTACCAATATGATTATGGGACTATATGGAAGAATAGATGTTCCTTATAATAAAGTTATATTTTAAGTTTTTTAATGTTACAAGAAAAAAATTCAAAGTAGAAAATTTGGAAATAAAAGCAAAAAGCAGAAGAAACCCCATACCTTTAGCACTTTGGTATTCATCTTTGTAGCTTTTTTTCCTTCTTTTTTTGGTATTATATGTACATTTTAAAAACTGAGTTATATTTGGTCCTTTTATAATTTAGAAATCTGATACTGTATATTTGGTACTTTTATATGAAAAACTCTAAAAGAATTCAAGCATATCTTTAAAATTTAGGATTAAAGGGGCGCCTGGGTGGCTCAGTCGGTTGAGCGTCCGACTTCGGCTCAGGTCACGATCTCGCGGTTCGTGAGTTCGAGCCCCGCGTCGGGCTCTGGGCTGATGGCTCAGAGCCTGGAGCCTGCTTCCGATTCTGTGTCTCCCTCTCTCTCTCCCCCTTCCCCATTCATGCTCTGTCTCTCTCTGTCCCAAAAATAAATAAATGTTAAAAAAAAAAAAAATTTAGGATTAAAAGCTTATATCTTATAATTTTTTTAATCTTTCATTTTCAGTGATTATATTTTTTGTATAGAACTATATCATATATCTTCTGTGCTGCATGTTTTTAAAGAAACATACAGAAATCTTCTGTCATTAGATTTAAAATGTTTATTTCTAGATTTTAGAAATGGGTACTTCAGCAAACTCATACTTTTTTTTTTTTTCATTTTAAAAACTTGAGCACAGGTCTCAAAGAAGTAACTTTAGTTCATAAATGTTTCTCACTTATGAGATGGGGGTTATAATACTGACTTTGTAGGACTGTAAGAATTAAATGAGAATATATATTAAGTGCCTTATTTAATGTATGATCAGTATATTAACTGATGATCAGTAAATGGTTGTTTGTTTTTCCTAGGTGGCTGGTCGGAAAGGATTTCCTCATGTGATATATGCCCGTCTCTGGAGGTGGCCTGATCTTCACAAAAATGAACTCAAACATGTTAAATATTGTCAGTATGCATTTGACTTAAAATGTGATAGTGTCTGTGTAAATCCATATCACTATGAACGAGTTGTATCACCTGGAATTGGTGAGTAGACTTTGCTCTTATCCTTAGATGCACAAAGGGAACAGATCTCAATAATTTGATTTTTCTACATTAAATTATAAATTTGGAGATAGCCCAGTACTTCAACTAAGGTTAAAGAGTCAGATATTCTTAATGAAATATAAATATTTAAATTTGAACTTTAGAACAGATTTGTATTTTGACTGCTAAAATTAAGTATACACTATAGCTCATATTCTGCCCACTTAGAACATTATTTTTAAAAAATAAGATGGAAGGCATTATAGGTTGAATAGTTTATGTATTGTCAGTTATAAATAGTAGTATTTATACTACTAATCTTGGATTGAAATGGTTTGTGAAGTAAAATTACATTTTGTAATTTTAAATACAATGGAAAATATTATTGTGGTAATGATTAATGTTTCATTTTCTTTTCCCCTTTAAAAAATTAAGATCTCTCAGGATTAACACTGCAGAGTAATGGTAGGTAATCTGTTTCTTGTAACTTTCTGTTTTCTTTTATCCTGTCCCCTCTATTTTTTATTGACCTAAAATTAGTTTGTGTGAGTTCTGGTAGCATTTACAAGAAAAACACTTACTGTTTTGGAAATGTAGATTTGGGGGGGCATTTATCAGTATTTAAAACTGGATTTAAATAGGCTGTTGGTTCTTTGGATTTGAACTACACTTATGTACCAAAGTGGTCTAAAAAAATATGATAGGGGACTGTAAAACATAAACAATATTTTTTGATTGGTAAAAACAGACTATTTTGGAAGAAAATCTCACAGAACAGTTTAAATGAATATAGATACCGATAATGTCTGGTAATTTAGAGTCATGTATAACCTATCCTTTAAAAATACCAATATTCTAATTTTTCTTTGTTTCTAACTTATTTATATATATATTAATATTTTTTCAGTCTTGTTACATTTTGAGTCGATAAAACAAGGCTACTTTAACTTTCATAGATAATTTCCAATTCTGTTTTTAAAAGGAGAGTTTTGAGGTGGGGAAATTAAATCAATGGGGGGGTGTTTTTTGTTTTGTTTTTTAGTATAATATTTGAGAACAGAGTTCTGTTAAAACTTTAGCGCTGTTACTTAGAACGTGTTAATGAGCTAAAATTTTTGTAGGAACTAATTAATTTACAGAGAAATTCTGATAAAGAACCACTATCATCTTAGAAAGGTGTGCTGTTCTGGAGGGAAATCGGTGGGTTGGCACTTCTTGTTGCAGAGTCTTAGGGGTGGGTCAGAACTACCATCCATTTGTTTAACAACCTTAAACAAAATTTAGGAAGAGCATGAAAGTCTACTTGTTTTTATTGTCCATTTTTCTTCTATGTCATGAATAATGGAGGAAGATTCTAGTGCCTTTTGTTACTTGTTAGTGGTTAGTAGGTTTCTGAGAACAGTGGGCTGGTAATGTGGTAGTGGTCTGGGAAAAGTACCTTTAAGATTGGTTCAAGCCCTTGATATTATGTCATTTATTTTCTTTGAAAGTAAATACCCTTCAGATTTTCACCTTTCTCCATCCCTGCTTTTGGAGAATTAAAGTACTAGGGCTTGGGAGACTGTAGTGATAATTATATCAGAATTTCCTTAGTGGTGGTGGTTGTGAGGAGATCCAATTCTGAGGACTCATCACACTCCTCCCTTACTTTGAAATACTGCTGTCATGAGTAGCTGTTAGTGGTCGGATTGTGTGGATGATCAGCTCTTTTTAGTGGCTCTAGGGCTGTTTCAGCCTTGTAGGTCCCCCTAGTGGTGGTTTGTTAAGGCCAGGTTCAGTGGCTCATTTCCTCAGAAAACAACAGATGTTTTTCACAGTCCCTTCTAGATTTGGACAAACAAATAATACAAAGCCAGGTAAAGAAAAAGTTAAGAAAATGGGATAATTCCTTCACTTTTGTGTTGGAATTTTGGTGATAATCATTTCCAGCTTATTTCCTGTCTTCTATGAAACTTTCCATGACCACATCAGCCTGCATATTCATTTTAAGAAGATTTAATGAACGTGTATTGCTTGGTACTGTGTTAGGATCTCGGGGTGATAGGATAAGTAGGGTATTTTTTCTCCACTCTAGGTAGCTCATAGTCTAGTGGAGGAAGGAAAAGGAAAAGGTAAATGAGACAGCAAGAGTAGCATCAGAGAAATGCTGTGGTCGGAGGTGAGCCCAGTGGCTTCAGCTTTTCTGTCCCTTATACATATTCCTTACACTTCATAGGACATTTTCCAGTCACTACAGGTATGACTGCTCTAAAAGTACAATGAAATCATCACAGCTAACACTTACTAAGTACACATTTGTGTCAGGTACTGACTGAGCCAAGTGCATTCAAGTGTTGCACCATTCCCATTATCCCCTCCATGGTAGGTGGCATTGTCCACACTTGATTAGATGAAGATCAAGATGGACAGCTAGGAGAAGCTGGAGTAATGTGTACTCAATATTAGATACTTAAACAATAAAAAAATATTACAGAAGAGTGTAAGTTCTATGAGGGTAGAGATTTTTCTTTTGTTTATTAATATATCCCAAGTGCTAGAACCGTACCTGGAACATAAGTGCTCAATAAATATTTACTCAGTGGATGAATTTGTGGAATGCTAGTCCATAAAGAGAAATACTTAATAGTTTGGTGTCTGTTTTTCTGGACTTAAAAAATATATACTATATGTTTTTTAATTTTATTTTTTTGAATAGGCAATACATGGTCCATAAATCAAAATACTATAAAAAGGTATACAGTGAAAAGAAGTGCTCCCACCCTTGCCCCCATTCCCCCCTACCTCAGGTAATCACTTTTATTAGTTTCTGGTGTTTCCTTCCAGGGTTTCTTTACGCAAAAATACATGTATTTTTTCCCTCCTTTCTTAAATAAAAAGCATATTGTGCACTTGTTCCGGACCTTGCTTTTTAAATTACGTGATGTGATTTTTTAAACATGCATGTGATCATAGTGTACAATAGTGTTTTGTAACCTACTTTTTTTCTTTTGCAAAAAAGTATATTGCAGACATCTGTCCTTGATACCTACAGTTTCACCCAAGGGACATGGTTTAAGTTATTTGAGAAAGAGACTTGTAGTCAGGTAGAAGTCTCAAGCTTACATTTGGGGAAGGTTTAGTCAATGTATTAGGCAAAAAAATATTATGAGGCATAAAGTAGGATTTAATTGTTACAACTGCACATTAGGCCGAAGAGTCCACTGAAAAGCAAAAGCGACGAGTATCAAGTTGACCAACTGTTTCCTCAAATCGGTAGCTTTCTCTTTATGTACTAGTAATACCAGTATCTGATAAAAAGATCCTAGTCAGTATAACAACAAAAACCCTAAAATGTCCAGGAATTAGAGATGTCAGGATCTATATGAAGAAAATTATAGAACTTTGTTGAATGATATAATTTTTTTGAAAGATTGAATAAATACAGCAATACTCACTTTGTGTCCCAAATGATTTTTTCTTGAATTTTTATGATTTGGCCAACATTAGTGATGAATGGTTGGGTCCAGTTTTTTCTTTTTTCACTTATACATAGTGATGTGTTAAGCATCCTTTTGGTTATCTTTTTGTTTCCCTAGAATTTTTTCATTTTTAAAAATGTTTTTAAATTAAATTTTATTTTGTTAAATGTTTGTTTTGAGAGAGCAAGCACAAGCAGGGGAGGGGAAGAGCGAGAGAGAGGGAGAATGAATCCCAAGCAGGCTCTGCACTGTCAGCGCAGAGCTGGAGGTGGGGCTCAAACCCATACACTGTGAGATTATGATCTGAGCATAAACCCAAGAGTCAGACATTTAACTGACTGAGCCACTCAGGTGCCCCTCCCTAGAATTTTTTAAAGAAAAACTTTTGGGAACGGAATTTTTTGGTCTTAACTATATCAGTGTCTTCATGACTTGTGATGTATGAAAAAGCCCTTTAAGAGATTGTACATAGTAATTTGAACAATGGCTTATTCTTTTAAATATTCTCAATTAAAAAAAAGGTCATGTTGGGGCACCTGGTTGGCTCAGTCTGTAGATTACACAACTCTCAGGGTTGTGATCTCAGGGATCTTAGGGTCATGAGTTCAAGCCCCACTTTGGGCATGGAGCCTACTTAAAAAAAAAAAAGTCATGTAACTAATTGGTATTTATGTATAATCAATGTTTTCAAAAACTGACATAAGGGAAACACAAAGGGTGCTGGATGTTGATTCTTAATGGAAAAGAGAATGTCTTCTTGTGGACTGTTAATTGATTATTCTAAGAGAACCTAGTATTAGAATTCTGTGGGTTGTAAAATTATGGGGTAGTTTTAGTTTAGAAGCAGTAAAGGGTTGTTTGCTAAAGACAAAAAGCATACCCCAAAACAATAGTCTAAAACAAATAGGGAGGTTCTGGGCAGAGAACAGTTGACATTATCAGTGCAGTCTAAGTTTTCTTTTTTTCCTTGAGGAAAAGGCAGCTTTCCCTAATTTGTTACAGGAAAAGTGTTGTTGTATCAGCTAGAGTCTAGGTTTGCTTAAGGCATAACCACATAGGTGAAAGATGTTGATTATTGAGTTTTTTCACACCATATGTTTATCAAACATCATTTGATTTGGGTTTCTAGAAGGAAATTTCAGTTTGACTTACCATTTAGGATTTTTCTTTTTGGTTCTAACCCTGGAGGGGACGGACATTGAATACGTTTCAATCTTTGAATGCATGACACTTGACAATAAGTCTAAATCCTGGAATTGGATAGCTGTCAGATCCCACTCATTTCTACAGTGTGAAATTAGCAAGAAGATACAGCTAATTACTTGATCTCAATTTGGTCTTCTCATCTGGATAAACATTTTCCCCAGCCATTTGGTTTTCATCTAACTCCTGTGTTTAAGATGATTATTACCGGGGCGCCTGGGTGGCTCAGTCGGTTAAGCGGCCGACTTCGGCTCAGGTCATGATCTCGTAGTCTGTGAGTTTGAGCCCCGCGTCGGGCTCTGTGCTGACAGCTCAGAGCCTGCAGCCTGTTTCCGATTCTGTGTCTCCCTCTCTCTCTGCCCCTCCCCTGTTCATGCTCTGTCTCTCTCTGTCTCAAAAATAAATAAACATTAAAAAAAAAAAGATGATTATTACTTCTAGGTTAATCAATAAACTAAGGAATACCTCTTCAGGATCATTGCTGGAAGTTGTTGGGAGTACAGTCTATCTTCAGATTTCTGGGGGGTCTGTCAGATTGAATGGTAAAATATATTTGATGTCACTATTTCTAAATGCATAGTTTTTGCTGATAAAGTAGTATTCTTTTCAAATATTATGAAAAATTCTGAGTTAGAGTTATTTACATTATAGTTAATTTTAGGTGTTATTACAATACAAGATTTTTTTTTCTGGTAACAGAAGCTTATAAAATTTTTAAATGTGTTTACTTTTTTATATAGCTCCACCAAGTATGTTGGTGAAGGATGAATATGTTCATGACTTTGAAGGGCAGCCATCATTATCCACTGAAGGTCATTCAATTCAAACCATCCAGCATCCACCAAGTAATCGTGCCTCAACGGAGACATACAGCACCCCAGCTCTGTTAGCTCCATCTGAGTCTAATGCTACCAGCACCACCAACTTTCCCAACATTCCTGTGGCTTCCACAAGTGAGTAGTAGAATCCAGTGTAGTCAGCAAGTTGATTTTCCCTATTTAATATTTACATGTAGTCACTTGGAGGAAACTCCAAGTAAAAATTAAAAGTAATGTGATATCTTTTATAGGAAAAAAGTATTAAAAAGGTCTTTCAGTTGGTCCTAGAAAAAATGGTGTTTGTAATTTTGCAATTTACTTAAATTTTTTTTTTAATGTTTTAGTTTTGAGAGAGAGTGTGGGCAGGGAAGGGGCAAAGAGAGAGGGGTATAGAGGATCTGAAGTGGGCTGTATGCTGACAGCAGAAAGCCTGATAGGGCTCGAACTCATGAACCTCGACATTGTGACCTGAGCTGAACTCACAAACTGCGAGATAGTGACTTGAGGTGAAGTCGGACACTAAAGCGACTGAGCCACCCAGGCTCCCCTACTTAAGTGTTTTTATGTTGATGTACAGTCAACTTGGAATTTAAGTAATAACTTTGATTATAATATTGATTTAAATTAATGGTCAATTTGTACTACCTCTACTACTACATGCAGAAGTAAGAATTGTCTTGAGCTTTCAGATATGTTTTAGAGAAGTGTTTGAGTAGTTAACAAGTAGTTTTGGACCAAGATGTTTGTAAACATTTCTGTTAATGGAATTGCAAGCTTTACTTTAATCAGTTTTTATTTTTTATCTGGCAGAATATTACTTTATAATAGCTGTTTCAGTCTCCCTTGTACAAATTTAGAAAAAAGGATCTTGATAAAGTTGTTCATAACTTATATCCCTTAAGATAGACATTATGTATTTTAGTCAATTTTGAAATAAAGCTAAATTCTGTGTATCTTTTTTTTTTTTTAACAAATTTTTCTAAAAGGCTCTTCTCGTGATAGAGATACACCATCTTCTCTGCTACATTATAGAGACAGAGGGATATTAGGTTTATCTTTTCTTGGGCCTGACCAGGGCAATAATGATTCTGTTCTTTTTTTATTTTTTTATTTTTTTAATGTTTATTTATTTTTGAGACAGAGAGAGACAGAGCATGAACGGGGGAGGGTCAGAGTGAGGGAGACACAGAATCTGAAACAGGCTGCAGGCTCTGAGCTGTCAGCACAGAGCCCGACGCGGGGCTCGAACTCACGGACCATGAGATCATGACCTGAGCCGAAGTCGGCCGCTTAACCGACTGAGCCACCCAGGCGCCCCCGATTCTGTTCTTTAATATTGTTGTTTATTTGCACAGTCACCAAATGTTGCATGGTTTGCTGTTTGGCAAGTGGGGTTGCTTTTTTTTTTTTTTAAAAACTAATTACAGAGCAGGGTCTTGGCATGTATATGGTGTTATTTGCACCTGGTTGCTAAGGAGAGTGTATCTCAGCCCACATCAGCAGTAGATTGTTGATAGATCTGGACTAATACTTTGTTAGCTGCCACCAAAGGAAGCATTATTCTATTTAATATCAAATGAGATTCAGAATACAAATTTGATCTTTGGAATAAATGGGGGCCTAATTTCTGTAATTGAGTTTACAAGTAAAGTATACCAAATATCCTCCCTTTAATTCATTTTACCTCTTCACCAAAATGTATGTAGCAACATATTTTGGATTTGCTACCTGAGATGACGGTCTCACCATAGACAGCATATTCTAAGTGGATCTTATAGTTTAAGCATATACTTTAGAGCCTGGGCCCTCTTAATCACTTAGTGCTTCTATTATCTGTCTACTCTTTATTTACCAATTTGGGAATATAGTTTACAGAGTGGTCAGTGATGGATCATAAAAGAAAGCACATTACAGCCAGCCAAGCATAGATTAGTGATAGAGTACAGCCACTTACTTTTATTGATATTATCTGGAGATTAAATTTGCATGCCTTTGTTGATGCTTGCTAAAGTGACTTCATTCTAACTGTTCTATTCCCTAGAGCCAAGTCTATTGAAAACCAGGAAAAGTGATATGAATGAAATGCAGATAGTTTTTCTTGGTATTTTTTAGATATATTTTCATAGTTGAATCGTGATTTTTAAAGAATTTGTTTCAAAATGTTCTGTAGACCTCAAAAAAGTGTATTGATAGGATTAAAAGAAAAGAAATTGGACAAAATAGGGGAATTGGAAGACTATTTCAGGGGCTCCTGGGTGGCTCAGTTGGTTAAGCGTCTGACTTCAGCTCAAGTCATGATCTCCCAGTTTGTGGGTTTGAGCCCTGCGTCGGTCTCTGCACTGGGGGTGTGGAGCCTGCTTGGAATTCTCTCTCTGTCCTTGTCTCTCTCTGTCCATTCCCCACTTGTGCTCTCTCAAAAATAAATAAACTTAAAAAAAAAAAAAAGGACGACTTTTTCAAATAAGCTTATCTAGGTGTATTGTTTAATTTCATCTTACACACTTGGAATTGTGTAATAGAAATATTCAGTACCGATAACAACCTGTGTTCATTTGGCACTTGAATATCTTCAGGTTTTTTTTTTTTTTAAGTATCTGTAAATTAAAATAATCTCATTTATATAGGGACACTTTTTGTAAGGTAGCTAAGAATCTGACATGTACAGTTGTTAAAAGCAAGAGTAAAAATGTCATTAACATTTGAAGATAACTTGGAAAAAATTTTTTGGGATGAGTAGGAAGGGAGGTTTCTAAAAACATCATGTTTAAAAATAAATAATTGGGGAGTATTGAAATAATCTCTTTAACTTTTAATTTTATAATCCTAGCCTTAAGGAAATGTGATTTGTAGAGAGGAGAAAAATGTTCCTTTTCCTTGATACTTTGATCGATGGTGTCATTTCCTTTTGTGTATCTTGATTATATTCCCATTTAGATGAGAAAAGATTGAAGCTATGTCAGTGATAGATAACAACTGTGAAATTTCATTGCTTTCCAAATGGAATAAACAATTGACTTCATTAATGCTTGCTTAAAGAAATCAAGCATTTTCCACTTAAAAAAAAAAAAAAGGCCTTAAAAATGTAGGTCATTGGGTCGCTTGGCTGGCCTGGTTGGTGGGGCATGTGACTCTTGATCTTGGAGTTGTGGGTTTGAGCCCCACGTTGAAGATAGAGATTACTTAAGAAAAAAACACAATAAAATCTTTTAAAAAATGTAGGTCAGTAAGCGATATTGTAGAATGGTTTTGAATAGAATAGAAGCCACAGGAGTCTTACTCCTTCTGGTATATTACGTATAGAAAGAGTAAGTAATTTCTTGTAAATCGAGGAATATGGTAGTGTTCTTGGAAAGAGATGATTTTTGGTTTTTAAAAGTACATGAAAAAATTTCAAAGTAGACTTCGAGTTTGTTGTGTTTTTTTGTTTTTTGGGTTTTTTTTTTTTTTGGTTATTTTTTTTGTGTGTTTTTTTTTGTTTTTTTGTTTTTTTTTTTCGGTGGTTTTTCGTTTTTGTTTTTGTTTTTGTTTTTACTAGCAATGCTCTATTGATGTAACAGTGGAGCTTGAACTTTTCTAAACTTCACCTTACCCATCACATTCCATTTAAAAGATTTGCCTGCTCTGCTTTTCTTTTATCAAACCATAGCATTTTGCCATTACCAGTACCAGTGCTGATGATAATGAATTTCTAGTTTTCAACATTTTCTTGAGCCTGGACTTTTGGAGTCCTAATTAGAAGGGTCTAGAGCTAGATGGCATGGCCAGTGATGAGCTGATGTGCTTCTGAAGTTACTGTGATAGGCTAGACACGTAGTGGGATTTTGCTGGCACGTGAAGAATATTAATGAAGGAAAAGGCCTCTAAAATTAGCTAGGCATTACTTTAAGGTACAATAATTTTCAACTTTTTCAAGTTAAGGTTTGCCTTCATAGATGACTTTAGGGTTTGTTATTTGATAGACCATGGACTAGTACCACTTTTTGCCCATCTTTATAGCTTCGATCATCAGTTATAGTTGGTCCTTCATTTACTGTATAAAAACGCAGGATTGCATCTCACAATGTACCATATTAATGTCTTCTTGTTCCTCTAGGTCAGCCTGCCAGTATACTGGCAGGCAGCCATAGTGAAGGATTGTTGCAGATAGCTTCAGGGCCTCAGCCAGGACAGCAGCAGAATGGATTTACTGGTCAGCCAGCTACTTACCATCATAGTATGTACATGCTTTTTAAAATCTTTTAAGTAGTTGAGAAAAAATAGGCAGACTTTATAAAAGCAAATTAATCCATGTGGGCCTTAATTTTTAGACAGCACTACCACCTGGACTGGAAGTAGG
The DNA here is from genome assembly GCF_018350215.1 of Panthera leo. NCBI lineage: Eukaryota > Metazoa > Chordata > Mammalia > Carnivora > Felidae > Panthera > Panthera leo. Next base: position 70,517,662 of record NC_056690.1, read on the forward strand.
ACTGCACCATACACACCTAATTTGCCTCACCACCAAAACGGCCATCTTCAGCACCACCCGCCTATGCCGCCCCATCCCGGACATTACTGTAAGCTCTTGTTTTTGTTTTAAGGGCCTTTTCTTTTTGAGAACTTGTTTTCTTTCTGTTTTGTTTTTTAAATGTTTTTACATCTTTTATTCATCTTACAATTTAGTTTCATTAAATGATTACTGCTTTTCAGCATTTTGGTAAAAACAGTATTATTTACTTTTCATAGTTTTGTTATCATACCTTTGTTTTAGAGGAGTAATGTTTACTAAATTTATTTCTCTGTTGCTAATGTTTCATTAACATCACATTGATTTCCATTCATTTGTTTGTTTACTTTGTATATGTTCTTAGGTCTCATGTATATCTGTATATCCACCCTAAGTGGATTGAAATCCCTTGAGTGTCAAGATCTCAAGGTTTCCCTCATCATAGTATTCAGCAAAATGCAGACACTTACGTGTTGTCTCTATCATTACTCTGTGCAGGCTTGATTTGGAGGGATACTCTACTAATAACCATAGCTTGTAATTTCAGACAGAAGAGGAACATTGTTCATTTGGCTTAGTGAAATCAAGACCCTGAATTTTTCATATGTATCCAATTCCTTTTCCTCCATTATAAGATTAATAGAACCAAAGAAAATTTGGAACATACAGAAAAGTGTAAATAAGAAAATTTAGAGTCCTACCACGTAGAGATATCCACTTCTAATATTTTTCGTATTTTTTCTTCCAGTCATATAAACGGGTGTATGTATATTGGGAGAGAAAGGATCATACTATGTATATATTGTTGTATCCTGCTTTTTTTCAATTATGTTACTATTTTCCATACCTTAGGGAATGTAATTTTTTATGGCTGCCTGGCCCAGCATAGTGGTTAAGGTGCTGAGGTTGGACCCTTAACTGGCTGTGTGACCATTGGCAGGTTATATAACCCCCACTAACTAAGCCTTAAGGGTAATAGTATCTATCTCAAGGAGTGTTGTAAAAAGCAAATGGAATAATTCGTGTGAAGGGTTTAGCACAGTGTTTAATGCTTAATAACCTCTCAATTTATCCTTAATTTAATAAACCTTAAACGTTTGTTTTTAGAACGGACCTAAGATTTTGAATTATTGTTGTATATTGCATTGTAAATTACACTCTTATCACCTTACATGAATAATTCATTTATAATTTAAATCTTGTGTGTACAGTTATTGCAAATTGCTTAACAGCACTTGGCACATAGCATTAAAATGTTAGCTATTAAATATCCACAAAAGTACCTTGAGAGTATTTGCTTATATAAAGTAATCTAAACTAAGCTTTTAAATTTTTAGACATTGAATAAGCTTTAAACCACTCCTAAGGTATGATAGTTATATTTAAGTAAGGTTTATTAAAAGTTTTAGCATTGGAAAACTTTTAATAAATAAAATTGGGATTTTTATTGTCTTTTCTTCAGGGCCAGTTCACAATGAGCTTGCATTCCAGCCTCCCATTTCCAATCATCCTGGTAAGTGTATTTCAACAATGATTCCCTATATTTAGATTTTCTTCATAGTAATTAAAACACACACACACACACACACACACACACACACACACAGGTTTTAGTCTAGTTACACAGTAACCTACCTAACTTTTTAGATAAGTACAGTACTCCTTATGGCATTAGCTAATCAACAGTTCATGAGTAGCCAATAGAGTCCACATAAGCTGCCTATATTTGATACTTTTTAACTGTCTGAAATAAAAGACAAGAACTGTTTTTTCAGCTAAAATATGAGGTACCAAAGTGCTGGTTTTAGCATTGAATACATAAATATGCAGCAGAAGAAAACTAGGTTTCAATATAGAACAGCTGTAAAAATGTAGTTTAAAAAGCCAGGGAAAAATCTAAAATGTGCGCTGGAAATAAAAATAATTCACTCTGTCTGTTTTAGAAGATAGATTCAGGAATTTTTGGTTAACTGGAATTTTTAGAAACTTTTTGATTAAATTATGTTCAAAGGAGTAAATAGCTGAATAGATTTCCTTAATTCAAATTTGAATATGTCTTTTAAACCATAGAAGTAAAAAAGCAGAGAGAGTTAAAATACTGAAGGCTTCTTAACATAAACATAGCATTTTGAATTACTTTCCTCTATCCCTTCATATGTTTTTCTTAGCTTAAAAAGATGCAAATAAAATTGATCGCTTAATTTTTTTTCCTACTTAAAAGTAATTTGTTTTATTATGAAGAATTTCAAACATATACCAAATATCAGACAGCACCCCCCCCCCCCCCCCCCGGACCCCCCATTGTACTCATCCCTCAGTTTCAGCCATTGTCAGCTAAGGACCAGTTTGGTCTCATTCATACCCTCACCTATTACTTTGAAGGAAATCCTATAAAATTGTTTTATATATAAATATATCAGCATGTATTTCCAATAAAATTTAAAAAATAATGTAACTACAATAACCATAATGATCATTTTAAAGGATAACTTATAGTTCTTCAAATAGATCTACATAATTTTCTTAAGCAGTGTTTGGTTTGTTATTTTTTATGTTGGTTCTAATTTTTCTTCCAGCTGTTAAAAAAAAACCATTGAGGGTAAGATTTTTAAGCTTATAACACTTCTCATGTTTCAGTTTAAGAGATTTGAAGAGTTTCTGAATCAAAAGGCCAAACTGCTTTATAGAGATCACATCAGAGTATGAGAACCAGTTTTACTCACCATGCTTGCCAGCATAGGCATGATAGTTCAATAGTCTTTTTGCTGATTTAGGAGGCAAATAATATTGGTTTTGATTAGAAGAAAAATGCTACTGGCCGGGCCTAAGTACTTTTTAACCATACATATATACTACTTAAATTATCCTCTTTAGTGGGTTTTCTACATGTTATTTGCATATTTATTGAACATTGTTTATGGGTTAAGGAGCCTTCCCTTTTTAAAACATTTTTATTGAGAAATCTAGAGAAAAGTATATAAAACAAGTATACATACAGTCTCATGAATAACAGTAAAGCCAACCCCTAGGTAACCACCACCCAGATTGAGAACTACGACAGCACTCCTAAAAAACTTCCTACCCCATGCATTTTGTTTCAGTCAAAAACTTTTCTTCTTCATCTCCAGAAATCAGCACTATCCTGCTTTTTGTGGATACTGTTTTGTTTTTGTTTTTTGAAACTGATGAATGCATCCTTAGACCATCTAGTAGATTGGTTTTACTTGTTTTTAAAATTATATGAATGAAATCATTATATCAGAATCTTAATTTGTTGTGAATAAATATGTTGGGATAAGAGGGGAAAATCTAGAGTCTTAAGAATGAGAATTTTTTCTGGCTTCAACGAAGCAGAAAGTCATTAGTCATTGAGAGTCATTAGTGATGCCTGGCATTTTGGGGAGCCTCAGTGTCCATATGGCTAAGTGGAAGGTGGTCTGCAGGAGGGAGGGTAACCAGAGCTCAGAAGAAAGACCTACTCTGGATGGGATGGTGAGGTGGGGTTAGAAAGGGTGGTTGGTTATTTGGGCTCAATTTGGATTCAGCAATTGCTTTTGGTTTCCTGATAGATTTCCTTCATTCTCATGATGCAACTGATGTTGAGGTCTAACAGTTCCTGGTGGTTAGGGAATAACATTAACTAGTTATGAGGATACACATCTGGAACACCCCACACTGGTATTAAAACTTCTGTCTTGAGTAGACTAGGAAATGACTTAATGGTAAGAATTATTCTGAAAGGTCTCTGTCCAAGTGGTTGTGGGAGAGGATCAGCTATGCACATACACCTGTAGTGGAGTCAGCTGGTTGGAATGCAGAGGGCTGTGAACTCTTTGACTATGAATACTTAGAGGCCCCAGAGGAGTTTTACCTGACAACTGTTATCTTCATTACTCCTATTACAGTATTAAGAGAATATTTTAACTGGTTGCCCTGTTGGGAGGGCTTGTAGTCCTGGTTTACTCTCTACTCTTATTCAGTATTTCTTTTAAAATTTGAATCCAGTTATTTCTCTGCTGAAGAACTTGCATTAATTTCCTGATCATTGCTTGGCCAAAAGGATGAAGTTGAAATTCCTTTGCTGGGCAGAAAATAGACTCTGATCCTGTTCCATGTGTACTTTTCTAGCCTTGTCTCTTTATGCTTTAACCATCCTGAAGCACATACTCAAGCTTGCCCAGGTATCATTCCTCTGTGCTTCTTCTTTGTCTTATGTCTTGTGCACTATATTAGTTACCTGTGTTCTGCAACAGACTACTCCCCGAACTTAACTAGTTAAACAGTAATAACCATTTATTATACTTAGTTTCTGTGGGCCAGGGATCTGGGAGTGGTTGGTTGGTTTCTTTGGCTTAAAGTCGCATGAGGTTGCAGTCAGGTTGTTGGCTTGGGCTGCTATCATCAGAAGGATTTTCTGGGGCTGGAAGATTCACTTTCCAAGTGGTTTACCCATGTAGCTGGCAAGTTAATGTTATTGTAAGCAGTAAGCTCCACTTTCTCTGCATGGAGCTTCTCAAGTGTCTTCACACGATAGCCAGCTTCCCTCAGAGTAAGTGATCAAGAGAAGGCAAGACAGAGCCTCAGGGTCTTTTAAGACTTATCAGAGGCACCTGGGTGGCTCAGTTGGTTAAATGTATGACTCTTGATTTTAGCTCAGGTCATGATCGCACAGTCCTTGAGTTTGAGCCCCACGTCGGGTTCTGTGCTGACAGTGTGGAGCCTGCTTGAGATTCTCTCTCTCCCCTTTCTCTGGCCCTACACTGTTCACACACACACCCTCTCTCTCAAAATAAATAAAGAAAGAAAATTTAAAAAAGAGGATCAAAAGTCATGTCATAATTTCTGTAAAGTCCTATTTTGTGAGGAGGGGGTAACACACGGATATGAATATCAGGAGGTGAGAATCCTTGGGGACCATCTTGATGCCTACCCACATACTCCTAAGCTCCTAAATGTGTGTGGCAAATTCCTTTTATGTATGTATGTATGTATGTATGTATGTATGTATGTATGTATGTATGTATTTAGAGAGACAGAGCATGAGTCAGGGAGGGGCAGAGAGCAAGGGAGAGAGAAAATCCCAAGTAGGCTCCGAGTTGTTAGCACGTAGCCCAGTGCGGGGCTCATTCCCATGAACCGTGAGATCATGACCTGAGCCGCAATCAAGAGTCAGATGCTCAACACCCTGAGCCTCCCAGGTGCCCCTGTGCAAACTCTTTGTAAAGATCCAGCTGGAGTACACCACTTTTGGGAAGCCTTTCCTAATCCCTGTGTCCTCTGCTACCTAGTACTTTTAATTCTACTAAATTACAGTTGGTAGTTCACTTCTTATCCTTGATTCATGAACGAATAGAAAAGAAAGCAAAGTGGGGCGCCTGGGTGGCTCAGTTGGTTGAGCGTCCAACTTCAGCTCAGGTCATGATCTCACGGTTGGTGGGTTTGAGCCCTGCATTGGGCTCTGCGCTTGGCAGGTCAGAGCCTGGAGCTTGCTTCAGATTCTGTGTCTCCCTCTCTCTGCCCCTACCCCACTCATGCCGTCTCTCTCTCTCTCTCTCTCTCTCTCTGTCTCTGTCTCTGTCTCTGTCTCTCAAAAATAACATTTGGAAAAAAAAAGAAAAGAAAGCAAAGTAATACTTGTTTTAGGTGTGTGGTTAATGTGGCCCCTTAAGGTCTGACTAAGAAATGCTAAAATGTTCTACCCCAGACTTAGGACCTTTAAGAGGGAAAATAAGCAGATACCTCTGAATATATAAAATATTTGAAATAATTAAAAATCCTCAATAATAAATATAGTGTATCTTTTTAAGAAATGATTTTTCTTTATTAAAACATTTTTTAATGTTTAATTTTGAGAGAGAGTACGAGCTGGGGAGGGGCAGAGAGCAAGGGAGACAAGAATCCGAAGCAGGCTCCAGGCCCTGAACTGTCAGCACAGAGCCCGACACTGGGCTTGAACTCATGAGCTGTGAGATTGTGACCTGAGCCAAAGTTGGACACTTAACCAACTGAGCCACCCAGGAGCCCTGCGAAATGATTTTTGAGGACAGTTACATACATGCTTTCAGACATAGATGTAATATAAATTGTAGAAAATGAAAATAATTAGTATTGGTCATTACCTTGGTATTAAGGATTTCAGGTAGGCCATATACTTGCTAATTTTTATGCTTTGACTTTGATAACTAAGTCGAAAAAAATTTTGGGCAAGGTTAGTCATTTTATTTCTTTTTTATGGATTAACTTTGTTTTTGCTTTTTCTTAAAACAAAAGCTTTTTCTTTAATATTCATCCAATTAAATATTAATTGCAAATTAAAGTGAGTTTCCTCAGTGTCTTTGAAGTTGTTTTGGTAATTCACAAATGGATTCAAAATTGACAGATTTCCAAATTCAGGTTATATTTTAGTAGTTTGGAACTCTCTACCATTCAAGAGAGAGTCTTTACGTGTAGATAAAAGATTCTCCTAGGGCATCTCATTCAGATCTAAATAATAAAAGAAATAATTCATAATGAGTCTCTTGGGCACTTTAACCAAGTTTTTAACTTCTTGAATTACTTGCTGTCAGAAATTGAAGATAATGCCTTGGAGACTTATATTTCCCAGTGTAATTGAATAACATTTATTTGATAAACTGTGCTTTATAATACATTTCTCCATTATAAAAAATATTTAGCTAAGTTCTTATATTGTAAAAAAAAAAATTCAGGTTGCTAACTCAGTCTTTTAAAAACCTTTTCTCTCGCCTGGGTGGCTCGGTTGGTTAAGCGTCCAACTTTGGCTCATGTCATGATCTCACAGTTTGTGGGTTTGAGCCCTACGTTGGGCTCTGTGCTGACAGCTCAGAGCCTGGAGCCTGCTTTGGATTCTGTCTCCATCTCTCTCTCTCTCTGCCCTCCCCCCCCTCCAAAGAATAAGTAAACATTAAAAAATAAATAAATAAAAACCTTTTCTCTGGCCAGTAATGAGCAGTCCATAGGCTTCATGAGACCAGCTCAACTTCACTAGTTCAGCAACAAGGAGCTAAAAGTATCAAATGAGCAAGCACGTTAATAATCCCACTCCATCTTGGTAGGTGTTGTTGGGATATTAAGAATGTTCTCTCTAATTACATCCTGCTGTTAATACTAGTTTTGAGAAGCTGCAGGCTTATCATTTATATGGCATTTGATCCTTGGAGCAAAAGAGCAAAGAGAGATCTAGAAAGTCTTTTTTTTTTTTTTTTTTTTTAAGTTTATTTATTTTGAAAGAGAGAGAGAGTGTGAGCACAAGCAGGGGAAGGGCAGAGAAAGAGAGAATCCTAAGTAGGCTCTGCACTGTTAGCACAGAGCTGAATGTGGGGCCTGAACTCGCAAACCATAAGATTATGACCTGAGTCAAAATCCAGAGTTGGATGCTTAACCAGGTGAGCCACCCAGGCGCCCCAGGATCTAAAAAGTCTTAATGAGTGCTTCTTATTCCTTACTCCTGTTTATTACTCAATTAGCAAATTGAGAGTGGAAAGTTTTCCACATTATATACTGTATCCCAGGACTGCCAAGTTCTCTGGAACCCTCTTAGATTACCTCTGGTTCTCTCTGTCCTCCTAGATGGTAACCTCCTTCCTCCTTTCTTAGGCCTTAATAATCTCTTAACAGATCGTCGTTTTTCTTCCCTGATCAATGGTGTGCAGTTCTGATGCCAGTTTCTGTTTACTTCAAGTTTCTTAAAATACTTCTTCCCAGTAGCAGGAGATCAACTCATACTAAACCTATTCAGATATGCAGCTTTATGTAACCATCATTGCTGTGTGGTATCTGAGATAATTAGGTAAATGAAAACCCCTTTGGCAACTGGGAAATAAAATAAGGTTTAAGTGCAGTTGCAGATATTACAGTTCATGATGATAAAAGTATCTTTTTTCTTATTTAAACATGGAGATTATACAATTCTCTTTTTCTCCCGTAAATTGACTCTCATGGAAAAAGGTTGCTCACCATGAAACTTTACTTCTGGATAGTGTTCTTCAGTATGAACTAGGAAATGCATGTCCTTCCGCCTTATTTTTTACTGAGCATTATAGACATTCATGACTTCTGGGCATTGTTTGTAACAGAATTTACTGTGTGGACTGTGTAAAGACCTCTTTTAAGTGCTGTTACTGTTTTTTTTGCTTCCAAAACATTGGGTAGTTGTTAACTTATCTTAACACAACCTCTTTAGTTTTAGCTTCAACCAATATACCTGCCAGTTACGTTTGCTGAGGCTTTTGGTTCATAGCATAATGGAATGTTTCCTATAAAGAATAACTTCATAAATATTTCAAACTGTTTTTTTAAGAGGGGACTTCAGTGTATCACTACTTTTCAAGTTTAATGATAACCAAACATATTTAAAGAAATTTAAGTATTTGTGATTAGTTAATTTGATCTGTGTGGCAAAACATTTCAAGTTAAGTTTTTGAATCACCATCTTCATGTGGTCTGTTTTATTAATTCTTAGTTGAAAAGTACTTTCTTCCTTGACAGCATTTTTGTTTTTTTGTTTTTTGTTTTAAATGTTTAATTTTGAAAGACAGAGAGACAGAGTGAGAGGGGGGGAGGGGCAGGGAGAGAGAGAGAGACACAGAATCCGAAGCAGGCTCCAGGCTCTGAGCTGAGCCCGACATGGGGCTCAAACCCAGGAACCGCGAGATCATGACCTGAGCCGAAGTTGGACGCTCAGTCCTACTGAGCCACCTAGGCACCCCCTTGACAACATTTGAAAAGCAATTAGATACATAGATTTTACAAGATTTTTGAAAATATATTTGAAATGTCTGTCATACTTCATTTTAAGATATTTTGGGAGTTTGAGAAGATCTATTGTTTTGTCATTCCAAGTATCTTTATAGATTGTTGAAAGTTTTATTGCTGCAAATTTTAGATGAGTCAGAGTTCATAAAGGGCATTGAGAAGCGGATCAATAATTGGTTTATCAGCAGAAAGCTTTCAGGGGCACCTGGGTGACTTAGTTGGTTGAGCATCCGACTTCGGCTCAGATCATGATCTCACAGTTCATGAGTTCAAGCCCTGTGTTGGGCTCTGTGCTGACAGCTTGGAGCCTGGAGCCTGCTTCGGATTCTGTGTCTCCCTCTCTCTGCCCCTTCCCTGCTCATGCTCTGTCTCTCTCTGTCTCTCAAAAATGAATAAATGTTAAAAAAAATTTTTTTTTTTTAAAGAAAGCTTTCATTCTCTAGTAAGTGGCAGTGGCCTTTTCCCCCTTAAATAAGTCAAATCCTTTTTTATTCCAGGGCCTTTGCATTTGCTTTCTTCTTAGTATATGTGCTGCTGAAGAGAGCACATCATTTGCTTTCTTCTTGAAGTGTTCTGCTCACAGTCTTTACATAAATACGTGGTCTTTCAAAGTTTATCTTTTCAGATAGGATGTACCCCTGCCCTCTAGCCTGAAGGATTCTTTCCAATCATCTTCTGTTCCACACCCCATTTTATTTTCTTTACAGTATTTATCATTACCTGAGTCATCTTACTCATTTGTCTCCTTATTTGCCTCTGCATTTCCATGAGATTAGGGACAGTAGCGGTCCTGTTTATTGCCGTTGTATGCCATGCCTAGAATAATTTCTAGAGGGGTGCCTGGGTGGCTCAGTCAGTTAAGCGTCTGACTTCAGCTCAGGTCATGATCTCAGGTTTCGTGAGTTTGAGCCCCATGTAGGGCTCTGTGCTGACAGCCCGGAGCCTGGAGCCTGTTTCAGGTTCTGTGTCTCCCTCTTTCTCTGCCCCTCCCCTGCTTGCACTCTGTCTCTGTCTCTCTCAAAAATAAATAAGCATTAAAAAAAATTAGAATAATTCCTAGATACCCTATAAATTGTTAGTTAAAGGAAAACCAAATAATTTCCATTTATGTTGTCTCTAATAATTGTATTCAAACAAAAATTAGAAATACTCGATCAACTATATTTGCAAATCAAACCAAGTAGTGCCTTTTTTCCCAATCCCATTTAAAATTATTTTAAATCATTTATCGTTGCTTAAATGAATACACTGAATACATCTTCAGAGTTAAAATTGTAGTAGTTAACATCAATTGACTTCACCAAAAACGACCTTTCAATCAAGAGACAGTTGAGAATTCCTATCCAGAGCAACTGTGTAGTGGAATGTGATTAACCTTGACTCTAGTCTGGGATGGCTGACTTGCTTATGCCCTCTCAATTAGGGATCTATACAAATATGCCATAAATTGATGTTACTTAAGAACACTTCCCTGGAATATGTCTTAGAGTCAGTGTGTTTTAAAAAAATACAAGTTAGACTACGTAGAAAAATATATGCAGCCAAATGAAACACTATGATAAAATAATTTATTTTAGATTCTAATTACTTCCATTCTTTAAATTCCTAGTTGGCTGTGTCCTTTGAGGTAAGAACCAATGTCCAGATTTTAAAAATGACTACAGTTTCAAGAATGCTAGGCACTGAGCTGAAAAATGGAAGACATGGAAGTGTCTACTTTTTTTTTTTTAATGTTTGTTTATTTTTGAGAGAGCAAGCACAAGCAGGGGAGGGGCAGAGAGACAGAGGGGGATACAGAATCCCAAGTAGGCTCAGGCTCTGAGCTGTCAGTGCAGAACCTGACACACAAACTGTGAGATCATGTCCTGAGCTGAAGTCAGGTGTTTAACCGTCAGAGCCCCCCCAGGTGCCTTGGAAGTGCCTACTTTTTAATACATTGTCATTTTCATCAAATTCTTTTGGGTGCTTTTCAAATGCCTGTCTCTTCCCTTCACCCTTTCTTTTAGGAAAAGCTTTGTCTTAAGTGAAAGTGAATGCTTTGTATCTTACATGGGTAGGTGTTCTCTTGTTTATCCTCTGTAGCTCCTGAGTATTGGTGTTCCATCGCTTACTTTGAAATGGATGTTCAAGTTGGAGAGACATTTAAGGTTCCTTCAAGCTGCCCTATTGTTACTGTTGATGGATATGTGGACCCTTCTGGAGGAGATCGCTTTTGCTTGGGTCAACTCTCGAATGTCCACAGGACAGAAGCCATTGAAAGAGCAAGGTATTGTTGACTGTATAGTTATTTTAAAAATTGAATATAGTACATTGTCATTTATTCTTCAAAATTTTTTTAATGTTTATTTACTTTTTGAGAGAGAGAGCGGGGGGGGGGGGGGCAGAGAGAGAGGGAGACAGGGCTCTGTGGGGCTCAAACTCAGGAGCCGTGAGATCACGACCTGAGCCGAAGTCGAACGCTTAACCGACTGAGCGACCCAGGCGCCCCCATTGTCATGTATTCTAAGTTCTGTTTTTCAATGTAGACTTACAAGATTTTGAATATAGACAAAAAAGTAAAGATCATCTTAAAAAGTCAGAAAATTTGTAAGCACTGCAGTATAATTGTGGATGTTTGTTATTTAAGATATAATAAAAATTCTTGTTTAAGTTAATGACGTTTCTATGTTTTGAATAGTAAACTAGACCTTTTGGTATCCACTTTGAAAACTAATTTTTATTTCCTCTGATCATATATTATTTCTACAAATCTGTTGAGAGGAAGTAATGTAAAATGAGGATGTTTTTGTAAATATTATTTATAATGTTGGAAAAATGATAAAGGGTAATGCTTAAGTAAATTTTGATGAACTTTCATTTTTTATGTAGTCATTAAAATGTTAATTAAAGGTTTATGTATCAAATGTAAATGCTTAAGATGAAATATTATAGGAAAATATAAGAGTTTTAGGCACTTTATGATCTCAACTCTTTAAGGAAGTATATATGTGCATAAGTATGTACTCATGGTTCTATCACTAGCTATGTGACTTTGGTGAATTACTCTCTAAGCTGATGCTAATAGAATTATCTGTAATGAAGAAGATAGTTTATATCTGTGCTGTTCACTGCAGTAGCCACTGCCTACATTAAAACATAGCTATTGAGCAGTTAGAATATGGTTCATATGATTAACTGAATTTTATAATTAGTTTAATTTAAATAGTCACATGTAGCTAGAAGCTGTTGACTTGGACAGTGTAACTATATGCTTTTATAAGCTTTAGTTTCAACATTTATAAAATGGGTTTAATGGTATCTACCTTACTGAATTGTAAAGGTTAAGTGAGGATTTATGTTAAGTATTCGGCAGGTAGTAAACATTATGTATATGCTCATCGTTATTTTATATGAATAAGATATTTTAAAAAAGGAAATACACAAGAATGTTAATAATGGCTTTCAGTTATGGTGTAATATAATGTCTTTTATTAAAAATTTTTTTTTTAATATTGGGTGTGCAATATAATCTGAACCAAAACTTATTTTTAAATACTTATCCAAACAAAATGTGATTCCCTTTTTCTTCCTAAGGTTGCACATAGGCAAAGGTGTGCAGCTGGAATGTAAAGGTGAAGGTGATGTTTGGGTCAGGTGCCTTAGCGACCATGCAGTCTTTGTGCAGAGTTACTACTTAGACAGAGAAGCGGGCCGTGCACCTGGAGATGCTGTTCATAAGATCTACCCAAGTGCATATATAAAGGTTAGTTACAGTCTTACTCAAATATTTTAGACTTAGAAAGCTCTATTGTTAAAAGAATTGAGATGGAGGTGGGGGCAGTAGAAAAATGTCTTTTACGTATTAAACAATCAGAAGTGATATTTGCGTATAAAACATATTTCCTGGGGCATTTATTGATGTTATTGCCTATTGAGTTTTATGGTTGCATTCATGCCCTATTATTTATTAATAAATTTGTTTATTAATAAATTTGTTTTACAGTAATACACAAGCTCTTGAAAATATTGAGCGAAATCTCCAAATTTGTATTCCTTTGATTTATAAAGTATGTAAAACTCAGACCTAGAATTTTATCTTAGCCAATCTTCAGGATTGTATGGAGGGGAATTCTAAAATAAATAGCTTTTCAAATTAAGAACCTGAGAAATGAAAAATTCTTCAATACCAGGTTATTAAATGTAATTTTGTGCATTAAATGAACATTTATCTATTGTTTATTATGATATATATTATATTGTTTTACATATTAAGCCTGAAGTGTTTATCATTTATTACCTATTCAACCCATTTCAATTTTGGTTTATAACATAAAACACTCTTTTTGAAAGAAAGTTGGAATTAGAAAGGCTAAATATATTTTTAATTTCAGATTTTGTACAGTCATCCTAAGCATCTTCATTGTTGGCTATTGTAAATTAGTGGAATTAACTGTATAACTCATCACTTATTTCCAGGAAATTCCTGAACATACAAATAATATAGTCAAATAGTGTATACAGAAATGGAATTGCTTGTTTGCCTCACAACAACAAACCCAATATCTCATTTTCAGTTAAAGGATATAGGGATCTATATAATGAAACTTTTTTTTATAATGAAATTTCTAAATATTATCAAGTAGAGTGAAAATAAGAAACCTTCATGTACCCCTCATCCAGCTTCAACAATTATCAGCATTCTATCAACCTTTATTGTGCTTACCACTTTACTTTTTTTTCTCTAGTAATTTAAAGCCATTTCCAAATATTCTTTCAGTTCACTCATAAAATACTCTCGTACGAATTGCTAATTGATAAATATTTCTAAAAGACATAATCACAATGCTATTTATCACACCTTCTGAAATTAACAGTAATTTCCAATAATTTAACAGTAATGTTAAGTCATGACAGTAGAGAACCATTTATAGTTTTGATCTGTTAGAACAATGGAATAGAATAGAACAATAAAATATTGAAATACATTTATTGATAGGATATTTATGATGTGGAAATGTCAGTTGTTAAACAATACATAGAATATGATCTGTTAAACATTACATAGGATATTTGTATTCGTTTATATATATACCCACAAGTCAATGGTGTGTACAATGTCTTACCAGGAATTGTCTCTGGGAGGTGGAATTATCTTCACTTGCATTTTCCAGTTTCTTCACAAGGAATTTTAGTTATTTGTGCTTTATTGTTATTTTTAAGTGGTGTTGGATTTCCTCGTATGCTTTGCAGTCTATTTTATATTGGTTGGCAAATTTGTCTTGAGAGAATTAATTCTTTTTATTTTTTTTCCTCCCTGTTATTGCTTCTCCCTATAGGGCAGTTTTGCCTTAGTCTGGCACCCTGGGATCCACATCTCAGAACCAATTCTTATATTTAGGAGGTAGAGGAATTTTGTCCCATGAGGAAATTGAGTTCCAATCCCCAGGTATGCTCAGGGCCTAATTCCTATTGCATAGGTTTCTGTTGCTTATCTCTGCCATGGGCAAGAATTTTATTCCTAGGTGCATTTCTGAATTAGCTGTCAGAGTATTTTACCAGCACTTGGTTTATGGGCAAGTGCCCAGTTGTAGACCTCAGAGAGCCTGGCTATTGTATCTTTCCTTATTATTCTAAGAAGTTAAATTACTAACCTCTACACCTTCTTTTTTTGATCTTGGTACCCAAGTACCTCCTGTCTTTAGTCCCTGCTCTCCACTGTAGATTTTGTTTATCCATCATCAGTTGATGGACACATGGATTATTTCCATTTTTTGGCTATTGCGAATAATGTTGCTCTGAACATTCACGTACAGGTTTTTAGGTAGATGTATGTTTTCAGTTTCTTGGATATATACCTAGGAGTAGAATTGCTGGATTATAAGGTAACTATGTTCAGCGTTTTTGGATGGATTGACAGACTATTTCCCAAGTTGCCATGCCATCTTACATTTCCATCAGCAATGTATATATGAGAGTTTTAATTTCTCTGTATTCTCATCAACACTTGTTATCTATTTTAGCCATCTTAGTGGATGTGAAGTAGTATCTCATTGTGGTTTTGATTTGCCCTAATTGATAATAATATTGAACATCTTTTCATGTGTTTATTGGCCATTTGTATATCTTCTCTGGAGAAATATCTATTCAGATCTTTGGCCCATTTTTAAATTGGGTTCTTTGTCATTTTGTTACTGGGTTATAAGAGTTCTTTATATATTTTGGGTATCAGTCCCTTATAAGATACATGATTTGTGTATATTTTCTTCAATTCTTTGGCTTGTTCTTCATTTCACTTTCTTGGTGATATGACTTGCAGCATGAAAGGTTTTAATTTTGATGTAGTTCAACTTATCTATTCTTTGGTAGCTTTTGCCTTCAGCGTCTTATCTAAGAAACTATTACCTAATCCAAAGTCATGAAGATTTACTTCTGTGTTTTCTTCTAAGTATTTTATAGTTTTAGCTTTTATTTTAGGTCTGTGCTCCATTTTGAGTTAATTTGTGTTTATGGTATAAGGAAGGGATCCAGCTTTATTCTTTTGAATTGGAATATCCAGTTCTGGCAACCATTTGTTGAAAAGACTGTGTTTTCTCTTATGAATTATCTTGACACCTTTGGTGAAATTCAGTTGACCTTGAACGTAAAGGCTTATTTCTGTGCTATATCTGTGTTTATATACATATATACATACATATATATACACACACACACACACAATTATACATATGTACATATATATACATACATATATGTATATATGTGTATATATACACACATATATACATATACACACATACATATATATATATATACGTATATGTACACACACACACACACACACACACATACACACACATACGTATATAATCCTTATGACAGTACTACTCTGACTTGATTACTCTAGCTTTATGGTAAGTTTTGAAGTTGGGAAGTATGAGTTTTTCAACTTTGTCCTTTCTCAGGATTGACTATTGACCACTCTTTGTATTTCTATGTGAATTTTATGATTGGCTTAAGGGATATATATCTTTAATAATTGTTCTACCCTTTGTATGTGCTTATAGCAGAGAGAAAAAAGTGTTCATGTATACTTACTCATCCATCTTGACTTGGAAATCTCTGGGTTACTTGAATAATTTGCAGCAAATGGACAGGGAACTATGTGTTAATTATATACTATGTGTCAGACAAGAGTTATGAGTTTATTTGATATAGGGTCATTTTAAAACATTTGAGCTTAAAAAAATGTAGACTCCTACAATTAAAGTAATTTTTTTTAGGATTGTCAAATAAGTGTAACATCTCTGTTTTAGTACAAATGGCTCTTGAAAAGCTCCTAAGGTATGAGATATATCATCACTTGATAAACCACTGTCAATGGATAGATATTCAAAGTAATCTAAGGCTTTTGCTGTGAACAATAAATAACAGTCTTGTGGGACATTTTAGTGGAGTAAAAAACAATATCCTGTTTTTATCATATTAACTGTTTAAGATTTTAAAAGAATGATTTCTGCTTACCAAGCATATTATTGTTCTTCAAAAGAATCTTATTAGCTAGAAAGAAGGACATACAAATATACCCTAAGTCTAACTATTGGCATGTTCTTAATTTACTAATTTTTTAGGCAATGATAACTAGAGGATCTGTATAATGCTGTTTAGATTTATTGATTCTCACCAGAGATGATATTACTGGGGTCAGTTATATGCAAATAACATGAACCTCTGGAAGGAGGACCCACACATTGGGAATACACCTCTCCCTATCCCCCCAAACATGCATACACACACACAAACACATTTTTCTCTTTTTAATTAAAATGAGGAAAACATGAGTTTGGAGAGCCATTCTTTCATTTTATAAATCAAGAAGCTAGAGCTAAATTGTGAAGTTTCTTTTCTCCTAATATGTTGATTTTTTCCCCCTTCATCTTTCATGACATTATAGTCCTCTTTCATTCATGAAAATCTGATGTAATGAAATGTCATTTTACAAGGTTTAAATGAAGCAAATGTTTGAGTTCTAAGTGGCCTTGTTGTTTTGCTCTCAAAAGTAAGATGTCTTGTTTTGTTCCGTTTTGTTTTGTTTTTGAGAGAGAGCACATGTGCGGGAAGAACGAGGGGGGTAAGGGCAACGGAAGAGGGAGAGAGAATCTTAAGCAGACTCCACACCCAGCACCGGAAGGCTGATGCCAGGCTTAATCCCACTATCTGGGCAGTCAGGTTTTTTAATAGCTTTATTAAATAGCTATTTTAAGATATTAAGATAATATCTTAATAAATAGCTTTATTAAGATATTGAGATATAACTCACATACCATGTAATTCGTCCATTTAAATTGTACAGTTCAGTGATTTTTAAAAATATATCCACATAGTTATGCAGCCATCATCACAATCAATTTTTGAGCATTTTCATCAGTCTACAAAGAAGCCCTGCACCCTTTAGTTATCATTTCTCAATCCCCCATTTCTCTCAGCCCTAAACAACCATTAATTTACTTTCTCTATAGATTTGCCTATTCAGAACATTTTGTATAAATGAATTCGAATAGTGTGGTCTTCTGTGACTTCTTTCTGTCTTTTTTTAAAACGTTTATTTTGAGAGAGAGAAAGCATGCATGCATGAGCAGGGGAGAGGCAGAGAGAGGGGGAGAGAGAGAATCCCAAGTAGGCTCTGCACTGTCAGCACAGAGCCTGACGCACATCTCAGTGTCACGAATTGTGAGATTATGACCTGAGCTGAAATCAAGAGTTGGACATTTAATCCACTGAGCCACCCAAGCACCTTTTCTGTGACTGCTTTCATTAGATATAATGTTTCAAGCTTCATCCACATAGCAGACATGTGTAGTTCATTCATTTTATGGCAGAATAATATTCCATATACCACATCTTATTTATCCATTCTTCAGTTGATGGATATAGGAGTTTCCATTTTTTGGCTATATTATGAATAATACTACTACAAACATTAGTGTACAAGGTCTTATGTGATGTATGTCCTCATTTCTCTTGGGTATATACCTAAGAGAGGTATTGCGGGATCATTAGGTAACTCTGCGTAACATTTTGAGGGACTCCCAAACTGTTTTCCAGAGTGACTTAAACTGTTTTACATTCTGATCAGCAGTGTGGGAAGCTTTCAATTTCTCCACAGTCTCATCAACACTTATCATCTATCTTTTGTATTTTAGCCATCCTAATGGGTGTAGAGTGTTATCTCATTGTGATGGTTATTGATTTGCATTTCCCTGATGATGTTGAGTCAGATTTGGTTTTGAACACATAAATGCTAGGGGAGGCTTCTAAACCATAGGTAGGCTAGGTTGAAGATTATTATGATCCCCACTTACGTTGATTTCCCAATTACGATGTATTGTGATTCTTACCTCCAGATCAGGTAACTTAGCAAATTTTTAATGAAGTCTTATGTTCACATGCCCAATATACAACACAATTCCCTTTCTCTTTCTGGGTTGCTATTTCTTGGTGTTGATTCTAACTGAGAGTGTTGTAATTAAGCCTTATAATAGAAAAATGTCAAAATTTGACTCCTGGTTGAAAGTATTCTGAAGATGTTGACATTGAGCTTTAAGTAATAGGTTTGTAATAAATTTATATGAGAGTAACCACAGGAAGCGTGCTTAAATAAATGGAAGGAAGGGAGTTGATTAGGTCAGCAGTGGTGATCAGAAATATCTCCTGGATCTGAGCCCAAAAGGATATTTAAACTTTGATTCCTCTGAATTGTCTTTATTAATAACTCCGATTCTGAAAGGAAGATGGTCACATTTCAATGGTAGCCTTAATTTTAGCATCCAGTAAAACAGATAAAATCTGTTACGGTTTAATGGATCAGATACAGTAGTAGAGAGGCAACCCAGGTTTTAGTTAGGTTTCAGTTACTGGCAGTATAGCCAGTAATTAGAAGTGTTCTGGTTTGAATGCTTTAATTACATAAATCTACTCTGGAAGGATTTGCTGAAGTGCTGAATAAATAATTTCTACATCTGCAGATAAAAGTGATAATATTATAAAATTTCATTTTTTGTGGTTACCTATAATAATGTGTAGCTGGTGTTAGCATAGATTTAGGCTAAGACATTCATAATTGTGATTGTTTACAACATTGTAAGGAACTGTGTGTGAAGATCTTTTGGCTATTTTTAATGATTCATGATGGGGGTGAGGGTACATTGAGAGCATATTTGAACCCTAGGAATTTATAAGGTATATTCCCTGCTCCTGGACAGTAAGACTATACAGGTACCATACTTGGTTAATGATGTTTTAAAAAATTTTTTTTTTGGTTGTAAAGAGCGAAGTGTAAAACACAAAACTATGAAACTCCTAGAAGAGAACATTAGAGAAAATGTAGATGACCTTGGGTGTGGTGGTGACTTTAGGTATGACACCAGAAGTGCCCCATGAAAAACAATTGATAGATTGCACTTCATTAAAATTAAAAACTGTGAAAGTTTGTCAAGCAAATGAGAAGATAAGTCACAGACTGGGAGAAAATATTTACAAAAGACACATCTGATAAAGGATTGTTATCTAAAATGTAGAAAACTTTTAAAACTCAGCAATAAGAAAACAACCTGATTTTTTGAATGTGCAGGGGGTGCCTGGGTAGGCTCAGTCAGTGAAGCATCCGACTCTTGATACTGGCTCAGGTCGTGATCTCATGGTTGGTGAGTTTTAGCCCCGCATTGCCGCAGAGCCTGCTTGGGATTTTCTCTCTCCCTCTCTCTCTGCCCCTCCCCCACTTGAGTGGGTGCTCTCTCGCTCTCTCTCTCTCTCTCTCTCTCTCTCCCCCTCCCTCTCCCTCTCTCTCTCCCTCCCTCTCCCTCTCTCTCTCCCTCCCTCTCCCTCTCTCTCTCCCTCTCCCTCTCTCCCTCCCTCCCCCCCCTCCTCAAAATAAATATTTTAAAAAATGTGTAGGGGTGCCTGGGTGGCTCAGTTGGCTGAGCATCCGACTTCAGCTCAGGTCATGATCTTGTGGTTCGTGGGTTTGAACCCCACATCGGGCTCTGTGCTGACAGCTTGGAGCCTGGAGCCTGCTTCGGATTCTGTGTCTCCCTCTCTCTCTGCCCTCCCCCCACACTCGTGCTCTGCCCCCTCCCTTCAAAAATAAATAAACATTAAAAATGTTTTTAATATGTAAAAGACATGAATAAATGCCTCACTGAAGAAGATATACAGATAGCATATGTATATCATATATATATATGTATATATGTATATACATGTATGTATATCATATATATATGTCATATATATGATATGTATATCATATATATATGTCATATATATGATATGTATATCATATATATGTTCCCTATATTTTATTAGGGAATTGCAAATTAAAACAATGAGATACCATTATATACCTAGTGGAATGGCCAAAATCTAAAATGCTGACAACCCCAAATGCTAACAAGGATGTGGAGCAACAGGAACTCGCATTTATTGCTGGTGGGAATGCATAATGGTACAGCCACTTTGGAAGACAGTTGGTAGTTTCTTACATAGTTAAACATACTCTTACCATATCATCCAACAATCAGAGTCCTTGGTGTTTACCCAAGTAAATTAAAAACGTATGCCCACACGGAAACATGCACTGGGATGTTTATAGCAGCTTTAATGATTTACTAATTTACTAATTTAATAATTGCCCAAACTTGGAAGCAACCAAGATATTCTTCAGTAGGTGAATGGATAAACTGTGGTACATTCACATAATGGAATATCGTTCAGCCCTAAGAAAACATGAGCTATCAAGCCATGAGAAGACATATAGGAATCTTATATGCATATTACTTAGTGAAAGAAGTCAATATGAAAAGGCTACATACTCTGTGATTCTAACTACATGACATTCTGGGAAGGTCAGAAATATGGAGACAGTAAGAAGATCAGTGGTTTCCAGGGATGAGCAAGGAGGGAAGGATAAATAGAGCACAGAGGATTTGTAGGGCATTCACACTACTCTGTATGGTACTCAGGTGTTGGATACATGTCATCATACATTTGTCCAGTCCCATTAAAATGTACAAAATCAAGAGTGAAACCTTAAGTAAACTATGACTTTGGTAGGTTTATTGACTGTAACAAATGTACCACTGGGCTGGAGGAGGTTGTACTTGAGTAGTACTTGAGTAGGGACAGGCAACTCTCTTTACTTTCTGCTCATTTTAGCATGAACCTAAAACGGCTCTAAAATAAAAAGTTTTATTAATTTCTTTCTTAAAAAAAAAAGTGGTTGTAGAGCTATTTGGCTTTTCAAATATTTGAGTTCCTGCTTTGTGCTGTGCTGCATAATGTCTTCTGAGAGGTCATAGCCCAGTGGAAAAGTTCAGAATCTAATGGACTCTTCAGAAATCTTGAAAAAACAGTGGTTTCTGTTCTGGGCATAGTGGAATTTCTCATTTTCAGACCTAACTCTGCCATGCTTTCTGTCCTGAAGTCTTTTGGAACTTATAGTTTGGCCGGATATTACATACCTATATATTTGACAAATTCATACCTCTTCAGAAAATGAGATAGTTTAAGTTTTGTCCTTTATTGATGCCAGAAGATAGGCATTGAATAGAGAAGTAAGTAAATAGAAATGTGATTTGCTATTTTGAGAGGATTGTTGTGTTTATTGTTCGTGTGTGTTCTTATTTTTTAGTACCAGATACCATGATTAAAGACAATCATAATTTCTTTTTTAGGCATCTGAAAATTGGTGGTTTGGGCTCTAAACCTGTTGTTTATCTGAGAAAGTCATATGTTATGCATTATTTGATCTTTTCTTGCCAAGGATAATTATGCTTGCTCATATTTGGGTTTTGTGCATACTAAGAGGACTTATTAAAAATTTAATTTACTCTGAATAAGGAATATAATCACATGGTTCTGAAATTAAAGTTTGCATTGAACAGCCTGTTTCTACTCTGTCCTTGTCTTCCTTTCCCACAGCTTCTGTAGATGACCACTCTGTTTGCTGATTGTTCAGTGCTTTTTTTAAAAGCAAATACATTATTTTAGGAAGTTGGTTTTTTACTAGAAAGATGATATGGCTTATCATTCATAATCTGTTGCTTACTTAAAGAGCATGTCAGTACTTTCATAAGGATAAGGGTAAAAGTGGCAATCCCCATAACCAACCCTTGGTGTGGCTGATAAACCACCCGGAGATTACTTAGGAACTCCTTAACTCATCCTGAAAGGTAAATGGTGCAGGGGAGGCCAGAACCAAAATATTAGGTAACATTTATTGACAGCTTAATGTATATTATGCCAAGTTTACAAACTCTATGAAAAAGCATGTACACTTAGCATTCCCATTTTATAGATAAGTAAGTTGAGACTCTAGAGAGGTTAAGAAATTTAATTTAGCCCATGTAATTAATTAGTGACAGAATTCAAAGCTGAACTTTTTTTTAAATGATGAGCATTATCAAACATACAGAAAAGCAGAGAAAAAGTAGTTTAATGAAATCCTGTGTACCCATCACTGAGATTCAGTCGTTGTTAACATTTTACATTTGCTTGAGCTGTCGTTTTTTCCTTTATTTCTTAAGTATTTTGAAACAAGTCCTGAATGTTATGTGAATTTGCTCCTGTGTACTAAAGCATACATCTCTAAAAAATATAGATTCTTTCTTAAATTGCGACAGTGCCATTTATTACACACCTCCAAGTAGCTAGAATGGTAAAGAAGTTGGCCCTGTGACCAAGGCCATCAATCAGTTCAGCCTAAAGAGAACTCTCAGCAGTTTGGTTACGAAAGGGTGGCTTATTTTATGCAAGTGGTGGTTGTTCACAAGGACAATGTGACTGACCCTTGCTGAGCTAGATAAAGGCTGGAGAGGCCGGTGGCAGCCCAAGCCCTGCTGATAGTGAAGTGTACCTTTAGGCTGAGTTCCAGTCCCCTTCTCTAACCACCAGCTGTAATCGACATAAAAACTTAGGTTTTTAAATTAATTATTCTGAGAGCTAAATGAAGCTATGAGCTTTAAATAGATTTTGCATTGGCTTTTGATGTGTGGTAGAATCTCTTCTGATGGACTCATAGCATTGAACTTGCACTTTTTGTTTAAAGGTCTTTGATTTGCGTCAGTGTCATCGGCAGATGCAGCAGCAGGCGGCCACTGCTCAAGCTGCAGCCGCTGCGCAGGCCGCCGCCGTGGCAGGAAACATCCCTGGCCCTGGATCAGTAGGTGGAATAGCTCCAGCTATCAGTAAGTATGCTTTTGATACTTTGTTGTCAAGTGTAGTAGTTGGCACTTTATCTTGATTCACTCAGCTGATTAGTTACCTCAGGCAATAATGGAAACTAAAGTGTTCTTTTACTGGGATGATAACATTTTTGAATTAGTAAAAAACTGTTTTTCTGTAATAGTTGTCCTTTGTCTAGGACACTGTCTTCATTCTTTTTGTATCAAAAAGGGAGTATGGGATAAAGGAGAAAGGGGGTTATTGTTAGATTATATTGATCAATCTCCTGTTTTTTTGTTGATGCTTTTAATTCCTGCCTCACCAGCAAGGGTGGGTTGTAATCACCAATGTGCTTGGCTTTATTCTAGAAGGAGAGCATATTTCAAGTTCAGAATTAGGTACCTCTCCAAATTTTTTTTTAAGTACGCTAAGCATGGAGAGAAAACTTACGTAAGGGTGGTATTTTGATAACTTGTAGACTTTTTTTTAATTTTAGGGTAAAATTGAACTGTGTGCCAGGTTTCACACTGATGGGGAATTTTTTACTGCAGAGTTAAACTCCTGACTATAGACTTTTATGATGGAAACACGTGGCACCCATCTTCCACGTCTGAAGGCATAACTAGTGATTCATTCAACCCCTGTTCTTAACCTCTTCAGTGTGGTAAGCAAATCACACTGGCTAAGAAACTGCAGCGGCCCTGCAGGTTTCTGTACAGCACATGCAGACTCCTCCCACTAGTTTCACTGTGATATTGATGAATGGAGACTGACTATATGACTGTATGTTCTGACTGGAAAATTAGATGCAGAATCTCCTTTGTGACTTATGTTCAGGAGTTTACAGTGTAGAGGTAGATGAGGCATATTCCCTTAGAGAATTTGACTTTTTAAAAAATTTGAGCACCTAAACCATTAATTTGCTAGTGTTGATGTTATAAACATGCTTTTACTAAAGAGGCCAGAATTATTATTAAATTTCTCATTCTTATCTACTGCCCCCATTGAGTAATTGCACGGTACCTCTGTTACACTGTGAAATTGAGAGACAGACATCATCTGGGTCATCCAAGAAGTCTTAGTGGAACCAGGACTATTAACTGTCTCGTTATTAGTCATGTCTTTCATTGAACCAGGCTGTTTAGACAGACAGTAAGGTTCTTAGAACCAACCTGTGGACATGTGCTACCTCTTAAAAACAAGTTATTTTTTCACCTTCACCTCTCCTTCTAAAGAGAAAAATAGGTGGGGTGTTGGTGGATTGTGGTAATTTACTTTATAACTGCTGGTAGCTAGAAGACTCCTGTGGAATGTGAATTGTCTTAACCAAAAGTTTTCAGTCCCTGTTGATAAAGCGTAGATCTACACTTAACTTCTTGGCACTTTGACAGAGAAGTTATATGCTGGGGAGAATGAAGTAAAGAAAGCTGGTCACTTTATTGATAAGGTGTAGGGAGGATGGAAGAGATCAGCCTGTCCCTCTGACGTCTTCCAAATCTTTTCTGTTAGGTTTGTCAGCCGCTGCCGGCATTGGTGTCGATGACCTTCGCCGTTTGTGCATACTCAGGATGAGTTTTGTGAAGGGCTGGGGACCGGATTACCCAAGACAGAGCATCAAAGAAACGCCTTGCTGGATCGAGATTCACTTACACCGGGCCCTCCAGCTCTTAGATGAAGTGCTTCATACCATGCCGATTGCTGACCCACAGCCTTTAGACTGAGGTCTTTCACTGTTGGGGCCCTTAACATTGTCAGGATGGTGGACTATAAAATACAATCCTGTTTATAATCTGAAGATATATTTCACTTTTGTTCTGCTTTTTTCATAAAGGGTTGAAAAGTGTGTTTGCTGCCTTGCTCCTAGCAGACAGAAACTGGATTAAAACAATTTTTTTTCCTACTTAGAACTTTTCAGGCATGGCTCAGAGCTTGAAG
The DNA here is from genome assembly GCF_018350215.1 of Panthera leo. NCBI lineage: Eukaryota > Metazoa > Chordata > Mammalia > Carnivora > Felidae > Panthera > Panthera leo. The sequence goes on from NC_056690.1 coordinate 70,542,583, forward strand.
ATCAGGAAAAACACATTCTTACTAAATCTTTACCAGTTATGTATGAAGGAATCATTCCAGTGCTGGAAAATTTAGCCCTTTAAAATGTCTTAGAGCCTTTTATATGCAGAACATTGATACATGTGTTATTCTACAGAATAAATTCAATATTGCTGATTTTACAGGAGAGAAGTTCTCAAAGTTAATTCACCTATGTTATTTTGTGTGCAAGTTGTTATTATTGAACATACTTTACTCCAAAATATTGTGCCATGTGGGTGAGTTAATTTTACCAAGAGCAACTTCACTCTGTGTTTAAAAAATAAGATAGTAATGTATTATATAACCTTTTATCCAAAATATTTTTTTGCAAGTTAAAACGAGTGAAGACGATTTCAATTCAGATGGTCTTGCAACTTCAGTTTTATTTTTGCCAAGGCAAAACACTAATCTGTGTGTATACTGGGAATTCCTTAAAATCACCCACAAAAATACACCATTTAAAATTTACACTAGTTATCCCTGTTCAGGGTAACTATTTGTCAAGAAATATTCTTTTGCCCTGTTATACAGTAGATATATTCTTTTATATTTCTAGGCACAAGGTGGTCACTGCGGAGCCTAGAAGAGGAATTTCTTTCCTTCATTAATTCATAAGGAAAGGTTTTGTATTTTTAAAAACACTAAAGGCAGTGTCACTTCACCTAATATCTCACCATTCTGCAAAAGTGGCAATGCTTAAACTAAGTGAGTATTTTGGAAACTGCTAAATTCTATGTTAAATACTGTGCAGAATAATGGAAACATTACAGTTCATAATAGCTAGTTTGGATATTTTTGTACTTGATTTGATGTGTGACTTTTTTTTTTCGTATACTGTTTAAATCATGTATGTTTTGACATTGTTTAAAATTCAGTTTTTGTATCTTGGGGCAAGACTGCAAACTTTTTTATACCTTTTGGTTATTCTAAGCCCTTTGCCATCAATGATCATATTAATTGGCAGTGACTTTGTATAGAGAATTTAAGTAGAAAAGTTGCAAATGTATTGACTGTACCACAGACACAATATGTATGCTTTTTACTTAGCTAGTAGCCTAAATAAAACCGAATCTCAACATACAAAGTTGAATTCTAGGTTTGATTTTTAAGTTTTGTTTTCTTTTGCACTTTTGAGTTGAACCTCAGAAGCAAGATACCTTCTACTAAATGACAGGCAACAGCCAGTGCTATTGGACAGCTTTGGTTTCCCTCACACTCTGCCAGGACTTCCCCACGGACATTATGTATCGAGTGTAGGGTTGGTTGGGGTTTTTTTGTTTTGTTTTGTTTTATTTTGTTTTAGCTTTTATTTTACTGTAGCAAAATAGGCCTGATTGTCTACAAGGTAAATAGGTTGTCTACAGGATAAAATAGTGTGAAATAAAACCAAGGATTATCTTTCAGATGCTTTTATGTTTTGCTTGGAGGGCCTTCTTAGGTGTAATAAGATTCTTGAAGGTGTGTTACAAGTATGAGATTTGAGAAACACTTAGAATAGTCATCCTTAAATGACTTGAACGAGTAAGTCTTCTACTTCCTTGCTCAGAAGGTCGTCTTCGTAAGATCATCCTAGGAGAACCACTGAGTTTGCTTATTGTGATTTAAACATAGATCTGGATCCAAGCTACATTTTTTGTTTTGTTTTGTTTTAAAATATTTTCTCTGCCAAGCTCATTTGAACTCTTGAGTACTTACGGATACTTTTGTTAAAGACCAAATTTTAATCTGTAAAAGTTTGGTGATTTAAGTTTTATTGGCAGATTTTTTAAAAAAAGATCTTCATTCTCTAGAAATTGCTGACTTTAGGTCCATTTTACTGTGAATGAAGAATAGGAGTGATGAGAGATTTTTTAAATCCAGATTATTTGATTAGGATCATTTGATTAGCATGCTGTGATATAATCCGTTGCCTCCTTTTCTCCTTTAAGGAAGGTTTTCCTGTTTAATCGTCTGGGGAAAGTGTGTGGAAATATTTGCTAAAAAAGTCTTTCTTTGAGGCCAAGCCACCTGTCTTGGTTTCTTTCTACTAAGAGCCATAATGTTAACTACCAGTATGTAGCATTACTTCTAGTTGTTAATTGCTTTATGTTTGTACCTAGATTCAGTCTATGCTTCTGAGAAAACATCTAGTATGTTCATGATCAGTTATTTTTGAGAGCTTAGTTGTTAAACAGTATTTCCATTTCTTAGAGATAGTCATCTTTGATGAGTAAGACTCAAGAATCACTAGGTTTAAAATTTTATGGCTACTTTAGGGTAGAATAGTTTCTGCAGTTCTCAGACTCTGATTATTTTGAGGATATGGTTCCGGGTAGATTTTCTCCAGCTATTTCATATCTCAAAATGTTGAGCTTCAGTGCAAGCTGAATTGAGAGTTGAACCAAGTACCCTTCTAATCCAGTATGAGGCCATTCCACTTTGGTCCAGTGCCTTTCAGTGCGTTATCAAAGGGAATCCTAAAATGGTGTTGCCTTTATTTTCCAGGGAGTAGATTCTTTTGAGGGATATGCCCTATCTCATTTTTTATAGTGTGCTACCCCTGGTATACAAAGATAATGATAATAAATCACTGCCATAGAACCTTGTTTTTCTAGAAACACTGCTCATTTGTATCGACCTACCCACCAAATAGGTCTCTTGTCCCATCCTTCCTGTAGTCATTGTAGGTTCACAGGTTGGGTGGTCTAGTTTAAGGATTACCATCCTCGAATTATCCAAGGAAACTGAATACATGTTAGCTGTGTTGTATTTCAAAGTTAAAAATCCATTTTTGTGGGGGAAGGGTGTGGTATAAAGGGGGGTATTTGTAATAGAAATTTTGAAGGTAAAATAAAATATCCTGTCTTCCAGATGGTAAACATCTTACTTTTACAAGTTTATTGCAGGTATCTTTTTGACTATGCCCATCTGGAAAAGGGAAATTTTACATTGTCCCATGGTGCTCCTCATGCATATATGGAGGTTAAGGAATATAAGGTGAAATATTTCTACTTGTGGTTTGGTGGTAACTGGTTAATAGTTACTCACTAGCTATTATGCAAAATTAGATTAGTTCAGATCTTTTTTAGAGCCTTTTGGAAGAAGCAGTTTTATTCTGACTAGGGCAGAATCTTTTTTGGTGATAGTTTCTATAGTTCTCCTCATCATTAAGTCATTTTACTGGCATTTTATTCAACGCTAGCAGATTGGGAAGATGATGAATTTTAGGTTACTAAGGTAAATGAAAGCAATTATCTGCAAAATCACTTAATTTTTTTGTAGAGGGGGCTTGGCTAAGACTAGCAGATAATAGCATGAAGAAATGCTGTTTTTTTCTTCCAGTTTTCAAAACTCCTTACTACACTATTTCGCTTGATCTTTATAGTAACTCTGTGAGAGGGGGTTAGAGGGAAGGAAATGCTTTTTTTTTCTTTCTAAAGGCAGACCTCATCTTGTCACAGGTAGCTCTCTGTGAATAGTTGCCTAAATTCTGCTTTGCAAAGATTACAGAAAAGAGGCTCTGAGAATCTTTTGTGCAAGCCTTTCCATTTTTTTCTGACAACTAGGTAACTTCTCCCAGGATGGATCAGGAAGGATGTATATGGTTAGTGGCCGCATTCACAGAAGCATCCTCGGCTTGGCCTTGTCCCTAAGCACTTGTGCCAGTGCTTCCAGCTGTTGATCTTGTTTATCTGCTGTCACTGTGGAATGGAATTTTCTGCATTACCCAGACTTGCCTTATTTAAGCAGTAAGCCTTTTTATTTTAGCCATTTTGGGGATGGAGTTATTAATGTGTATATCAGAGAACATACTAGATACAGTGTTTTTTTGTGTGTGCCAACCTGTCTTTGGATGTCAGGGGCTGCTAAGGTTTTGCAGACTGCTATGGTTTTGAATGTTTACCTTTTTTTCTTTTTTACACAGTACCTTTCAGTATCCTCCCTTTCTGAGAGGTCACTTCGTGTGTACCTCCCCTTGTAGTTTCTTCTTCGCTTTCTGATTCGTTTTTCCAACTGCTTGGGCAAGAAACCCAGATAACCAGACTTAGAACTACCTTTAAAACACAAGGACAAATTGGGACAGGTCCCAAGAAACTTTCCTGTAAAGTATTGAAAAGGCCTTCAGTGCTTTGGTGTCTGACATCTGTTTGACTGCTTAGAATGTTTCCTGATTCTTTGCTGAGTTCAGGTAGTTGAAATAGGGAGAAGTGGGTCAGATTCATATTTTCCGCCTTTGAAAGATTTTGAAAGATTTTGTTGCTTCCATCTCAGTGCTGCTCGTACAAAAACTGGGGTTACAGGGGTTACTAAATTATCATCAGTAGTCAGAGGCATGCCTTGCCTAGAGGATACCAGCAAAAAAAAAAAAAAAAAAAAAAAAAAAATCCTAAATGAACAACAAAAAACAAACCTTAGGAAATGAGAGGGTTGTTTTTGTTTTGTTTTGGTGTCTCCTTTTGGGTCCTATCTTGGGGCTTTCCTTCTCTACAGATATTTTTGACCTATAGGTGCCTTTATGAGAATTGAGGGTCTGATATCCTGCCCCAAGGAGTAGCTAAAGTAATTGCTAATGTTTTCAGGGATTTTAACATCAGACTTGAATGAATGAATGAAGCATTTTCCTCCCTGCCCCCTCTCCCTCCCACCCTCCTTCCCTCCTTCCCTCCCTCCCTCCCTCCCTCCCTCCCTCCCTCCCTCCCTCCCTCCCTCCCTCTCTCCCTCTGTCTTTCATAGGAAGGACTGAGGTGAAGACAATCATTTCTGTCTATTGATGTGGATAGTTTTCAGTGTATTTAAGATGCTTTCACAATAAGTCTCAGAGCCCATGTTCTTATTCAGCCTAAAACTGGTGGCTCTGGGCTGGCACCAGGTACACTCTGGTTTGCACTCTGCCACTGATTTGATGTATGACCTTGAGCAGGTCATTTCCCTTCTCTGGGCCTCAGTTGCCTCGTCTGTAAAATGAGGGAGTTGGACTAGATGTGTTCTAGCTCCGAAATTTAAGTGACCTTGCCTACCTCGCAGCAGTTTTTGATTTCTTCCTTAGTTTTGCTCTGCTGTTTGAAGGGGCTTTTTACTTATTTCCATGTTATTCAAATGAGATTAGGCTTGATATTTTATTACTATTCTCCAATGGACAAGAAGTTACATAGTATGTCCTTGAGACTTAAATTTAACCAAAGGCCTAGCACCACCTTGCAATAAATACTTAGAAAAAGAAAAAAAAAAAAAAACAAACTGAGAGGAGGGGAAAAGCCTTCATTCTCTTTTCCCATCATCTAGATTAAAGGTTTCTTAAGGCTTTTTTTTTTTGAGTCATGGCATTCTACCTTTTGGGCTGGTGTGTGTGTGACAGCATCCTCTTAATGCTGTGTGCTGGTGATTTTTTTTCAACTAAAATGAAATTGAAAACTTATGTAAATGCCTAATGATATTAGAGGTCATTACTTCTGGTCTTTGGTTTCTTATCTCTTTTATAAGTTGAAAACAGGGGAATTCCTCTGAACCACATCAATTAAAATGGTTCATATGATAGAAGAAAACCATACCAGTGGATGATCATTCACTTTATTCTTGGCTCTTGTTGGGTCCATTTTGATTAGAATACTTTTGGGTGGAGCATTCCTTTCAGAGTACTTTTCTGGCCTATTCTTAGATGAGTATCATTAATGAACTTGTCTTTTTCAAGGACCTTGAGGACCTTCCTTGGGGGTGGGTTAAGGGTTGGGGGGTTGGGGAGTCCTGGTAGAGGCCAGCTCTGTGATAGCTGGAGAGGAAGGGATGAAACCAACTGCTGTTGCTATGGCTGCTTGTCATTGATAGAAGGACTCATGGGCTTGGATTGGTTGAAAGGCTAAACATGGAGTTGACAGACTTCCTCCACATATTGGGTTCTGGCCAATGCCTTGGACATGTGATTTAAGGGAAAAGTGTGAATGCTTGTAGATGATAAAAACCTGGTGGGCTGCTGAACCATTGGAGGAAGTGACTGTGGGGTGGGGACTTATTTGGTCATGGTATTTCCCAACTCTGTCTCCTCCCCTAAAATCAGAGGAATGCAGCTATGCCAAAACCCAGAGAAGAGCCACACTTAGCTTCTGCTTTTGGGAAAACTGGTCAGCTAAAGCTCCGGTAGTTCCTTTGTGGCTTTCTGTATACTTTTGCCTGGTTGAAGTCTGTGGCTAAGAAATAGTTGAACCTTTCCTGAGAACTCTGTAACAAAGTATGTTTTTGATTAAAAGAGAAAGCCAATTAAATCATTATGTGCTCATTCTTTTTCTTAAGCTTGTGGATGTCTTGAATCTGAAAAGAGTTCCTGATCACTTAGAGAATTCTCAAACTTGAGGACAACAGTTTGCCTTCGCTGCTTTGTGACCGTTGAAATGGAAAATACAGCATTTCAGATATGCCCACGGAAGAACAGTCCCCATTCTCTTCTCATTTCTAAAAGGCGAGGGTGGAGAGATGGCAGTAGAAGAGGTGGATGTTAGAGGATTATGAGAACCAAGACGCTTAAGGGAGAGGGGGACACTGAAAACTAGAGACCCTGTCATCGCCCATCTAAGGATTAAGGAAAGCTGTTTCTCCCTTCCCCCCCAGCTGCCTCTTCTGTGAAATGGGGGTCAAGGTAGCGGGGAGGGGGTCAGATAAGGTGGCTCTATGGCAATCGATTATAAATTTCATGAGCAAATCAATATCTTCTTCCTGATCCTGCTGACGTAAATTCCAGGGACGTTTATTAGGCTGAGAGACTTGTTCTCACCTGATCTAAAGTTTACAGGATTTTATTTTAGACTAGAACTTGAAGGGGGTACTCGTTTGGCATTCTTTGGGGGAAATATAAACCTTTCTTTGTAAAGCACTGCAGTATGAAGGGCAGTTGTATGTATTCATCTCTGCTCTCTGCTCTTGACCCTTGACTCTTTATGCTTATCCTGCCTCATCAAAACTCTCACAAACCTCAAATCCCCTCAGACCCTTCTTACCCTGTGATAAATTGCAGTGCCCTTTCCCCTCACCCCTTTCTGTTCTAAAAGAATTTTTTTTCTTTTAGCTCTGGCCATACTTTGGGGGTGGCACCCACTTCTGTATTTTGATGTTGGTCTGTTGAGCCACCACTTGGAGCTCATGTTGGACGAGCTGGATGTTGGAGCCCTCCAGATGGATGGACAGAATGGGTTCAGAAGGTCAGAGAACTTGTCTCCGGCAGATGTACCTTAAAAGAGTGGCTAAAGGAGGTTCTCTAAACAGAAAGGAAATGATTAAAAAAAAAAAATCTCAGGAAGAAGGAAAAAACATGGTAAGCATAAATATGGACAAATACAGTAGACTTTCCTTTTCATCTTAATTTTTCTAAATTTATTTTTGATCGCTGAAATCAAACATTGCTGAAATCAAAGCAAAAATCATATCACTGCCTAACGTAATTCTAAATATGTATAGAGGAAATATTTGAAACTACCGAAAAAGCTTTATAAAGAGAGACAAGTACTACATATAAAATGGAATTCTAAAAAAAAGTTCAAGTAACTTAAAATGAGGCAGGTATAAAAAACAGAAGCAAAAAATAGAATGAGAAAATAAAATGGCAGACTTAAGCTTTAATGTGTCAATAATTAAATGTAAATGGTCTAAATATACCAATTAAAAGTCATTGGCAAGTTATTGGCAGGTTAAGAAACATGATCCGACTATATACTGCCTACAGGAAACGTTTCAAATATAATGATGTAGACAAGCTGAAAGAAAAAGTATGGAACATCTATATTAAGTAAAAATTAAAGAAAAGCAGGAGTGGCTATTTTAATATCAGATAAAAGATTCCAAAGCAAAAAACAAAAAAACAAAGGGACATTATATAATGATAAAAAGGCCAATCCATCAAGAAGATACAGTAATCCTGACTGTGTGTATACCAAACCAGGAAGCTGCAAAATGTGTGAAGCAAAAAGTGATAGGACTGAATGGAGAAATAAATCTGCAACTGTAGTTGGGAACTTCAACATCTTTTTAAACAACTGATAGAACAACTAAAGTCATCAAAGATGTAGAAGCCATCCAACAACACTACCAAACTGCATATGCTTTTCTTTAAAAAAAAAAAACAACGTAATGTCTATTTGAGGGGGAAGGAAGGGCAGAGAGAGAGAGAGAGAGAGAGAGAGAGAGAGAGAATCCCAAGCAGGCTCCATGCTGTCAGCACAGAGCCCAACACAGGGTTCAATCTCACGACTGTGAGATCATGATCTGAGCCAAAATCAAGAGTCAGATGCTTAACTGACTGAGCCACCCAGGCACCCCTAAAATGCACATGCTTTTCAAGTGAAAACACAACATATACCAAGATAGACTATATCTTGGATAGACCCAAAACTCAACAAAGTTTTAAAAATTGAAATCATAACAGAGTATTCTGACCACAGTGCAATCAAACTGGGAATAAATAATAAAAGGAAAATCTCCAAACACATAGAAAAAAGAAACAACACACTTCTAAACAATCTATGGGTTAAATAAGTAATTTCAAGGGAAATTAAAAAAACAAAAACTAAGCTGAATGGAAAGTGAAAATATATTGATATTTGTGAGATACAGCTAATGCAATAATGAAAGGGAAATTTATGGCACTAAATGCAAACATATAAGAGGAAAAATCTCAAATCAGCACCCCAAGCTTCAACTTCAAACACCTAGAAAAACCCAAAACAAGCAAGTAAGCAGAAGGAAGGAAATAGCAGAAATCAATATAGTTGAAACAGAAAAACAATAGAGAATATTAATGAAACAAAGAGCTGGTTCTTAGAAAAGATTAGTAAAATCAACATACCTCTAGCAAGATTGACAAAAGAGAAGATACAAGTTACCAGTATGGGGAATACCACTTCTAGACTCTGGAAACATCAAAAGGATAATAAGGGAAAACACAAATTTGTCAACTTCCATGATTTCGATATCTAATTTTCACAATTTGTTGAAAAGCAAACTATCACAACTCACCCAATATGAAATAAATGATTTGAATGGCTCTATAGCTATGAAGGAAATTAAATTCATAATTACAAATTCCCCAAAAGAGGGGCACTTGGCTGGCTCAGTCAAAACAGCAAACGACTCTTGATCTTGGGGCTGTGATCCCGAGCACGTGTTGGGTATAGAGATCACTAAAAAAATAAATAAAATTAAAAATTAAAAAAAAAATCCCCAAAATGAAATCTCTAGTCCCAGGTGGTTTCACTGGAAATTCTACCAAAGAAATTTAATACCAACTATCCAGTCTTTTCCAGAAGTGAACACTTCTTAATTCACTTTATGAAGCTAGTATTCTCCTGCTACAGAGCCAAAGACAATGCAAAAAATATCCCTCATGAATATGCATGCAAAGAGATCCTTAACGAAATATTAGCAAAATGAATTCAGCAATATATAAAACATACAGTGTTTGCCAGGGACTGAAGAGGGGATGGGCTGTGAGGTCACTGGATGTGAATGTAAGAGAGGGATCCTTGTGGTGATGGAAATGTGTACCTTGACTGTACCTTGTGTTACTGTCCTATAGTTTCTATAGCCTCCCCAGTAGTTTCTATGGGGGGTTTCTCTGTATAATTCGTACAGCTGCGTGTGATCTATATATTGTTTCAAAATAAAAAGTTTAACTTGAAAAAGTCATTACTGAGTGGGTCCAGCTCCAGGATTGGGGTTTGGACCCCTAACAGAGTGTGCACCCAAGCAGCTGCTGCCTCCCATTTCTCCTGAGCTAAGGCGAGAGGGGTCTTGAGTGGCGAACCCTGCAAAGTTCCCATGGGAAGCATACAGTTCTTAGAACCCACTGTTCAGTCTCCCTCCCCGCATTCTACATCCTCTTTTAACTGTCCCTCATCTGATGCTTAATACTATATTGTCCACTTAAAACATTTGTTCAGAGGGTAGATCTCAGTGTTTAGTGTTATCACAGTAAAATAAAAAAAATTTAAGTCATTTCTACAATATTTATAATGAAATAGTCAATGATCTTTTAAGAAATTAAAAAGCAGGGGTGCCTGGGTGGCTCAATAGGTAAAGCGTCCAGCTTCGGCTCAGGTCATGATCTCATGGTTCGTGAGTTCGAGCCTCACGTCGGGCTCTGTGCTGACGGGGTGGAGCCTGGAGCCTGCTCCGGATTCTGTGTCTCCCTCTCTCTCTGCCCCTCCCCTGCTCGCTCTCTGTCTCTCTCAAAAATAAATAAACATTAAAAAAAAAAAAAGAGCAAGTATTTTAATCTATACTTAATGATTTCTGGTGACTTTCATCCTTTTGTGTAGATTTGAGTTTCCATTTAGCATATCTTCTTTATGCCTCAAGAATTTCCTTATTTCTTACAGCACAGCTCTGCTGGCAGTATGTTTCCTCAGGTTTTGTTTGAGAAAGTTTTGGCTTCATTTTTGAAAATTCCACTGGATAAAGAATTCTACGCCAACAGTTTTTTCTTTTAGCACTTTAAAGATTTTATTACATTGTTTTGTGGGTAAAGCTGAATTTGCGTGTCAACTGAAAGAATGTGTCACTAAGAGAAGTAACACGGGGAATTAGGTCTACTGAGCAGGAATCACCTCTCCAAAAACAAATAACCAAAGTGCCTAGGGCTGGACAAGGCTTCCATTGCAACGCCTGTGTTAGTGACTGGAGCAGGAAACGCAGTCTTCATTGCTAAGCTCAGAACATCCCCTCCAAAACCAGCTTTTCACCCAAGCAGGGCTGCCTCTTCCAGACCACAGGGTCCAACCAGCACACTCCATGCTGATGCAAGTAACCCAGGATCCCTGGGGGCTTACCAGGAGGCCAGAGGCCAAGAGGAGGAGGGGACTGGAGTTCTTGCTCATGGCTTATTTGTCACTCTCTGAAGTCTTCCTGTTGCGCGTACTTGACACCTCAGCTAATAAACGGGGCGGGGGGGGGGGGGGGGGCGGGTGTCACACTTCTACATTCCCACCTGCTTGGAACTATTTCTGGCTTTGCTATTCAGTTTCATGGGTTTGCCTATTCCTTTGTTATTAACATACTATTTAAATTCCTATGGCTTTATAATTTAACACATGTGATGTAATATATGGTATGTCAATATTTAATAATATATTTAGAATCTCTGAATAGGTCAGAATATATTTTAAATCTTGCAGGGCTAATGCATTCTCGTAGAAGATCCTAATGCACATAGAGTACAGTATTAGAAACTTTTTTAAAAAAATGTTTTATTTATTTTTGAGAGAGAGAGAGAGAGAGAGACAGAGCATGAGAGGGGCAGAGAGAGAGAGAGGGAGACACAGAATCTGAAGCAGGCTCCAGACTTTAAGCTGTCAGCACAGAGCCCAATGCGGGGCTCAAACTCACAAACCGTGAGATCATGACCTGAGCCCAAATCAGATGCTTAACCCACTGAGCCACCCAGGCGCCCCTAGAAACTTCTTTGCTGCTTACCTCCTACTTCATTTCTCTCCCTAAAGCTAACTAACTCTCCACAGATGTTTTATATCCTTCGATATTACCAATGTTTTTTCAATGTATATTTATACACACAGTTTATTTTCTGCCCACACCAATGAAATTATAATACAACATTTTGTTAGCTATAAGATGTCATCAATAATAATATACACACATACTACCAAGAAGAGAATATACTGTAGGTAAACTGACACAGTGCTTGCTTTTCACTTATTTTTTTAAATGTTTATTTTTGAGAGAGAGAGAGTGGGCAAGGGAGAGGCAGAGAGAGAGGGAGAGAGAGAAAGAGAGATTGAGAGAATCCCAAGTAGACTCTGTGCTGTGAGCATAGAGCCCTATGAGGGGCTTGAACTCACGAACCGTGATATCGTGACCTGAGCTGAAATCAAGAGTCAGACGCTCAATCAACTGAGCCACCCAGGAGCCCCTTCACTTAAAATTTTTATTTTATATTTATTGGAAGTTTAGACTTATTTACACATAAGAAATTTTTTTTTTTTGTATTATATCTCATGTCCATACATTAAACGGAAACATAAATAAGTTGGTTCAGGTGTTTGCTAAATTTCTGAATGTTCAGAATCTGATTTCTGAATCTCTTCTGACCCCAAACTGCCCATGACCGGTTTATACACTGTATCCTCCTGTGCATCATCAAGAACCTTGTGATGCAGCATTTCTTAAAAGACTACTTTGCTACTGTCTCAGGGAGTTTCTTCCAGGCTGCTAATCCCTTCCCCAGTTGTTGATACTAGCACTTTCTTGGTCTACCCAGGAGTTAACAGAAAGTTGTTAGGTGGTAGGGGTCATGTTCTTCCATCAAATAGTCCATAAGTGTTTATTTTTTTTATTTGAAGAGAGACAGAGCACATGTGCAAGTGAGCAGGGGAGGGACAGAGAGAGAATCCCAAGTAGGCTCCATGCCATCAGCACAGAGCCCAACACGGGGCCTGATCTCACAAACCGTGAGATCATGACCTGAGCCCAAATCAAGAGTCGGATGCTTAAGAGCCACATGGGTGCCCCCTTAAATGGTTTTGTTAGCTGAAATTTTCAGGGTTTATGTATGCTCGGGCAACATAGCTACATCTCAGCTGGTACTGGGCCAATAGCACTTAAAACAAGCCATTCATTGTAAGGTGAATGTGTTGAAATGTGTTAAGATGTGTGTCTCAGAATCAACTGATAAAATATGACATGTCCGTATTTTTCTGCAACTTCCTTTTCTCACCTAATGACATGTGCAAGAGATCTTCTCATGTTCATTCATATAGACCCGCTGAAGATTTTACATGTAAACACTGCGGTATTTTACAGTATATTCCATATACTGCAGTCTGTCTAAACCCTGTTCTAACCCGAAAAACAATCCACTGAAGTAATGGGCAGAACACATGAACAGACACTTTCCCAAAGAAGACATCCAGATGGCCAACAGACACATGAAATGATGCCCAACGTCGCTCATCATCAGGGAAATACAAATCAAAGCCACACTGAGATACCACCTCACACCGGTCAGAGTGGCTAAAATGAACAAATCAGGAGACTATAGATGCTGGCGAGGATGTGGAGAAACGGGAACCCTCTTGCACTGTTGGTGGGAATGCAAACTGGTGCAGCCGCTCTGGAAAACAGTGTGGAGGTTCCTCAAAAAATTAAAAATAGATCTACCCTATGACCCAGCAATGGCACTGCTAGGAATTGACCCAAGGGATACAGGAGTGCTGATGCACAGGGGCACTTGTACCCCAATGTTTATAGCAGCACTTTCAACAATAGCCAAATTATGGAAAGAGCCTAAATGTCCATCAACTGATAAATGGATAATGGAAGATGCGGTGTATATATACAATAGAATACTACTTGGCAATGGAGAAGAATAAAATCCCACCATTTGCAGCAACGTGGATGGAACTGGAGGTTATTATGATAAGTGAAATAAGTCAGTCAGAGAAAGACAGATACCATATGTTTTCATTCATAGGTGGATCCTGAGAAACTTAACAGAAGACGATGAGGGAAGAGAAGGGGGAGAAAAGTTACAAACAGAGAGGGAGGGAGGAAAACCATAAGAGACTCTTAAATACAGAGAACAAACTGAGGGTTGATGGGGGGGGGGGAGAGGGGAAAGTGGGTGATGGTCATGAGGAGGGCACTTGTTGGGACGAGCACTGGGTGTTGTATGGAAGGCAATTTGACAATAAATTATATTTTAAAAAGTAAATAAACCCTGTTCTAGTATAGATACCTGTCTTGTTTCTAAATAGTATGAAACTGCTACCCTAATTATCTTTCACCATGGATATTTCTCTAGGATAGATATTTAGAAGTAAAATTGTTGTTGGGGTGCCTGAGTGGCCCAGTCGGTTAAGCGTCCAGCTTCAGCTCAGGTCAGGTCAGGTCCTGGTTCATGAGTTTGAGCCCCGTATCAGGCTGTGTGCTGACAGCTCAGAGCCTGGAGCCTGCTTCAGATTCTGTGTCTCCCTCTCTCTCTGCCCCTCCCCGCGCATGCTCTGTCTCTCTCTCTCAAAAATAAACACTAAATAAAAATTTTTTTTAAAGAAGTAAAATTCTTGGATTGAAGTGCCTGCCCACTTAAAATTCTGAATTGTCCCCCAGAAGGCCTTATCATTTGCAAGTCTTAACAAATATTTGAGTGTCTATATTCCTCATCCTTGCCCACAATGGACTTTATCAACTTAGAAATTGTGCCAATAACACTGGATTAAGAGTGATCTCTTGGGGCACGTGGGTGGCTCAGTCGGTTAAGCGTCCAACTCATGGTTTCGGCTCAGGTCGTGATCTCACAGTTTGTGAGTTTGAGCCCCACATCAGGCTCTGAGCTGGCAGCGCAGAGCCTGCTTGGGATTCTCTCTCTCCCCCTCTCTCTGCCCCTTCCCTGCTTGTCTCTCTCTCTCAAAATAAATAAAATATGAAAGAAAAACAGAAGAGTGATGTTGTGATTTACTTTGCATTTCCCTGATTACTAATAAGATAAAAAGCTTTTGTATATTTATGGTCCACTTACTTTTTGGTGAGTTGTGTGTGCCTAATCTAGTTGTCATTTTAAAATTTATCAGTAGCAGCTTTTATCTACTCTGTATCTGGATATTTATCCTTTGCCTCTTGTATATCTTTAAACGCTTTCTCCCAGCCTGACCCTTGCTGCTTTCACTTTTGTTATTGTTCCCAATGTTTACTTGAAACTTTGAGTTGATGGAGTCAAATCTCTCAGAAATTTCCATTACAGCTTCTCTATAGCTTGCTTAGGAAAGCCTTCCCAATTCAAAGTTTACATAAATATTTTTCTACTGTTTTGTGATACTGTAGTACTTCACAGGCTGTTGGTTATCTACTTATCTTAGTCATTTAATTCAGTTGTAATTTATATATGATGTGAGGTTTCGAGATCTTTCATTTTTTCCAAAGGGATACCTACCTGATTCAACACCATTTATTAAATAAGACATTTAGTCACTGATTTATTTCTTGGTGTGCCTCTTGTATCATGCACAAAACGTCCACACGTGTGTGTGTTCAGTTCTGGGCCCATTATTACATTCCATTGATCTGATTAATTTATCTGTATCCTTGCGTCAATACCAGGAACGTTCTTCTGGCTTTAAAATATTCTTTAATGCCTCCAGGGTACATCTCCCCTCATTGCTTTTCTTTCTCTGGGTGTAGGAGCAGGCGTGTCCTGCCATTAGAGCTACCTACAGCGGATTTGAGGGAACACCCTGTCGTGGCAGGTGCCCAGAGAATTGACGACTGGTATTAGTTTTCCATTGCTGTGTAACAAATTATCACATACAGAGCAGATTAAAATAACACCCGTTTGTTAACTCAGATTTTCCGTGGTTCAGGAGGGAGTCTAGCACATTTTAGCTGGTTTCTGTGACATAGAACATAACCTAATCAAAACCAGCGTCTTCACAGTCTCAGGGATTATTCAGAGAAGGTACACCTGGAGTGCAGGAAATGTTGGGGTCCACCTTACAATTCTGCTTTTCACGTCACCTGAAAGGGGTGCAAAAGAGACGTCTTACATCGGATAAGAAGTTATACTTGATCACTATTCTGTGCTGGGCACAGGCATTTTGTGTGTGTGTGTGTGTGTGTGTGTGTGTGTAAAGTACCTCCAAAGAAGCCCAGGTAGAGTTTCCACAAGGAGCTCATAGTCTGATAGTCTTAGCAGTTAAAGGGTACTGGGCCACATGACTTTCTCGATGTCTTCTCTTTCCCAAGGAAATGTCTCCAGCAACCTCATCTATTTCTCATAGGAAATGGCCTCTAGACTTCTCTCCATTACTTGTCTCCTGCTGAGCAGGAGTGGAGAAAACAGGGCAAAGACACAAATTTGCTTCAGGCCAAGGCAGCAGGCAGGCAGGGCCTTAACTGAAGGGCCACCAGGGTCACCAGCCTTCTGTGAAGGAAGCTGGAGGATCAGGGAAAACTTCCTGAGGGAGATGGACTTTGAACTTGGCATTGAACACTGAGGAGAATCTCAGCGGGACACAGGAAGGGTGATTCCAAGACTGGCACAGCAAGGCATGGATGTCGAAGCCTGTGGGCATTTCCTGGAAGGGCCAGGAGCAGTGTGCAGGGAGCCCCGAGGGCGAGGAGCCGGGAGGAACGCAGAGGCCGGTCCGGCCTACGAAAAGGCAGAGGAGTTCGACTTCTGTGAGGATGCCAGATCGGCTTGACTTGTTTTGACATTAGAATGTTTTTTTGCCACTGCCTGGGAGGGAGAGGCTATATTCCAAGGTAATATTCCATGTCAACACCTAACATGAAGAGAGCGAACGAGAAACACGGGAACTTAGGCCTGAAGTAAACGCGAGCATTCCCGAGACCCCCAAAGCATCACTGATGAACTAATGAACAGGAGTCACGGCTGAACCAAGTACCTCTTTGGAAGGCGGCATCACCTCATAAACGCTGCCAGCCCTTTGCTGGCTGTGACAAACCAAGCCCTGGGAACTTCGGTTTTAACTGAGTCAGACCACAAGCACTGGTTATGGGCTGAGTTGTGTCCCTCCCCAAAAGATATGCTGAAGTCCTAACTCTTGGGACCTGTGATTGTGACCCTCTTTGGAAATAGGGTCCTTGCAGATGTGATCTGGTTAAGACGAGGTCATTGGGTGGGGCCCTGATCCAATTGGACCAGTGTCCTTATACATGGAAGAGGAGAGACAGGCTGACACACGAGGAGAGGGCCACGTGAGGACGGAGGCAGAGACCCAAGACACGCATCTACAAGCCCAAGAACGCAGAGCATCGCCAGAGGCAAGGAAGGGTTCTCCCCTACAGGTTCCAGAGGGAGCACCCGGAGTTTGGACTTCTGTGACAGAACCGTGAAAGAGTAAGCTTCCGCTGCTTTGAGCCACCTGGTTCATGGTGCTTTGTATGGCAGCTGTAGGAAATTAATACAACGTTCATCTGTCCATTCTTCAAACGTGTCACGTGTGCCTGCTGAGCCAGGCTCTGTACGGGGTGAGAGGCTGGCAGCACGGGCCACGGTGTCCCTAAGGGAACCCACCGAGAATGGGAGCCTCGATCGGGAAAGACAAAGGCTGAGGGGCATATGGGACGGGATGGCAGCGAGGCTGCGAAACCACCCAGGACAAGTTAGAGCGGCAGGACTTTGCTGATCGCTTCCTGGGGTCCTGGAGGTGCCATTGTTTGGCTCACCGAGGACCAGCAAAAAGGGGTGCTCAGGCAGGAGGGGGAGTAATGTGCAAAATGTACCCAGGGTGAAGCGCCTCTGTGGTAATCTTTGCACAGTTTACATAAATCAGTAGCTGCCAGGAGCTGGAGCCTGTCTGTCCTAGCGGAGGGTCTTGGTGACTGTCAGATCTTACACCTTCAGCAACTTCTGTAACTTCTTTAAGTTTCAGTTTCTTTACCTGTACAACACTGACAGGCAGACTTAACGTCTGAGGTTTGACATGGGGCGAAAATGAGAACGAGTGTAACTGTACTTAAAAATGTGCCTGGTGCACAGGAAGGGAAAACCAGTATGTTTGGGGGATGCCCCTTTACCCTTTTGATGCCCAGTGTGTCACTGTACCCACTGGAAGAGGGCTGCTTTGAGGTCCTCCTTCCTGCACTGGCACTGGTGACCTCCTCCCCTCACCGGTGCAGCCCCTGCCATCTGGGACGTGTCCTGGGAGCCCCTAATCTGGCCCCAGGGGGACCGTTGCTCCAAGCTTTGGGGCTCCGGCTGCCGGATTTCAGGTACAGGGCAAAACCTTTGCCAGGTGACAGACAGCATGAAGCAGAGGACCCCTGGGTCTCCTGGAGGGGGGTGGGGGGGGGAGGAGGGAAGGTCTTTTTCAGCACCGGCTTTGAATTCCCACAGATCTGTAGATAGGAGCCAGGCGAAGGGGTTGGGTAGATGGGTGTTTACTGGGAGACCAACAGGTAGTCAGGGGACAGGTATCCTGGGGGGATGGCGGGGGAGACCGGCGTCAGAGGCGTGGCCCGTGGGTCCCTGGCACGGAGCCGGCTTGTCTCCAGGAGGGGCGGAGGAACGGGGACCAGCGGCCTGGGGCGAGCTGGCAGGGGACAGAGGAACGCAGTCCCAGGGCAGGCGGTGGCGGGAGTGGATGGAAGGAGGGAAGGGCCCACCCGGGAATAAGTAGAGAGGCCTGGAGGCGCCTCTCTGGGCTTTCCGCTTCCTGAGACGACCACTAGGTGTCGCCATTGCCCCGCGAAGCCAGCCGGAGCGGCGGTCCTTTGAGGCTCCTCCCTCTCCTCCTTCCCCGGCACTTCCCAAGTTAGACTTGGTCCTGCAAAGAGGACACGCGCCGAGTCCCAGCCTTGAGTCGGATGCCAGAGGCCTGTGCAGAGTGAAGCGGGCCAAGCCCACCTGCTGACCCCTGAGGCCTGGGAACCAGACCGACTCTGATGCTCTTGATACCCGAATTTTTGCATGTTAAGGATGTTGACTTTGATGCTGCAAAGGGCTCCTTGGGAGATTACCTGTGTGACAGCGGTCGTATTTAGTCTACAAGACCCTGGGTCCTGCAGATGAACTAAGCCAGGCCCTTACTTGCCAAGGATCTGGAAGGTGGTGGTGTAAGCTCTGCTCAGGACAGAGACCCCCCTCCCTGGGACCGTCCAACTTGGAGGCCTGCGGGTGTCCTGGGCCCCTTCCCTTCCTGGGGCCCAGGGGGCGCTCCTCAGGAGTGTTGGGTCAGAAGCTTCCCCGCCCCATGCTAGTGGCTTGGGTTTCAGAACATCAGAAGGAAAGTTGTTACCCCCCACCCAGCATCGGCTCTCCAAAGAGCCCCTGTGGCTGAAAGGCTGCGGGAGCCCCCCTGAACATGGGGAGCTGAAGCCAAAGAGGAAATTCTACAGCCAGGCCCAGGTGGCATGAAAATAACGACGACGAGGACCAGGAAGACTTACATTTAGTAAGCACTTACTGTAAGCCAGGCACTGTTGTAAGCACATTACCTACAATCACTGTCTTAATCCTCATGAAGACTTTATAAAGGAATCTGATCACTTTCGTGCAGATGGGGGGTGGGGGTGGGTAGTGAGGCACAGAGATCTTAAGTCTCTCTGTGACTCAGTTTCCTGAAAAGCCAACAGTTTTGAAGGAAAGTGCCCTAAACACCCCATGTGAAGAGAGTTAACTGACCTGTGGCTCCAGAGGAAAGATCCCGCCACCCCTCCCCCCACCATGTGAGCCATAAATTATTCTACTGAAATAGAAGGCAACTTCATGGTGAATAAGTGGCAAAGTGTAAGGGTGAGACCGGGAAAATGTTTTTTTTTTTTTTTTTTTTTGGGGGGGGTGCAGGTTGTATACTCTGCGGTGGGAAGTGAGCATTAGAAAAATTGCTGTAGAGCCTGCGGGCTCTAAGGAGCTGCCCGGGAATTTTTCACTTAAAGCGCCCCCTGGTGGTAAGGGCGCGCAGTGCCGCCGCCTTGGCAAAGTTCCTCGGAGGTCAGCCCTGGAAGGGGTTTCTCACCCTGTTGACCGGAAAGCCTCCTGGCGGCGTGGGCAAGGGGCAGCTTGACCACTAGACACGAAGCTGGAAGGGACACTCGTGGAGTGACTGTCCCGACTGGTGGCCCGCGACAGGCGGGCGTTTGTGGTGTGTGCACCATGTGGTGGAGGTGGTGTTGGGCAAAGGCCGACTTGAAGGGGCTGCTAAAGGGGGATCTGAAACCACAGCAGTCCCAGAACTGCCAACAGTGTGAGAAAGTCCATCACCAGAGGGAAGAGGACATAGCACAAGGCTGGGTCTCACATCTGCCCCTTTCAGAATTTAGAAACTTCTCCCTATTGAGGCAAGGGCTGGTCCCCAGTCACTTCCTTCCAGGCTAGGAGGCCTAGTTCCACTCCAGGGAGGGCCTCTGAGGAAGGAGCTCATCAGACACTTTCCAGAGCCTGGCGCTGGGGGTGGGGAGCAGGACCCTCCCCCTGGGCCTGCAGAGGGCAGATTGAGGGTGTCTGCCCTCCTTAAGAGCTGCCCTTACAGTGAGAACTCACACTCCTGCCTCTGCTGCCCCAGGCATGGCTGTGGGCGCTCACGGAGCCCTCACACTGCCCTTCTGGGTCGGCAAGTCGCTGTGGGGCACGCTGCTCCTGAGAATCATGTACCCCCATCAGCTAGGGTGCAGGAGCTTTCCAGGCTATTGTTACAGCCCCTCACTTTGCTTGCCAGCTCCAAGGCACAAGTTTCCTGGCTGGTGCAGCTGCTCTAATGGTTGGGGGCTCCTCTCAGGCTCCCTGGCAGCCCGACCCTCCCCCACGATGCTGGGCCCACAGTGGCTGCATCTCCCAGTCAGCCAGGGGTCACGGAGGGTCAACCACGGACACACTGACAACCGTCTGTACCCACACCCCATTCTTTTCTTCGCTTTCATTACCTGAGATAACCAACGCTTCCTTATAAAACAGGTTCTGTGTGAGACCATTTTACCCGACTGCAGGCTCGGACACGTGTTCCGAGCTCATTGACCCGAGGGTTGGCCAAACTATCGTGTTCCGCCTGTGAGGTGTAGTAAATGCCTTTTCAATTTACAAGATTTTCAGGTTTATCAGGATGTAACCCCATTGCAAGTGGAAGATACGCCGCAGATGATTAAGTCTCGGAGAGAAGAGACTGAAGAAACAGAATGCAGCTTTTGGTCAGACGCAGGAGGGTTTCCTTTGGAGGAAGCCCGGGAGAAGGAGGCCCAGGGCTCAGAGGTGGTCACCAGCAAGAACTCGCAAGCCTGGCTGCTCAGGTCTGATCCTAGCTCTTCCACTCACGAGCCTCAGTTCTTCTGAAGAAACTGAAGAAAGCTTCAGTTTCTTCTGAGCCTCAGTTCCTCATCTGCAGAATGGGAATAATCACGACCCTCATGCGGCGGGCTGTATAAGGATTAAGTGAATTCGTGTATATGAATAACTCAGCACAGTGCCTGGCTTGCTGAGAGGGCTCTCTGTAAGAGCCAGCTCCCACAGGTGATCCTTGAATAATGTGGGAGGCTGGCAGGGAGGGGGTTAGGGGCACTGACCTCCCTTCCCAACCCTGAACAGATGAAAATCCAACTATGACCTTGATTCGCTCAAAACTTCACTACTAATAGGCTGCTGTTGACTGGAAGCCATAAGTGAAAACATAAAATAAAAAATTAGCATGTATTTTGTATGTTGTATGTGTTATATACTGTATTCTTACAACAAAGGAAACTAGAGAAAAGAAAAAGGTATTAAGCAAATCATAAGAGAAGGGGTGTCTGAGTGGCTCAGTGGGGTAAGGGTCCGACTTTGGCTCAGGTCATGATCTTGTGGCTCATGAGTTTGAGGCCCGTGTCAGCTCTGTGCTGACAGCTCAGAGCCTGGAGCCTGCTTTGGATTCTGTGTCTCCCTCTTTCTATGCCCCTCCCCTGCTTGTGCTCTCTCTCTCAAAAAACAAATAAACATTAAAAAAGAAAATCATAAAAGAAAAATACATTTACAGCACTGTACTTTATAAAAAACCCAAACCTGTAAGGGGAACTGCCCAGTTCTAGCCCGTGTTGCTAAAGGGTCAAATGTATTATTTTTCCTCTGAAGTGAACACTTAGCGAATTTGTGGACACGAGCGGGGAAGGTCCAAGCGGATGTCCAGCCTAATCGTTTCTTCTACAGGTGAGAGCACAGCAGCCGGGAGAGCTGCTCTCCTCGCTCCCACCTGGACCCTGGGCCCAACACCTGCCAACACCTTTCTCTGCCTGCTTGCAGCCAGGTCTGGACTGTTTGTGCAGCTCTCCCGGGCATCTGTGTCTCAGCGGGGGCAGTGCCTGGGAGGGGGCACCATGGCCGGTCTGTGCCTCCGTCCAGGGGCCAGGAGCGGACAGTCCAACTCAGAAGAGTTTAACCCAACAGCAACAAAAAGGTGACGGCCCATGCGAGTGGCAAGTCTGGGGTGCTTTTCAGGTACGGGTGCATCTGGGGCCAGAAAGGATTCTGTCAGGACACGGTGTTTGTGCTTCCCATTTGTGTTTCTTCCGGTGGGTCTCGTTCCCAGGAAGGAATGAGGGGCGGCCACCAGCAGCTACAAGTTTACATTGTCCTCCTGTTTAAAATGTGGGTTTTATTATTATTCAGATGTGGTGAGGCCAACCGATCAGGAGACGATTGCCATTGGAAAGATAGTTTGTTACTCAGGGTCCCCAAGAGGGGGCTCACCACGTCCTGCAGGGCCCGCAGGTCAGGAGGCAGAGGGGGCAGGAGACAAGGGAGGGCAAGAGCCTGTACTATGGACGAGCAGGCTAAGCAGGTTTGGGATTGCTGATTTGGAACAATTTCAGAGAGCTCTGGGGAGGAGGTGTCTGGTCCTGGGCCCTGTGGTGATAAGGGCAGGGAGAGAGTAACAGCCCCGGGTAGGAGGTGGTTGGGGGGGGGGGGGCGGTGTGGGCTCTAGATTGGTCCATCTGCATATGGAAGGCAGGAGAATCATTAGCCAGCTCTACGAGGGGCAATCTTGTCAGCAAGTCCCCAGACAACAAAACATCAGAAATACAGCACAAAAACAAAACAAAACAAAACGTAAAACACCTCCCACCAGTAAGGACGCGCCTCTCAACACCACCAGCTCACGTCTGGGAGATGCTCTGATTGGCCCCCTGATGTCATAGGCTTAACACTAAACGCTGGTAGAGGGTGCCGGGGAAACCGGATCTCCCCTACATTGTTGACCGGATGGAAAATGGTAGGGACACTCTGAAAATGGCTTGGCAGTCTCTTAAAAAACTCAGCAGACACATGACCTGGCAATGGCGCATTTACCCCAGAGAAATGGAAGCTCGCGTCCACACAAAAACCTGTGCACGGATATTCATAACTGTTTATTTGGAGTAGCCCCCCAAAAGCCAATCTCAAACTGTCACATATTGTATGATTTCACTTGTACAACGTTCTTGAAATGACAAAAGTAGGGAGACGGCGAAAGAGGTTCCTGGTTGCCAGGGATTAGGGATGGGCGAGTGGAAGAGGCAGTAGGAGGGTAAACCTCTCTGGAGCTGGACTAGTTCTACATCTTGGCCCCGGGTGGTGGCTCTGGGAATGTGTACACATGGGTACAGCTCTACCCACACATTGTATCCGCGTCTATTCCTCGGCCACTATACTTATGTAAGATGTAACCACTGGGGGGAAACGAGTGGAGGGTACTTGGGACCTCTCTGTCTTTGTTTCCACTTCCCGGGAGTCCATAACAATTTCTAACTAGAAAGTAAACAGATGTTAAACTCTTAGCTCTAAGGGGTGTTAAAAACCCTTGGTGGGAACTCCGGCTCTGTGAGGCGGACGAACAGTCGCAGTTGTCTTGGGGAAAGGTGTGGGTTCCGGCTCTATTTTTCTGCTTGTGTCCCGGGAGGACACAGTCTCTGTTTTGTTCTTCTGTCAAACTCGGTTGCGGCCATGAATCTGCTGAGTGATGAGCGTTAGCTAATCAACCGGGTTAGCTGTGGAGATAAAGAAAGAAAGACCGAGGGTCTTTAGAAAGAAGAAAACTGACGGAATTTTATGTGTGTGTAACCAAAATGAATCCCACCTGGCAGCCTGGGAAGAGCTTATGATGTTCAGTGAACTCATTAGGAGACAATTTTATGTGCCCTGTGATCGTACGCACATATAACATATAAAAGCAGATGGATGAAAACAGAAAGAGAATAAGCACAAATGACTATGCTTTTACAGCAGTTGGGTAAATAGTGGATTTTCCTCCTCTGTTTTTTAAACTATTTATGAATTATCTGTGGTATTTTTATTTAAAAAAAATTTTAATGTTTATTTATATTTGACAGAGAGAGAGAGACAGAGCACGAGCGGGAGAGGGGCAGAGAGGGAGAGGGAGACACAGAATCCGAAGAAGGCTCCAGGTTCTGAGCTGCCAGCACAGAGCCCAACGCGGGGCTCGAACTCACAGACCGCGAGATCATGACCTGAGCCGAAGTCAGATGCTCAACCGACTGAGTCACCCAGGCGCCCCTATCTGTGGTATTTTTAAAAACCTGCTTATTTATTTATTTTTGAGAGAGACAGAGAGAGAGAGTGTGCACAAGCCAGGGAGGGGCAGAGAGAGAGGGAGACACAGAATCCGAAGCAGGCTCCAGCTTCCGAGCTGTCTGCTCAGAGCCTGACATGGGGCTCGAACCCACGAACTATGAGATCATGACCTGAGCTGAAGTCGGATGCTTAACAGACTGAGCCACCCAGGCACCCCTGGTCTTTTTATTTAGTGTAAATTTTACTTTATTTTTTAAATGTATACTCTGAGATGTATTCTTCTCCCTTGTCCCCCAGCAACCACTTTTGTTAGCTTCTTGTGTGTTCTTCCATATTTCCTTTAATTGTTTTAACATTTATTTTTGAGAGAGAGACTGGGAGTCAGGGAGGGGCAGAGAGAGAGACTCCCAAGCAGGCTCAGCACTATCAGCGTGAAGCCTGATGTGGGGCTCAGACTCACAAAACGTGAGATCGTGACCTGAGCCATAAGTGAGATGCTCACGACTGAGCCACCCAGGCGCCCCTCATATTCTCTTGATGGAAATCCAAGCAAGCCTGAATAAGATTCTTTCCAGCCTCATTCCACCATAAAAGTAGCATTCTAAATGCATTGTTTCTGCTCCTGGTTTTCACCCAGCGATCTTTCCGTATTCGTGCATGGTACTTTTTCCGTAAACAAACCGAGGGGAAAAACAAATGAGCAAATGGAAGTGTGAATGTTGTGACTGTGAACCCAGCAAGGAAATGAGGATTCTGCATGTACAGCTCACCTGGTTGGTCGAAGTGCAGGCCACCTCCCTCCACTGCAGAGCTTTGTCCCCACTCGTCTCCTAGCGAGATGAAGGGCTCACATCCTTCGCCCTTTTACCCGGCAAGCATCACTCTCCAGTCCAGGCAATGGGGCAGACATGTGTCTCCATGTTGTTTCATCAGTTTTGAGGGCTCGATGTGAATGGGCTTTGCCAGCCGCTGGGGGCACGAACCTGCCGTGCCCTTGTCACAACAACTGTGGGGAGCCGAGAGGAGCCCAGGCTCCGGGGGCCGCCCCGTTCCAGTCAGGCTGCTGACCCCACAAGGGCGAGCCTCGTCTGGGACCCTGCTTCGCCTGTTCTGAAAGTGGCAGGCGTCTGGGTGTGGCCGGCCCCACCTCCTGGAGACAGGACTGCACTCCGGGGCCCTGAGGGTGGGATGTCCTCAGGAACAGAGGATGGCCTGATAGTGGAGAAGGTGGCAGAAATGCCAAGCCGAACATCTCACCAGGGGTGACTGCCCTCAGTCCGGCTTAATTTGTGTCTTTCTCCTTCCTCTGCCCGGATGTGGCTCTTGAGGAAAGCCGGGGGGAGGCTGAGTATCGAATTTTGCTCCCACCTGTGGTACATTATCTGTCCTTGGGGCAGAAGAACCAACAAATGGCCAACAAATGGTGACCTGGCCCTGTAGCATTAGTGCTGGAAAGCCCCAGACCTCAGACACCCTGGGCCTCGGGGCCCCCACTCCAGAGCCAACTCTTTGTATCTGGAGGATGGTCACCTCTCAGGGCCTCAGTCTCCTCATGGGAAATGGCTAGAATGGCCACCTTCCCTTTTGTCATGGGGTGCAGCAGAAACAAATAGATCAGACGGCAAACCCAAGTGCCCCTGGTGAGGAGGGAGGTGTGTGGGGGGAGCAGCTGAGGAGAAAAGGGTTTTTTCTCAGAGACACCCAGTCTTCTTGGCGTAGCTCTGATTTCTTTGCCTTTTGATCAAAAGAGGGATGGAAACCATTTCACTCTCCTCTTACCTCTGCTCTGAGAAAAGCTGGACATGTAGCTGATTACAGCTGTGAGCCACTGCAGGACCCCGTGGGGGGACAGGCAGAGAGAGGGCTGCAGGGCTGGGGGCACGAAGCCACATCCAACGGGCAGCAGCTGCTGAGCGCCAGGCAGGAAACAAGGCTCCGGTCCCCAGAGCTAAGTTTCCAGGAGAATTGGAACCCATTTTTTTTCATTGACATTTCCTCATGTTGAAACGTTGGCAAATGATTCAAAAAACTGTTAAGACGCCGCGAGCCAATCAAAACAGGTCTAAGGGCCAGATTTCAGCCTCAGTCTGCCAGTTTGCTGACCTCAGACCCAGACCTCTTCAGGGCCGCGTGCTGTCTGAGGGCGCACAGCCAGCCATTTCTGCCAGGGGACAGGGCCCGCGGACCTGCCCCCCTCACCCCCCTCACCCCCCTCACCTCCCTCACCCCCCTCACCCCAGGCTGGCATTCAGCTGTGAGACATTGGAATACTTCGTTTTGAGGCAGAAATGCACGAGGGATATTCGGGGAGTTTGGCACCTGTCCTTTCTCACAGGAGCAGTTTGAAATCACTTGCATGCTCTGCAGCGACACCGGGTGACCCCGGCCAGACCGGTCACTTCTCACTGGGCCTTAGTTTCATCGTCGGTAAAACCGAAGGGGTCCAACGACACGCTCATCCACGTCAAAATTTCCTTGGCTCCAGGACCAATGTTTTGTGTGGTGGGGTGGAATTTTCGTAATGTGATATTATATATATTTTTAAAGGTTATTTATTTTGAGTGAATGAGAGAGTGGGGAGGGGCAGAGGGAGAGAGAGAGAATCCTAAGCAGGCTCTGAGCCAACAGCACGGAGCCAGATATGGGGCTCGAACCCATAAACTGCGACATCATGACCTGAGCCAAAACCAAGAGTCTGAGGCTTAACCAACTGAGTCATCCAGGCGCCTCTGAAAATTTTAAACGTAAAATTGAAAAATGTTACATCTGAGGCTCACATCACATTTCTGTTGGACAGTGTAGCCTTAGAGACCCTGCTAAAACTGTGAGTGAAATTATTGCATTTTAATATCACATTAGGAGGGGCACCTGGGTGGCTCAGTCTGTTGAGTGTCCGACTTGGGCTCAGGTCATGATCTCACAGTTTGTGGGTTTGAGCCCTGCATCAGGCTTCCTGCTGATAGCATGGAGCCTGCTTGGGATTTCCTCTCTCTCCCTCTCTCTCTGCCCCTCCCCTGCTCACTCGTTCTCTCAAAATAAATAAATAAACTTAAAAAAATTTACAAAAAATTTTTCTAGTAGCCGCATTAAGAAATAAAAAGAGGGGCACCTGGGTGGCTCAGTCGGTTAAGCGTCTGACTTCGGCTCAGGTCACGATCTCACGGTCTGTGGGTTCAAGCCCCACGTCGGGCTCTGTGCTGACAGCTCAGAGCCTGGAGCCTGCTTTGGATTCTGTGTCTCCCCCTCTCTCTGCCCCTCCCCTGCTCATGCTCTGTCTCTCTCTGTCTCAAAAATAAAAAAAAAATAAAAATAAAAAAAGAAATAAAAAGAAATAGGGGCGGCTGGGTGGCTCAGTCAGTTGAGCGTCCGACTTTGGCTCAGGTCATGTTTTCGCGGTCTGTGAGTTTGAGCCCCGTGTCGGGCTCTGTGCTGACAGCTCAGAGCCTGGAGCCTGCTTTGGGTTCTGTGTCTCCCTCTCTCTCTACCCCTCCCTCATTAGTACTCTGTCTCTCTCTCAAAAATAAACAAACATAAAAAAAAATTTTTAGGAAGAAATAAAAAACAGATGAAATTAATTTTAACAATACATTGGATCTAATGCAATATAAAAATATTATCAGGGGGCATCCGACTTTAGCTCAGGTCATGATCTCATGGTTTGTGAGTTTGAGCCCTACATCAGGCTCTGTGCTGTCACTGCAGGGACTGCTTTGGATCTTCTGTCCCTCTCTCTCTCTGCCCCTCTCCTGCTGGTTCTGTCTTTCTCAAAATAAATAAACATTAAAATAAAATATTATCAGTTTAACTGTAATCAATTTAATTTTTAATTTTTAATATTAATTTGTTTAATGTTTATTTTTGAGAAAGAGAGAGAGAGCGAGTGGGGAAAGGACCGAGACAGAGAGAGAAAGTTCCAAGCAGGCTCCCCTCTGTCAGCACAGAGCCCAGTGTGGGGCTCTAACTCACGAACCATGAGATCATGATCTGAGCAGAAGTCAGACACTTAACTGAGCCACCCAGCTGCCCATATTTTATTTTATTTATTTATTTTTAAATGTTTATTTATTCATTTTGTGACAGCATGAGCAGGGGGACGGGGCAGGGGGAGAAGCAGAGAGAGGAGAGAGAGAGAGAATCCCAAACAGGCTCCATCGCGTCAGCGGGGCTTGACCCCACAAACTACAAGATCACGACCTGAGAGGGAGAGAGAAAATCCTAAGCGGGCCCCACACTCCGTGCGGAGCCCCATGTGGGACTTGATCCCACTACCCTGCGCTGAAGTCAAGAGTCAGACGCTCAATCAACTGAGCCACCCAGGCGCCCCCACGTGAATTCAATCGTAAAACTATTACTCAGGTATTTTTTATTATTGAAAACCCAGTGCATAGTTTGCACTTCAGCACATGTGGCTGGTGGCCATCAGGTTGGGCAGCACAGCTCCAAGGCCGGAAGTGACAACCATTCCCACATTCCCAAGTGAGAGGCCAGGTCCCCCAAGGGGGAGTGAAAATTCCGCCTTTCACCTGGTGCACAAGAGCGGTGCATTATCTTCCTTTCCCTGCACCCAAATTTTCTTTCCACTGAAAACACGTCTTCCGAGCGGAGGGGGGGCCGCACCGTGTTCGGCTTGCCTGACACGCACTGCTCTCTGACCCAGGCGATCTGATGCGTCTGCTTCCACCCCTCGGCTGCCCACCCTGGGGGTGCTTCTGAGTAGGCGAGACCTGCATGGGAGACCTGAGGAAGCCACTCTGGGGTCACAGCTGCCCACCACCTTTGAGAGCCGGCAGGGGGAACATCCCCTGTGTGCTTACCTCCCCCTGAAGGAGCCAGAGGCAGATACCAGCCCAGGCTCCCAGCCTGCAGCAGCCAAGGTGGGTGGTGGGGTGGGGGGTGGAGGAGGAGAGGCGGGTGGCGGGAGGGGTGGGGTGAGGGGGGAAGCTTGAACTGGAGATGAAGTTTGGAAGTCCTAG
This sequence comes from Panthera leo, assembly GCF_018350215.1. NCBI lineage: Eukaryota > Metazoa > Chordata > Mammalia > Carnivora > Felidae > Panthera > Panthera leo. The sequence goes on from NC_056690.1 coordinate 70,571,536, forward strand.
ATGACTGAACTGGGGCTATTTTTGTTTCTAGAAGCAATTGGAGGATTTGTCTTGAAATATCCCAGCACACACGAAGTGTGTGTGTGCTGGGGGGAGAATGGGGACGGATGAAACAAGAAAGACCGTTCATAACTGTTGAAGCCGAGTGACTGGCTACGTGGGGTTCATTGCAGCACTTGTACAGACGGTGGTTGTGTGTGAAAATTTCCACAATGAACGTTTTAAAAAACCGTTTCAATGGGGAGTGAACGGGAGAGGCACAGAACCTGCCAGAGACTCACTCCTGCGCAGAATCAGAGCTACCCCACAGAACAGGGTTCAGTGGGTAAATTATGGGCAAAAATGGTAAAACAAGGAGACCCTCTAGTCCGATGCACTGTTTTTGCCGGTGGGTGTATACGCTCCCATCTGCCAGCTTTCCCCTGCCTCATTCCTTGGGGTGCGCCTTGTTGCTGACTTCCCCAGCATGGCTTTTCTTGGTGATTTGATGACACAGTGGCTTCTTGTGACAGACACCTAGATGGATGTTCCCAAAGCGCAGAGGCCCTCGGAGCATGGAAGGACGACCTCTGGGAAGATATTGAGCACAGCAGGGGCCATTAGTCACCGAGGATCATTTGACATTTTGAAATGAACTCATGGTCTCTCATAAATAAGCCCAAACACTGAATCATGCCTGGGGCAGGGCGGCCGTGGCTGGGGGTTGGGAGGTCCCCACACTTCCGCGTGAAGTGCTGCGGGACGCATTGTATAATGTCTAAATGTGCGTAAAGTGAGCAGAGGGTGCGAGGGGGTCCTTGCTGGTCTCCTTGAGGCCCACTGTTCCAAGCCACAGCCCCCGGTGGCTCCCGGGGCAGGCAGGTGGATGGTTGTAGTCACTATCCGCATTGGTGACCAGCCTTTCCTGGCTCCTGTGCATGAACTTAGCCCTCAAGCTTGGGACCCGGGCCGCTGGGCCCGTCCGGCTGCCCTTTCTCAGGCCTGGAAGGTCCTCAGGCCAGAAAAGCCGTCATTCATGTTGAGTCCATATCTGAAGGTCACAGCTGAGGCCTCCATGGGTTTCTCTGCCTCTCTGAGAAACAAGACTTTCATTATGGTTTTAACTTTTCCCCCTGAGTAATTAGCGAATCCATTTTGAAGACTTCCAGGGTGCGAGGCATCGTTCAGTACTTGTGTGAATTATTCAACCCTCCCCGCAACCCTGAGAGGAGGGGATTATGGCTTCCCTGCCGCATACGGAGATGAGAAAGCGGAGGGGAGGCTTGCAGCAGTTGCTGCTAAGTGACCTAAGGACACACAGCGAGCGATGGTGACCAGATTCAGCCCAGCACCCACTGCGTGATCCCGCCTCCCAGGGAGCGGCAGGAAACCAGGCTCATTGTGCACACAAATCGAAAAGGACCTGACTCAAGGAAGGCTCTGGGGTGGGGTTCCCCTCTGAGGTCCTGGAAAAGGACCGCATTTCCCGAGCCATGCAGCTGTGTGACGGTCCAGTATGTCATGGTGACAAGGCTCCCTTGCCAAGCAGGGGTTCTTGGGTGACCCCAAGGAGAATAATTGATGAAGAAGAATTTGTGATGAGGTCACATGTTCCTTTTGAAGTGCAGGAGAGTCGTTTTCTGGGCTAACCTGCCCTCCACCCAGCTGGCTGCGCCCATCAGGTGACAGACACCTAGACGGATGTTCCCTAAGTACAGAGGCCCTCGGAGCATGGAAGGACGACCTCTGTGAAGATATTGAGCAGTGTGCTTGCTCAATTGTTCAGTGGTCCTGCAGAAGCCATCTGAAGTGATGAATTAACAATGCTCAGAGTTCACATAGTGCTTTCCTTACGTGATTTGTTTCTCTCTCCCCATAACATGGCAGCCGTACTTTAGACCCATTATAGAGATTAGGAAGCAAAAGCCTACAGTGGCCAGATCTATTGCTTGGCAGCTCATCCAGGACTCAAAGCACAAATTCAAAATCAGGTTTTCCAATTAAAACAAAAAAATGGAAAAGGAAGACGGATGCCAAGCTGATGGGATTTTAGTACAACCACCTTGTGTGTCCTAAGGATTTCTCTCCAGCCCAGGTCCTCCGTACTTTCTGGTCACCCACACACCCCTCTTCTCCCTCCTCCCAGGGCTTGGTGCTGATGAGTAAAGATACTTTATAGTCACTCACCTTGGACAACGAGGGCAGCGTGATCGCTGAACTCATCAGCAAGCGTAAGTTTGAGCAGGCTTCTGGGTCCAGATTTCAATAAATGTGGATCCTGCCAGGCTGGATGATGGTTTAGGATGAATTAAACTTGACTTTTCATTGCAGTACTTAGATCCATGACAGGGGTACAGAATTCATTGAGCCTCATGAGTAAAGGCTGAGGAAAGCCCAAGGGAGGGGGGCAGGTGGGGTGGGAGAGGGGTTGTGACTTACCTGACACAGGATCATCTTGGCCCCATTTGGCCAACGGGAGCCCAGGGCAGTTAGGAGCCCCCTTCCGAGAGGCAGACGACCCTGCCTGCCCTTATTTGATTTCTCAGACCTCTTCTATGGGTTCTTTTGCCAGCCCCATCCCTCTGGCTATGTCTCCTTGGCTTCTGTCCCTCCCCTGCAGGTCACTAGCCTGCACAGAAACAGTCCTAGCCAAGGGGCTTACAAGGCATTCCTGTTGACAAAGAGCTTCGGTGCAAAGCTTTGAGGCTTCTTTTGCTGACTCCTCCATGAGGACGAAGAAAGGTGGAATGGGCTTCTCCAAGGTCACACAGAGCCAAGCTGGAAACCCAAATTTCCTGTTGTAAGCCCAAAGTCTTTCTGCTCCAGCGCTGAGAAACAGGTGTCCCTCCTTAACTCCTGCTTCCTGTGGTGTCTTTAAGATGCATGTGCCTGTGAGCATACTCACTTGCCAGGAACTCTTAGATTTGTTATTCATAAATATATATCTCCCCAACTCTGCACTCTAAGCCCTTTGAACCAACTCAGTATATTATAAAACAAATAAACAAACAAAAACAGTGCAAGGAGGCAAAAAAAAAAAAAAAAAAAGGTGCCTATTATTCCTGTGTAAGACCTTTTCCTTAAATCTCCAAAGGCCTCCTTCCGACCCTGTTACCCCCCAACTCCAACAGGTAGTGTGGGCCCTGTGGTAGGATATGTGTTTGTAGAAATGCTTCTCAGAGGTGCCTAATATGGACTTGCCCATTGTGAGCTCCCCAAATCTGGGGAATGTTCATTTGCTTGCTTATGTGGGGATGAAAAAAGAAAAAAATATTACAGTTGCCCCTTGAACAATGCAGGGGTTAGGGGTGCTAACACCCTGTGCAGTCAAAAATCCACATATGACTTTTGACTCCCCTGAAAGTTGACTACAAAGAGCCTACTGTTGGCTAGAAGCCTTACCGAGGACATAAACAAAATTATTATATTCTTACAATAAAGTAAGCTAGAGAAAAAAATTAAATTATTATTAAGCAAATCATAAGGAAGAAAAAATATATTTACAGTAGTACACTGTACCTTTATCCATTCATCAGTCAGTGGACATTTGTTCTCTTTCCATAATTTGGCTTTCATTAATAATGCTGCTATAAACATCGGGGTACATGTACCCCCTCGAATCAGTATTTTTATATCCTCTGGATAAATACCTAGTAGTGCAATTGCTGTGTCGTTGGGTAATTCTGTTTTTAACTTTCTGAGGAAGCTCCACACTGTTTTCTAGAGTGATTGTGCAGTTGGCTCTTGTGTCTTTGATAGCTTCTTTTCCATCCCTTATGACAAGACATCCTGGGCTCATTTTGTACAATTCTTGTCCCAAACATTTCTCCTTGAGGCACTGGTTCCTTTCAGTGGGAAAGAATGCACTACTATCAAAATCTGGTTACTGAAAATAGCTGAAAACATTACTTTGTGCGTGGGGCAGCTGGGTGGCTCAGTTGGTTAAGCTTCCAACTCTTGATTTTGCCCCAAGTCATGATCTCACGGTTTGTGAGATCAAATCCCGAATCTGGCTCTGTGCTGACAGCGTGGAGCCTGCTTGGGATTCGGATTCTCTCTCTCTGCCCCTCCCCCTGCTTGCATGCTCCCATGCACTCTCTCTCTCTCAAAATAAATAAACTTAAAAAAATAAATAAAATAAAATACTCACCTTTAAAAAAAGATTGCTTTGTGTGTGTATACTCCAATCTACCCCTTCCTCATTTTCTTTTAGGCCCATTAATACATATGATAATCTGTCTTTTATACCCTTCATACAGTCTTCGTTTTAATTTTTTTTTAACATTTCTTTATTTTTGAGGGGGGGAGGGGCAGAGAGAGACGGGGACTGAGAATCCAAAGTGGGCTCTGTGTTGATAGCAGCTAGCCCGATGTGGGGCTTGAAATCACAAACCGTGAGATCATGACCCAAGCCAATGTCAGACGACTGAGCCACGCAGGTGCCCCATGCAGTCTTTGTTTTACACACACACACACACACACCCCTATACACAGCTGTCATTTGGTTGTCTGAACTTCATTCTCTAGTAGTTTCCTAAGCAAGGGCTATAGAACCCACATGTCCTGCATTTTTACATGTTGTTACTGTACTATTTATATTTAAGAACCAACTTGGCTGGATAAAACAGTGCTTGGCTTTCATTTTCTTTCCTTGAGTATCTTAAATATCTAACCCATTTTCTTCTGGCATAAAATTTTGCTGTCAAAATGGTTTCCAACAACTGAATTTTCGTTTCCTTACGAGTTACTTGGTCTTTTTGCCTAGGTGTCCAAAAGATGTCTCTCCTTTTTATTTTTAAAGTCCAATATTTTACTAGAATATGGCTTGGTATTGGTCATTTGGAGTCAATTAATGTGGTGTGTCTATTTAGTTCCTTTCAGACTTTTTGTTTCCCCAAAGGTTCTGGGAGAAATGTGTTACCATCTCCTAACGATACTTACAGATTTGTCTATTTTTTGTTTTAGTCATCAACGTTTTGCTGCTTACATGGTTGAGGCTTTTTTATTATGCACATATGGATTTCGATTTGCTAGATCTTTCTGATGAATCAAATTTTTTATTGCTACAAAATATCTCTTTACCGCTAGTACTGCTTCTTGACTTTAAGTCTTTTTTTGTTCTTTTTAAAGAGTTTAATTTTAAGCAGTCTGTCCATGCAACATGGGGCTGGAACTCATGACCCCAAGATCAAGAGTTGCATACTCCACCGACCCAGCCGGCCTGACACCCCCAAAATTATTTTTTCCCCAATATTAATGTCTACTCTGACTTTCGTTAGGTTTTTAATTGCTATATATTTTTCCGTACTTTTAACCTTTCTCTATCTTTTTATTCTAGGTGTGCTTCTTATAATCAACTTATAATTGGGTTTTATTTTTATCAAGTCAGACTATCTTTTAATTGGAGCATTTAGTCTATTTACATTTTAATTTAATTACTAATTCACTTGGGCTCAAATGTTATTCTTTATTTTTTCTTTGTCCCAGTCTAAGTTTTCTTCTCTTTTCTTTCTTGCCTTCTTTGTTCTTTTTATTTTATTTACGTATTTTTAATTTTTTTATTATTTAACTTTATTTATGCTCAAGTTAGTTAACCAACAGCACAGTCTTGGCTTCAGGAGTAGCTTCCCATGATTCATCACTTACATAGCACACCCAGTGCTCATCCCAACAGGTGCTCTCCTCGATGTCCATCACCCAATTTCCCCACCCCCACCCCAATTGTTTTTATTTTTGAGAGAGAGAGTGTGTGCACAGACACATGCACGTGAGTCGGGGAGGGGCACGGGGAGACACAGAGAGAATCCCAAGCAGGCTCCACACTCAGCTCAGAGTCCAACGCGGGGTGCAATTTCACCACCCTGGGATCATGACCTGAGCTGAAGTTGAGAGATGGACGCTCAACTGACTGAGCCACCCAGGCGCTCCTGATCCTTTTTAAATTATTTCATTATTTCCTCTCTTAGTTTGGTAGTCATGCTTTTTACAAAGTGTAGTTTCTCGTGGCCAATTTGGAGATTACGATAGTTTTTTGAGTTCTCACGTTTCTAAAAGGAATGATTACTCATGAGTCCCTTAGAGAAACCTTAACACCATTCATTCGTTTCTGATACACATACTACTGTGGTCAAGCATACCTGCCCAGCTGCCTGTGAAGCTTGAGAAGCAAGGCTCAGTCTGCCACCTGCTCTCCTCTGCGTATCAGCAAACGCGCCCCGGCTCTGCGCATCTGCCTCGCCTACCCGAGTTTCCGCTCTCCGTGAGATCTCGGTCCAGTAGTTTTTCAGTCTCATGATAGCCCTCGTATGCCTTCGAAAATTTGCGTATTTAATCCAGCCTTTCTAGTTGGCCCCAGCGAAACCGCTGGTCTGATTTACCTATTCTGTCATTACTGGCAGTGGAAACTGAGAACTATTAACTACGATCCGGTTGATGAAGACCGCTGAGCAGGTCTGGAGGCAGGTGTCGCTGCCAATAGATTAGCCTATGGCTCTTTAGTGTCCGTGGTGTCTGGGAAGGGCGACTCAGGCCCAGCACGTGCTGTCGTGAGGGTGGTGTGTGTGACAGCCCGCCCTGGGAGCCGGACGTACCGGCTAGCTGTCTGAGTAAACAGAATCCGCGAGGGCACCTGAGGTGGCCTGCGTTGACCTGAGCAGATTTGGGATCCGTGCCCAGGGCCCAGGGCCGCCGGGGCCTACCCAGCCTCTACAGGTCAACATGAAAATAGTGTCTTTGTTGCACTTTCACAAAGATGGCTATAACAAGTGCTCAGTGCTGCTTCAACAGCCTGTAGTTCAAAAACCAGAGTCTGAGCCGAAGGTCAGAGTCAGTGCATCCTTGCCAGGGGCCGAGGAGAGCTGAGACAAGGCGTTCCTGGGGCTGGGGTGCAGTCGACTGACGAATCTGAACGAAGCCGGCATGACGATGGGCTGTGGGGGGCTCTGCAGGACCCTCGCTGGCAAGGGCACGATGTGGGGCTGGGATTTGCACACCTTGCACCATGCTGCGGACTGAACTCAATCTCCCCCAAAGTCACGTGTTGAAGTCCTAATCCCCAGTTCCTCAGAATGCAACTGTCGGTGGGGACAGGACTTTTAAAAAAGTAATTAGGGTTAAATGAGGTTGTAAGTGTGCGGTCCTTAATGCAGTAGGACTGGTGGCCTTCCATGAGGAGGGAGAGACACAGAGATGAGCAGGCCCGGAGAAGGGGCCATGTGAGGACACAGAGAGAAGGCTGCCATCTGCAAGCTGAGGAGAGAGGCCTCAGGAGAATCAAACCTGCCAGCACCTCCTTGGTCTCAGACTTCCAGCTTCTAGGACTGCGAGGAAATAAATTCCTGTCGTGTAAGCCTCCCCCACCCCCCCAACCCCCTGTGGTGCTTTATCAGTGGCCCGGGCAAACAAATACACCCGGGGTAGGGTCAGATACTCTCAGGTGACAGGGTGACAGAGGTGATGGTAAGAACCCCTGTCCTTCCTGGAAACTCCCCCCACCCCACCTGGGCCTGCGGTATCTGGCTTTTTGAAAAATCACTTTCAAGTGCTCCTCCGTGTGCTCTGTTTGTATCTGGCTCTGTCTGCCAGCCCTACCCCATCCTCCTTAACCAACCCCCCCTTCCAAATGACAGGGGTGGGGGGGTCTAGCAGGTTTCTTTCCGAAGGCAGAGAGCCCAGATCTCTGGGGTTTCATCCCGAGGAGTGCTGGCACCTGCGTTCTCGCCTCTGTTGGAAGCACCAGAAAGACTGTGGATTGGATTTACTCCTTGGTGGGGTCCCCACATCTCAGGTAGCGGGGACACCTTGCCACCTCATGGGCTGTTCATGACGTGCCATGAACCCACCACTTCTAAACCTCTTGCACCGCCTACGGTCTGCTCCTGTGAACCCGGGGCTCTCGGGGAGGCTGAGAATGACCCAGTCAGAGCTGGGGTTCTTGCCCTGATGGTCGGGACAACCCAGGCCTAACTTAGAGGACCCACGACCTGGTGAGGGAGGCCGGAGAGCACGAGAAGCTCCAGCGTCCCTGAGAGGAGGGGGGAGAGGGAGATGAGGCCTCTCACCCTGCCACGGCTCCCGGGGGCAGACCTCGCGTGGGTGTGTATGCGTGTGGGCGCGCGCTCACCTCTAGGCAAGGGCACACGCAGGAAATTTACTTTTCACTTATTGACCACAGAGCACTAGAAACTAAGATTTCAGCTGCTTAAACTCAGTTTAAACTGGTAAACATACAAGGGATGGGATACCTCCCATGTGTTCCCTCTCTATGCTAGTCCTAAACCCTAAAACACAACTCCCGCATAAACCTTCACTCTAGATAATTCTGGAAATCTAGTTCAAACACTAATGTGATAATCGTAAAATCTGAGTCATGTATAAACCTCTTTTAAGAAAAGGAAACCAACAGGTGCCTGGGTAGCTCAGTGGGTTGAGCGTCTGCAGCTCAGGTCAGATCTTGCAGCTCATGAGTTTGAGCCCCACATTGGGCTCACTGCTGTCAGATTGTCAGCGCGGAGCCCGCTTGTCTCTCTGTCCCCCCTCTCTTTGTCCCTCCCCCGCTTGCCCTCTCCCCAAAATAAATATTTTTAAAAAATAAAAAAAATTTAAAAAGGAAACCAAAAGTCTAATGATCCCCAGGGAGGACAAATTATTTTACTCCTATTAACGTAAATAACTACGAACACAACGTTATTTAAACTCCGTATACTTAGTAGCCCTCGCACACCTCTAAAGCCAAAACCAGCGTACAAATGAAATGCAGAAAGCCCCTACATCACTGAATCTCAAGGGAGCTTTCTTGAATATGAGCTGCCGTGTTCTTTTTCTGCACCAACCACCGAATGTCGTGCTTGGTGACACCACCTTGTGTGGAAGAATTGCAAACATCCCACGTGCACAGAACACTGTGGTGTTGTTCACGAATGAGGTCCTCCTTGCCATTCATTGAAAAACTACGATGTGCCTCTGAAATCTCTAGAAACACTCACATATGAGATGATCTTTCATATGATGTGGAACATGTTTACATTAGTTTTTAACACTTTTTTGTTCAAACGAAAATTAGAATTCTCGTAGAGCGGTCCGGGACCTCTGGAATGTGTGGCGATTCTCAGGGTGTTTGCAGACCCCAATTTAAAAATCGCTGGATTTGGGGCCCCTGGGTGGCTCAGTCGGTTGAGCGTCCGACTTCGGCTCAGGTCATGATCTCACGGCTCATGAGTTCAAGCCCCGCGTCAGGCTCTGTGCTGACAGCTCAGAGCCTGGAGCCTGCTTCCGATTCTGTCTCCCTCTCTCTCTGCCCCTAACCCACCCCCATTCTGTCTCTGTCTCTCTCAAAAATAAATAATCATTAAAAAAATTTAAAAAAAAAATAAATAAATAAATAAAAATCGCTGGATTTGAGGTTCAGGTGAGAAGCTCTCTACCTGCTTCCCTCTGAGCCAGGTTTGTCCCCCGCTACTCTAAGGCCTTGTGGGGCCGGGCCCCCCAAGGTGCATGGGCCTGGCTTGTTTTTATTTTGCTTTTCCTGGGCGGGGCCGGTGCCTGTTATGTGTGCAATGCCATATAACCGCCCAAGAGAGCGCTCCCAGACCCCCCAGCTGTCTGTGGCGCGTCCCCAGGGAGGGGCCTCTGCCACACTGGCTGGGGACTGGCTGGGGACTGTGCCTCCACCAGAGGAAAAAAATAGCAGTTCGGTCCTTGGGAAAAACTAGCACCTCACACGACCAGAATAGCAACTGGAGACGTATTTAAAAACAGAAACACCTGCCTGGGAATGGTGAAAGGAAATGAGATTTCAGAAATGCCTCTGAGAATCGGGGAGGCAGCAGCCCCTCCCTGCCCTCAGGGAAAGTCCCCCGCCACAGGCCGGCCTGTGGTCCTGTGGTGGCCCTGAGGCAGGTGCCAGGGTCCCGGGACGGCTTGGTGCTGTCCAGCGGCGTGTCTGGAGGCTTGGCCAAGCCCCCACTCTCCCGGGTGCGGACCTCTTGGCTGGAACCGAGTCAGAGAGAGTTGGTCATGGAGGGAAGGGGGACAGGTGGCCCTCTGAGGCCCACCCGGCTGAGCCTTTCTTCAATGGACCACACGGCTCCTGGCAAGTCCTCTTGACTGATGACGTCCCTTCAGGGGCCTCCCTGGGAACTTTTAGGGGAAGGGGAGGAGTGCCGTGTTCAGTCCGGGGCAGGGTCTGCAAAGTAGGGCACGTACATTCCAGACGGGGTGCAAGACGATCCATGGCATGGAGGAGAGAAAATACTAGTCTATATATTTAGATTAATGTTTTCCTTCAGTGAAAGAGAAAGCTGTGCAGCGTTATTAATGCCAAATGCTGATGGACTCCTGATGGACTCAGCCCCTGAAGTGTCCTGAGGAAGGGGAGTCCTGAGGGGGTAGAAGTTGCCGTTCTGGGCAACCGTCCTGTGCCCGCTGATGGGAACGGAGAGATTCCTTATCTATTTTGAAGTAAACAAACTCTCGCAAAATAACAAGTGGCTGTTGATTTCATCTTTATAAATTTTTTTTTTTGGAGATTTTACATTGTATATAAAATAGGAATATGTACGTAGATATAATTCATAAAATAAGATACATCATCAGAACTTGTGTGGAGGCGGGAAGAGCATTTTGTCCCCCAGGTGAGGGTGGGCGGGCACGACAAACACAGGAGGGCGGGTGCTGTAGTTTTTCAAACTTTCAGTGCTTCAGAATTCCCAGGAGGCTTGTTAAAACACTGGTCGCTGGGCCCACCTCCAGAGTTTGGGATTCAGTCCCCCTGGGGTGGGACAGGTGCATCTGAGTGCCTAACAGGTCCCCAGGTAACATTGACTCATCGGGAGCCTGCTGGGTCCAAAGGAACAAGCCCAGCCCGAGGACAAGCAAGCTGAAGGCGAGCGAGGCCCCCCTCTGCTGCTCAACCTTCCTCACAGTGAAGACCAGCGACATCCAGCCCCAGCAGGCCACTGGGCCTGGAAGTCACCCTCAGGGACAGATTCCTTAGCCTGAGGCCTGGCTTTGCAACCTCACCTAGAAAGGGAGGAGCTAGAAACAGCGCTAGGGATTGCTTTTGGCTGCCTGGGGCAGGGGTGGGGGGTTAGGGGCTTAGAGCCCATCTACTGGCCTCACCTGAGGATGTGGAGCTTGGGACCCTCAGGCGGTGTGGTCACAGCGATCCGATGGCTTCCCTGCAGGGCCCTTTGCTAGCTTTTGACTTCAAATCTTCAATAAGGTAAAGTATGTGCAGAGGGACAAAAAAAAAAAAAAAAAATCTTATTTTTCATTCTCTTGCTGCCTTCTGGAAAGGGTGGTATTGGTGGAGGAACTGAATCGCCTCTGGGGGATGGGGTGGGGGCAGGGCTGGGGGGGAAGGAGGAGGAAGCTGTGGGCCGCACTGGGGAGACTGCTCGTCCCCCACACTCATCCGCAAGTTGGGCGGAGATGGTGCAGAGGTCCCGGCCCAGCACCGTGTGGTGGTTTCCTCCACCTCCCCCTGCCCTGGGCTCCCTCCCATAAGTATTCACATCCGGTTTCTTTTTTTTTAAAAGCATTTTTATAGGGGTCTCTTGAAAACCAGAAGCAGTAACACACCAAGGGACGTGGCTGGGACGGCAGGGGATGGCAGGATTTCAAGTTCGGGCTGGGCAGTAAAGAGTCAGTGTCCCTTTCACTGGGCCCCCATCACATTCACTCACGGGCCGTGTGCTTCTGAGGGAAGGCCTACTCTCAGATCAGTTTTCTGCACCTGCCTTTGCTGGCTGCCAGTGAAGAATATTAGAATTTCAGCCCCAGACGTGCAGCAAGCAGGGAGAGGCCCAGCCCCCAGTGGGGCCAGTGCCTGGTGCTTACCTGGGTGGGCTAAGCGTGGGGGTCCCTGGGCTCCTTCCTTCCTCGGCATTCCTCACGGGGCCCAAGCTTTGTCTTTAGAGTTAATTATGGAGCCTCCTTTACCCACAACCGAGTGCCCGTAAGGAGCCAGTGAGAACTATGCGGGGTCCCGTGGGAACTGTGTGGGGTCCCTCGAGACCTGGGGTCCAAATCCTCTCCACCGCTCCCTTTCACAGAGCCATGGGGGAGGAGGGCGCCTACTGCGTATGGTCAGGGGATGAGGCGAATGTGTACAAAGCGCCAGGCCCTTTGGATGCTCCCTTGCAACCTTATTATGTGCTGATTCAATTTGACTAAATTTGAAAAACCTTTGTAGCTTACTGCACTGAAAGCTAAACTTGGAGGATCTTTTTTTTTTTTAAGTTTATTTTTACTTATTTTTGAGAGAGAGAGAAAGAGAGAGAGCAGGGGAGGGGCAGAGAGAGTGGAAGAGGGACAGAATCCCAAGCAGGCTCCACACTGTCAGCATAGAGCCCAATGTGGGGCTCGAACTCACGAACCCGTGAGATCACGACCTGAGCCGAAATCAAGAGTCGGATGCTTAACCAACTGAGCCACTGCAGGCACCCCTAAACTTGGAGGATCTTATCCCAGCTTCCAGAGCACCTGAAGGTGAGAGACATTAACTCATTCACTCATCCACGCACACAGAAATCTTAGCTTTCTGAGTGCAAGTTAGACAATAAACTAATAAGTGTGTAAGAACAAACAGCAATAAACGCCTCTCTGGGACGGCTACTCCTGCAGAAGGGCCTTGGGGCTCCCTGGCGACTGTACCTGTGGGGGAGGCTGGTAAGGGGGGGCAGGCAGCGGGAGGTACCAGTGGATGGAAGCCCATTGCTGTCTCCAGCCAAAACGGCAGAAGAATCACAGAGGGGCTGCTGGGCTTAAGGGCTCACAGTGAGACAAAGGGGAGCCCAGAAGCTGGAGGGGTTCTGCAGTCTCAGCTTCCCCCTAGCTCTGAGTTGGTGACAGCCTACCATCCCTGCAGGAGCCCTTCTCTGCACACCTTGCCCCCTAGAGGCATCCCAGTGTGCTGAAAAGCACTGAGTCTGGAGCTTTGCACTCAGGCCTGGATGTTAAACCTCGCTCCCCTGCTCTGCCTTGGGAGAGTCATTTTGGTGCTCTGAGTCTCAGTTTTTCCACCTGTAAAATGGTGATAATCACATCTCCTTATTCCCTCCACTCAGGAGAATCAAATGAGATCAGAGGAAGTGCTTTAAGGACAACAGCCTCTTGTACCCAGTACCTACCACGTGGCATCGAAGCGCCAGTCTACACCGGCAGCTTCCTCCTCAAACGGGTTTTTCTACTTTAAAAACAACGAATCAATAACAAAACCCTTCAAAGGTCACAGCAACAAGGAGCAGTCTGACCTTCCAGCCGCATTATGGCGAGGCAAGGATCCCCACAGATGGATGGACCGAGGAGAAAGGAGCTGAATATCGGTGCAGCTGTGCCCAGCTGGCTCACCTCAGCCAGCGTTAAAGCCACGGCTCTGGTGAGGCCCCAGGGGTTCCAGGGACTGCCCCCAGAGGCGGTGGCTGCACAGGTGGCCCCGGGGACTGCATGGCGACAGCAATGGCCCGTCTTCATCCCAGCCTCCATGCCTGGGGTGCTGGGCTGCTTCCCCGCCCCATGCTTTCATCTGAGCCTTCACCTGAGAAGTACAGCCACTGATGGAGGGCACCTTAGAGCAAAGGTCTCCCCTCTGCCTGTTTTTGCATGGCCTGTGAGCTAAGAAGCGTTTGCATGCCTTTAAGTGGTATAAAACTTGTTTCAAAAAAATAATTTTTTGTGACATGTGACAATCATAAAATTCAAACGTCAGTGTCCATAAATCGTGGTTTGTTAATTTGTTACGTAGTCGATCGCTACTTGCACGCTGCACTGGTAGGGTTGAGGAGCTGTGACAGAGAACACATGGCCTGCGAAACCTAAGGTACTTATTATCTGGCCCTTCACAGGAAAAGTGTGCCAATCCCTGACTTAGAACTTAAAAAATTTTTTTTTTTTTACATTTATTTTTGAGACAGAGACAGAGCACAAGTGGGGGAAGGGTCAGAGAGAGAGGGAGACACAGAATCCGAAGCAGGCTCCAGGCTCCGAGCTGTCAGCACAGAGCCCGACGTGGGGCTTAAACTCACGAACTTTGAGGTCATGACCTGAGCTGAAGTTGGATGCTCAACCGACTGAGCCACCCAGGCGCCCCACCTGACTTAGAACTTAAATGGACTCTCATGTCTTCAGCAAAAGAGATGAAGCTCATAATGGTGGAATTTAGGCACCTATCTGCGGCAGGTGGTCCCTTCTGGTTGACTTTTCCTGGAGAAAGTGTGGGGAAAATTGGATCCAGGTAACAAAGAGGCAGCAGGATATAATCGAGAAGACTGGAGTTTCTAATTCCAGCTTCAACTAACTAATAATTATGTGATCTGAGCAAAAAGGCTCTTCATGTCCCGGTGCTTTTGTCATCCATTCAAAATCTGCCCTCTTGGCCTCCAACAGGAAGATAATAGCTGTGAAATGCTTTGAGATCTTAAAGCATCACTCAGTTCCAAAGATCAGCCAATTCGAGAGCATCCTGATAAGGCGCATGTCTTCCTTTCAAGGGGAACAAAGGTGACCGCAAGTCTAGTGATTTGTTTTCATCCATCCCAAGTCCAGATCCTTGATTTGACAACAAGACTATTATAGGTCCCGGGCATTTGTGCAATTGAGATTCAGTCCTTCCCAAGCCACCCAGAAGGCCCCTGACTGTATCCTTGTCATTTTGCTGATGTACAGAACTCACTCGCTACGGAGTGAATCTAGTGGATTTGTGATGAAGTTTTAGGGTGGTGGGGGGTCCGGAGCCAACGACCAAGAATTCTTGAAGATGTCTTTGGTGCAAAAAGGTGATTTTATTAAAGCCCAGGGACAGGACCTGTGGGCAGGAAGCGCTGTGCTGGGGTTGTGAAGAACGGCTATGGAGGTGGGGAGGTAGGGTCAAAAGGGAGGCCTCCAGATACCCCAAAGAGGACGCCTAAGATACTGAGCCTTTGCTACTGTGAAGCTAAGGTTGTTTTTCCTCCAGTAAGGCATTAACATTAGGATAGTAGGGGGTGTCTGGGGGAATGTTCTACTCTGTATTTGCCTCAAGTATTTGTCAATGGGCCGCAGGTTTTAAGGAAATTTAATTTTACCCACCATTTCCTTCTTGTCTTTGTTCCCCACCGTTCCCCTATGGGGGGATGGTGATACTAGGGGCTCCAGAAAACGGAGTCTATAGGTTTCTGGAGATTAGGCGATTGATAAGACTCCCTTTTTCTTGTAATTTGTAAACTGATGGAGACTCATGTCCTGCAGGACTGTGATCTCTGTCAGTTAACCATTTGTTTTCTTTCCTTTGTTCTTGGGCAGCCAGGAGAGCTTGAGGAGTATCACACAGACTCCACCTGGGACAGGGGAGGGGGGATGCTGTTAGCCTACACTTTGCCCTCAGCTTGCCCCCACCCCTTCCCCGCTCCCGCATCAGATGGCCAAGCATCCTCGTCCCAGGATGGCTCACTGTTCTCTTCTTGTTGTAGCAGATGTAGAAACTAATAAAGTGATTAAAAGCTTCCTTCGTCAATAAATGCTCTGTATTCATGACATTGTCCCTGTCAAAAGTCTTGGGAGGTACTCTCCACGAGTGACATGGGTCTACAGTAAAAAGTGTATTTGCAGTCAGGAGACGCGTCTGGGTGGCTGGCTCAGTTGGTTAAGCGTCAGACTTTGGCTCAGGTCATGATCTCTCAATCTGTGAGTTCAAACCCCGCGTTGGGCTCTGTGCTGACAGCTCAGAGCCTGGAGCCTGTTTTGGATTCTGTGTCTCCCTCTCTCTCTGCCCCTCCCCCATTTGTACTCTGTCCCTCTCTCTCTCTCTCGATCTCTCTCAAAAATAAACAAACATTAAAAAAAAAAAAAAAGAGAGAGACTGGCTGAGGCAGCCATATCTAGATTCTGTCTCACAGGCCTTTAAGAAAAACTCCAGGAAGTGGCTTCCTTTTATGGCAGTCTCAGTTTCCGGTTCCTAGAAATAGCTGATTCCAATAGCACCTGATGGCCACAAGTCACAAGTCACCTGAGGGGGCCTGAGGCCAGGAGTGGATGACAGCCACATTTTATCTGGACATCCAAACACGCTGCAGTTGCAGGCCGAAGTGCAGCCACACCCTGCAATGGTCCCAGGGCGTGCAACACAATCTGCACTTGATGTGTTTATTTCCATTCCACTGACAGACACGTGTGCTCTTAAAAATGCAAACCCACACTGGCGCCCATGCCTAAGACAGTTGCAACAAATTGCATCACCTGGATTTTCTTGTTTAGAATAGCTAGTCCATGCTGGCAGTGCAAATTGGCCAGTTGTGAGCTATTTTAAACCCTTCCTGCTCTTTTTTCCCATTTGTGCCAAGGGCACACAAAGCTGCCCAGAAGGAAGGAATTCAATCAGCATTAGAAGAATGCACTGAAGTTCTGTTTCCTAAACCCCAGGGGAGATCTGAGTGGGAGGAGAGGACCCAGCTAGCCAAGGACAGAGTCCTTTCTCTGTGTCTGTTACCCCAGGCCAAATGCTGGGCCCAGCTGACAAATGTTAGTGGGAGGGAAGGATGGAGGGTGGCTGGTAGCAAGGAGAGGCCTGGGAAGGAGTGGGGAAGAGGAGGGGGAGGAAGCACTTCCTGAGGATTCATCCTGGCCCCAAAGTTTTCAGCTGCCGCCCCCAGAGCCCCATCCCTCTTGCCTGGCCAGGTCCAGATGGCCCTGGCAGAAAGGGCTGCCGGCAGGACCGGTCATCGTCCTGTCCTTACGCCGGTGTCTTTACTCCACCCAAGGCCAGAAACTTTATGGAGCCATACTATCGTTCTTGGACCCTCTAGTCAAGTACCCAGACTGCTGTGAAGGTCCCCTTTTTCTCTGATCTTCCTCTCTGGTCAGTGTCAGAATCAATACATTTTTTTCCCCTCTCTCCAGCCTCCTCCCCCTTTGTGAAATGAAACACAGGTCCCACTCTAGACTCACAGAGGGTTTGGGACGGCTTGGTGGGGTGCCTTGCATGCTGACTCCTCCACGCAGCCAGCCCACCACCTGGGTTCATTCTGGAAGCTGACGACTGCAGTGCCCGCCGGCCTCCCATTGTGAATAGTGTTGTTCCTTAGTTCAGTACTGATGCGCTGGCTGGGACTGGAGTCCTCTACAGGCCCCCAGGGTGTCATGGGAGGAGGGGAGGCAGCAATGTGGGATCCAGTCCATCCTCCAAGAGGCACCACACTGCATTGTACCAGCTACTGGGGGTCAGGCTGGCCTTGCAGATAATAGGATACTGGGTGTAAACGCTGGTTCAGTGCCTGAGTGTGGTAGGTGCTCGGTAATGTGGAATTAAGATACACCAATGTCCAGGAGAGCCTGATTATTATGAACCCCATGGAATAGACGGGTATTTTTATGAACGAAGTACTTTATACCCGGGGGGACTCTGTTTGACCATAGTTAATATAAGGTATGAATTCAGAGCTTTAAATGCGGAAACGTTTTGAGTAAAGGTAGGTTCCAGGCTGGCCCTGAGGGAGACTTCCAACCAAATGGGCAGCGTGGGCTCAGCCTCCCCAGTCTTCGTTCTGGCTCAGAGTCTCCTGGCTTTCAGTTCTGACAAATCTCTCGGAGCCTCATCTCCCCCCACCCCCATCTGCAAAGTGGGGGGAACTGCCCTACGTCATAGGATTGGCAGAGGCGTCAAATATAATCATATAAGGAACTCTTTCTGGAATGAAGTCAAAAAAAGGAAGTGAGGCATTTAAGTGAGAGACCTGAAGGCCCTGAGTCTGGAGACCTGAGACGAAGAAAATTCTCTCCCTGGCTTGGGCTTCTGTGTCCCCTGCCGTGTGCTGTCAGGGTCCTCCCCCATTTGTACCATCTTTCCTGATCAAAATAGAATGTTACTCAAGTACAGAGCCGTTCGTTCCTCTTTTGGGTTTAGAAGCAACTGCAGCCTCTGAAGCCCCTGAAGGACCTGACCTCGGGGAAATCCAGGCACGGATTCCAGTGAGGAAGGGGTTCCCAGAAGCCCGAGGAAAATCATCATCTGTTGCGAAGCCGGAGGATTTCTTCTCGTGACGTGGTTTCGTAGACAGCGAGAGCACAAAAGGTTCTTAAAGATCTCAGTTCCACCTGCCACGAAAGACAGCACTAACGCCAGGGATATGCGGTATGTGATAAGCACCTAGGCGCATCGATTTTACCGTTAGAAGTGCATGTGGGGAGTTGAGGCGTTTTGATATCAAATAGGGATGTTGTTTTGGAAAATGCAAATTGCTCACTGATCAAGATTAAACACAAGTCTTCCAAGAAGTGTCGGGCTTGCAGCTTAAAGCAGTAATCCACAAGTCTGGCTTTGGGAGAGTGCAACCCCTCCACCTCCTCAGCATACAAGGCCTGCGTGGCCACCCCACGCAGACGGAGTCAGGACCTCCAGGGTGAGGTCTGGCCTCAGAGCTTCCAGAAAGGCTCCCAGCTGACTCTAATGTTCAGATGAAATTAAGGAGTGCGGGCTCAAGGGTGTGCTTGCTCTTGAAACTCAGGGTAGGGGCTGGAAAGGTCTGGGGCACGCTCCCTCAGCACTGGGTTCTGGTCCCTTTGTAGATGAGCTCGTGATTTCTCTAAGATCCGACTGACATACATCATGACAAATCCATCGGGGAGCTTTGCTGGATCAAACCAGTGTTCATATCAAGCCCTAGAGGATGAGGACGTCCACCGAGGTTAGCCCCAAATCTTGTCGCGCTGCACAGCATGGCCTAGGACACTGTATATAGATTCGGCAAAAGGAACCAAGGTGGTAGGTGGCTTTTTCCATCTTTTGATAATGAAGAGCGAGCTATCTAAGGATGTCTCACAAAGCCCTGCAAGAGTAAGATAGCATCGCCCAACCCCTCCCACGGCCTAGAAGGTTTCTGAAGACCTCTGCTTCCTTCATGGAACCGGGGTTAAATGGATAAAACAGAAAAATTAGACTTCTCAGAAAGGTGCAAATGTCCTAACTTTTTGAATAAGACCTTGGCACCAGTTTATGGACTTTTAGGCAGCTTAGCCCTTCATTGTTTGCTTCACAAACAGCATAGTGTCTTTGACCAAACAGCTTTTGGGGTGACTTGATACAGCCACCAGGCTTGTGGACAGCCTGTCCAAGATGGTGGGTGAAGCGGAGAGAGCCCTCAGTCCCTGGAAAGTGCAAGAGAAGGCTTTATGAAGCAGCAGGGGGAGTGCCTCTTAGGAACACCACCTGTGCCATCCCAACCGGAATATAAACTGCTCAAGGGCAAGGAAGTAGTAAAGAGCACGGGTGGAGGGCCTCAGAATCCCACCAGCCTGCGTGAATGCCAGTTCTGCCCCTCACTGTGTGGCCTCAGGCAGGCTCATGCATCTGAGATGGTCTTGTCACCTGTAAAAGAAGGGGTACTTCCTTCTCAGAGTTTAAGGATTAAATGCGGCTATATAAATACTTAATAGAACGCTTAACTCAAGTACTCATAAATGGTGGCTATTTTAACCATTTAAAAAGTTTTCTGTCCCTTGCCAATAGAATGTCTAGTACCTAGGATTTACTCATGTTGACTGGCTGAATGAGGGCTTGGTCAAATGTTTACCTCAATAAATTCAAATGTTTATCTAAAGCAATGGTTCTCAAAGGGGCAATTTTGCCCCCCCAGGTAACAATCAGCAGTGTCCAAAGGCATTTTGGATTGCTGCAACTGGGTGTGTGTGTGTGTGTGTGTGTGTGTGTGCGTGTGCATGTGTGCATGTGTTTGTACAAGTGCCATCTAGTAGGTGGGGACCCGGGATGTTACCAAACATCTACAATGCACAGGACAGCACCAGTCCCCCATTATTTGGCCTGAAATGTCAGTAGTGCGGAGGTTGTACAAAGGGAGAAGCAGGGGTTAGCCCACTCAGATGAGGGGACAGAGGGAAGCAAATAGACTGAGTCTGGGGTCTGGTAGTAAATGAAAACTCCTGCAGATATCCCTGGAAGAGGAAGCCTCATCTCACTGAGGATAGCATTAGCAGTTATAACACACAAGGTTAAGTTAGAAAACCTGGATTCTGAGTTGATACTCAGAGATCAGAGATCACATCTTTGGTTAAGATGTGAAAAGGCAACAGAAATTAGAAGATCAGGGGTGCCTGAGTGGTTCAGTCAGTTAAGTGTCCGACTTTGGCTCAGGTCATGATCTCACCGGTTTGTGAGTTCGAGCCCCGCGTCGGGCTCTGTGCTGACAGCTCCGAGCCTGGAGCCTGCTTCGCATTCTGTGTCTCCCTCTCTCTCTGACCCTCCCCTGCTCACGCTTTGTCTCGGTCTCAAAAATAAACAAACATTAAAAAAAAAAAAATTAGAAGATCAGAATGGGAAAGTGGCTGGAGGTTGAAATGGTGTCCAGAAAAGAAAAAAAAGGCCTCACATAGTAGTAATAGATGAGATCCACCCCTGATTTTTAAATTTTTTAAAAAAGACTTTATTTGTGAGTAATCTTTCCACCCAATGTGAGGCTCAAACTCACAACCCTGAGATCAAGAGTTGCACACTGCACCAACTGAACCAGCCAGGAACATCCCCATCCCTCATTTTTTATTTTCTTCCCAGGAGAAGGCAAGCTACCCACCAAGAGACTATAAAGCACTAAGCAAAGGGAAGCTTCCAAGATTCCGGAAAGACCAATTCCTCAGAAAGTCAACAAAGGTATCTGGCTGGGCCAAAATCTGCTCATCCTAGGGCCTCCAAGATGAAATTAAAAACCTAAGTAAAAATCCCGACTTGAACACGGTTTAGGCCAATTTTGACATTTCACTTGCTGGCAGGGCGCTTCGGTGCTCAGTAGGAGTCCACAAATCAATTTTGAAACAAGAATTGGTGCCTTAGCCCAGTCCAAGTCCTTCTCTGTCCTGATAGTTTGAGAATACAGTGTGGCCCTATTGTGGGCTGTGGAGACCTTTGATGGGAGTGCCCACGGACTCCCGAACCAGAGTTCAATGAAAAATGCTCACACCTCAGTTGTATAATCTTTCTGAAAATGTTTTCACATTTGGGGATTTTTATTTTTGCCTTAAGCTAGTTAAACTTTTAAGCTTCAGCTTTTTTCCCTGCAAAATGGAGATAATAGTCCCTGCACCCTGAGGGCTGCGGGAAAGATTCCGTGAGATTATGTACCTGAGTTCATTGTACCAACCGGGTCACAGTGGTTTTCTAAAACCCAAAGGCTTTTTACTGTTGGTTTACACTGCTCTTTAGCAACACTTCATATTTTCTCAGGGCTGTGCAGAGATTTAAAAAGAACCAGAACAAGAGGGATGCTATTTAGGAAAGCAAATTAGTCCCCTCACGGCACCTCTAGGTCTCTGTTTCTTGAGTTTCAGGCAATCCTCACTGGTAATTACTCCCATTTCACCGATAAAGACAATGAGGCTCAAAGTATACAATCTGCAAAATATGGGGTTAGATGCCCTCTACTGAAGCCAGGAAAGGGAACTTGAATTGAAACTGAGACCAACACTGAAAAATAAGCTTTGTGGGCCTAGCCCAGGAGCGGCTTCCAAGATGAAATGACCAGCAAAGCACAGGAAATGACAAAAATGAGATGTAGTCCCTATAAGGTGGCATGCTCAGTTCCTCTCAGTGCTCTACTTGGATTTCAAGGCCTCAGAGAGACAGTCTGTCTGATTCCACCTTTTACCTGGAAAGATTCGCCTAAGGATATCCAAATGGTAGTGATGGAAGAGACAGCGGAAGAATGCTAATGCTAGCCAAGTTACAAGAGGTAGGGGCAGGAGCTGAAGGGCCACTGAAGAGGGTGATGAAACAGAATAGCAAGCAGGCTGACCTATCAGCAAAGAAAGTAAAAGCAAAAGGGCCATTTCTGTAATTCTTTACCACAAATACAATCTTTAACCGGAAGCTAGATTTTCCAGAACATACTGGGAATCACCTGCTTGGGAAGAGAAAACATAAAATATGATCCTGGCTCAAGAGTCCTCAGCATAAGCTTCTAGGCATGAGAATAAGATTTCTTCGATTTTCATGTGGATCAAGAAAAGCCACTGGGATAGGCTAGGAAAATTAGACACTTTCGGAGCTTGTTTTCTCAGCTTTGAATGAGACGGTGGCTCTCAGAATGTCAACTCTGGGAAACTTCACCATGTACCGAAAAAAACAAACCTATGTCTAGCCTCTAGATACTGGAACTTCCAGAATTAAAAAGAAATATCCTACGCAATACTATTGGGTGACTTAACACATGTGCAAAGAAGAATGTCCTTTCCAAGAAGTACAAATTCAGTAATGTACAGAATAACAGGAAAGCTGCTACTGGATCCAAACACACCCGAGAGCCCATTCATCATCTTTTCTTGGTTTTCCCCAATAGTCTGATACAGAAAAAAAAGTCCTCAGCTGAGGTGGTACAGACTTTTAAGAAAGAAGCTTTAAGAGCTGCTTTCAGACACCCACACAATTATTTTCACACATACACAGTCCTTAAAATTATTTCCACCAAGTTCTTGTAGACTCCACCAACATGGAAGAAATTAGCCCATCTCTCCTGTGTTCTCTGTGGCTTTGAAGTCTTACTTTCAGAAAAACGTTTTTTCCTAAGTGGTATTAACCATTTCCTAACAATAAATAGGCATGGCTTTTCTTACTAACTCTACCATCATATTCTTCTAATTGTCACCCAACAGTGAACCTTGAAGACTTTAAATAAAGGTTATTTACAAACGTTTAGCATTAGTGAAATCCACAAGCTGCCAATCCTTTTTGAAATCTTAACTCTGTAAGTTGTAAGTTCATCTTTCAAGTACAAGGCCTAGTTTCCGTATTTCAGCACATCTATGACTCAGGTAGACGTGAAATCACTACCCCATTCAGGTCACTTGTTATGTCTTGGTAATTCCCTTGAAATTGCAGGAACAGAGAATGTCAAAAGTTCCACTCTTTGCTTTTGATCTTGGGAAATGTCACGGAAGATATGAGCCTTGATGCTTTAAAATAGAGAAATACCTACGATTCATTTCCCAGTTTAAAAAAATTGCCTTCTTACAGTTCCAGGATCACATTTAAAAAGCCCTCTAATTTTTGTAGTTAGTAGAGGCTAACTACTGTTGACTTTTCCAAGAACACTCTAACTTAACAGCCTCTCCATCTGTCTCTGGGGGGGCATAGGTCATCTCTGTATTTTGAAGTTTTATACAGCCTTTAAGATGGTGAGACCACCTTTTCCCATCTTGATGCTCAATATTAATGTATGCCATAAATTATGCAGAACACTGCTGGAGGCTTCGGGTAAACACTGAAATGTTGCTGGGAGGCACTGAACAAAAATTTACATAATCTTGGCCCTCATTTCCCGTTTCAAACTAGCAAGCTTCGTATTACTAAGCCAGTTCTTTTCAGGTTTGTTGTTGTGTTCAGCTGAGTGTCATAGCTCCTCCTTAAGACTGTCACGTTTAATAAGTTATTTATGCACACTCTCACAAAGATTGAAGATTTCTAATTTTTAAATTTTCTTAAATGTTTATTTTGAGAGGTCAAGCTAGAGGGCACAAGCAGGGGAGGGACAGAGAGAGAGAGAGAGAGAGAGAGAGAGAGAGAGAATCCTAAGCAGGCTCCGTGCTGTCAGAGCAGAGCCTGACACAGGGCTCCATCTCACAAACTGAACCCTGAGATCATGACCTGAGCCGAAATCAAAGGATGCTTAACCAACTTGAGCCACCCAGGTACCCTGGAGGTTTATAATTTTTAAACACAAACACAAAGGCAGCAGCAACTCATTTAGGCATAGTATTACACCTCCATTTTCCATTAGACATTAAAAAAACACCCTGACGACCTAGAAATGTGTGGTTTCTCTTCAGCTCTTTTCCTCTTGGGTTATCAATCCCCATCTCGGATCAATGAACTCTGTTTACCATTTAAAGTATCTAGGGGCACCTGGGTGGCTCAGTTGGTTAAGCATCCCACTTGGGCTCAGGTCATAGCTCACGATTCGTGAGCTCGAGTCCCACGTCGGGGTCTGTGCTGACAGTTTAGAATCCTTGCTTGGGATTCTGTCTCCCTCTCTCTCTCTGCCCCTCCCTGACCCATAGTCTGTCTCTCAAAAATGAATAAATGTTGAAAAGAAAGTTATCTAACCATTTATCCTCCCAAAGGAAGTTCTCTTGCATTGGTGTACCAATGCTACCTTTAAAATGGAAAAGCAGGGGTGCCTACATGGCTCAGTCTGTTGATCATCCAACTTTGGCTGAGGTCATGATCTCACAGTTCATGAGTTTGAGCCCTGCTCAGAGCCTGGAGCCTACTTCAGATTGTGTTTCCCTCTCTCTGCCCCTCCCCCACTGGTGCTGTATCAAAAAATATATATATAAAAAAGATATTTAAGATGTAAAAGCAGACGAACATTAATACGGGGGCAGCATAGAAAGTCCCATATGGTAGGGAAATCTAACATTCACAACTTTCAGTTATTTCACATGGTCAGCTTGAAGATACCCAAAAAGGAAGGTATGGCAGTTTAAAGAAAACAGCTATTCTGAATCTTTATTAAATGGAATCTCATTAGGTTACTCAACACCCCTTCCTAATTCATCAGTGCTCCACTGCCCATAGTTACTTAATCACTAACAGAAAACAGTTAAGGTGTGGAATAGCCATAAAACAGAGTATTACTGCAACCACTGAATTATGTGCTTCAGGAGACTGAAGTATACAGACATGAAACACATGTTTGTGGTATATTATAAATAATCCTAATCCTTATTATTTACAAAAAGTTTTGGAATGAGCAAAGTAGAAACTTAAGTGGGGCTGGGAGTAGGGGGGAGTTGGTAGCATATTGAGAACCATCGTCTGGTTTTTATGCTAACAGATGCACTGATAAGAATAATTGCAAGTGTTGTAAGTACCTGTACGTGCTTTCAAAACCTAATTATTCCAGCCTTCTTCATTCTTGCTAAAAACCTGCTTTGCAAGGGACTTTTGATAAAATCCTGTATTGAAAGAATTACTGCTAGCTGTTTTCAGTTCAGCATCTACCCTCCAAGGCTGTGAAAATGGAATACAGGTGACCTCCGCTATCTGAAAGTTTGCTTTGCACTGCTTTGCTTTTATGAAAGACCTACATTAGTACCTGTTTTCATCAACCAAAAGAAATCTGAAGAGGATTTTTGCTTTTTAACTGCTTCTATGTTCAGTTTACAAAAGTTTTCACAGGAACACTTCAATTTCAGCTAGGGGGGAAACGTAATATCAAGTACTCAGTAGGTTTGCCTAATTCTTAATTGTTCATGTTGTGGATTATCCAGTGGTGTAGCAATTCCCTGGTAACACGGGTCAACAGGCTTCCTAGAGCCTCTCTTCTCCAATACTTCTAAAATCAAGAAAATTAATGCAAGCATCCAAGGAAAGGCGGATCCAGACTTAGAACTTGGGTAAGTGCTTATCCGTTTTGCTAACGTTGGTTTCAGATAGTTTTGGTTTCCTCTGGCAAGGAAAGCCTCCAAAGTAGCTTAATTTCAAGGTCCTCTGAAAGATCTTGACCTTATATTAAGTAAAAGAAATTCATATTCACTGGTCAGCCTACATTAGAGCTGACCATGGTTAATACTGAGCCCTAAATTTACTGTTTTTCCCTATACGTGCATGCCTACGATCAAGTTAACTTATAAATTAGACACAGATTAACAAGAATAAAAACAATTATAACAATATGTTGCAATACAAGTTATGTAAATGTGGTCTCTTTCTCTCAGAACATCCCCCTTCTTTCGTGATGAGAGATGATAAAATGCCTACGTGACGAGATGAAGTCGGGTGTCTGTCTCCAGAACAACAGCAGCTGACTGTGGGTCACTGAAATGGCAGAAAAGGAAAACTGCGAATCGGGGGACAGAACCTGGCACTGTAACACACCCCAAAATTTCGCCCTTGTAGAGATTAATCTTAAAATTAGCAAAGTAATTCCAGGGCAGTGATCTTACCCATCGTCAAATCTATGTTTTCCAGTCTCCTAGCACAGCCTCAGAATTTGTCCAACACCTAGTATGGAAGGACTTACTGTGGCTGTGCAATCTAAGAATGAACAGAATTTTGGTTTCTTTAAAACATCTTAGAAAGGTCTTTATTTTTGTTTTGTAACAAATGGCAACAATTTAATCAGTATCAAATTGTTTCATTAGTGGAGTAATATTTTTATCAACCACAAACCTTTCAGAAGGTACTAAGCAACTGAAAGTTGAAAACTTGTTACCCTCGTATTAGAAAGAAATTGTTTTTCTAGATTTAGTGATAAAAAGATAAAAACCCGTAACAAAGGATAGAAACTGAATAGAGTCTAAATGGATTCAGGATTTTAGTTAACATCAGTGTATAAAAAGTCATTTACTGTTTTATGTGTCTAATGTACTTGTGGACAAGCAACGAATCTAACGCTAGCTAAATCTCTAATTTTACTATAATGTAACACTCATTTAAGGGAAAAGCTAAATTTGGGTAGGAGCCTAAGTGACACATTTAACACTAAGAACACACTAACAAAAACCACTGCAAGAAGGAACACAGGTAGCTGGCGTGTGAGAGGGGCAATTCTGTAAAAGACATGTTCAGTTTTGGTAAGTGGCTATCTTCCAGTCTAAACTAACGATGGCATGAAAAACACCAGGGAGAATACATTCAAGTTAATGGAAACAAGTCTTTATTAAGTAACTTTTAATATCAGAAAAATAAAACTCTTATAATTCTCTTTACAGCAAATATATAATATCAGTGCTTTGGCCATCTTAAGTTAAAGGCCCTTTATCATAAAATATATGGTTTTAAACTTTACTCAAATTGAATTTATAATCCCTATGACTTCCCTACATATACATAACAAAAGAGTGTAGTAAAATTAGCAAATACTAAACTATATTGATAATTTATCATTCTTAGTTTGTGGTTTTTAGAAACAGTACACGCACCTAATATATGTCGATTCCTTGGCTTATTAGTTGCAGTGTACGATGCAACAAAATACAAAATACATGCTTGGTGAACATTCGTTCGTATCTACAAGACGGCAGCTAAAGATTAGGTTTCAATACTGACATTTAACTATCCTACAAGCAGTTAGCATTACATCATAATATGCCATCAAGGCAATTTTTATACTGAAAAAATCAAAATAAAAACCGTTATTTGTAAACTTTTATACGAAATGTAACTCTTCAAGTGGAAATAAAAAATAAAATTTGTCTATTTACTATTCAATACACATAGGATTTTCAATTTTTGTTATATTGAGAAAAAAAGCTCTTTTGTGTTGGGAAAATAATGCTTCAAAAAATAATTAGTAGAAAAACCCACCAGTATATTGTTTTTGTCCTTTCAATGCCAGCACAGATTTGGGAACATACTGAGGATGAGGTTACAGACATCCACAGGTGAAATGTAAAAGTGTATCTTAAAGAAATCTTTCCTCGTGATTGGAAATAGTTTTGAAATGAAGTAAACTGATTGAAGGTCATCACAGCTGCTTTTGTAAATTATGCTAAGGGCATTATTATCCCTCTCTCCCTCCCCTCCCCTAAATTACTAAAAAATAAAAATATATTTATAATGTGCAAGACAAATATGGATTGAACATAAAATGTTTCACATTTTGATCTATAGTCTAAAAATTAATCAACAGCTTGATCAGACTAATGAATGGAATGTTCGCATCCTCAATTATTAGCCAATATAGGTGCATCCCAAAGCCCTTCCCGAAATGGGAAAACCCAGGTGGTCATTTCCACATTCACCGAGGGAGGCAATGGGTAGGAATTCACAATCGACACAATTGCATTCCTGATCCAATGATCATACCAGCCGTGAGCATTCTGGGCGAGATGAAGGTCAATGTAGCAGTTTTTGTCCCAAATTATAACCAGTGATCGAGTAAACTGCCATCAGCCCTATTATTACCAATAAGTAATCACAATGCATTAAAAAGTTACTTGCAATCCTGCAGAATTAGGCATAAGTTGTTGTAAAATAAAAAACGAACCTGTTTTGTCAAAACTGGCAGTGTAAAGAAGGCAGCACTGGAAGTGTCTGAATCATCTGTAATGCCAAGTACCCTCCATAAACTCTTAATGTGGTTAGGCTTTGGGACCCACTGTTTTGAAATCTAGACGCATATACTTTTCTCATAGGCCACACAACCTATGATTATCTTCACTCAGCCAAGCTGAACTTCAGTTTTAGCAATTCTTATACAAGCTATGTCTCTGGGTCTACAGGATAGTATTAATAATTCAAACCAAACTAATAGACAAGAGACCACTTAGGTTTAGTGTTACCATAGCAGCCTTTTATAAGTTTACTAACAACTTTAGCCTAATCCCAATAAAGCCTGATAACAGTCATAAGAATTCATTAGGAAGTTTACTGGGGGTACCATTATACCCATGCCTTTACGAGTCCATATAGAGATATAGTATTTATGTATATATATATAGTTAAGAGTGAATTTGGATTGCCTGAGTAACAGCTGTCTGGCAAACTGGACATGATGGCGTTCTCTTTTCACAGATCTTGTTGGCACATTCCATGCAGAAGAGGTTGTGGCCACATGGAACTAGGGCAGCAATAACTTCATTCTCAAAGCAAATCACACAATCGTGCTTTCGTCTCGATTCTGGAGGTGAGCTAGAGGTGGAACCACCATTGGAAGAAGAGTAACTATTGGTACCATTAGAAAAAGCAGGGATGTATATTGGAAGGCCGACATGGTTGCCTGTACTAGGTGGGTCGCTCCTAACCCTCCGAGCAAGTGGGTGTTCAATGCTCTCGGGAAACGTAGGAGACAGACGAGGAGTAGATGGCTGACTTCCTCTACGCTGAGTCTTCATGTTACCAGAAGGATCACTCCCAAAGCCAGAGAGTGGGTTAACTGGTTCAAAGGGGGTCCAGATAGTTTGAGCAGATGTTGGTAAAGAGTCAAAGGCAGGAGAATCAACCGCAAGATCTTCTGAGCCTACAGATGGTAGTGTATCTCCAAACCAAAAGTTCCCTGTGCTAAATGGGCTCGTGGGACTAAAGTCAGCCAGCCTATTGCTTCCAAAGTAGGAATCTGTGGAGCCGCTTCCCAGAGAACTGGAACTATCGTTTCGGTAATTGGAGATCATTCTTGCGCGGCTCGGAGGAACCGGATTGGAGGAGAGCCACGCGGAGCCAAGAGTGCCACCTTCAAAGCTTACATCGGTACCGTTGTAATGGAAATCATTCTCTTCGTTGAGCTCAATATAGTTTCCTGTACGCATGGCAATATGCATTTCTATTTCTTCTCGCGCTCGGTCGACATTTTCGGGCATCCCTGTCACTTCAAAGACAGGCTCCTTATCTCTGCTTGGAGTTACTATGTATGTGTGGGTCTGCTGCTGAATTCTTTTAATAGTTGCTCCTTTCGGTCCAACTACCAATCCCACGACACGATAGGGGACCCTCACTTGAACGGTGGTTTGACCGGGCAGATTTGGACTACACGACAATCCTCCCAGGGCAGGGCCATTTTTGTTTCGAGATGCACGAATCATGGAGAAGTGCTCTGCAGCTGAGAGAATCTCTCTTTTGGCCATGGCAACATCTTCTTTCCGTCCAGTGACAACAAAAATGGGCTCCTCACCACGAACAGGTGTCTTGATATATGTGTTTGTCTTGGCTCTCAGTGCTTTAATTTTACAACCTGTTAGAAAGAACATATTTCGTAAGAATCAACATTTATGTCAATAATATTGGTAAAGACAAATCACAGAAAGCTCCGTGCAAGCCAAATGTCTGCTTCTGGACAGCTGCGTTTTTGTTGTTGTTGTTGCTGTTGTTGTTTTAATTTTAGTTTTTCTTCATCATAAAAACTTATCACTAGATGAGAAAGCTTTCCTAACTCCACAAATGCTCCCTGGTCCTCCGGTATACTTGTGTCCTGGTCTTTCACTTAGGAAGAGGCGGTGCCTCTACCAGGAGATCTTAGAAGTCATGCTAATTGTTTCCTTTCTCTTGTTATCAGTCACTGCAAATGATGCACGAAATCCTCTGTACAGGCAAGCGAGACCACAAGCAGGTCTGACTTTCAGAACGGTAATAATTAGCTCGCTTGCAGGATGTTGGTGGCAAAGAAAAAACCACTAATGCATATGTAAGACACTGACCATCTACTGTCTCATTCAATCTATACAAGAACCCTAAGAACTTGATTATTACACTTTTATTGATAAGGAAAATGAAGCTCAGGAAAACGGTTAAACCCAGTCTAACTTAAAATCTATGGTCTTTTTGTCAGTCGAGAACCTCAAATTTCATACAACTATACTATAAAGCAGAAGTTCTTTAACAGCTTTCCACTTAATTGTCATCTTTTAACATTACTCTTTCCTCTGTAAACTCACCTGATGAGCAAAATGCTCATGGCCCAAAGGCTATCTCATATCTGCTGCCATCAGTTGAATGTGAGGCTTACTAAGTAAGGTATCCCCATAACTGTTTCTTCTAGCTGTACGCAAGCACTAACTCAATTAACTATGACACAAACCAGTGAAACATGAATGCAAAAAGACACTGTACTTGTATGAAAATTAAGATGATTATTTTTGAAAGTCTCAATAAATATATGTACCTTAAAGAAGAGAAGGGTGAATTATGCATGAGTGAGACGACTGTAAAGGCCTGGGGTAAAAAACTAACACAGAATGATGCTGCCCTTACTGTAAAGTTCTTGCTAAATTCAAAAGAAACATATTGGAAATTGTATGGAATATGGGCACTGGATGGATTTTATTAAAAGACTACTCAGATTGGCAGACCCACTCTCAAATGAAAGGTTTTGGCCCCAAATCCTAAATGCATTTAAGTTAAAATAAAATATTGGAGATGCACATACATAACAATCCATTAATTCTTTAATTGACTTTTTAGAGCAATCACCTATTACCAGAACCAACTACATGAGATTAGAGGGCTTCAAAGTGTAACTTAAAGTGTTAAATGGACAACTGAGCCATGCGGTTATAGTTTTCAAAGATCTTACCATGAAGCTTGCTAGAATACATCTGTTCTCATGAATATATTATGTTATCTAGGTTCCTCAAAATGAAGAGGACAGATTTTTTTTTTGTTTGTTTGTTTTAGACAGAGAGAGAGAGAGAGCAAATAGGGGAGAGAGGGAGAGAGAAAGAGGGAAAGAGAATCCCAAGCAGGCTCCATGCTCAACACAGACCCTGACGCGGGCGGGGCTTGACCCTTGGGATCATGACCTGAGACAAAATCAAGAGTCACTGGCTGAGAAACCCAGGTACCCTGAGGCCAGGTGCTCTTAAAGACACATGTCACACTTTGGGGGTGGTCTTTTTCTTAAATCTTTCCTCCCTTTTTTGCCCCCAATGAATTCATAACACATACAAACTTGAGTCTTTACATACATCATTTCTAACCTGCTAACTGTAAAAGCTCCTCCTCCCCCAAGTCTCCCTGCCTCCAGTCCCACCTCACTCCAACCCATTGGCTATATTCATTTTAATCAAATAATAGTTTCTAAATAAAGCACAGATCACATGATCACTTCTTTGCATAAAGTGCTTTAATGGCTCCCTTTTACCACAAGGATAAAGTCCAAGCAATTGGGCACACAAGGCCCCTCTTTACCTGGGGCCCGATTACCTCTCTCTAGATCTATCTCTTTACCACTTGCTTTTTCTCCTTCCTCACTTCTGTAACTCTGCAGTGTGCTCTTACCGTATTAAACTCCTTACCCATGCTCCCTTGCTTCCGTGACTAGAATGTTCCTTTGTCCTTGCCTCTTTACTCCCACCTCTGCTTGCTTTTTAATTCCTGCTGGCCTTCATATTTTAGTTTAGATGCCTCATCCTCTACAAAGGTTCCTATCCCTCAGGACTGCTTTGTGTACCCTTCCTAAGCATAAGCATTCCCAAACCACTGGATGGTTGACTAGAAGTATATACCTTTAGGGCGCCCATACAGCACATGTTGAAACAAAGATTGGTTTCCTTTATAAACACTGGGCCTTTCTTATACATATTGCTTTGAATGTAAGGGTTTTTTTTTTTGCTGAGCTTTTCAAGACTTTCCTCTTCTAGCCCCACATTGCTAATGCAACTTTGTTGAAGGGAACTGATTATGCTAACTTCAATTGTAACATATGCAACACAACTTTCTTCAACCTACCATTGGATTTTTGGAACTTAACCCACACCTATTCCCCCTTTCAACAAACTGTAAAACTTACAAAGAAATGGCTTGTTTTCTCACTGCTGGATCCTAGATGCTTATCATAAAAACACTTTTAGAATCAAGATTACTCTAATTCAAAGATATTCATTTGAGAAGATTTGTTTGGCAGGGAGGGGCTAAAAGCAAAACTGCAAGGAAAGCATTTAGTGCAGTAACTGGATAAGGTAAGAAGGGCCAAGGGGAGGAGGTGGCTTGGGGGCAATCAAGAAATTACTTCAAGGAGTTGAATTTATGCTACTGTAAAACTCGACAGTTTTAACTACAAAGACTGCTGCTGTAGGGGTGCCTAGGTGGCTTGGTCGGTTAAGCGTTGAACTCTTGATTTTGGCTCAGGTCATGATCTCACGGTTGTGGGATGAAGTCCCGCATTGGGCTCTGTGCTGGGCACGGAGCTTGCTTGGGATTCTCTCTCTCCCTCTGCCCCTCTCCCTTGCTTGTACGTGCACTCTCTCTCTCAAATGAATGGATGAATGAATAGTGCTGCTGTAAATTTACATTTATAAAGAACTACAAGAAGATTGAGTTGATAGTGTTACTTTTGACTATAAGGCAATGCTACTGCTTTTGCTCCACAATAGAGAGTGAATTAGAAGACACGAGCAATAAAACTTCCATATCTATTTTTTTATATAGACTGAATCTTCAGAAGACTCCTCTTTCAGCACAAAAGATGTTGCTTAGGGCTGTGAACCGAGAGCACTTTCCATTGGCCAATATGTGACTGATGGAGAGCTATCTAAGAAATTCTAAAAGGATGTGATGTGAACAAATAACTAACTGTTCACATTATACATCCAGGGGAGTTATTGTTATTATTCAGATACTCTGGGCTACAATTTAACAGGAAGGCAGTCTGCTGGAACCACATTTCTAACAAAGAGGGTCCTGTTCATCCTGCAGAAAAACACTGGGAATTTCTATTAAGGACAAAGAGAGAAATAACCAAAGAGTTTGAGGTTAGTTCCTCTCAATCCTTACTAATACTGACCACTAGAAAATTGAATTAAGTAAACTTCTCCAAATAAATACTTTTGAGACTAGAAGCAACCATCAGTCGCACGATACAATACTTTTTAATACCTAGTAGGAAGAAAATATGCCTAAAGGTACCCAGAATGCTATCTGGCCTAAGGCCGGTACTAACAAAGAGGTGTTTAATAACTGGCTCTGGAGGACTGAAGACAAATATTTTGAGTGGGGACCACTTCTGAGATAGGGGAGTCAGATAGGCCTATCCTGCCCCAAAGGACTGTGTACTTATTTAGGTCTTCCAGGTCAGAGGAGGTAATGGGAAGGTAGCAAAGCCCAGCCCCTCTAAGCCACTGCCAACAAAAATAAAAGAATGTATTTCTTCTCTCTCCTAAATTTTCTAAGACAGTTTTAACACAATAGCCTCAATTTGGATTAGGACTACAGGAAACCTCATCAATCATAATGTTGTTTCTATAGGAACATACACACTGAGGTTCAAACAACCAACACATGATTTCTAGGAATGAATATATGAATAAATATATATATATATATATATATATATATATATATATATATATATATATATATATATACCAAAGTTGGGGACAATCTGACTAGGGAGACTTCTAAATAGGCAACACAAACTAAAGAAAAAACAAACTTGTTTTATTATTTTATAGGTGAAGGAGGTCAAAGGTTTTTAGAGTATTTTAGACTAAGTTTCTATTTGCAAAGTCTAAGATATTTAAAAAATCATTGAAGAATTTATAATCTCAGAGTGGCATAAAACTCAGAGGCCATAAAAGTACAGATAAATTAGATTACACTTAAAAAATTTGCTGCATGGCAAAAGTCACCAAAAATAATTTAAAGAAATAATTATTTACAACTTATACCACAAATGGCTAATTTCTCTCTCTTACATACATACATATACCTGCCCTACGTATCAGAACACCAAAACCTAATTTAAAAAAATAAAAGAAACTGTTCACAGAAAAGGAAATCTACAAATGGCTACGAAACATGAAAATTCCCATTTCCATGTGAACTGAAGGGTCTTTTTCCACCTATAAGAATATCAAATATCAAAACAAGTATCAAAAACAGTGCCACTAAGAACAGGGAAAAAAAGGACCTTTATATTTAGTTGCTGGGAGTATGAACTGCCCAAGGGCAGTTTGCATTATTTGTCAAAATTACAACTGCATGGATCCTTCTGCCCCTACAGTCCCACTCATAGAACTGATCCTGCAGAAATACTTGCACAGGTATAAAATGACCTTTGTATTATATTACTTAATTATATTAGCATGAGGCCAGTACAGCTATATAATGGAATACAATGCAGTCATAAAACTGGTTCACTTAGGGGGACAGGGTAGAAGGGAGCCTTAATTTTCCTCCACACTCTTTATTATTTTAATAATTTTGAACTGTACAAATCCATTAGTTTTTTCCAAGAAGTATGATTAAACCAGAAAAGTTTTTTTAAAATACAAAGAAATGACACATTTTACTAGACTTAGCATATATATATTCATTAGACTTTTGGCTAGTACTGACGTTATTTTAAATTGTATGAACTGCAGGGTAAATGATTTCATAACCTGAAATCTGAACAAGGCTTTTTCATTCTAAGAGGTGAGGTCTAACCATGGTCTTCTTACAGCTACTGATAAAAAGAACAGATGTCAAGCTTTGTACCAGAATGTGTAGATGTAGAATGTGTAGAATGTTAAGAACTAGGATACAAAGTTCTATAGTGGTAATTCTATTTTGATTTGGAAGTAAATCCCCCACACGAAAAAGTCTCCAATCTAGCCCTAGTATAAGAACTCATTTCCCCTTTCTATCTATATCACTTGGCTGGGGCTGGGTTTGCCTTAAAACCCTGGAGCTGTGGCCAGATTCATGGCCTTCTTGCTCCCTGGTGAGCAGAGGTCCGGTCCCGCCTTGCTTCTGCAGAGTAAAGAGAACCTCTCCTGCCAGAGGCATAGCAGTTAAGAGGGACCCGTCTCTCTCTCATTGCTGGGAGAGGAGTTAAAAGAAGAAAAAGAACTGAAACGATGGATGTTCGGGGTTTCTCAAACCTGGGGTTGCAGTATCAATTTAATAGGCTGTAATCAACATTAAAAACAACAATTAAAGTTAAAAACAGTACCAAAACTCAACATGTTCCAAATATTTCAGTAAAACATGCGTAAGAAGGGCTGCAATGCCAAATGTTCTTTTACTGGGGGTGGGGTGGGGGTTATCAAAGAAAAGTTTAACTGAAGGTAGTGGAGAGATGTGATGTGCTCTGGATAGCCTGCGAACAAGCCCACAGTCCCCACTGTGAACTGCCTATGGAGACCTTCTGGCAGGACACTGTAGGTGGACTCTAGGAGCTGGAAGGAAAATGGAAGGCTCAATCCAGAAATCTTTTTCTGTTCTTTAATTTTGTTTACTATCTGCCTTAGATTTCTAATGCTGCCAAAGTTACCACACACAGTGAAAGGTGGACACATCTTCAATGACAGCAAGGGGTTTAAATTCCATCTTGTAGGGGCAAAGAATCTTTTTTTTTTTTTAATGTTTAGTTATTATGAGAGAGAGGGAGTAGGAGGGAGGGAGGGA
This sequence comes from Panthera leo, assembly GCF_018350215.1. Classification (NCBI taxonomy): domain Eukaryota; kingdom Metazoa; phylum Chordata; class Mammalia; order Carnivora; family Felidae; genus Panthera; species Panthera leo. Next base: position 70,607,312 of record NC_056690.1, read on the forward strand.
GGGAGGGAGAGAGAGAGAGAGAGAGCGCGTAAACGTGCGCGTGGGGGAGGGACAGAGAGAGAATCCCAAGAGGGCTCCATGAGGGGCTTGATCTCAGGAACTGTGAGATCATGACCTGAGCCGAAATCAACAGAGTTGGACACTTAACCTACTGAGCCACCACATGCCCATTTTTTTTTCTTTCCTTCTTCTTCTTCTTCTTTTTAAGAAACAAGCCCCAAATGTTATGTGAGCTGTTGCTGATTTTTCACAGAGTATTTTGTTTTCTAGAAGTTCACTGTATTTTCCATTCACTTCATAAATTAGCTACATATACCTTAACCTAAGGTGACTTGAGAAAGCTAAACACCAAAATTGCATTATGTGTATATATCCACTTTGGGTCATCCTTGGCATGTACCTTTATTCAAAACTTCCCCCCAAGAGTGTTGTTTTAAGGGAAAAGAATCCTACTAGGATATCGGTGTAGTACACACACACACACACACACACACACACACACACACACACACTTTAAATAAGTCGTGGTGGTTGTAGGGCGCCTGCGTGGCTCAGTTGGGTGGCTCTGCATTGACAGTGCTGAGCCTGCTTGGGATTCTCATTCTCTCTCTCTCTGCCCCTCCCTTGCTTGCGGGCTCTCACTCTCTCTCAGAACAAATAAACATTTATAAAGAGATAGACAGATAGACACACAGACACACAGATAAGGAGGGGGAATGAAACTCTGTGAGTAGCTCTTTTACCTTTGAGAAAATTAGAACTCCTTGGCCTGACATTAAAACCACCTGCTGCCCCCCTCCCCCACTTCTCTCCCATCAAGTAGCCATAACCCAGCTTCTTCTAGACTTTATCATCTCCTAAACATGCCCTGTTCCTCCTGTTCCTCTTCTGTCTCTGCTCAGATACTTCCCTAAATAACGTGGAAAACCCACAGTACTTCTGCTCCACACCTTATAGCTTCTGAGTAACAACCATGGCCGCTTGGAAGATGAGGCTGTACATGTGAAGCCTGGCTCTATGAACTCAAAATAGTACAAAGGTGCAGACTCATTATTACTGCTACCACATATAAATCTTCCAAGGCATAGTTTAAAGGAAACAATGTAAGAAGCAAAAAACTGATCATCTGAAGGCCTGGGTCTTAAGTATATCACCAGTTTCTCCCCCCCCACCCCGTTTCTACTCCTGGTTTCAATGTCAGGTCATTCAACCTCTAGGTCCTTTCTGATGCTTACATTTTTGACCAAGTCCCTCTTCTCCTAGGAAAAAGTCACTGTTTCTTTTTTAAAGTCTTAAAAGAACTTGGGACAATCAGATACTACCTTATTTCATACACATATATCTTTTCTTCCTTTCCTCAAGGAAAAGTAGGTTGAGTAATAATGGTTGGGAACATTGACTTTGGATGATCACTAACCAGCTTTGTGAACTTTAGCAGGTCAGTAAACCTTTATCTTTCCTTCATGGGTGAGGAACTACGATTAAAGATACTTTTCTCACTTGGTTCTTACAAGGATTAAATGAAATCATGTATTAAAAATGCTTATTACAATGCCCGTTTTTCAAGTAGGTGGCTCTGTAAAGGGTAACTTTTTTTTTAAGTATTTATTTTTGACAGAGAAAGAGCACACACATATGTGAGGGAGGGAGGGGCAGAGAGAGAAGAGGACAGAAGATCTGAAGTGGGCTCTGCTGAGAGCATTGAGCCTGATGCGGGGCTCGAACCCATGAAATGAACTGTGAGATCATGACCTGAGCTGAAGTCAGACGCCTAACCTACTGACCCCACCCTGGCTCCCCAGTAAAGGGTAACTTACAAGACTACCCAACCATGCCCAACCACTCTTCAAGTATTTCCTGAAATAATAATGATAAAGTAAAAATCTGTAGCACACTTTTCAGTTTTCCAAACTTATCTAGATTTATTCCCATTTAATCATCATAACAGTGCTTTAAGAAGGGCAGGAAAGAACCTGAACTGCTCAAGATCTCCCAGCGGGAAAGTCAGATCTCAAACCCACGTTGTCTTAACAACCCCACATGCCTCTTATGACTCCATACTGTTTTTTTCTAAAAGCACTGGAGGAACATATTATTTCATGTGTCATGATATATTAGAATTAAGAGGGGATCCTACTCCTTGAGGGATAGTCCAGACACCTATTCAAAAGCTCCTTTAACTTTACAGGAACTCAATTTCGGTATTATGTTTTCAAAGACTGATGGATATCAGCTAAATCCCAATAAGAGAGTGTTTCTTATGCATACTAACTTAACCCAACAGTTACATTGTTTGGATCAGCAATGCAAACTATTCATAAATGCACAGTATCATAAATGCTTTCCTTTCTAGAGTTCAAGTGTCCTTGTAGCTCTTCTAGTCAAAATCCTCAAATGTTTTGTGAATACAGTCTCACTGTAGATATCATTCTGTCAGTACTTCAAACAGCTTCATTATTGTGATTTTAGTTTTGTTATTTTTGACTTTTAATGCCTTAAATCAAGAAGGTTGCTACTGGCCATAAAACAAAGCTCCAAATTAAGTTCAGGTTGACTGGCTCCTTACATAAAGGGTTGGGAATAAAAGCAAGAGGGAAGAAAACCCCAATTACCACAATATGGAAATTAAAACAGGAATAGTAAAGTGGCAAGTCTAATCCAACAATCCAGTTAAATACAATAAACATCACAAGCATCTACCTTGCTTTGGGTACTTTATCAAGGATGCAAAGATGACCAAGATTCAGTGCTGCCCTCACTGACTTGTATCAGTTTCAAGCACCAGAATGATCTGATGTCTACACATGTTCATGTACAGATATCAGTCTCTTTTCTTATATTGCAGATAGTATTCAAACCTTCTGTATCTTTGCTGATCTTTTTGTCTGCTTGTTCTACCACTTACTGAGATAGCAGTGTTTAAGTCTCCAATTCCATGAGATTGAGACCCTGGGTAAGTTACTTATATCCCCATAGATCTGTTTCCTTATCTGTATGGTGGGAATAAGAATGGATCAAATGAGACGATACACTGTCTCACACACTTGAAGGTTTATAATTAAAAAAAAAAAAAGCTGTTTGACTTTGAATCAATTTTCTATAGGAAGTTGAAAACACTTAAAGGATTTATCTCCTGAAGATAAAACTTAACATTTTGATTATATAAAGCATGCTGAAATATTATCAACTTTACTGAACTTGGAGGGGATATGTTGAAGTCAATCTAACTGGGAATCTGAAATCTGGTATACTTTTGCATGATTGCAGGGACTCTTTTTGGACAAAAATCAGAATGTGAGAGCACTAAGAAATAATCTAATTCAACCTCATTTTATACATGAAGAAAACCGAAGCCTAGAATTGCCCAAAATTATAAACTAATAACTCCTAAAATACACCATTCTCTGAACCTAACTTATTTTTCTAGTAGATTCTTAAGAAGGAGTTAAAATCTAAAATTCCCCTTCTTTTTTCACTTAGACAAGAAAACTGAAATACTTAAAAAAAAAAAAAAAAAAAAAAAAAAAAAGGCTCATATTTAGCCTTTCACCAAAGCTGAAACACCTAGATAAGGGTGTAAATTAGAGAAGAGAGCTAGAACAATTCTCCTAACTGGGGATTTTAAAATTAGGCTCATGCGCTTTAGAGGATGTTAATAGAAACCTTAGAATTACTTCTATTTGGGTACCATATAATAATCAGATTCATTTGTAAACTTTAAAAAAAAATATACTGTGGACCATTTAGTTAGTGGTATACCCTGGGAAAAACTTACTAAAGTGACAATTTTCAGTTTCAACCTAGTATGTGCTCAGAGTACAAATCTAGCAGATTTATAAACTTTACCCTGCCTCATATATAATTTATTATGTCTGTACTTTCAATTGTGCTATGAATCTGTACTAATGACATCTTCTCAAACTTGATCCCAACAACAAGTGGGGGATGGAAGGGGCCAGGAAGGACAAGTCATTGGAACAGGTTTTTTTCCCACAAGAAATGCTCAGTAAGGTTAAGTGATTTGTCCAAAGTCACAAGGCAACAAAGGCACAAAGGCAACAAATGGTGAAACCAAGTCTTTAACAAGTTTTTTTCTAAACTCCCAAGTTCCAATGTCCTTTCCTACAGTACATTAAAATGGTACTGATGGCAAGGGAGAACGTACGTCAAAGGGAAGATGAGTGGTAAGGAAAAAGGGACAGTAATAAAAAGGTCAGCCTGAAATGTAAATACTGTTAATAATAGCAACCCTTTTGGGAAATCTTTTAGTTGTTTGGAACTATTCCCTCCCTACACTCCTCCAATGGTGTCCAGAAGATCAACTACTTCACGCTAATCTTTAACTACACCTGCAGTTTTCATTAAAGGACTGTCTTTATAATTTCAAGGCCAATCTTATTATTCCATGGTACTTTATTTGTAGTCAAATCAGGATTCTCTGCATATAATGAATTGTAATTTTTGCTTACTGGACAAAGGCAACAAACCGTGCCCACATGAATTGTTCTTAAATCCCAAACACTGGCACGGAAGAGGTTCTAATGTTATGCAGTGCTCAATCATAGAATAAAGACTCGAACTATCCAAATGGCACTAGGCTGTGCATATATTCAATGTAGTATAGTTGGACTTGGTAATACTAATACTGGAAAATTATTTTAAAAGCTTAAATATCATATTTAATCTTTAAAAATGTCCATATGGCACCTAATGGTGGCATGGGGAAAAAAGTTAAAAGTAAACTCAGAAATTATGGTCTAAAAGCCATCTGGGAGGTATTAAGATGTAGTTTAATAATAATAATAATAATAAAAAAACTATCACTTTGGAATTACCTGAAGATCAATGGGGTTTTAAAATAGATTTTCCATAATCTACCTGGAGTTTCCTAAAGGAGGTTTTAAACTGCAAATACACTTACCTATTTAGTCTCTTATGAACATTGTTACTTATTTTTTCACTTGGAGTTCAACTTCAAAAATTCTACATGGCCTAAATTACATTAAAAAATTCTGTAACAATCCCTTTGATCATAAAATAATACTGTGGTAGTCACTATAGCTGTTCAGGAATATTCTGGCTCTCTTCTGTGGGCACATGGTTGTAATGGACCTTCTCTTACCTACTTGAAGTTAGGTGTGGCCCCATGACTTACTCTGATTAACAAAACAGGAGATGTAATTATTACTTCCGGGTCTAATATTTAAAGACCAGCATGTCCTATGCTACTGTCTCTTATTCCGCTGGCACATGGGAAGACCAGCTAACACTTGCAATGGTGGCCACTGCACTGGCCCGTGTCCCTGAATAACTGAAATGAGCAGAGCCCCTGCGAATAAGAAATTACCCTTTATTGTTTTAATACTGAGATGCTGGGGTTCGCTGTCATCACAACATAATTCAAATCTATCCAGACAGAAGTGCCGTGTAGCCAGAAGGCATTCAGACATCAGATGGTTCTAGTTGTTACACGTTAGAAGAATATAATGTGTGAAACTGCTAAAGCCAAGAAAGGTAAATGAGATTAAAAAGTGGTTCGACTTAATTTCAGATTTAACTCAACAAAAACAACATGTACTTATCGCTTAAAGTTTCATGTGTTTCAATTTATTTGTATCATTCAGTTTCTAGAGGTATTATCGATAAGGTTACATCCAGCTGAAGAGATATCTGAAGCCTAGGGAGTTTAAGTGACTTGTCCAAGATCACAAAGTGAGTTACTGGCACAGAGTAATCAAATTTAGAAATTTTAATTTCTGATTGTAGACTCTTTCCAATATACCATAGCTGAGCAGAGACTGTTGAAGGAATTTGGGTAGTTTTTTATATTAAAACATATATTCTGAACATTTTTGTATTTGGTTTAAGGCAAAAGTATCAAATCTTTCAATCTGTACAAATATCAAATTCATTCAAAACCAAATGCACAAAATATTAAGCACTATCTTATAACTAAATACTATCTTTCCTTGAAAACTTAAGATATAAGAAGAGCTACAGAGAATTCTAACCCATAAACTTTGTTGAAAATTTTCCTAAACAGGAATCTCTAACAGAGTTAACAGTTCCTGTATACTTGACTCCCTGGATCATTTTTAGATTGTTGGTAACCAGGGGGTAGAAAATACACCCTTGTATTACCACCTTATTTTCCATTTCCTCCTAGTGAATCCAAATAGTTCATTAGCTGAATGAGCCAGGAAGAAAAGGCAGTAGATTCCCCACCCATTTGCAAAACAATAATTGAACCTTTCCCAATGGTCCCAGAGCTAACAAACTATTATCAACTAAATTTAAATTTTAAAGCCTAGAAGTTACAATATAAGCTTTGTAAAGCTAGCAGGTATATAACACAAATTAACTTTCTGAACTATAAATGACAGTGAATTTTTAGTTAGGCATATGAGAAGGAGAATATTAGAATGAGAACTGTGCCTTCTGGGTAGCAGAGACATCAAAATTTTATTAAGTAAATTTATTTGGAGAGTGAGGATATTTGAAGTTATCTATACTAGAAATACAGTAGCCCAAAGATTAGGGAGGAAATTAACTCAAATATCATTAACCTTCCTGAGCAGGATGCTTGAATACAGAGGCAGCAACTTAATCTTTGATGTCAAACAAACTGGTCTAAATCCAAGTTCCACTTTTTTTTTCTTGGAGCAAGTTATCTCTCGGAGCTTCAGTTTCTACACCCATAAAATGGGGATAATAGCCTAGAAGGATTATGGTACCTGGCAAAGAGAAGGCCAATAATCCCCCCTACTCCATAAAAGAAAAAGATAATGTACTTTAGCGTTGTTCTGAAACAGTTTCTCCTCAAGAAATGTGTATTTCTTCTTGAATAGGGAATTTACGTATGGCATGACCTAAGTTTCTCTTTTTCTTTTGAACAAACATACACAAATAAGCATATACCTTATTTCAATTATGTTAAAAATTAAGAGTGGTTCTACCCTAATAAAATGGGGAAAATTGGCACAAGGATGTGTTTATGAGATATTGAAACAATGTAACATATTCATTATTTTAAAAGTGACCACACAAATAACCACTGGGAAATCAGTGGAGACAGAGTAGCTCAACAGAGAAGAAAACAATGTCGGAAGGGGTGGAGCTCAGTGACAGCCAAAGGTACAGAGCCCACTAGAGTGTAGACACACAAAAAATAGAACTCCAATTTCCACTGTTACCTCATTCTTTAAATTTTTTACATGTTTTTATAGTATATATCAGATACATATCATTCATACATAAATATACAAACTTTGGAAGTACAAGATTAATTTTTTTGACAGGATGTACAATCAAAAAAAGCTGGAGACAACTCTTCCAGGCTATGAGGCAAGAGAACAACATACATATAAAGTCACTATTGAAAATAGATGAAGACCCATGTTAAGCTTAAACAGTAACATGCACCCCCTATGTTACAAATTTCTAAGACAACTGAATATATGACATTCAGTATTTACTTATAATGTAGTTAAGAATGGGTACAGAGTTTATTTTAACTCACTTTTTAACCTAACTGGACATCAATGGCTGTACATTAAACCTCATATTAACCACTGCGAATGTGTCTTGTGGGTACTATGTTCAACAAAAGTTTAAGTTTTAAGTCTGTTGTCAGGTTTTTTTTTTTTTTTTTAAGTTTACTTCATTTATTTTTGAGACACACAAACACACACACACACACACACACACACACACACACACACACACATGAATGGGGGGGGAGGGGCAGAAAGAAAGGGAGAGAGAGAAGGCCAAGCAGGTTCTGCACTGTCAGCATGGAGCCTGATGTGGCGCTTGATCCCACAAACTGTGTGAGATCATGACCTGAGCCTAAATCAAGAGTCAGACACTTAACTGACTGAGCCACCCAGGCCCCAAGTCTATTGTCAGGTTTAATCTCTAGCTCATATTCTAAAACTTCAGTGCTTATCAAAAAGCCCCTTTATTTAGCTCATGGCTTTATTTTACAGTATTGTTGGTTTCAATATGAGATGCAAATCTTAAGAAAATGGGGCCAATTTAACATTTGCAAATATGGGAGTGCAAATATGAGGTCAACACTGACAACTTTCATCACTATCAAAAGCAGTGGGTTTTTTTTTTTTTTTTAAAGATACTGGAACCAGAGGCCACTATATGAGTTCTAGTCTATATGACTCAGAATTCCATTTGTCCTACCCTTTGCTTCAGAGCTGAAGTCAGAAATGTCTCCATCTGTGTCATATTTATTTCCAAAACCAATTAAGAGATGACAAACAGAAAATTACAACTTTAGGTAATGAATAAAATGGCAGGAATGGATAATCCTTAAGAATGAAAGTTCAGTTCATCCAAAGCAGACAAGTAAATTAAGTGATTTGCCCCATTTATTCGCTTGGAGAAAACAGAAATTACCACCCTATAGAAGGATGCAAACATTAGAAGTTGCCTTGTTCCTGGTGGGAGTGGGAACACACTTTACAGGTTTTGTTATGGTGCTGGCTGCCGGGTGGAGATGGGGAAGGGGTCAATGATCCACTAGGTGCATGGTTCAGAACAGGAAAAGGGGGACAAGACTTTCTGCTCTTAAGATAGCGGATGATGGCATCCTTTTAACAGGACTGTCAGCTCTGGGAAATATTAAGTGCAAGAGAATAGTCAGCAATTTGTCTCCACGTCCTAAGACATAAATAGAACCACATTTCCTTATTAACCAATGAGCACAGCCCAGAAAAACTAAAGATTTTATCTCATTTGCTGTAATTCAGGAGATGGTACAAAATAAAAACTCAGAATGAATTCAGTTTACTTTTAAATAATGGATTTGTATAAAGACAACAGTCTGTGTAATTAGGGATCATTTTTTCGTGCTTTAAATATAGAAAAGGACAAAAGTTTGTATTTAACTAAATATACAAAAGATATCATTATCTTGTCCTTAGTCAAACTGGCAAATAATGTAAATGTTCTTTTCTTTTGTTATCCTAAACTGTAAGCACACTGAAGCAACTTGTGCTCAGGCAGTGCAATCCTAGTATAGCATTTAGTTTTTCGTACTTTGGCCTGAATAGACACCTTCCCAGCCTCTTTTCGCCACACTCCTTTTAAGACCCCAAGTATCAAAAACAAAAACAAAACCAAAACCCCCAAAACTTTCTAATCATACTTAGAGATCATTCCTCCACACCTTTCCTCACATTGTTCCTCAGTCCTCCTCCTTCTTCATCTCCATTTAAGTCCTATCCATTCTCCAAGTCCCTACAGGGCTGATGTTCTCACAAGCCCTGTCTGTTTGTCACACACTCACTACAGTGAGTGCCATTAAACGACATGTTAGTTTAGTGCCATTCCACTGTTTATTAGACTCCTAGTTTAAGGACAGCAAGTTTGTCTGAATCAACCTCACATTCCCAACTGCCATAAACCCTCACCTGGCAAAACAGAAGCTTGAAACATAGCAATTCCTTGATGTAGTTAATTGAATGGCCAACTCATTTTGGATTTATAAATTGAGATGTTACAGTTTTATTCTATGTAAGGTGAAACAGCGCTCTCCTAGATTAGTATCTTAAGTATGGCAAAACAAAGAACAAAAAAGCCCCCCAAGCCCATCCAAACAAGACAAAACAAAACAAAAACAAGGCATCTGAATCTTATTTACCAAACTACAGGAATAAATTCTCAACTGAATGGTACCAGCTTCGAACAGTGCCTTTAAGTACTAGTCATCAGGCAGTCTGAAATAAGCTATCTCCTTTATCCAGATTTCAGACGGGTTTTTCTTATTAAAATCCGAGAGGTAAGAAATGAGCCAACTCTGACATTTGAAACCACCATTTCCACAGACCTCTTATTTATGTGTACTTTAGACCACTTGGGAAAGATGAGATCATTTAAGCAGCAGCGCCATTATTTCTCTTTATTTGACCCCAACAATGCTCTCAACCTAACAGTAAAGAGACATGCATCAACCAGGCTAAGCTATATTGAAATAAGGCAGCTGGGGTAGTATTTACTCCTTTAGTATTGGGGGGAGGGGCTGGGGGGAAGCTATACTAAAGAGCAGAGGACCTTCCCTAAAAATGTCGGTTACAGAGGTACTCTGGGCATCCCCTTCCCCCACCTTCACAAATCTACTCCTGGAATCTGAGACATAGGTCCTTTGTCTGAACAATGTGGGAGGAGTCTGTCTGCAGTGCTGGTGTGCTGGCAAGTGAAGAGAATTTACTGAAAACTGTATAATCGCATAGAGTTCCTTAACTCAATTACCTTACTGTCCATTTTCTCTTCATCGTGTCCACTAGAGTAGTTCTAAAAGACAGCCAATGTGGCATTTCGAGAGTTAAAATGTATCAAAGGGAATACAAAAAGATCAACAGAGTTAGGCTGCTCTTCAAAAGCTAAGTTTCTGAATAGCGGAGGGGTGGAGGGGGGTGATGGCATTACCCACCACTTGAACATCCCCTTCCCTCTCGACTGAGCTCTCGTACAAAGCCTCCATTCCTGTCAATTTCTTCGTCTGAACAAGCTGCTCCCTAAGGTGAGCTGGGTACCGTCGGCTGCGCAAACTTGCAATCTCGCAGCTTTCCGTGCACAACACCGAATCCACCACCGACCCGACCTTTTACCACCTCACTGAGGTTTCTGGTGCCACGCCAGCCTGGTGTTCCACGAATACAGCCCGAGTTAAGTGAACACCACCGGATTTGGTGCCTGGAGAAACTTAACACCTTTCACCATGCAAAACGAGCGGAATACCGTAGGTTTTCGCAAGGTGACCCACCTTCTCATCTTATCTACCCACGGTTCCTCGCAGACCCCTTCGCGATGGATTTGGGGGACTCGCCGGGTTCAATGTTGCAGCCGGGAGCTCGCCTCTTTCGGCTCCCCCACCCACGCCCGGGGCCATGCCCAGCTGGACTCCCCTCCTCCCCGCCGCACTCACCCTGGCGACCGACAATCTCGGCGACATGCTCGGAGCTGGGCACCGGGACGCACTCGGTGGTGTTGACGCTCTTCCTCCGGAGCAGGGCCGCCTGCTCCCCGTTTAGGGCGGCCGCCGCCGCCGCCCCGCAGCCGCCGGGGCCGTAGGCGTGGGACAGCATCGCCGCCATCATGCCCTGGGCATCGTCCCCTCCGTAGAGCACCCCCGCCGCCGCGGCCGCCGCGGCCGCCTCCCGGGCATCGAAGCCGGCGGCGGGCAGCAGCACCGACCCCAGGGACCCGCCCGGGATCGGCTGGGTCTGGGAGGTGGCGGTCGCGGGCGGCGACAGCAGCAGCAGCGACTGTCGGTCCTCCTCCTCTGCCTCCTCCAGCTCCTCCTCCTCCAGCAAGTCTCCGTCCAGCTCCGCTTCCTCCCCCTCCTCCTCCTCCTCGTCCTCCTCCAGCTCCAGCTCGGCCGCCTCCGGGGCCCCGGGCCGGCCGGGCGGAGCCCGCTCCTCCGGAGACAGCCCCGCCGCCCGCCGGGCCTGGCCCTGCGCCGCCGCCGCCGCGGCCCGAAGCGCCGGGGTGCCGGGCTCCGCCGGGCTGGGGTCTTCGAGGCCTAGCGCGGCCAGGCGCTCCCTCAGCAGGAGCCCGTCCCCCTCCAGCTCCGGGCCGCCCGCGGGCGGCGGCAGCGGCGGCGGCGGCGGCGGCTGCGGCAGGGGGGCCGGGGCCGCCGCCAGGGCCAGGGCCGCGGAGCTGCCGCTCGGCATCGCGGCGGCGCGCTGTCAATGGCGGCGGCGGCGGCAGCGGCCGGGTCAGGCGCGGCGGGCGGCGAGCCCCATGGCGGACAGGGCTCGGGCCCTGCTCAGCGCGCAAACACCTTTCCTCTGGGGAGGCGGCGGGGCTGGCGACCCGGGCCGAGGAGCGCCAGGGCCGCCCGGAGACTGGAGAGGGCGGGGTGGAGGGGCAGAGGAAGGAGGCAGAGGTAGGTAACTAGGTGGGTGGGTGGGGACGGCAGCGGGGCGGGCTGCAGGAGGTGGCAGCGGCTCCCCTCTCAGGGTTTCTTTTGTTTCATGGCCTTAACCAGCCCCCGGCGCGCGCGGCGGCGGCGACGCCCCACGCCGCTCTCCGAAAGAAGCCGGCGAGCTCTGATTGGCTGCTTTTAATCTCTGGGAGCCCGCCCTCTGCTCCCCGCAGCCTTCTAATGCCTTTCCCTAGCCCCACTCCCCCACCCTCTTCTCGGGCCCCGCCCCACTCCTCCCCAGAGCTCTCTGATTGGGTGACCGGGACAAGCCAGTCCCCGAAGCCTTTTCCTTCCGTCCTCTCCCCTCCCCCCTCCCCTCCCTCCCCTGTCCCTACTGGCTCACGAGGAGAGGGACTGTGATTGTTCGCTTTACACGTCACTCATTGTGACGTACCCAGGAGGGGCGGGGAAAAGTAGGAGGGACGAAGGCGCTGTAACAGGCTGAAACTGGGGCCGAGCAGGGGTTTTCGCGCAGGCGCGTGCAGCTGCAGCGCACAGCTAGGTTTCTTCCTTTCTCCTCGTCCCACTTGCCCACAAGGGTCGGGTCTTTTAGGGCACTGTGTGAGCGGCCTTGGAGTGGGGTAGTCGTGGGCACGGTGGGCGTTGTTTCCCCGGGTTGAGAACGAGATTACCTTGTTTCAGGGTAAGGGCCTAGGGAGAGTCATCGGAGGAGGGGCCAGTGAAGTGTCCTCCTATCCAGCCGTGGGGGTGGTTTGCTGAGCCGCGTGGCTTCTGGGCCTTCCCTGAGCGACCCGGGAGCGCTCCTCCCTCCGGGCAGGGCCCTCCCACGCCTGGCTGGCCAGGCTTCCAGTGCCAGGAGGCCGCTGGGTTACTGCGGGAGCCTTGATGGGCCGAACTTTCGATCTTTGGGGCTTTTCAAGGAAATTAAGTCATTGTTTCCTCCTCCTAGACGAGAGCGTCTTCCCACAGTATGGCCTGGGTGATTCCGGACCGTGCTATCTTTTCTAAGAGGTTTATTCTTAAATGGCTTGTTAAAAACCAAGCCTATTACTTTCCAGCATCTTAGGCCATGCCATAACCCCCACCCCTACCCCAGGTACCAGTTGGGTCTCCCCAGGTCAATCTTAACCCACGTTGCCCTAAGAGATATAATGTGAGCAACATAGTGTAATTTTAAGGTTTCTAGTGGCCCCATTAGAAAAAATGAGAAGAAATAGTAGACTTGATTCAATGTTTAAAATGTCATTTCAACATACAATCGATATAAAATTATTAGTGAATTGTTTTATAGTTGTTTCAGTCATTGAAAATGGTGTGTATTTTACTCTTGCATACACTTAGCATATCTCAGTTCAGTTCGCTTCACATTAGTCATATTTTAAGTACTATGTACAAGGACCTCTGGACCTCTTGATTTTTGAATTATAACTTGGGACCCTTTCTACATTGGATTTATTTATGATATCTTGCTTCAAACTCAGATCTTATGAATGAATTTTAATTGAGCACCTACTCTTCTAAGTTGTCTAGAATGTTCCAAAGCCAGTACAAGAGAAAGCTATAAACTATGTCTTCTCTTTCTCTTGTTTGATCCCTTACGGTTACCTGCACAGTCCTTACTCTAATTTACCCCACCCCTCCAATCAAAGGCCTAGAGAATTTTAGCTAAGACTAAAACTTCCCTGTTACTCCAAGGTTTCCCTGGACTTCATATCCTGTATGTTGCTTCTCTAACAACTTATTTGTAGATCTAAGCTCTGGAGCAGTGATTTCACCCCTGGATGTACATCAAAGTCAAGAAGGGCTTTAAAAAAAGATAAATGCAGAGCGGGGAGAGACAAACTCTGGGTATTTGGATTTACTAGATCTGGAGTGGACATGTTTTTAAAAAGCCACACAGGTTCTTCTGAAGCTCAGCCAGGGTTGAGAACACTAATCTAGGGTGTGGTTTTGGGTTTACAGAAGGAATTTGCTATTAACTGTACTGAAAAGTGATCTTTTTCTCCCCTACCTTCCCAATTAGGTACAATTTTCACTGATTTATTACACCTACACCCTTTGTGAGATATGCCCCAAGGACATATTATTTCACAACATCTTAATAATATACCAGTGAATAGCTCGTATAACTCAACATTTACTTAATAGAATATACAAATACTGTATATTTGCTGTCTGATATTTCAGTTTAAACAATAATCATTATTTGAAAGGTAGATCATCTAGCAAAGGAAATCTCATCAAGGGTGAAAATCGAAATATGCAGTGGCCACTCCCAGGATTACGTTGGTCATTGGCAGAAAATATGTAGAAGTACAAATGAAATTCTCGGAAGTTCCTTTCACCACCTCTTTCCATGAGGTGTCATGTAATGCTCATGCCTGGGTCCTAAGTTCTCTTCCCAAGGACCCAAAGCAAAAGCGGGAGTGATCCTCTGCCAAACAGTTTTCTTCTGAGAGGGAGAGATGTGAAGAATAGATTCATACAGGAAAGGTCCACTCGGCTAAGATTTTTTAAAATGCTAAATGGTTTAACTTAGGTGTTCATAATATAAAAATTGCTTTCTGCTTCATTCTCACGTAATAAATGAGGTTTCATTAAGTTCCCATACACAAATGTATGCATTCATGCATTAATTTATACTTGATCAATATCGTGATTTATGAACAAGGTAGGCGATATTGAAGCTCACGGACCTTCCCATTTGGGTCTAAATTTGTCTTGTGTTAAATTTTGTTTAGGAAGCAAATTTAAGATTTGCTTCTGCTCTAAATATATGCTTGGGATTCTTTCATTTAAATTCACTTAACAACCCAATCATTTCTATCCCAGCCACACAACACACTAATTCGTCCCTGAGTAGGGTTTCTCTTTCATTCCTCTGCTGCCTTTATGAGAGGTAGGTTGATACACTGGGGCAGAAGAGTTGCTTTAAGGATCTCAGGACAGAAGGTGAAGGACAGAATTGGCTACATTTTATCAACTCACAGGCTGACTGCTGAACTAGCCTTTTAAACGTATCTAATTATAATGATTTTAAGGTTGGAACAACTGTGCACTAAACAAAGCTTAACAAAGATGTTGGCCCTGGCCAGATTATTAGACAGCAATTTTGCAGCAATTCCTTAAAGACTGCCACAAAAGTGCCCACACAAGCACACTGAAAGATGCCACTGAGACCCTCATCTAGGACCCAAAACTAAACATCTGCTTCATTTTATGGCAGGATAAGTCTCTTTAGGATAGGATGTCCCGTGGGAGTGGCAGTACCCAGCCCCAAAATAAGTCTTTTAGAGCATGACAATGACCATGTCCTCGTGCTTGAAATGGCTCCTAATTGCCTAGGAGCCAAGTCTCCTACCTGAAATTCCAGGCCTTCCACCCTCTGGTCAGTCATTCTTCCAAGTGCTCAAAATTGTTACCTAAACACATTTAAATCTTTCCTACATTAACAAACAAGAAGTGTTCCTTGATGGCATCCCCCTTCCTGTCACCACTCTTTTTTCTCCAAATCCACTGCTCCAACAGTTGTCTGGTTTTTTTTTTAATTAAAAAAAAAAATGTTTATTTTTGAGAGAGAGAGAGACAGAGCATGAGCAGGGGAGGGGAAGGGAGAGAGGGAGACACAGAATCTGAAGTAGGCTCCAGGCTCCAAACTGTCAGCACACAGCCCGACATGGGGCTCGAACTCACCAACGATGAGATCATGACGTGAGCTGAAGTCATGCTTAACTGACTGAGCCACCGAGACGCCCCTGTCTGTTCTCCACCACACACTGCTGTGCACCCATGGGCTCTTGCGGTTTCCTTGAAATTATCCTCACCCTGTCCCTGAATTCAATGAGCACTGTTTATCCTTCCTCAGCTTAACCTTTCCACGGCAGGATTTGACACCACTGACTGCTCCTTAAAAGCACTTTGTCTCTCGGTCTGCCTTCTGCCTCCCTTCCTGTTTTCATAGTCCTGCCTCGTTGTCTTCTGCAGGCTCCGTGTCCCTATCACTCCCTTGGGTAGTCATCCAGGATCTGTCTCAGGCTGCATTCTGCTTACTCCATACTGTCCACCTAAAATCTTATCCATTCCCAAGATTTCTGTTACCTTGTTGACAATTTCCAGATTCCTGACCGCTTCATTGAGTTCTATCGATGTCTCCACTTGGCAATTCAAGTTCGACCCCAATTTAAGCTCCACTTCCTAAACTGAAATCTCAGTGAAAAGCCACTTTTTAGCTTCATACTCAAAATCACCACTATCTACTCAGTTCCTCTGACCAAAAGCCTGGTAGACATTCTTGACCTCCCCTTAACCTGCATGCCCTGTAAAGATCAAGTCCTGTGGGTTTTACCTCAAATCCATCTATCTTTCTGGATTTTTACCACCATTCCCATAGTCGAGGCCACCATCATTTACGTCATTAACTATCACAATAGTCCCCAAACAATATTCTTCTATCCAGTCTTTGCTGCCCTCCAATTCATTTGCCATGCTGCAGCTGAAATGATTTTAATTCAGGTTTACTTCTTCCACTGCCCTGCTTAAAATCTTTGCTGTCCTTAGAATAACATCTTAATTTGTTAACATAACTTATAGAGTCTTTTATATCTGGGTCCTGCCTACCTCTTTAGCCTGATTTCATGCCATTCTTCCTCTTTCATTCTTCCCCTCTGCCAAAGAGGACTTCTAGCAGCCATTTCTATGTATATGATACATACTTTATTATGCCTTCAGGCCTGAAATATGGCTCTCCTCTGCCCACTCTTAGCTAACATGCGCTTGTCCTTCAGGGTTCAACCTATATATCACTTCCTCTAATCTTCTAGGGGTAAGATTAGTGTCCTTGTAGCAGGCTCTCATGGCATCCTACATATCCGTAGCAGCTATTCATATCTCATTGTTCAATTGTCCCTCTTGCTCTGTTTTCACCCTTACCGAGCCAGTGTCTACTCTAGGTCCTGGCACATAGATGAGCCATATGAATTTGCATAACTAAATGGATATTCTTCCAAATAAACTCTATACTTCAGCTAGTCTGAGCTTTTGGCCATTTTTCAAACACATAATCTCCCATCTTTGTGCCTCTGCTTGTGATGTTTTTCTGCCTAGATTCCCCTTACCTTCTATCTTACCCTCCTACCTCTCTACCTATTGTTAAGCCTCAGTTTAAATTTGACTTCTCCCAGCATACTTGCCTAATTGAGAAAGGGCTAGTTGGTCCCTCTGCCTAGGAAAATGCAATTTTCCCTTGCAAAATGCCATTGAAGGCAACATTTTGTATATGTCTTCTGAATGCTTAAACAAACCCCTAAAGTCTATCCATGGACCCCTTTAGGTTCCTTAGACCTGTGACACAGACTGGTGAGATGCTCACTAAGACCATTTTCTCTTCTTCCTGAGCACATAGCTAGCCTACATTTCCTGGGCTCTACTGCAGTTGGGAGGAGTTTTACACCATTTCCATTCCATGCCCTTAGAAATCCCTCACACATTATCTTCCGCATTCCTTTCCCATCTGTGATGTAGATGAGTGTGATGCCCATGGAGCCACATGTTAAAGATGTCAGAGCCACAAGATGAGAGGAGTCTGAATCACCACATGGAGGAGAGGTGCCCTCCTATCAGAGATATGTGTTTTAGACTTATGTGAGAGGAAAAATATTTTTGTTGAGTTTGAAGTATTATATATTTTTGTGTACATTTGTTAAAGCAGTTAACCCATTTTAACTAGTATAAATGGCTGGGTTGAAAACCTCCAGTTTGTAAGGAGACAGTGAAATGATCAGTTGTACCAGGCATTAAGGAAAAGGAAGAAATAAATAGAAGGAGCACAGAGGCGGGTTTTTAGGGTAGTGAAACTATTCTGTTTGTAACTATAATAGTGGATATATGTCATTATACATTTATCAAGACCCATAAAATATACAGTACCAGGAGTGAACTCTCATGTGAGCTAATGGCTTTGGGAGATAATGATATGTCAGTGCAGGTTCATTGGTTGTAACAAATGTACCACTTTGATGCAGGGTAGTAGAGGGAGAAGCTATGTGTGTGTAGAATCAGGGTGTACTTTCTGCTCAGTTTTGTGGTAACCTAAAAATGATTTAAAAAATAAAGTCTTTTGGGATGCCTGGTGGCTTAGTCAGTTAAGTCTGACTCTTGGTTTCCCCTTTGGTCATGATCTCACGGTTTGTGAGTTTGAGCCCTGTGTGGGGCTCCACGCTGACAGTGCGGAGCCTGCTTGGGATTCTCTCTCTCTCCGTCTCTCTCTGCCCCTCCTCTGCTCATGCTCTCTATCTCAAAATAAATAAACTTAAAAAAAAAAAGTCTACTAAAAACGTTTTTAAACTTGTTTTGCACGTTGGCAATATTGAGTTTGAGAATTGGTATGCTTTGGTCACAAACTGCCTGGGATGATCCCACTTGTAGCACAGAACCTGATAATATTTATTTATATGAAGATCAACCCACCGAGATGACACAGCATTCCTCAAAGTACATGCACCAAACAACAGAGCTTCAAAATATATGAAAAACAAAAAACCTGATAAAGCTGAAAGGAGAAATAAACAAATCCACAATTATACTTGGGTCCTTCAACGCTCCTTTCTCAGCAATTGATAAAACTGTTAGCCAAAAAAATGAGAAAAAATGTAAAAGAACTAAATAATACAGTTAGCCAAGAGGATCTAATTGATATTTATAGAGTACTCTACCCAACAACAGCAGAATACATGTTTTGCCAACTGCCCACTCAAACTTTCACATACATATCCTGGGCTGTGAAAAAAATCTCAACACATCTAGAATAATTGAAATCATATAGAGTACACTCTCTGACCATAATAGAATCAGACTAGAAATCAATAGCATAGAATAAATAAATTTTGAAATACATGGAAATTATATAACACTCTTCTAAACAATCCGTAGATCAATGAGGAAGTCTCAAGGGAAAAGTTAAAAAATACATCAAATGGGATGAAAACTAAAACGCAACATTAAAATTTGTGGGACACAGCTGAAGCAGAGTAATTTATGGCATGAAATGCTTTTGTTAGAAAAGAGAAAAGTTCTCAAATCTTTGTTAGAAAAGAGAAGAGGTCTCAAATCAGAAATCTAAGTGCCTATCTTAAAAAAAAAAAAAAAAAGAAGAGCAAAATAAACCCAAATAAAATTGATACAGCTTTAGCAAGACTGACAGAGAAGATACAGATCACCAATATCAGCACTGGAACAGTGGACCAGTGGACATCACTACAGATCCTGCAGCCAGTAAGAGGATAAGAATACAATATTGTTAATGTTCATGACAACTTAAAATAAATAAACTCATTCCTCAAAAATCACAAAGTACCAACAAATATGAAATAGACAATTTAAACATCCTGTAATGGTTAAGAAAAATGAACTTGTTTTTTGTTTTTACTTTTTTAAGTTCTTATTTAAATTCCAGTTATTTAATATATAGTGTTACATTAGCTTCAGGTATACAATTTAGTGATTCAATACTTCCACACAACACTGGTACTCATCACAAGTCACTCCTTAATCTCCATTACCTGTTTCCCCCCTCCTCCACCCACCTCCCCTCTGTTAACTATCAGTTTGTTCTCTCTAGTTAAGAGGCTGTTTCTTGGTAAGAAAATTGAACTCATAATTGAAAAACTCCTGAAAATGAAATCTCCAGGACCAGATGGTTTCACTGGAGAATTCTACTAAATATTTAAAGAGGAATTAAGAACTAATTTTATGCAGTCTCTTCCAAAAAATAGAAGAGGAAGGAATACTTCACAGTCATTTTATTATGGCAGCACAGATACTAAAACCAGACAAAGACAATACAAAGAAAACAAAATAAAACTATAGACCAAAATCTGTCATAAATACAAACACAAAAATCTCAACAAAATTTTATAAAATCAAACCTAGCAACATATAAAAAGAAGCATACATACATCACCACCAAATGGAATTTATTTCAGCTATTTAAAGCTGGTTCAATATTTAAAATCCATCAATGGAAAACATATGTTCACACAAAAACTTGCCAGGAATGTTCATTACAGCATTATTCATAATGGCCAAAAAATGGAAACCACCAAGATATTATCAGCTGATAAATGGATAAACAAAATATGCTGTATCCATCCCATAGAATATTATTCAGCCATAAAAAAAGAATGACACAGAGGAACCCTGAAAACATTTTGCTAAGTGAAAGAAGTCAGTCACAAAAGGCCACATACTGTATGATTCCATTTATATGAATATCCGGAATAGGAAAATATATAAAATCAGAAAGCAGATTAGTAGCTGCCAGGGACTAGGGAGTAGGGAGAAAGGGAGTGACTGCTGAAGGGTATGGAGTTTCTTCTTGGGGTGATGAAATGTTTTGGAATTCGTGGTGATGGTTTAAAATCCTGTGAATATTTTAAAAGCCATGGAATTGTACACTTTAAATGTGTGCATTATGTTGTAAATTATATCTAAGTTAAAAAGCCAATGAATGTAATCTACCATATCAACAGTCTAAAAATCTCATTATCCTCTCAATTGGTGCAGAAAAAGCATATCACAAAATTCAATACACATTTGTGATAAAAACTCTCAGAAAACTAGGAATGATGGGACACATCCTCAACTTGATAAAATCTAGGGGAGCCTGGGTGGCTCAGTTGGTTAAGCATCAGACTTCGGCTCACATCATGATCTTGCAATCTGTGAGTTCAAGTCCCACATCGGGCTCTGTGCTGACAGCTCAGAGCCTAGAGTCTGCTTTGGATTCTGTGTCTCCCTCTCTCTCTGCTCCTTCCCCACTCACGCTCTGTCTCTCTCTCTCTCAAAAATAAACATTTAAAAAATTTTTAAAAAGCAAATGAACATTAAAATTTTTTTTAATTAAAAAAAAAAAAAGAAAATCTACCAAAAAACCCTATAGCTAACATTATACTTAATGGTGAAAGACTGAATGCTTTTCCTCTAAGATTGAAAACATGGCAAAGATGTCTACTCGTAGCATTCTTATTTAACATAGAACTGGGAGGTTTTAACCAGAGCAATAAAGCAAGAGAAAGAAACAAAAGATATGCAGCATGGGAAGGAGGAATATTTATTTATTGTTATTTTTTTAAGTTTATTTATTTTGAGAGAGATAAAGCACGTGTGCATGTGCTTGCATGAGCAGGGGAGGGACAGAGAAGAGGGTGAGAGAGAATCCCAAGCAGGCCCCATGCTGTCAGCGTGGAGCCTGACTCAGGGCTTGAACCCATGAACTATGAAATCATGACCTGAGCCGAAACCAAGAATCCGATGCTTAACTGACTGAGCTACCCAGGTACTCAAGAAAGGAAGAATATTTAGATAGAATTGTCAAATATAAACAGGAAGTTAGTTGAAAACCCAAAAGGGAAGACCATCTCAATAACAAATTTCTGTTGTTTTTTTTTCAAAAGAGAAACCACAGAATTGATCCCCAAATTTATATGGAACTGGTTTAAAATTCTCATTGCAAAGAAGTAGTTATTACAAAAAGTACAGTCAGAAAAAATGACACATAGGCACCAAAAAATTGAAAAGGGAGAAAAAGTTTCATTGGCTAACTAAAGAGTTAAGCTAACTAAGAATTAACACAAAGATAAGCTATGGCAGATGCTGTGCAAAATATATAAAACAACACATTTGATGAAAAATTAAACAAAAAAAAACTGAAGAGGGAAGTAAAATGCAAGCTATAAACAGGGAAAGGAAAACTATTGAAATGAATCTGGAATAAGTAAGTAAATATTAATTGATAGAGATGCTAAAGAAAATGTCTTCATAAGGCTGGAAAGGAAATCTGATTACACAACCATGTTGCAAGTAAACAACATGATTTGTATTGGAAATTTATGATTATAAGTTTATAATTATAAGTTTAAATACTCAAGCTATGTAAAGAAGTTTGATGGACGAACGTGTAAACAATTACATTCTTTCATTTTTTCCCTTATTTTGGGTAGCAGCGTACAGGACTCTTACTCCACTCTATTTCTAATTGTCTGCCTGTTTTTAAAATTTAATTATTGTGTAATGTTGGCTTTCATAACTTTGGAGGTTCATCCATTCAGAACTCAGCATCTCTACCAAGTTCTAACCCATGGAATATGTCTTCCGAAGACAGTGGGAAATGTGTACCAAACAAAGGGGAGTTTGCTACTTTTCAGCTCGACAAATTGTTTACCCTGTCTGTGCCTCAGTTTCTTCACAGATAAAATATGGAGTCATTCATTCATTTATTCAAAAAATAGTTATTTAACTTCTACATGTCCCAGGTGCTTGGAAGTATTTGGAATACATTAGTGAACAAAAGAAAGATCTCTGTTCCTGAAGAACTTACACATTTAATGGGGGGGGGGGGGGGAGCATAAAAACATAAACAACAAATGTAGTATATAAACTACATAGTATGTTAGAAGGTGATCGTACTATAAAAAAGAAACAAGAGTGGAATAGAGGAAGGATGGTATAGAATGCAAGGTCCTAGGGCATGATGCAGCTTTGTATTGGAAAGTCGGAGTAGGACTAATTGAGAAGGAGATGTCTAATCAAAGACTTGTAGGTGAGGACGTCATCCAGGTGCAAATCCGGGGGAAGAACAAGCCAGGAAGAGCAACACATCTAGAGTGAAGGGCTAAGTTTGGAGCAGATCAGCCAAAGCTCTGTAGGCCATTTAAAGAACTTTAGCTTCACTTTGTGTAGAATGAGAAACCATTGCTGGGTTTTAAGCAGAGAAGTGATGTTTTCCAAGGTGTTGAGAATTTTGCTTATAGGAGCCACAGATAAGAGCAGGGTCATAAGACACAGTAGGATTCAGGACACATTTTTGAGGACAGGGCTAGCTGGGTCTGTGGTTTTGACGATCGTGGGAATCAGAATGATGGTGATTCCATCAGCAGAGAGAGCTGCAGCCAGATCAGGTTTGGGACACATATTTTTGGATTTCAGGATCATTGGTAGCCTCTTTTGTGGCTCTTCTCTGACTTGGTGTTTCTCATCATCCCTGCTGGTCATTCTCTTCATCAGCTTTGCAACCCTCTAAGTCTTGTTTTTAGGGAGGTAGATCAGCCTAATTTTCCAGGCAGCCTATTGGCTGGTTTCTCTCACACTTAGCACTTAATTGTCAGTGTCTGCTAAGCCCTCTCCCACAGGACGGTGGTCCTTGAGGGAATATGAATGACTCTTTGTTGGGAAGAAACAGAAACAAAAACAAAAAGCCTCCTAATACTTTCATTCTTCTTAAAGTTTTTTGATAAGATTAATTTTTTCTCAAAACTTGTTCTTAAAATTATCTTTTACAATAACTCAACTTTTGGACGCAAATTTGATATTCATTTTGCAATACTAGAGGGTTAATTTCTCTAGATAAGGAGGATATGGAAGCATTTTTTTCTTCCTGTATTTAGTAGAATGTTTGGACCTTGATCAGGAGGAACTCCCCTTAGGGATGAGCATGAAATACACCTTCCATATCAATGTAATCTCTGATTTCTTTATTTTGGGTCAAGTGTAGGAGTTTTTGAGTTTGCAGTGGATAGGATGAGTTTTAAAATATGCCAATTGTCCCCTAGGACTTGGGTTGAAACGATAAACTTATTTTATTCTGGCCCCTGCATAATTGTGATAGAGGCACTGGTCCCTGTGGTCAGGTTTGCACTAAAGTCATTGCACAGCAAAACTTCCCCAAGGCTACGTTTTTATGTTTCGTTTTCAGACTGTTGGTGCCATAGGAGCAATTAAAATTTGTGAATAATGTCTGTTTCCCCCTTGGTAAGTCATGTGGATGGCCTGCAGTCTGCTCTTATTCATGGCAAGGGATTTAACAGACTATTGTGTTAGTAACAATGTGGATGCAAATTGTAAACATTTGTCATCGCCAAAGTTTCTTGCAATTTTCAAAGCAATGCCAATTGAAACAGATGCTCTGAACCTCCCAAATAAAACAATCTTTAGCCGATTTCTCCACATTCCTCAAAAACACTGTGTCTCCCCATAACTGGTAATTTCTTATAAAAAATAATATTGTAAAATCTACTAGAAAGTGAGTAGTAAGGGATAAAAAATTTAATGTAATGTCCTTTAAAAGTAGTTTCCTATCTCTTTAGATGTTATGAACTATTATTAAGATGTATCAGTAACACCTCCCATATTCTGGAATGTAGGAGCAAGTTCCCTTTGCATGTTTACGAGGAGGTAAACTGCATATATGCTAGTGAAATTTTCCCAATATATTTATCTACAATCTCACGATTTTACGGTTGATATTATCTTCACTCATGAAAATCACTCATCCTAATAGGAAAGGCCAAAGATTTGAAAGGCTTAACATGGAACTAATATTTTGCCAAGAGGGGGAAAATCTTGAAGAATTCTTACGTCTCCCAATACAGCGGGTTGAAGGAAACAGACATGGACCAACATGTATTGGCTAATTTCTTCTTACAAGGCCTTGGACTAAGCATGTGGAAATACAAAGATGTATAAGGCATAGACTTGATCTCAAGAGGCTCACAATCTAGCTTGCAAGATGGTCAAAAGTTAAAACATTACATGGGCATAAAAGACAATAGTAATTAAATGGATATCAGAGAAGCATATTTTAGGCATTTTGAAAAAACTATTTTTGTGAGATAATCATGAAAGACCTTTTTAAAAAAGTTACTTATTTGTTTATTTATTTATTTATTTATTTATTTATTTATTTATTTATTTTGAGAGAGAGACAGAGAGATGCAGAGCATGCAAGTGGGGGAGGGGCAGCGAGAGCGAGAGCGAGAGCGAGAGCGAGAGCGAGAGCGAGAGCGAGAGCGAGAGCGAGAGCGAGAGCGAGAGCGAGAGCGGGAGAGAATTCTAATCAGGGCTCCGCACTGGCAGGGCTTGAATTGATGAACTGTGAGATCATGACCTGAGCCAAAACCAAGAGTTGGACGCTTAACCTCCTGAGCCACCCAGGTGCTCCCCGCCCCCACTGCCTTGTTTTTTAAAGTTTTTACAATTTATTTAGATAATCAGGAGAGACTTAATGGAATAAGTAAAATTAAGCAGAGATTCAAGGAAGGTGAACTCTCAATACGGTGAAAAGTGGGGGGCAGGGGAGTAGGCAGAGCACTGGTGAGAAGCTGTCAGGCTTGGGGGTAGAGGTGGTGGCATTGGGAGACAAACACACAGGCTTGATTAAAGTGAGGGATAGAGGTTTGGCAACAAAAGGAAGCAAAGGCTGGGAATTTGAAAAAGGTTAAGGTGTTTAGACTCTATTTTGAGGCCCATCCACTGTGAGGAGCTTGGTTTTCTGTATAAGGATTCAGGCAACATAGATTCAGTCCCAGGTCCGCTACATCCAAACAACATGTTACTTAGTGATTTAACTTTTCCGAGCCTCATTTTCCCTTCTATACAATGGAGATTTTATCTACCAAGCAGAGTTGTGAAGGCTGCACAAAATAACATTTTCATTGTCACATGAGCTGTCACTTCCTCTCTAGTAAATGGGCGGGGCAGGGAGGCTTGTGAAGAGGAAAATTATTAAAGGGATGGATGTGATATTATGGGAATGTCAATTTTTTGAGGGTGTGCAGGATGAACTGAGGAAGGGGAGCGTGTGTGTGTGTGTGTGTGTGTGTGTGTGTGTGTGTGTGTGTGTGTTAGAGGTGGGGGGAACCAGGAACATGAGTTTGTTAGACCACATAGAAAGACACAGGGCCCTGAACTAGCCATACTGGCTATGGCCACATCAGCGGAAATGATAAAGTGAATATCAGGAGGAGGAATGAAGCATTTGGCGAAGATAGAGCCACATATAAAAAATGAAATCCAGAAGAAATATTTCTTGATTTCAGGATGAAAAAAGCAGCATACTAGTAAAAGAAAGTACTGAGGAAAAGTGTCTAATGGACACTTGATTTTTTTTGTTTCTGTTTTATTTTGTTTTGTTTGCTTAGTGTCCTAACCCACTGTTTCAGGTTAGCTGCCCTATTCTCTCTGGATAGATCCTTTTTCTGGCAAATCAGAGTCCTTCATTTTCTTGGCACAAGGACAGGCCTGGAGGTAAGCTTTTCACAAGGTTAAGTCAGCCAGAGTCCTTCTCTAGGATTTTCTACCCGAAGATAAGTCCTCTTGGCATCTCTTTTATTTTTATTTACTTATTTATTTTTAATTTATTTTTTAAAAAATTTATATCCAAGTTAGCACAGAGTGTAACAATGATTCCTTAATGATCCTTACCCATTTAGCCCATCCCCCCTCCCACAACCCCTCCAGTAACCCTCTGTTTATTCTCCATATTTAAGAGTCTCTTATGTTTTGTCCTCCTCCCTGTTTTTATATTATTTTTGCTTCCCTGCCTTTATGTTCATCTGTTTTGTCTCTTAAAGTCCTCATCTGAGTGAAGTCATATGATATTTGTCTTTGACTGACAAATTTCACTTAGTATAATACCCTCTAGTTCCATCCACGTAGTTGCAAATGGCAAGATTTCATTCTTTTTAATTTTGGCCTCTCTTTTAGAAGCTAAAAGGATATCAGTCTGGAGAAAGCTGAGGGTAGATATAGAAGAAGCCAAATGGAGACCAGAGGAAATGAGGGAAGCAGAAGAACAGACTTACAGGTTGGATGATGTTGAGATTTGTTTCATTTCCTAAAATCAGAGTTGCCCTGATTTCTGTAGGATCTCTTTGTATGTTTCTGTGAGCTAACTACTATCCTTCTAATAACCCTCTTTTTATTCTTAAATAGAATAGGTTATATGTTATATGAAAAAGATACCAACAGATTTGATTGAACAAAAGTTAAAAGGTTCTGCAAGGCAGAGTATGCTAAACAAAATCAAATCAAAGAAATTGGGAAACACTTGCAATAAATACAACATGACCAAAAAAAGCGGTAACTATTCTTATTACATGGAGTTTATGTATCAGTAAGAAAATACTAACATTGCAAGAAAAAAATGAGTAGAGGCCATGAACCATTTGCAGAAGAAGAAATAGAAAGAGTCAATAAGTAAGAATCTGCCTTAATTATTTATATATATATATATAAATTTAATATAAATATTTATAATAAATATTTATTTATTTATTATAAATATATATAAATTTAATATAAATATAAATATATTTATATATATATATAAATCAAAACAATTCGATATGCTATTTCACTAATCAGATTGCAAAGGTGAAGAATATGGTAAAAATGATTGGGTACAAGGTGTGTGAGGGTTATTCCACTTTAATTATTTATTTATTTATTTATTTTTAAGGTTTTTTTTAATGTTTATTTATTTTTGAGACAGAGCATGAGCTGAGGAGGGTAGAGAGAGAGAGAGGGAGACAGAGAATCAGAAGCAGGCTCCAGGCTCTGAGCTATCAGCACAGAGGCCGACATGGGGCTTGAACTCACAAGCTGTGAGATCATGACCTGAGCTGAAGTCGGACACCCAAATGACTGAGCCACCCAGGTGCCCCTCCACTTTAATTTTTTAATTAATTAATTAATTAATTTATTTATTAGAAAGAGAGAGCACTTGGATGTGAGCCAGGGAGGGGCAGAGAGAAGGAGAGAGAGAATCCCAAGCAGGCTCTGTGCTGGCACAGAACTCAACATGGGGCTCAGTCTTACAACAGTGAGATCATGACCTGAGCCAAAATCAAGAGTTGGACGCTTAACTGACTGAGCCACCCAAGCATATCTTTCTTTTAAATTTATTTTTTTAATTTATTTTTTGAGGGGGGGAGGGGCAGAGAGAGAGGGGGACAGAGAACCCGAAGCAAGCTCCTCACTGACAGCAGAGAGTCTGATGCAGGGCTTGAACTCATGAACTGTGAGATTATGACCTGAGCCAAAGTTGGATGTTCAACTGACTGAACCCTTTTAATTTATTTATGATTTATGATTATTATTATTTTAGAAGGGGGGTAGTTATTCCACTTTTCTTGAAGGGTTTTCTCTGCTTTATGTATCAAGAGCCTTAAAAACTTCCATAACCTTTGATTGAAACATTTTCCTCCTAGGAATTATCCTAAGGATATAATCAAAGATGTGAACAAGGTTACATGCAAGGATGTTTATTGCAGTGATAATTATATTAGCCTAATTGTAAATGTCTGATCGGGTGATGGTTGAATAATTAATGAAAAATGGACAGTCATATAATAAAAATTATGAGCCAATAAAAATCACATTTTTGGAAAATACTTCCTTGACATGGGAAATACTCACCATATGATACTAATGAAAAGCAAGTAGGGTGTAAAATGATGTGATGTGGTTCAAATTATTATTATTATTATTATTATTATTATTATTATATAATATAATATTATATTAATTATATTATATTATATTATATTATATTATATTATATTGTGTGTGTGTGTGTTTGTGTGTGTGTGCCTGTTATACAGGTATTAGAATGTGAAGTGAAATTTTTCTGTTGAACTTTTTGTCAAAGCCCAAAGCTGAAAATAATTGATAATAGTATCCTCACATTCTCAAGAAAGGGGTTAAAATACAGTCTCGCATTATGTAGTATAAATTTTAGAAAGAAAAAGAAAAATTAAAGAAGCCTAGTACTTTAATTTTCCTTTCCTTTTTGTTTTTCAGAAGGAATGATCTGAGGTGAATGTATAGGGTTAGAGTGTGCTTTTCGGCACAGAAAAATTGTAGGTCCCCCTTTCTTCATTTTCATGCTACCACACCGGTGCTGACCCTCCCATCTCCCTCTTAGAGATGGCAGTGACCTCACAATTAGTGACCTTCCTCCCACCCACCTCCACACCCCAGGTAGGACCATCTTTCCAAACACTATCTCCTCTCTTTCATTGCTTCCCAATTGTTACCCCCCCCCCCCACCCCTCCCTGCTTCAAGCAGGCCAGTTTCTTCACAGTCTCTTGTGAGGGCTGAGCTTGACCTACCTGGGCTCTCCAAAGTGACCTTTCAGTCTATTCAAATAATAGCCATCTCCCAGAGCTCGCCTGGGTTCCCGCCCCTTCTCTCCTTTCAGAAAGCAAGAGGCAACTTGGTTTGGGGGTTGGTTCCATGTAAAACAGAGATCTCTACTTTGTCATACATGTAAATTGAATAAAGACATAGAAACTCCACAGGTGATGGGGCCTTTTTGGCCCACAGTGTGCTTTTGTGTGTCTATCTCCACATCACACACTACATTGTTTAGTACAGAATGGCTCAGAAGACATTGTTGAATTGACTGAATCTAAGAAGTTATGGAACTATTAATCTGTTAATCCATTACCAAAGCTACTAGGATTCTGGCATGTAAAATAGCTCATCGGTTCCAATCTTTCCTGAATCTGGTAAATTTTCTAAGCCACCTTTTTCTTTTTTTCACTTCTGGTATGTGGTCATGTGAAAGTAGTTTGACATCATAATATCTAAAATGTAGAACAAGAGGGGTGCCCGGTGGTTCAGTCAGTTAAGCGTGACTCTTGATTTCAGCTCAGGTGATGATCATGAGATCCTGGTTCCTGGGATCAGTCTCTGCATTGGGCTCTGCCCTGACGGCGTGGAGCCTGCTTGAGATTCTCTCTCTCCTCTCTCTCCACCACCCCCCTCTGCTCCTCCCTCTGCACGTGCTCTCTCTCAAAATAAATAAATAAACTTAAAAAAAAATGTAGACTACAAAAGTGGACTTAAATAAGAGAAAACAACACTTAGTTAAGTCCATTGAGTGGGTGGGGTGATAGGTGAAATAGGTGATGGGGACTAAAGAGCTCACATAGCATGGTGAGCAGTGAGTAATGAATGGAAGTGTTGAATCACTATATTGTGCACCTGAAACTAATATAACACTGTATGTTAACTATACTGGAATTCAAATTTAAAAACCTACAAAAAAATAAATAAATCCATCCATACTTGCAGTAAAAAAAACTCGCTTACATATTACTATTGTCATCTAAATTTTACTTTTCTGAGCCTTCTAACAGGAGCAATTAAAAATACAGCAGTCCCCCTTTGTCTGCGGTTTTTCTTTCCTTGGTTTCTGCCCCATCAACAGCCAACTGGAGGCAGATGGTCCTGCTGACGACGGGTCAGAAGGTCACTGGTCACCTACCTCTACGTCACAATCCTGCGTCCTTCACCCGACTTCTCAACACAGAGGCATTTTCGCATCTCACATCATCACGAGTAGGGTGAGTACAGGGCAATTAGATATTTGGAGAGAGATTCTCATCACTTTTATTACATTACATCAATTTATAATGGTTCTTTTTTTATTACTAGTTATTGTTAATCTCATACTGTGCCTACTTTATCAATAAGACGTCACCCTAGATATGTACGTATAGAAAAAACATATATAGGGTTCAGTATCATTTGTGGTTTCGGGCATTCACCGGGGGTCTTGGAACCTATTCCCTGCAGATAAGGGGGGACTACTGTATGGAAACCTTTTGTACCCCTTTCCCTACTCCACAACCTAGGGAAACATTTTTTTTTCTTGGCCTTTCAAACAGATCCAAGGAAATAAAATAGAGGCTCATGCTTGTTTTCTCCACACTTAAATTTTTTTATTTGCAAGCAGATTTACCCTGACTCCACAGAAGCCAAGTATTAATTAAAGTGTAAATAAGAGAGAGAGATTGGACATAGAGGTGAAACGTTCTCTCATGTCTGCAAAAGGGTCACATCCAAGGGGACTTATAAACGTTAAGTATTTCTGTGGGTTGTATAATTCAGAAAGCTACGGGATAGGTATTAAATTTGATCTGACCTCCTTAACAAACATAGTACTGATCACAATATCAATCTAGCTTTAGTTTTTAAAAGTTTTTTTTTTTTTAACTCCTTATTTGACCTCACCTAGAAACCCACAGACCGCAGACACATTTTCCTTAGTTCCTACGCACTCTTGCACTGGAACTCCCCCCTCTCTAGCTCTCTATAGCAGCAATGCTGTAGTGGGGACCAGGCGTGTCTTGTGGGGAGAAGCTCAGGAAAGCAGCCTGTGTCTCTGGAAGACCCTAAAACCCAGAGGCTGCTGGGCTCTCCCACCCTCCACCCCAGCTCTCCTCCCTCTACAGTCTGGTTCCTCCTCCCAGCGTCCCCCTCACCCCAACCCCTTTCTTAAAAATAAAACATTCTAGGCTTCTGGCGTTTCCCTACCATTGGGTTGGCAGGCTGCGGAAGGTGAATGCTGGCCTGTCCCTGCTGATACCAGAGACACAGGTATGTTCACGGCTGGAACTCAGAGCTCATTTTCCCATAGAGACAGTAGAACTGTGCTGTACTGTTAGGTAGGTTCTGGAGTACATATAGAACTCCAGATGAGATAAGTGAGTCAAATGGACTTTTGTGAGTTCTCTCTCTCTCTCTCAACATACTCCTTTTCTGTTGTTTCCTTAGGAAAATGGCTCTGAGCTCCAAACAGTTGACCATAAATTGTCTTTGTGTAGAGAGAACCCCAGGGGCAGAGGCCTAAATTGTTTGCTGTGAATCCAGACTGGTGTGGGCCCCTTTGGGGGGCATAGCCCGCTCTACACCACTCCAGGCCCAAGACTTCTGAGCTGTTAGAGAAACCAGGAGCCCCCTTAGAGTGAGCACCCAAAAGGAAAATAACATACCTGAATGGGGGGAGGGTGTGTATGAACTTGGTACAAGACCATGGCTAAGGCAGGAAGGCAGGAGGCTTAGGGATGGTAGGGGTGAAGGCCCAGCTCCTAGAGATTTTAATTGTGGTATACTTTGAAGGTAGTTTCTACAGATAAGTGCCAGTCATTGACAGGAGGGTTATAATAAAAAGCAAGTGGAACAAAGAACTAAAACTTTAGAGTACTCCATGAGATGGAATCTGGGAGTAGAGTTATTTTGTAGCCTGGTAATACAGTACATCACGTGTGTGTGTGTGTGTGTGTGTGTGTGATTCCACTGTTCAGCCAGAACAAAATAAATGTGTAGCTATAGCCAAGGCCACACCCACCTGGTGATGACAGGAAGTGTGATAGTAACAGTAGGGAAAGCAGGTAACCTTTTAAAATGATGAATGAACTGGAAGCTGCCATAAAGTAGGAGAAAAATGATCATGGCCATTTATGAATCTGTGTGGGATCTCCTAGGATCAGAAAGAAGAGGTTCAGGGACACTGGAATTCAGAGACTGAGATGGAGGGGTCTGATCTAGATTTAGCAAATAATTACTGTTCTTGTCACTCTTTTGATTGTGCTCTGGGGAATCCTAGCTGCTTTTATATATATCCTTTGGTGTTTAGTATGGTATCATGCATAATAAAGTAGTCCTCAATAAGTGTTACTGACAGCTTACACAAATAAAACTAAATAAAAATAGAATAAAACTAAATAAATATATTGAGATTCAGACAAAAGGTGAAGAGTGTCATGTGCTCCAATACTGAAGATACACTGCGTAGATCTGGAAGCTGATTTTAGTTTTTGTTTGTAACTGTTGAGTGTGTCCATCCAGGAACTCAATTATGAAGAGAAACCAGCCTTTACTGAGATAAAGTTTGTTTTATGGTCTTTAGAAGTGCTCTGCTAGGGCTTTGAGCCTTCTCTCCTAACTGGAGATGTGGTAGATAATATTATGGAGCATGAGTTGGCAAGATCTCAAGGTGATGATAGCCGTGGTGGTCATGGTGGGGAGGAAGGAGTTTTGGATGAGAGGTATAACATGTATTCTGACTCCTGTAGCTGGAAGGAGCTGTCACAGGCATTGGGAGTAGAGTATGACTGCAGACAGAAACTGGCCCTTCTATCCAAAAATTCCACCTATGTGTATGTAATGTTTTGGCACATGAGTTGGGTGTGGGGAAAGAGGACTGCCTTGCTCTAATCTATGCAATAGACAAAATGTATGCAACCAAACTATTTATTGAAAGATTTTACTCATGAAAAGTGCTCTTAATCATCTTTTGATTTAACAAGCATATATTGAACTCTTAATATGTGCCAGGATTCGGCCCTCTGGAGGTACTGGCGATGGCCTCAAGTTTCTATGTTTTTATGACTATAATTCCTCAAGACCAGAGACTTAGACCATTTAATTCACTGTTTTATTCCTTTGTGTCTCTTTCCTGGGGCTTTTCAATGCAGCAGTGGAAGCTATAGGTCTCTTTCTTTTTACATTCCAGACTGCTGGCAGACATGTCCCTTGTCACTTGGAGGGCCTTGAGAGAATGAGCCCTCACTACAGGCAGAAGCCAAGCAGAGAGGGAGAGCAATGAAAAGAAGAGAGAGAGAGGGCATGACAGAGAGCAAGTCCTGATAATTTTAGATTTAGTTGTGAAGTCTTTGCTACCTATACCTTTCCATCATCTGGCTTTATGAACCATGAAGTTGCCCAAGGTAGTTTGACATGGCTTTCCAGGACTTGCAGCCAGCAAGTTCTGGATTACACAATATGCAACACTGAACCCAATGTTTTCCTTTCCCAAAGCTACCCCTTCCTGTATCCTGGTTAATGGTTCCACTTACAACCTCATCCCCTCAGGTCAGAAATCTGGGAGTCATTCTAGAATCCTCCCTTCGCATCACTCCTGACAGTCAGTGATAATCATCAAGTCCTAACAATGTGGCTTCTAAATAGCCCTTGAACCTATCTCCTCCCCAATCCTATGATCACCACTTTAGGACAGGCCTTCATGAACTCTTGCCTAGGGCTTTGCAATGGCCTTGTATCTGGGCTTCTTTTAGTCTCGTCCTTGTTAAATCTCATTTCCACATGGCAGCTACCGTAAGATGCAAATCTAGTTTTGTCAATACAGTGTCCCAATTTCCCATGACCCAGTCCTTACCTCTGCAATTTCTCACTTGACATTTTACACTGTGTTGATCAACACAAAGTTTATTTCACACACGAACCAAGTTCAGGCTGTCATGTTACCAGCGATGAGGGCTTTGATACTGAGGAGGAGAGATGGTCCGCTTCCATTGACTTAATCTTCAGCAGTCTCATTTCCTACAAGATGTAGCTTAAATTTTGTAGGTTGTCATTTAATGACTTCCAGTCTTTTCAAGCTCCCCTCTCCCCAACTGAACTCTGTAAGAATCATTGCTCCAGCAGACTGTTCTATAATAATACAGTTACCTGTCAACATCTTTCCCCCTCTGGTTGTTTGTTTATGAAGAGCTTTGTGCCTGAGGAGCTCTTTACTTCTTTTCTGCCCATTCACTTGTACCTGCCCTCAAGGCATTCCATCCCACACTGATTTCTTGCTCTTCCAGCATCTAAGTTCTTATTGTTTGCACAGTTCTTTTGATCACTTATTATATATTCCTTTATATTGATATTCGACTTTTCATGAATATGTCCTACCTCTGCCGCAAGTTTCCAAGCTCTGTGAGAACAAGAACCATGCCTTAAGCCTTTGAGTCTGCCTAGCACATTGTCTTGTATATAATGAGTACTCAGTAGATGTCTGTAGATTTTCTTCAACTGGATCCATTCTCTGGAGTCATGGCAGCCCCACACTTTGGTGAATTTTTAATAAATGGGTCCACAGAAGATAAAAGGTTAGTGTCTAAAATATATAAAGAACTTATATAACTCAACACCCAAAAAACAAACAATCTAATTAGAAAATGGTCAGAAAGCATGAACAGACATTTCTGCAGAGAAGGTATATGGACGGCTAACAGACATGAAAAGATGCTCAACATCGCTCATCATCAGGGAAATGCAAATCAAAACTACAATGAGGTATCACCTCACACCTGTCAGAATGGCTAAAATAAAAAACACAAGGAACAACTGGTTTTGTCAAGGATGTAGAGGAAAAGGAACCCTCTTGCACTTTTGGTGGGAATGCAAACTGGTGCAGCCACTGTGGAAAACAGTACGGAGGGTCCTCAAAAAGTTAAAAATCCAACTACCCTATGAGCCAGTAATCACACTACTGGGTATTTACCCTAAAAATACAAAAACACTAATTCAAAGGGATACATGCACCCCTATGTTTATAGCAGCACTATTTGTAACAGCCAAATTATAGAAGCAACCCAAATGTCTATAGATAGTTGAATGAATAAAGAAGATGTGGTATATATATTTGTGTATACACACACACGCACACACACACACACACACAATGAAATATTATTCATTCATAAAAACGAGTGAAATCTTGCCATTTGCAATGACATGGATGGAACTAGAGAGTATGAGGCTAAGTGAAATAAATCAGAGAAAGAAAGACAAGTACCATATGATTTCACTCATATGTGGAATGTAAGAAATAAAACAAACAAAGGAAAAAAAAAGGGAGAGACAAACCAAGAAATAGCCTCAACTATGGAGAACAAACTGATGTTTGCTAGAGGAGAGGAGAGAAATAGGTGATAAGGATTAAGGAGTGCACTTGTGGTGATGAGCGCTGGGTGATGCATGGAATTGTTGAATCACTATATTGTACACCTGCAATTAATATAACGCTGTATGCTAACTATACTGGAGTTAAAATAAAAAAAATAAGCGGGTCCATAGAAGACAAGGTCAGTAAGTTTTCGCTTCCAAAGGTAAAAGTTATTCAAGGTCAAAATCTTCAATTCCCACAAAGAGGAAAATCACTTTTGTGAGGTGCCTAGCAACGGTCTTAAGTTCTACTGAGCAAGTCCCAGGAGTCTGTAACTTTTGTGTCAATGAAAATTATAATTACTGAGTACAATTACAATGCCATGGAAATCATGAATATTATAATTCATGCATCTCTAAAATTGCCATTTCAGGGCTCATGAAAGATACAAGCTCAAGACAAAAGAGAACAAGAAAACCTTGGAACCAGATTTCTGGTCACAATAAAGAGATTACTTTAAGGCAGTCTGGGACTATAATTTTTAATTCTAATTTAATATATTCCTATTTATTTCTGACTGTTTCACAAATTGGAGTTCATAACATAGAAACTCTTCTGGTATTTTAATCTATTTTCCTGCTCTCGAGATATTTTTATCTGCTTTCATAATCTCTTATGATTATGATAAGAATTTTTGTCAACCTTTGATCATCTTGATATATAAGGCATTTTCTTTAAAGGCCTTAAACATAGGTTACATTTCATTTATCCTCCCATAGAATTTAGCATTCTTTCTATTGTAAGTGACATTTTGTACTTCCTTGGCTTATTCGAAAATAAAAGAATTTATTGGCTCATCTAAGTTGAGAGTGTAGGCTAGATCAAGCTTCAGGCACAGCTGGAGTTGGAGCCTAAAAAATGTCATAAATATTTGGTTTCTCACAATCTTTCTTTTCTGCCTCTAGTCCTATACTGGTAGCAAAATGGCAGTAACAGCTTCAGGCTCTGTGTCTCCTCAAGTTTCAAGACCGTGGAAAAGAGTGATACTCTCTTTCCTAGAAGTATCAACAAATGGATCTCACTAACACTCTGTGGTTACATGCCCACCTCTAAACCAGTTACCACGGCTATAATTTACTTAAACCTGGTGGGGAGGCATGGTAGTTACCCCTGACCTCAAGGGTGTAACCTATTCCACCGAAGTTTATGGACTAATAGTGTAGGTGAATTGGTATTGATCTTCCAGAAGTCCACTCCCTAAATTCTTAGGAGCATCAACCTTATTGACGACATCCTCTTTTAATACTATTTTCTTGTCTTTTTTGATGCTGTAGGCTCTTGGTGCCTTTTTTATCTGGTCATTGAATGTTCGGGTCTCTCAGTGCTATGTCCTAGACACTCTTCTTGCTGGCCTCTATTCTAGGTGATTTCATTCATACACAAGGATTAAATAACCACCTAAAAACCAAAGCTTTGAATTTCTTCTGCAATACAGAGGAAACTCTGAATTTCTATCTCCAACTACCCACTGACCTTTCTGTTTGGTTCTCTCTCTCTTTTTTAAAATTTTTTTTAATGTTTATTTATTTTTGAGAGAGACAGAGACAGAATGCGAGTGGGTTAGGGGCAGAGAGAGAGGGAGACAGAATCTGAAGCAGGCTGCAGGCTCCAAGCTGTCAGCACAGAGCCTGACGTGGGGCTTGAACTCACAAGCTGTGAGATCATGACCTGAGCCGAAGTTGGACACTCAACCAACTGAGCCACCCGGGTGCCCCTGTTTGGTTCTCATAAAGTCACTTCAAACTCAACATGTTCAAAACCACATCCCTTTTCCCCCAAACAAACCTGGTCTGAGCTGTGTTTTTTTGTTGTGGTGAACTGAACCACTATTTATCCAGTTCAGCATGTTAGAAACTTATGTGCCATCTTTTTAAAATATATATATAAACTTTATTTATTTTGAGAGAGGGAGAGAGAGAGAGAGAGAGAGAGAGAGAAGGAGAATGAACAGGGAAGGGGCAGAGAGAGAGAGGGAGAGAGAGAATCCTAAGCAGGTTCTGCACTGTCAGTGCAGAGTGTGATGTGGGGAACTTACAAACTGCGATATCATGACCTGAGCTGAAACCAAGAGTTGGATGCTCAATTGATTGGGTCACCCAGGCTCCCCTACGTACCATCTTTAACATGGCCTTGACCCTTACTGCCCACTGCTTAACTTCTCTATTGCCAAGTCCTACCAGATTTACTTCTTCCATATCTCTCAAATATTTCCATTTCTCTCCACCTTTAGGGCCACCTCCTTATTCCAAGCCATTATGTTCAATCATCTAATTACTACACAAGGTCTCAACTAATTTTCAATGTTTTTTGCCTTCTTTCAACCTATTTTTAATTTTTTTACTTAGAATGCATTTTTTCAAAATGCAAATTCAATGACTTTCCATTGTCTTAAGATACAGAACAAAATCCCTGCCATGGTCTACAAAACTTTGCTGATAGGGCTCCTTCCTTGTTTACCATCACTATAACTCTCCACGTTCCCTTTACATTCACCATTGTGGCCTTATTTCACTTTCTTGACATACCCTAGTAGACAGAATAATAGATACCCCAAAGATGCCCGTGACCTAATCACTAAAACTTCTGAATATTACCTTGTATGGCAAAACAGACTTTGTAGATGAGATTAAGTCGGGGATCTTGAGATGAAGAGTTTTCCAGTTAGTCCCAATATAAGAGATTATCCGGTTAGTCCCAATATAATCACAATGAAAGGTGAAGAAGCAGGTATGATGATGGAAGGAGAGGTCAGAATGATACGAGGAGCAGATGGCAAGTCAAGGAATGGAGGCAGCCTATAGCAGCTGGAAAATGAAAGGTCCTCCTTTAGAGCTTTCCGAAGAGATGCAATGCAGCCGTACGAACACCTCAATTTTAGGACGTCAGAACTGTAACTGTTCAGAACTGTAACATAATAAATTCATTTTGTTTTAATTCACCAAATTTGTGATGATTTGTTATAGTACCAACAGCAGACTAATACACATACCATTGAGCTGAATCTTGATTCCAACAAATTAATTTATGTTTAAGAACTAATAAAGTTAGCAGAAAACTTACGTATGTTTGAAAAAACTTGGGCATGTGAATCTACTTTATCAACTGCAAGTTTATGAAATTTAAATACAGATTAAATACTTCTGATGAAAATTTAGTGTCTGAATAGAAATGGGCTTTAAGTATGGAATACACGCTGGATTTCAAAGACTTAACAGAAAAAAAATGTAAAATATGTCGTCAATAATTTACAAATGTTGATTACATGTTGGGGCTCCTGGGTGGCACAGTCGGTTGAGCACCGGATTCTGGATTTTGACTCAGGCTGACTGGCTGAGGTCGTGGGATCAAGTCCTGCAATGGGCTCCATGCTGAGCACGGGGCCTGCTTAAGATTCTCTCTCCCCTTCTGTCCCTCTCCCCTGCTGGTGCCCTCTCTCTAAAATAAAAATAAAAAAGTTAAAAACTCTTTCAAATACTGATTACATGTCAAAATGAAGTGTTCAATCTATTGAGTTAAATAAAATATATTAGAATAATTTTCACCTGTTTCTTTTTACCCTTTGTAAATACAGCTATTAGAACATTTAGAATTGTATACATGGTTCACATTGGTATTTCTCTTGGTAAGTTCTCTGACTAGAGAGTGCAATTCAAGAGGGTTCTTTTTTCACCTTTGTATCCCTTCACCCAGTGCCTGATGCTTCTTAGTAGGTGTTCTACAAATATTTAATGCATGAGCGAATGAATGGAAAAGTGTGTGTACTCCAATAGTGTGGACCAGCCTCAGGAACACTATCTACAGATCTGTAGTCTGCATCACTATATATCTTAAAAGCCAAAGTTTTAGGGACACAGTGATAAAACCAATAAGTTTAATGAGGTCCCAGCATGTTTCTATCTCCATTGCATTCTGGAACCTGGTAGGTGTAATAGCTGTATCTAAGCAATGGCAAACTAGGCCTTATCTGGTGATGGGGTAGAGTGTATGGCAGAGTAGATTTTGCTGCACTTGGTCAGAGGCTGGCTTCTAGGTGGTCTCTAGAGAAGAAGGTGAGAGCCAGCTGTGCCTGAAAGTGCCCTGGCACTCATTTATGAGAATAAGCCTTCTTCCTGCCAGCAATGCTCCCTTCTCTACACTGCTCATGTTTTCTTTTTGAAATAAAATTTTTTTAATGTTCATTTATTTTTGAGAGAGAGAGAGAGAGAGAGAGAGTGAGTGGGGGTGGGGCAGGGAGAAGAGGGAGACACAGAATCTGAAGCAGGGTCCAGGCTCTGAACTGTTAGCACAGAACTGGATGTGGGGCTTGAACTCATGAACTGTGAGATCATGACCTGAGCTGAAGTTGGACACTTAACCAACAGAACCACCCAGATGCCCCACCCATGTTTCCTTTTTGCCCAACAAGGTCATCCCTGTCATTTTGCTCTGGTTTCATCCAGCCTACCACAGGGTGTTATACCCAACCCCCTGCATCCAACTGGGGATGCTTATTGTGTGGACAGTAGCCCTCTGCTTACCAATATGGACTCTTCAAAGGAGATGGGACAGTTAGATCCCCCCCAAAGTTGATTTTTCTTAGAGGGAAATCAACTGTATTGATAAGACTTCTGCATTTTGGGTCACAAATCTTCATCTTTTTAGCCCCAAACACCTCTTTTCAACTTACAAAATGGTATCCTCCCAAATAGCTTACGTCTTGTCCCTGAGCTCTCTCCTCTGTTTCAGAAGAAATGCCTATAGACACGGGCAAGACAGTGACTTCACGTCTTTATGATTAAAGTCCCTTGAATGTTTACTCTGCCTGTCTGACTAGGAAAGCCGTAAGGTCTGAGTCTGAGTCCTGGGGAGGCTCACAGGGGGACTCCCTTTGCCAGCCCATCCCTGCCTCTCTGCCCATCTCCTTGCGTTTTTCACAAATCTCGCACAAGCCAAATCCAGCAGCTTATTTTCATTCATTCCATCTTTACACCTCCTTTAGTGCAATGACCTACTTAAGTTAAAGGGAAATACAAACCCCCAAGGAAACTTGCTGACAGCTGGTTCCTGGGTAGAAGTAGGTTGGGCATGTGTCTGAGAGAAGCTTATGAGCTCTAAGAATCCTTTTGGCTGGAGAGGGCAGTGGAAAAGAAGGGCCTGAAGGTTTAAAAAGAAACGTCCATCGACAAGGGTCTCTGGGTAAGTGACTGGAGACGGACGATGGCAGGGAGGGTTGGGTAGGAAATAGTTTCTCCAGGGCAGGTCTAAACTGGAATTTCTACGTTCCCTTTAGCCCTCCTCCCTCAGTGCTGGCTCCAAAGCTCTGCTCCTAAGGTCATGGGTCTAAAGAGTATCAGGGTCCAGATGCAGCAAGCAATGCCAAATCATGATTCGAAATAAAACACACTTTTGGCAGGCCGTACATGAGAGCGCAGCTTGGAAGATAATTTAAGGATGAAAGAGGACAGGTGGAAATGGCTTTTGACCAAGAGCCTGGACACTTGAATTTTTATCTTGAATTTGCAGGAACTGGCTGTGTACCTTAAGCGAGTCATTTTGACCCTGCTCAGCTGTACTTTTCTCATCTATAAAATGCGTGGTTTACACGAGATGATGGCTAAGATGCCTTTTAGCTATTCAATTCTTTGAAACCCATAAAATAATTAACCTATTGGCTAAGCTAGCTAAAAGCACTATAATTTAGTATCGTTGTTAGCAAGTAATCAGCCTGATTTATGCTTTACCTTTTTCCTTTTTAAAATCCTCCTAACATTTTTTAAAATTTAATTTAAAAACTTTCCTTTTCCGATTTTTTGACAGAGGTATTTTTGTAGGCTGGCCAAAAGGTGGGGCACAGAAAAGAGCAGAGATTCAAATAAACCCCAAAACAGACAGCTGGCCTCTGAATTGGCTGTGGACCGTAGAAGCCTTTTGGCGCCCTCTGATATGAGTCACAGGCCTCACAGTCCCAGGCATCCAATCCCATGAGGTGATCCTTATCTATTTGTCTGGTATGTGGGAGGGCCAACCACCTCCATGACTAATGGGCCAGAAGCTCCTGGCTGAGCCCTAATGCACACTTTGCATGCTACCTTCATTCAACCGCAATGGTGTGCATGCAGCAGGCACTGATGATGTGTGGTGCTAAA
This sequence comes from Panthera leo, assembly GCF_018350215.1. Taxonomy (NCBI): domain Eukaryota; kingdom Metazoa; phylum Chordata; class Mammalia; order Carnivora; family Felidae; genus Panthera; species Panthera leo. Next base: position 70,648,699 of record NC_056690.1, read on the forward strand.
TTCCACAGTAGATCATCCGCTATTTAGTAGAGGAACTATCAGAACTAGGTAGAGCAAATAAAAGTACTCCTAGGTTAGTTTATAAGCTCCAGCTTGTAGTGTTAGAGGATTTTACAGTTAAAAGAGCCCGGACTCCTGTCTGATCTGACACTTTAGAGATGAAGGGCAGATGAAATGACTTGCCCAAGGTTGCAAGGTTATTAGTGCAAAATCAGGACTGGAAAACACCACCAGATTCTCAGGTCTGTGGTCTTTACTATGCTCTATTGCTTATAGAAGAGTCTGACTACATTTTCCAACAATTATTTAATTTTAAATATGCAATGCATGCACTGTAAAATGTAAGCCACGGAGGGTTTACAGTGAAATTTTGGCTTCCTATCCACTACCGTCTCTAATTTGTCTCCTCTCTCTTTGATCAGTCTGGACCTTATTTCAGTGTAAGGTCCAGATTTCAGTATAAGGTATGATGTAGAGATCCAACTTCATTTTCTTTAAAACATTTTTTTTTTAATGTTTATTCATTTTTGAGAGTTAGAGACAGAGCGCGAGTGGGGGAGGGGTGCACACACACACACACACACACACACACACACACACAGAATCCAAAGCAATAGTCTAAGTAGCACTGACTTGATTCTTTCTTTGAAGTATGGTTACTCATGCATTCCCATGACTGCAGTCTCTGGGTCCTTAAATTTTCTATTTTGTTATGCTTAGTATCTTATAAATATAGCTTTAATGTTTTTTATTTACACATTCAACATTAATCTAGAGTTAATTATCTCAGGAAATTATCAAGAACAAGTTATCTCATCCCATACATTCTTTTTAACCAAGTTTAAATTAACTTGGGAGTTCAGGTAATATTGCTGTAACTTCCCTCACTCCCTCCCTTCCTTCCTTCTTTTTTCCTTTGAAGTAATCAAGTCTTTGCTACATTTTAGATTTATGTTTTGTTTAAGCACATTAAAAAAAACCCCAATTCCTAAACTACGTATTTTCCTTCTTGAATGCTCCTACAATTCTAAAGCTATAAATTCTTGTCTTCTAGATGTTAAAACAGAAACCCAGGAAGTTCAAGTGCCCTGCCCACTTTCATTCTTACAGGAGGGTCAGAAGTAGGTCCCAGATCTCAGATGGCCTTTGTGTTATCCCATAGCGTCCCTTGTGTGTGTGTGTGTGTGTGTGTGTGTGTGCACACACGTGCACACACACACGTCTTCTGTTCTTTTTCTTTTTCTTTTAATGTTTATTTTTTGAGACAGAGAGAGAGCACAAGTGGGGGAAGAGCAGAAAGAAAGGAGACACAGAATCTGAAGCAGGCTCCAGTCTCTGAGCTGTCAGCACAAAGCCCGATGTGGGGCTCAAACCCATGAACTGTGAGATCATGACGTGAGCTGAAGCCGGATGCTTAACCAACTGAGCCACCCGGTTGCTGTGTGCCCTGACACATGTCCTCTGTTCTGTTCTTTCTAAGCCTTCTTCTTGCCACAGACAAATGTTAAGTACCAAGTATGTTCCAGTCATTGTTCAAGGTGTTGGGAGATATGAAGATAAACAAGGCAGTCTTTGTTTTCTAGAAATCTGCCATTTAGTAAGAGACTCAGACGAGTAGACAAATAATTACAATACAACATGAAGATGGTGCATATAAAATGAAAATAAATGGAAAACACAGTAGAGGCGGGAGAGGGGGTCACTAAATGTGACTGGAGGCTCAGGAAAAGCTTGACAGTCTTGGACTTGACCAACAAGGAGGGTTCTGCTCCTGTTGAACTCAAGTGTTCTATCAAGAATCCCACATATCTAAAAATACTCTCATTCCACGGAAGCTACTTCTGCCTTTAGAGCCCTGTGGGTAGAGGACCTGTGTTCTCTGTACTATAGTCTCCCTAACACTTCCTTTCTGTTGGTTAACACTGGGCATAAACCACTTTGGAGTTGCCTGCTCCGTCCTGTATAGCTTGTACTCTCAGATCCTCTAGATAGAGGCATCCCTTTGGCAATGTTCAAAGCCTTCAGCAGTTCTTGAAAGGTAGGAATTTGTTCTTGAGATGGCAGAAGATGAAGATGTTTACTTTTATGATTAAAACAAGGGTTCCTTGGCAAATGACCAAACTGTGTTCACTTAGTGCACTGAGGGTAAGGCTATTGGTTTATCTGTCCCAACGAATTTCTCAGCTTCTTTATTTTTATCATCATTCCTAAACGGTTCTTTTATTGAACACATTGTGAGTGCCTGTTATGTGCTCATCTCTGGATAAAACATTGTGGGGATACAAAGAATTAGAAGATATGCTCCCTGTCTGAGGGAGTTTTTAGTTTAGTTGACCAGACAAGACAGATAGAAACCAAAGATAGCAATAAATCAAGTCACTGTATAACATGTCTCAAGTGGACATTATAGACAATTATAAGAATTTTTTTTAACGTTTATTCACTTTCGAGAGACAGAGAGAGACAAAGCGTGAGTGGGGGAGGGGCAGAGGGAGAGGGAGACACAGAATCCGAAGCAGGATCCAGGCTCTGAACTGTCAGCACATAGCCCAATGCGGGGCTTGAACCCATGAACCATGAGATCATGACCTGAGCCACTTGGATGCTTAACTGACTGAGCCATCCAGGTACCCCAGACATTTAATAGTATTAAGTGCAGAAGAGAGAATATACCAGTTCTCATTTGCCCCTGATTTGCCCATTTTCAAGCCTGTGATGGTTAGTTTCATGTGTCAAGTTGGCCAGGCTATGGTACTCAATTGTTTGGTCAAACACTAGTCTAGATGTTGCTCTGAAGGTATTTTTTAAAAGGTGATTAACATTACATGGCGTGCAGTAAGCACTCAATACATGTTAGCTATCTTTTTTGTGACTATATACCAGGGTACTGTGCCTGGATTTGTAGAAACAATGGAAAATATTATACACAGGTAGCCCTTAAGTTCCTCCTGGTTTATTTGGGGTTAGAGAAACGAAAGTACAGTTCCCGTAGAGCATGCTAGGAACATTGACGGAGGTATGCATAGGACCATGGGCTGCTCAGGGAAGCATGAGGTTGGTGCTCAGAACCCTGGGTGGTCTGGACAAGGAAATCCATGGTCTGAGCTGCAAAGTTGGAGGAGGTAGCCTCTGGGACACTGGAAACTGAGAAACTGTGGTGTGCTCAAGGGAGCGGTCTGCCTAGAGCAGAGAGTGTGAGGATGAGCTGGTGGCAGATGAGGCAGAAGAGGTAAATCTGGGGCCGGATGATGGAGGGCTCTAGATTGCCAGAGAAACAGATCATCTGATCTTACCTTGCTGGGGGCTAAGAGCACCACTTCCCCAAGGGCCTAAAACCTTTCGAAGTATTCTGGACAGGGAAGCAATAGGGTAAAACAAAGAGGTACAAACATACATACAGGCACCATGAACACATAAATAAATATATAATTGAATGAATGAATGGCTGTTGTTTTTTTTTTTTTAAATGGGAGAGCAGTGAGTTGAGCAGAACTTTGGGTGTGGAAAGTTCCTGCAGAGTGGTGGCTTTCGACTGGGGTGATTTTGCACCCTCTTCTCCTCCCTAGGGGACATTTAGCAATCTTGGGAGACGTTTTTGTTGTCACAATTGGGGTGGGGAGTGTGACTACCATGTAGTGGCTAGAGGCCCGGGATGCTATTAAAAGTTCCACCTGCACAGGACAGTCTGTGACCATAAATAAATAATGTTTTAGGGGCTCCGGGGTGGCTCAGTTGGTTAAGCGTCCGACTCTTGATTTCAGCTCAGATCATGATCTCATGGTTTGTGAGTTCGAGGCCTGCGCCAGGCTCTGTGCTGACAGTGCAGAGCCTGCTTGGGATTCTCTCTCTTCCTCTCTTTCTGCCCCTCCCCCTCTCATGCCCATTCTCTCTCTCTCAAAATAAATAAACTTTAAAAATTTATGTGTTTTAAATGGTTATTGTATAGTAGATTCTGACCATCTGTTATTTGATTCCTATAACAAGAATTTAACATAATACCAGTTAATATAAATACACATACTTAATTTTAAATTTAAACCTCAAGGCAACCTTCTAAAGTAGTTATTATTATTAGCCCCATTTCACAGCTGTAGCTAGAGCTCAGAGAGCTGAATGGTCAAGGTCTCAGAGGAAATGGTAGCACTAGGCTGCAGGTCAGTTGTGGTTCTTTCTGTCCTAAGTGCAGCAGCGTAGCTAGAGTTAAAGGTGTGTGTGTGTGTGTTTGTGTATTCCCCTTCTTTTTCTTTTCTTTTTCACATTGGTGTCCCAGTAGTCAGAAGTCCTGCTGAGTCCTTGGAGTTCATTTTATATCATAGCACATAGACTGCCTTACAACCCTTTTTAGTGGCTGCATAGAATTCTCTTGTAATGGCAATAATTTACTCAGCATTTAGGTTTTTTCCTTTAAAATTTTTCTGTGTGAAGTAATACTGTGGCAAACAACCTTGTGCATAGATTATTTGCACATATGGGACAAGCACACCTGGAGAATGAATACGTTCCTAGAAGTAGACTTGTCATGTTGAAGGATGTATGTATGCGCTGGTTGGTGTAAACCACTCTCCATAGAGAATATATCCCATTGAATCCTTCCTCCCCCAAACAGCGTACAGGATTGCTCTTGTGTTCTTAAACTTACATTTTTTGTCCTTCTGATGATAGCTTCTTGCACTTTTTATAGGGTGGCTGAACATCGTTTCATAGGTTCAAGAGACATTTGCATCCAATTCTTTAAAATTAGCATTCTTAATATCCTCTGCACTTTGTGACTCCTAAGAAGGGTCCAATTTGTCCTTGCATCTGCTGAGTCAGTACAATAGGGCAGATCCTTGGCTTTCCTTTCCCTCAATGATATGTACTGAGTTGGCTGGCTCTTCCTCTGGCTTTGTGAGAGCTCTCCTTGAACTTGGTATCAGCCCTTTCTGGCCCTTTTGTCATGCTCTGCCCAGTTCTGGCCATGAGCCTCTGCTGCACTGACCGAGCCTCCATCTCTGACTTTCCTGGGTGTTTGTCATCACCCGGGCCCACCTGGAGTTCTACGCTTTCCTAGCCCACCTCTGGTCACCTAATCTCAATAACCATCAGTGTCGTTGAGCCACCCATAATGATGACGTCTACACCCTCTTGGGGAGTGTACTATGGACCCAGCACCGTTGTCTTCGTTTGGGCTGCCACAAAAGAATACCATAGACTGGGGGTCTTATAAACAATAATGTATTTCTTACACTTCTGATGGTTGGAAAATCCAAGATCAAGGCACAGACAAATTTAATGTCTGGTGAGGACCCTTTTCCTGGTTCATAGCTATGCTCTGTCTGTGTCCTTATGTGGTAGAAGGGGCAAAGGAGCTCTCTGGGGTCTCTTTATAAGGGCACGAATTCACAAAAGCTCCACCTTCATGACCTAATCACCTCCCAAAGGCCCCACTTCCAAATATCATCACATTAGGCATTGGCATTTAACATAGGAATTTGGGGGAGACACACAAAGACTTAGTCTATAGCGATAGTGCTAAGTGCTTTACAGGAACTGTCTCATTAAGCCTTTATAAGAGCTCTATTTTGTAAACGAGGGACCTGACGCTCATACAGGTGTGAGTGCAAGAGGTGGCCTGCATCTCTGTTTCACTCTAAAGTGTATGTTGTTACTTGTCCTAGTGGTGGTGCTAACTGGATCTTGACCTTTGGCGTTCGTTCTTTGTTGCTATCTGGGGTTTGCCACCATCTCTCTCCAGCTCATGTGAACCTTTCTGTCTCAACTTATTAAAAATTGCCTTCCTCTTCAAAGAGGCCGGGTCTGTTTTGTGGGGGAGGAGTGGGAGAGGAGAAACTGCTGGAGGGGTTTTCTAGCATAGGAGCTAGAGCCCAGAGTGACCTGTTCTTGCAGTTTTACTATTCAGGTTTCCTCTCCCTGAAGCACATGCACACCGGGGCAGAGGCAAAGTATGGGGGGAGTGGAGAAGGATGATCGATGGTCTCCCATTGTAGAGAACCCATCACTCCCATTTGGCACATTAGCCTTGCTGCCCAGTCTGGCCAAACTCACCATTCCAGACTTCTCCCTCACTCAGGAGATTTTTCACTCCGGAGCCTCTTTGTCCTCCTTACAATCTGGGTTCTATCAGGAGACCTGGCCATCAGGTCCATGTGTAGTTGGATCCCTTATACCACCTGGTCTTAAAAGATTCTCCAAGGGGTTCTCAGGGTCTAGTACATCAGGTGCTATGACTAGACCACTGTTTATGGGTCTCTGAATCTGCAACAGACAGAGGGTTCATTGTGTGCTGAACATACGGAAGACCAACAGGGTGTTGTGGCCAGCTGCACGTACATTCTTGGGTCTTACCCTGGATCTGCCAAACCATCCCTTTACATACCTGTACTCTTATCCCAACTGTGTTCTGTGGTCTTGTCTGGAGGAAGGACAATGGACTAACCAGAGTCTTAAAGTTCAGTTCCCTTTCACCTGTTTTTCTGTTCATGTTATCATCAGAGACCACTGTCTCTGAATTGTCCAACTGATCCCAGTGTCACTGCCTTGGGCAGACGCTCCTTCGCTCCTTCGCATTCTCCTTCCAAGTAGCTTGGTCCACACCCTTCCTTCCCAAGTGCACTTCCTAGTCTTGTTACACAGGCACCTGTTTATCCCACTCCTTGTCAGCCAGCACTCCAGTGGCCCTTCCCAACTGTCCTTTTCCCCCATCCCAATCACCCAGGCAGCTTGGATTCTGGTTCTGCTTCCTGACCGGCCCCCACAGTGCTGAGCCACAACCTAGAGGTATTCCATCAGCAGAGATTTTCTCTAGTTTCTCTGTCTGCTGGAGGACAGAAGCAGGAATGAGAGATTGGTTATCCAGGACTGGAAGGTTTGTAGCCAGGAGCTGTGCCACTCCACAGTGATTCCATTTGCTGTTTCACCCCCTCCCCCCACCTCAGGTGGAAGTATGAAAACAGGAAAACTGGAGATTGAAAGAAACATCAAGGTCCTTTGATCTCGTTAGCTCTGGGCTATGGCCTTGGGCAGTCATTTAACCTACTCTGCCTGCAAGCAGAGGTCAGGCAAGATAATCTCTTGAAGTCCCTCTCTTGAGGGAGGCAGGTTTATTCTACTGGTAGATATCCAACACACACACACACACACACACACACACACACACACACACACACTTCCAATATGAAAGTTCCAAGGTTTTTGGAAGAAGAAGAAAAAAATCCTTTCCAATAGAAGCATTATGTTGTAACTTGTGATACCAACAATTGGGTTGAAAATAGAGTTGGTTTGGAAGTATGTGGCATCGTGGAGGGACACGGTGTGAGAATGGTAGCCTTGGTGCTCAGTACCCAGGTTCTACTCTGCTAACTTGGGTGACTTCAGGAAAGTCACTTGAAGTTTTCCCACCATCTGTAAATGATGGTGTTGCACTAGCCAGTCTTGGATTTGTGAGGAGAGGTAAGCAATTGTGAGCCTTCTTCACCAAAGCAAATAACCAGAGGCACCAGCTTCTAGTCATAGAAAGAAAGAGCCCGTATCTTTTCCTCACAGAGTTTATCTCAGGTTTTCTCAATCTTGGACTTATTGACATTTGGGGCCAGATAATTCTTTGCTGTTGGGAGCTGCCCGTGTATTGTCAGATGTTCAGCTGCATCCCTGGCCCATGATGCTGGTAGGACTTCCTGGTCCCCACCAAGTTGTGAAAACTGAAAATGTCTTTAGACTTTACCAAATATCCCTTGAATGGGGGCAAAATCCCTTCCCACTGAGAACCACTGGTCTACTTTATGCAAGTTGCACGGATTTTCTTCCTGGGCAAAATCTTTCTTCTAAAGACAGACAATAGGTGTTACACTAGCCCCCTGTGGTGGTAAACTGAGGGCTACGGATGAAGACCCTGGCAGGCTTAGCAGCTCTGAATTTGTTTCCATTTCTCAGTATTCTCTCTGGACTTCAACATCTTCACGCTGGTTATCTGGCAAACAATGGTGCCTAATGAGTGTTTTAAAGCTCTGGGAGAGATTGGTGGTTGACCCCCAGGAAAAATGTTTCCTCTAAACTTTTTTTTCTGAGAGACAAAGAGATTCTGTAAATCAATGATAAGCCTACCTTAGTCTAAACTCCAAAGCTCCTAATTTTTGCTCCAGGCTGCTTATGTCAGGATAGGTGAGCCTTCATTTCAAGGTCCCAGTGTGTCCAGTGGGGCCAGTCAGGGCATTAGGGGTAGAGTGGCAGGATATTGAAGTCCTATTCAACAGTGGAGGCCAGGGGAACCAATCACAGAGCTAGGTAGCTGCAGAGGACAGACCTATGAGTGACAAAGAAATGTGGATTGTGGAATCAGTTTGCTGCTAAGAAAAGAGCATCACTCGGTGCAATGTAAACAGGCCTGGGTGGCTTGTGACAAACGCTGCCCTCAAGGGGGTACAGGCAGTTGTGGGGTTGACCCCTGTCCCTACTGTCAGCATACCTGCCAACTAGATATGATCAGGCTGTGCTTCCGGAGTCAGCCTTGAGGAAAGGCTGAACGGAGACTTTGTGCAAAGGTCAAGTGTGGTCTGAGGGGTGTGTGCGGGGAGCCTGGTGAAGAAGACACTGGACCTGGCTGCAAAGCCCAGTCCTTCTCCCTACTGTTGACTTGCTGATTCCATAGAGGGGGCCTCATATGTTTGCAGCAAAAGCTCATACCTCCCCATCCATCTGGTTCTGGCTGAAGCATCTCCTCATTCTCCAACTTCTCACCCCCGGACAGCACCAGTCCTGTCTGATTTCCCAGGGTTGACATTACAGGTCAAGAGGGAGATGAGGAAGTGTCTTCAGATATGGCTGCTAGGAATGTTGGAAGTGGGGGAGTTTCTGTTGTTTTTATTCTCACTCTTCCTATCCCTCTCTGCTGTCTCTGCCTGAACAGTAGTACTGAGTTCTGGACCTTTCCCTGTGGCATCCCTCTTCCCACCTCCTCGAGCCTCTGATTGTCCTTTAAAGCTTACTTCAAGGCTACCTCCTTTGAGAAGACTTCCTGCCCCCTTTGGCTGAGTTGGAGCCCCTCACTTGTGCTCCTATCACATCAGGGCTTCTGTCTTTGATGGCTTATCCTATTTAGTCTGTGTCTGCTTTCATGTTCATTTTCCTCACCATTTGCTAACTCCTTAAGGGCAGAAATAAAATCTTTGAACTCTATCTACTTTAGACCTTTTAATGTTGACCCACAGTAAGTCCTAAATAAATATCTGTTGACCAAACTAATGAAGAGTATTTAGGGAGCCCATCAGAACCTCCTGGGTAGAGTTTTCAACATTCACATTGCCTGGCCATCCATAGACACACAGATTCTCTAGGTTTGGACTAGGATTCATGCATCTGCTTTTTGAAAAAAAGCCCCAAATGATTTTGAGGCTCACCCATGGTTAGGAACCCTGATATAACTCAGTATATTCTTCTGCTCTTTCTTCTATGTTCTAAAGAAAAATAAAGACGTATTGGGAAGAAAGAGATCTGATGTGAGATGAAGTTTCTCTGGTTCTTCAATAACAATAATTATCATTAATGATAATAAAACCCCTTGTGTTTGGAAGGATAGACATTACTAATGATAGAACAGATGTTGGGGAGGAAAACCACGGCACCACTCAGCTGGTGGCAGTGTGGGGAGTGAGTCAGCTCTGATTAGCCCTATTTCCTTGCTTGTAAGGTGGTGGCCAGCATCTGCCTAAGTAAACATCCGTACAAACAGCCCTTCTTGGATTGTTAGAGGAAGAAGGCAGGAGGGTGCATTTAGTCCAGTGACCCCATTTTAGAGATGAGGAAACTGAGGCTGGGGGTTGGGGTGGGTAGTGACCTCAGATGTCACAGACAGTTAATGGAAAAGCTGGGCCTATCATCTAGTTTCCCAATACTTTGCTGAGTATATGCACACTGGTAATTTCTGAACAATCTAGTTACATTTTCCCAGGTTGAGGGATAGCCTACTGATTCCCTCAGGAGTCCCTGCAATATCCTAAATACCTAACCTGTGCCCCAATCTGACCTCTCAAACCTTCTCCCACCTTTGCCTCCAGTTACTTCTCTAAAACTCAGCACTGGTTGGGGCGCCTGGGTGGTTCGGTCGGTGAAAGGTCCAACTTCGGCTCAGGTCATGATCTCATGGTTCGTGGGTTCGAGCCCCGTGTCGGGCTCTGTGCTGACAGCTCAGAGCGTGGAGCCTGCTTCGGATTCTGTGTCTCCCTCTCTCTCTGTCCCTCCCTCCCTCTCGCTCTGTCTCTCTCTGTCTCAAAAAATAAATAAAACATGAAAAAAATTTTTTTAACTCAGCACTGGTCGGGGCCTTCTCTTCACCACAGAGAGGTATGCCGGTTTCTCAGGGTTATAAAATAAATTCCAAACTCCTGCTGCAATCCCTTCATACTTGGAGCCGAGCCTGTCTTCTGACATCATCTCCCACCCCTCCTCCACCGTCGCTGTGAGAGACACTGTTGCTCATGGTGACCTCTTTTCTGCCTGGTGGAGCCCACCACCGATCAGAGAGGTTGCCAGGCTCAGGTACTCACTATCCCAGCTCCTTTGAACCTAGAGCTTGGGTTTGTGAGCAGCGCCGGCTGAGGGGACGGCGCCCATGGAGGTCTGCAGGGGAGGCTAACGGGGCACATTTGATAAACGTTTTCCTCCTTCGAAAATCGGGAGAGAGACACAAGGCAGCCCTACCATCCTCTTCCTTGTTGTGGAGCACCCGGGAGCTGAAGCTGTTAACAGCTGTTTTGCGGTCCAGAAGAAGTCCAAAAGCATCACAAAGAAGCTAGCCCACAACCCAGACGTCCCTGAATCAACTCGACCAGCTCTGGAACTTCCCACATCTCGGTGTATTGTTATGTAAAATATAAAGGCATTATGTAATAATATATCTAATGATCTCTAAATAACAAACTTACAAATGAGCAATTATTCCGGTCTTCCATCACTTGCATGCTGACTGATACAACAGCTATTCTCTGATCAAGCCAGGCCTGGGGGGGGGGGGGGGGTGGAACAACAGCTCTCTCCCTCAGCTGAATCCTTAGGGAATGGAGGCAAGAGGTAGAACCATAGAAAAGCTCACGTTTTACTCTTCTCGCTTCCCAATGTGCTCGTCACGCCTGCGGTTTGCAAGCTCTGGAGCATTCATTCCTGCTTCCACAGGGCCTCGGACGTTCCAGGAGAGAACTCGGTGCTCTTGAATTGTTCGCTGAACGTGTATCCGTAATTCATCCTGTCCAATTCTAGACTCTTCCGGTTTCCTTTTTAACCTGGCAATTCAGATTTGATGGAGCCAGGTTCTCCCAGTGAGGACTGTAGCTTCGTCTCCAAGATACTGTGTCTCTCCACTCTACTGGTCTCCTTGGACCATTTCAGGGATGGCATTTCCCATTCCACCTGCTGAGGGATTCTCACTTGTTTCGACCCTGCCTGCTCTTCATGGCTGGTGGTGACCATTACTACCTCTTACCTCTGTCTAAGCCTGGCAGGCTTCAGAAGTTCCACTTTGTCGTCTGCTTCCGCCTTTTCCTGCACCTTGAATGCCCCTTCATGTCAACATCTCTACTTACCCAAATGTCTCCCGTTCTCGAAAACCTCCTCCATGTCCCTGTCTCCTGTGTCCAGTCACAGAGCTCTTCTCCCCTTTCAGACTTGCAGGAGTACGTACAGTCCACACTATTCAGTTGGTGTGTGTCACCCAGCCTCGTGTTGAGGTTGTAAACACGTGTCTCCCCCAGCGCATAATAAGCTCCTGGGGACAATAGTTTACGGATGCTTTTCATCCTCTGCAGAGTAGGGGCTGCAGGGCAACTCAAGTCAGCACACATTTCCTGTGCTTTGTAGTGCTATCTCAGGACTGCTTGTTATGGAGAAAAAAAGGTGTTTATTGTTCAAAGCTCTTTTTATTTGGCTTTGCGCTTCCTTATAGCCAAAAGCACCTTCACTAATACAGACACCAACCAAGTACATAGGTGTGGGAGTGAAAACAGGGGTTTTCTACAGATTATTTCAACTTGGAGGACACGTGAAGGGGAATGACTAGGAGGAAGGGGAAACTTGGAGTCTGTGTATACGTGCGTGTGCATGCGCGTGCACGTGTATTGTGCGCAGCTGTGTGTGCATGTGGGTGTGTGTAAAAGCACAAAGCTAGGGAAACAAGGTGTGAATGTGTACATGTGGGAAAATGCGGGGAGGCGAGGGGGGTGTTTATTTAGAAGCAAGGCTGAAATAATGAACTCCATGTACAGTGTTACCCAAAACGCATTAGTAAAATCTGGATATTCTTTTTAGCAATAAACATTTCTTGAGTGCCTCAGGTGTGCTAGGGGTGGCTAATAATACTCTGTTCCCTAAAATTTTAACTCACCTCATCCAAACCAGTGCTTCCTAACATGAAATTTGATTTCACTCTCAGTAGATAAAGAAAATAGTTTTTATTCTCCATTTAGGTCAAAAGCAATTTTGGCAGAAGTTCAAACACCCCTCGGGGCACCAAGAATAACTAGAAGCTTATCTTTGTGAATGTCTTTTTTTGGGGCTTGATTCTCATTCTCTGGTATTTTCCTTCTCTAGTCCTTTGAATTTCTTAAAAAAATTTTTTTTTAAATTTTGCAGTTTTCATTTATTTTTCATCACATCTCTCCTCTTAGATGTCTCCCCACAGCTCCCTTATCTAGGTCGTCTTTCCTTCCTCTCTGGGATGGCAGTGACGTTTCCATAATTCATACTCATGGAGGTGGGAGATGTGGGGTCCTCGGAGTAGCTGGAGAGCAGTTTGGTAAAACAGAGGAAGTCTTGAGCAAGGGTTCAGGAGACTTGCGTTTTTGTGCAGGACTCTATCACTAACTAGCTGGGTGACCTTGGGCAAAATGGCAACTTTCTGGAGTCTTAGGGCCTTTATCTCTAAGCAGAAGGATTTGACCAATATGATCTCTAGGCATTAATATTCTATGATGTTTATAAAAAACAGCTTTGTTTAAGAAATGTAATTTACACTTGTATTTGAAAATATGGGTCTTTGGTGATAATTAACACTGGATTTAAAAGTCGTTTTGTATTCTGTAACTTTACAGTGACTTGAGCTTAATAAATGAGGGCTGGGATTTGGGACCAGCAGTTCCCAGGTTGTCATCAATCAAACACTAGAAAACTTTTCCAAATGGGAGCCGACTCTAAAGAAATAGGGAGACAGAATGGTACAAATCCTTGGCTCGTGTTCTTAAAAAAAATTTTTTTTAATTGTGGTAAAGACACAGCATAAAATCTACCCTGTTAACACAGTTTTAAGTGTATAGTACAGTATTGTTAACTCCTGCTATACAGAGATCTCTAGAACTTTCTTGTCTTGAATGATTGAAACTCTACATTCTTTGCACAGCAACTTTCCATTCCCTGCTCCCCCAGCCCTCACAACCCCAGTGTACTTTCTGTGTCTATGAGTTTCACTTTATTTATTTATTTTTATTAAAAATTTTTTAAGTTTATTTATTTATTTTGAGAGAGAGAGAGAGAGAGAAAGAGAGAGAACGAGAGAGGGCACACATGCATACAAGCCGGGGAGGGGTAGGGAGAAGGAGAGACAGAATTCCAAGCAGGCTCCATGCCATCAGTGCAGAGCCCGATGTGGGGCTCGAACTCACAAACCGTGAGATCATGACCTGAGCTGAGGTCAGCAGTCTGTCTCTTAGCCAACTGCGCCACCCAGGCGCCCCAAGTTTGACTACCTTAGGTATTTCATATATGTAGAGTCATGTGGTATTTGTCCTTTTGTGACTGGTTTATTTCACTTAGCATAATGTTCTCAAGTTTCATCCAAGTTGTAGCATGGGACAGGACTTCCTCCTTTTTAAAGGTTGTGTAATACTCCTTGATTTGTGTCCTACATTAGAAGTTTTTCTGAGTTTGATACAAATAAAATGAAAACTCACATATTTTGTCTCAACACCCTTTGTTGCTGGTAGTTCACAGTGCCTTCATCAATGTCAAAGCTCTTCGGGCAGATTGGCCCAGTACCCACTCAAATCTTCTACCTTTTGCTGTATTACTAATATTGCATGATTATTCTTTTACTGTTTTTCATCGGAGTTAGCTTTATACAAAACAGAAGTCTGTCTAAAAACGTGGCTTTTTCAATCAAATGATCAGATTTGGTGGGGACAGTCTAGATTTTTGTCTTGACTCTGCAACCTTGGGCAGAATTCCTCCCACTTTGGGTTTCATTTTCCTCATCTGTAAAATGGAGAGATCAGACTAGTTCAGGGTGCTCAACAAGGGCAACTTTGCTCTTCAGTGGACATTTGGCAATATCTGCAGACAGTTTTGGTTGTCATACCTGGTCTGTCGCTACAGACAGAGGCCAGTGTAGAGGCCAGGAATGCTGCTAAGTGTCGTATAGTGCAACAGTGCGTTAGGACAGCACATGTCCCACCCCAAATTATCTAGCCCCAAATGTTAATAGTTCTCCAGCATCTCTAAAATGCTGTGACTTCTTCCATCTCTGTTTTTCTCTTCACTCTCATTGGCTGAGCCTAAGATAAAAGTGTAAAGTAGGAGAGTGCGTCTAATTTCTTCCTTCTCCTTTCACGGTCTGTTCTTCTCAAGCTTTCTTTCTCTTTCCCCTTCCTTCGCTGCCTCATCATAATCTGGGACAGGTTTAAGAGGCGTATGCCTTTGAACAGGGTTTAAACTCTGCGTGGCATCAGGCTGGCTTGAGGGAGAAAGGACTTTGATTCCCACACAGACTACCAGAAGGGAGAAAAACAGGAGATGAAACATGGAAAGGATGGGATGAGGGGTCTTGACAAAAGGATCAGGGATACAAGAAATATAATTGAGTCTCTTTACATCTCATTTTTTCTTATTCCCATCTCCTCCCTACCTTCCCCCTCTTTGATTCTCTCTGGGCTTTCTGTAGACAGGCTACTTCATGTCCAAGACAAGATGACCACTGGCATCCCCAAAGCCTCAGTAGCAAGAGACAATACCCTTCTCCCAGTATCCAAATACCAGGGAACTGATTGGTTCTGCTTGAGTCACATGCCTGTTCCTCAGACCAATTGGTTCTGCTTGAGTCACATGCCTGTTCCTCAGACCAATCTCTGTGGTGATTGATAAGGAATACCATGATTGGCCAGCTTGGGTGGGAGGGTAGGATACAATGAGTGGCAGCCCCATCAGAACCACATGGAAGGAAGAAAGAAGGTTGCTACTACTTAAAGAAGGGAAAATGCAGGGCACAAGAAAACAACAGATACCCCTATACAAAGGAGCTGGTTTGCTGTTTCATTCATTAATTCATTTAGACACTCGTTCATTTATTGAAAAAATATCTAATGATTCTCTCTTATCTCCAAATACTGCAGACCTAGAAATATAGTTTCTTTCCTCAAGTAACTCAGTGGGGTGGAGGAGATGGACTAGGAAATAATTATAATAGGTATCAGCTTTCAAGACCTTATACCATTAGAGTACCCTAACTACAGGAAATTTTAAAGAAAGTTTCAGAGCTACTTCCAAAGGAGCTGGGAGCTACCATGAAAATGAGAGAACCATCTTTATTCCTTCTGACTCCAGCCATGACAAACCTAATTGAATTGCCCTGCTGCTCAGGAGGTAAGGTGGTGGAAATGGGGAGGAGGAAGCTCAAAGATACATTGAACGCCTACTCAGTCCTGCGAGTGAGGGGACATCAATGAAATTCCAAGGATTCTCTGATTAAGAAAAGCTCTTAACTCTCCTGGACTTTGAGAATCGACCTCTATGTCTAGAGCTACACGAATCAGTACCTTCCTGCTTTTCTGGGAGAATTTCTTAGCCATACTCAATGATACACTAAATTTGTCAGCCACCAAGCATTTACAGTACCGTAACTGTAATCTCATTTCTTAAATGGTGCTCTCAATCAGTGCTCCTTTGGAATTTTGGTGGCCTTGGCCAATATTCCATGGAGACACTATTTTGTGGAATTTGGTATTCAATTTGAAATTTCTCCTGGTGCCATCTATCTGTGGGGTAAAAATAAAGTAAGATGGTTCATAATAACAATAACTAAAAGAAATCACTGCTAAGTGATTTTATTTCTCACCGGAAAACAATTGTGATGTAGGGTGAAGTTGGCCAGACTAGTTTGGTCCAGCAATAAAGGGCTGTTTTCTTTAAGTTCTACACATTCTTTCACTGTTTTACTGTTGTCTAACCCGCACGCAGACCTCCCCAAACACTTGTTTCTAGCATTCTATTTGTGATAGCCCTCCACACTGTAGGCCTGAGAAATTTTCCAGTAGGGAGATAAAGGCTATAACTCACACAAGTTCCAGGACTTCTTGTGGAAAGGACGTCTTTTTCACCTTGCCCATGTAGCAGGCCTGTTCGTTAGAGGCGCTCCGACAAGAGGTAGCCACACCTGTCATTTCAAGCTTCCTGAAACAAGTCAGTCCTCAGAATGGTGTCAAGGAAAGTCAGTGGCAGACAGATAAACTACTTAGATGTAACAGGAATAAATATCAATATTAACTTAGCATTAAAAGGCCAGCATGGATAAGCAAATTTTATGATATATCAAATTTCAGGCATATGTAATAGTAAATCTGTTAAAAGTCATAGGAAGGGTCTTTTGGTATCTAATCTGTCTTCTACCTTAAATGGCAGGGGAGCAACGAAGTGATTTCCCCAAGATCGTACCATGACTGTGCAGCAGAGGAATGGCTAAACCCATTGTGTGCTTTTTTTTGATACTTTCCTCTTGGTTATCAGTGAGGATGCTTTTAGCTATGAGTAACAGAATAGCCCACTGAATTTTTCCTTTTCTTAAAATATTTTTTTAATGTTTTATTTTATATTTGAGAAAGAGAGAGAAAGAGACAGGCAGACAGAGAGCAAGCAGAGGAGGGACAGAGAGATGGAGACAGAATCTGAAACAGGCTCCAGGCTCTGAACTGTCAGCACAGAGCCCAACGTGGGGCTCGAACTCATGAACTGTGAGATCATGACCTGAGCCAAAGTTGGATGCTTAACTGACTGAGCCACCCAGGTCCCCCAGCCTACTGAATTTTTCTTAAGAAAAAAGGAAAATATGTTAACTTACATAGTAAGATTGGCAGTAGGGGGTTCCAAGGTTGGTTAATTTAGGGTCTTAGTCATGTTATCAAAGATTCAGGCTCTTCCATGGTTTCATCCTTCTGCTTTCTCATCCTCAAAGTATTGGAATTCCACCTCCCATGATTGCAGTATGGCTGTAACATCACCTCTTCACACATCATTCAAAAATGAACCATTTTCTCATTTTTAAGACCCTTTTTATTTTATTTTTAATTTAAAAAAAATTTTAATGTTTATTTATTTTTGAGAGACAGAGGACGAGCAGGGGAGGCACAGAGAGAGGGAGACACAGAATCCGAAGTGGGCTCCAGGCTCTGAGCTGTCAGTACAGAGCCTGACATGGGGCTTGAACCCACAAACTGTGAGATCATGTCCTGAGCCAAAGTCAGTTGCTTAGCCAACTGAGCCACCCAGACACCCCTAAGACCCTTTTTTTTAAATTAAGTTTTTATCTTAATTCCAGTATAGTTAACTTGCAGTGTTATACTAGTTTCTGGTATACAATGTAGTGATTTAACACGACCGTATGTCACTCAGTGTTCATCACAAGTGCACTCCTTATTTCCTGTCACCTATTTCACTCATGAGACCCTTCTTAAAAATTTTTATTTGATTGAAAAATTAAAAATTTTGATTGCAGTAAAATACACATAACATAAAATTTACCATTTGTCTTTATTTATTTATTTATTTATTTATTTATTTATTTATTTTTAACATTTTATTAATTTTTGAGACAGAGAGAGACAAAGCATGAACGGGGGAGGGTCAGAGAGAGGGAGACACAGAATCCGAAACAGGCTCCTGGCTCTGAGCTGTCAGCACAGAGCCCGACGCGGGGCTTGAACTCATGGACCGCAAGATCATGACCTGAGCTGAAGTCGGCCGCTTAGCCCACTGAGCCACCCAGGCGCCCCTACCACTTTTATTTTCAAGTGTACAGTTCAGAGGTGTCAAGTTCACATTGTTGTGCAACAGGTGTCTAAAATGTATTCATCTTGTAAAACTCAAACTCTATACGCATTAAAGAACAATCCTCCATTCACCCCGTATCAAGGTCCTGGCCACTGTCATTCTTCTTTCTGTCTCTATACATTTGACTCCTCTGGCTATTCCATATAAGTAAAGTCATACAGCACTTGTTTTTGTGTCTGGTTTATTTCGCACGGCATAATGTCCTCAAGATTCATCTGTTGTAGCCTGTGTCAAAATCTCTTTCCTTTTCAAGGCCGAATAGTATTCTATTGTGTGTATATACCACTGTTTATTTATCCATTCATCCATTAATGGCCATCTGGATTTTTCTACCTCTTGGCTATTGTGATAATGCCACTATGGACTTGCGTGTACCAATATTTCTTTGAATCTTGAGACCTCTTTTAAGAGTGAGGAGAACTTTTCCAGAATCCCCCAAAAGCTTTCTCTTCATATCTTCTTGGCTGGAATTGTACCAATCAACAACTAGGCAAATAGATTTACTGTGATTTGCTTAGACCAGAGGTTTCTGAAGTATGGTCTGCTTACCTCTGAGGATCTTGAGATCATTTTAGGGTGTCTGCGAGATCAAAGCTATGTTTGTAATAATAATAACTAAGATGTTCTTTGCCTTGTCTACTATGTTGATGTTTCCAGTGGTGGTGATACAAAATCAATGGTGGATAAAAGTCCTGGTACTTTATCATGAGTTATGGTAGTGACATCAAATTATGTTAGCAGTTAAAAAAAATAAAAGGCAGTTATACCTAAGAATTATCTGATAAATGGTAATAACTCTGATTTTTATTGAATTGCCACCCCTTGGGCACAGATATTTAAAAAAAAAAATTTTTTTTTTAACGTTTATTTATTTTTGAGACAGAGAGAGACAGAGCATGAACAGGGGAGGGGCAGAGAGAGAGGGAGACACAGAATCTGAAACAGGCTCCAGGCTCTGAGCTGTCAGCACAGAACCTGATGTGGGGCTCGAACTCATGGACTGTGAGATCATGGCCTGAGCCGAAGTCGGCCGCTTAACCGACTGAGCCACCCAGGCGCCCCGGCACAGATATTTTAAATAGTCTGTGTAGAATACTTCTGCAACAAACCAAAGTATGGTGACCGTCTCAAAGAAAAGTACTTTTGCTATTGTTTGGGTTGCAAGCTGAACTGGCCTTTATTTATTTATTTATTTTATTTGTTTTTATTTTTGTTTTTTTATGGAACAACATTTTCACTTGGAAAAACAACTGTCAAAGTATAGCTATTCAGACTTGGGTATTTGTCAGATACATTCTTGAAAATGAACAAAGTGAGCCTGTTACTTCAAGGAAAACAACTGACAATATTTATTGCCAATGGTAAAATTAGAGTCTCAAGCAAAAATAAGAATTTCAAAAAGCTTGTATCTGCCACTGTGATCTTGACAACTTCCAATCCTTAAAGTCTTTTATGATGAGAGTGGTAGTGATATAAATGAGTGTGATTCTTTTTGATATTATGTAATGAAACATGTCAACGTTTAGAAGCTCTGTATAGCTTAGTAAACCACCCTCTCAAATGACTGATGAGTGATGTCACAATCACATATGAGTAAAAGATCCACTCAAAGTTCGAGACAGATGAGTGGAATTTAATGTAATGGAGTATGAAAAAATTTAGTGAGTGGATTTCAGATTAGCTATGTTAACATCACAGCTAGCCTTTAAGAATGTGTCACTTGTGTTAAATAAAAAAAAAATTCAGCCGATTTCATTTTAAATGACCACTTTTTAAAATAACTTTTTAAAAAATATTTATTTATGGGGGTGCCTGGGTGGCTCAGTCGGTTAAGCGTCTGACTTCGGCTCAGGTCATGATCTCACAGTTCGTGAGTTCGAGTCCCATGTCAGGCTCTGTGCTGACAGCTCAGAGCCTGGAATCTGCTTCAGGTTCTGTGTGTGTCTCTCTCTGCCCCTCCCCTGCTCATATTCTGTCTTTCTCTGTCTCTCAAAAATGTTCTTTCTCTCTCTTTCAAAAATAAAATAAACATGAAAAAAATTAAAATATTTATTATTTTTGAGAGACAGAGAGAGAGAGAGAGAGACAGAGTGCGAGCAGGGGAGGGGCAGAGAGAGAGAGGGAGACAGAGAATCTGAAGAAGGCTCCAGGCTCTGAGCTGTCAGTACAGAGCCCAACCTGGGGCTTGAACCCACAAAACCATGAGATCATGACCTGAGCTGAAGTTGGATGTTTAACCGACTGAGCCACCCAGGTGCCTCACAGCTGATCAAATTTCAAAGATCTAATTGGCTTTATTAAATGATTCATGAATCAGACAGTATTCCATCTAGCATGTAGGGGGTAGCTGCAAAGGGCTACGGAAGGGATAGGCTTCTAAAGGCAGGACAAGAAAGTTATAAATAGAAAAAAGGATTATTTCAGGTGAGGTCACCTTCTGTTGCAGACAAAAGGGTCGTAAGTAAATTATCTCATCTTCCTTTGGGGCATTGGAGAGGGCACATGTGACAGATGACCTTATTGGTGCTGATCAGAAAATTCCAGACTGGCCAGTTAACACTACATCTCTGAGGGAGGTTGAAACTACAGTTAGGTTAGGCATTAAGCCCGGGTTTGGTGTTGTGGCCTAGCATAAGTGACTCCATTTTGGGCCTGTGGTTTTCTAACACTTGTCAAGTTTTAGTGTAGTATCAGAGACGAATATTCACAATTATTAGAAAAAGCTATTAAAATGTTTACCCCTTTTCCATCTACATTATTTGTGTGGAGCTGAAGTTTTTATATATTTTTTTTTTTTAATTTTTTTTTTTTAACATTTATTTATTTTTGAGACAGGGAGAGACAGACCATGAACAGGGGAGGGTCAGAGAGAGGGAGACACAGAATCCGAAGCAGGCTCCAGGCTCTCAGCTGTCAGCACAGAGCCCAATGCGGGGCTAGAACTCACAGACCATGAGATCATGGCCTGAGCCGAAGTCGGCCACTTAACTGACTGAGCCACCCAGCAGCCCCGGAGCTGAAGTTTTTAAATTTATGTCAACAAAAACAACATATCACAACATTTTGCATGCAGAAGCAGAGATGGGAGTCCAATTTTCTTTTACTGAGCTAGACATTAACTTGAAAAAATATAAAACAATACCTCTTTTCTCACCAAAATTTTTGTTTTGAAAAATATATTTATTTTTTATTATTTAAAAAACTTTAAAAAAATGTTTACTTATTTTTGAGGGAGAGAGAGAGAGAGAGAGAGAGAGAGGCAGAGCACAAGTTGGGGAGGGGCAGAGAGAGAGGGAGACACAGAATCCGAAGCAGGCTCCAGGCTCTGAGCTGTCAGCACAGAGCCCGACGCGGGGCTTGAACTCACAAACTGCAAGATCGTGACCTGAGAAGAGGTTGGAGGCTTAACCAACTGAGCCACCCAGACACCCCCAAAATATATTTATTTTTATACAAATATGTTAGCATGTAATGGTTTTATTAGTTATTTTAAATGGATAAATATTTTAAAATTTATTCTTTTTTTTGCATTTCTTTAATTATGATTGAAAGAATTCTGATTTATATTCCTGGAAAATGCATGAAACCAATTCAGTTTTAGTTAATTTTGTAAAAAGACTATATGCCACTTGAGGTTTTAAGAAGGTGGGATGGCCCCAGAGGAACAAATGAGGCTTCTCTTCATTTTTCTTCTTCAGAGAATCCCAGTTTTATTCAAGTAGGAGTGTATGCTGATGGAACCTTTACTACATTTGTAGGGAAGGAACTTTGGAGTTTTATGGAATTTGGTGATAGTTACCGAAATTTCACATGGTGATTCCTTGTGATCCAACATTTAACTGTTAGCAATTTGTCCTACAGATATACTCCCAAAGTGTGCTAAAATGCTGATTACAGTATTGTTTGAAATGGAATAAAACTGGAAACAATCTAAATGCCTATCAACAGAATGCTGATCGATTTAATATGAAACATCCATAAAATGGAGGATTAGATTATTAAAATAAACAAATTAGGTATGTGTGCATTGTCGAAAGATCTCCAAGTTATTTTAGTAAAAGCAAAAAAGGAATTTTGTAGCAGTGGGTAAAATACGATCACTGTTCCAGTTATCTGTTGCTGTTGAGGACCACCCCAAACTTACTGGCTTCAGACTATAGCAATTATTAATTTTGCTCAGAAATCTGCAAGTTAGGACGGCTTGAGGGGGCCCACTTGTCTCTTCCCACCTTGTCTCTTGAGTCAGCTGGGATGGCTTAAAGACTGGGGGTGACCTGACATTTGTGGGCGTGAATCATCTGAAGGTTTTCTCATTCACATGTCTGGAAGTTGATGTTTACTGTCATCTGGAACACTGACATGTGGCCTCTCTATGTGGTTTCTTGGCTTCCTCACAGCATGATGGCTGGGCTGCAAAAACAAGCATTTCAAGACAGGAAGTGCCAAGGACCTGGCACCATATCACTTCTTACCATATTCTATAGGTCAAGCAGTCAATAGGCCCAGATTCAAAGGGAGGGGATTTAGATTCTACTTTTTGATGGGAAGAAAATCAAACAATTTAGCATTTATGTATTAAAACTTCCATGACCCCATTCGTGTAAACTTTTAAATACATATACATGTAAAATGCAGATACATGCAAAAAAAGTTTTTTTAGGGAGGAAAAACGAAGAGATGTTAACAATGACTTCCTTTTGTGGAGAGGGAACGCAGGTTGAAGGTGGAGTGAACAGGAGACTTTAATTTCTAATATCTTACTGTGCTATTTGAATTTGTGTCTGTGTGGTTACACTACTCTTATTTAAAACACAAAAAATAAAAACAACCAACCCAACCAGAGTAGGAGTTTAGTCTTTCATCATGCTCCCACATCAAGTATCTTATTTATGTTCAACAGCAATTCTGTGAGGTCCTTAGGGCAGATTGACTGCCCCTATTTCCAGATGAGGATCAGAAGCCAGGTCTCAACTTCCAGTTCTGTGTCTTCCTTACTTGTCAGGTAGTTAAGACCCAGGTCTGGAATTGAGCCTATCTGCCTGGAGAAGCAGATTTTGGAAGGGCAGTCTTAGCAAAGTTGGGAAAAGTTCAGGGTGGGACTTGATGCCCAATCCAAAGCCACGTGGTGACACATCGTCTAGCACATCGTCTGTCTAGAATCAAAGTTTGCTGAATAAAGGAATGTAGAAGTCTCCTTACTGGCCAAATCTACCTCTTCTAACCTTCAATCACAGTCAGACTGACAGGCGAAGTGGAAACCTTATCTTGTTACTCTCTTGCTCTAAACCCTTGTGAATATTGAGTCTGGAAGCTGAAGTGGAGTCAGGAAGCTTCTCAGGGGGAGCTGTCATGCCCTACCACTCCTACTCAATTGCAGACCCAACAGGAAGACCCAATAGAACCTGACCTTGCACCTGGATACCACTTTACTATCCCAGCTGGAGGAAGATAGACTCTCCTTATCCCACACCCCCAAATTCCACGATAGCTCGGCCAATGAAAAGCCACTATTCTTGGAACTTCAATGGACTCCAAAGGACTTCCATTTACTCCAATGGACTCTTAGTTTATAACAGCCTTTCCAACTTATCCCTTTTCTCCTTAAAAAAAGCATACCTCTCCTTTGTTCTCTGTCTTTGCCTATGGTTTTGCCATGGCTTGTTTGTCCCCGATTGCAATCCTTTTTATTTCTAAATAAACCCGTTTTTGCTGGTAAAACAACTAGTAGTTTTTATTTTTAAGGTTAACACCTTCAAGCCTTCCACCTTCACCTATAGGAAAATAAGAAATATAACAACATCAATGCTATGTGCCAGATACTATATTAAATGTAAGAACTAACTCATTCCATTCATTCTAATTCATTCTACATCTTGTGGATGCAGGCATAATTTTTGTTTAGCATTTCCATCCTCAAATGAGCAGAGCAAGGCAAAGAGAAGTTAAATAATTTTACACAGCTAATAAGAACAGTGAGGCCTCGAACCAAGGTAATCTAACATTAGAACCTGTGCTGTCAGGGGCACCTGGGTGGCTCAGTAGGTTAAGCATCCGGCTCTTGATCTCGGCTCTGGTCATGATCTCACAGTTCGTGAGATTGAGTCCCGTGTCTGACTCTGCGCTGACAGTGTGGAGCCTGCTTGACTTGGGATTCTTTCTCTCTGCCTCTCTCTCTCTGCCCCTCTCCCCCTCAAAATAAATAAACTTAAAAAAAAAAAAAAAGAGCCTGTACTGTCAATTACTTAATTACACTGCCTCCAAACTTCTTAGCACCATTGACAAGACCTTGTATTACCAACAAGGTGCCATAAGCACAGAGGTGCTGGGATGGTGTATTAGGGTTCTCCAGGAAATAGAACTAGTAGGAGATATGTGTGTATATATATACACATATATCTCTCCATGTATATATATATATATATATGTGTGTATATGTGTGAATTTATTTATATAGAGAAGATTTATTATGAGGGATTGGCTCATGTGATTATGGAGGCTGAGAAGTCCCACAATCTGCTTTCTACAAGCTGGAGACCCAGCAAAGCAGGTGGTATAATTCAGTCTGAGTCTGAGGGCCTGAGAAGCAATGGTGTAAACCCCAGTCTGAGGGCAGGAGAAGATGAGTCGTCACTGCTTAGGAAGCGAAAAAGGGGCAGGAAGTGGAAAAGGGGCAAATTCCTCCTTCCCACACCTTTGTTTCTATTCAGGCCCCCAACAAATTGTGGATGATGCCTACCCACATTAGGAAGGGCAATCTACTTTACTGAGTTCACTGATTCAGAGGCTAATCTCACCTGGAAACACCCTCACAGCCGCATCCAGAAATAAAGTTTATTCTGGGTATCCCGTGGTGGGTCATTTATTTTGCACATAAAATTAACCATCTAGATGGGAAGGAACTTGGGTGTTTGGGGTGGGGAATTGTCCTAAAAGCTGATCAGGCTAGAATGGGGCCTGCAAAGGAGAGAGTATTGTTCTTTCAGGACCGAGAAGTAGGCAGGGCCAGGTCAACTAGGGCCTTGTTGACCAGGGCAAAGGGTTTGGATTTTATTTAATGTGAGATGGAAAGTCCTTGGAGAATTGAAAGCAAAATAGTGATAAGGTTTGATGTACATTTCTAAAGGATTCCTCTGACTTTTGGGTGGAGGATGGGGCCACCGAGGAATCAGGGAGACCAGTCAGAGCTCCTGCAGTAGTCCCTGTGAGCTGGTTCTCCAAGGTCCTGTGCTGGGCCATTGGTAGTCCATGGTTCCCTTTGTCATTTCTTCCATTGTCTACCCAGTGAACACCCGTCATGTTTTAAGACGCAGCCAAAGCTTCCTGTCTGAGGCTTTCCCTCATTGCCCCCAGTAAGATTGTCCAGTACCTTCTTTGTTATGCTCCCTTGAAACCCACTTTGAATATTTTAACACTATAGTACAATGCAAAAATATATTTGGACTTTGTCCCAGTTCCTGGCAAGGAGGAACTAAAACAATGGAATTTCCCGAGTGATTGGAGTGACTTTTGCCATTCATAATGAGCCACTTTCATCACACCCGAGTTTATGCTAATGAAGACCGAGGGTGGGACCCTAGATAGCCTCACAATGGGCCGGGTCTTCTAAAAGAGCCAGTGATTGGGGAGTGGGGACTTTTAGCCCCTTCCACGGACCCCTGGAAACACAGAGAGAGCTGGAGAGGGAGTGTCCTAAAAGCTATTGAACTGGATTCTGAAAGCTTCCAGGTTGGTGAGCACCAGTAGGTGCTGGAAGGGTGGTGCATCCAGAGAAGGCAAGGGAGCGTCACGCCCCTTCCCCATGCCTGTCCCTCTGCGTCTCTTCCACTTGGCGGTTCACAAGTTGTATCTTTATAATAAACCAGTAAATGTGAGTAAAGTGCTTTCCTGAGTTCTGTGATCCATTCTAGCAAATTGTCAAAACTAAGGAGTTGTCAGAAACTCTGACTTTGCAGCCTAATTGGTTAGAGGTGTGGCTAAATCGAGGACCCAAAACTGTGACTGGTGTCTGGAGAGGAGGCATTCTTGTGGGACTGAGGCTTTCAACCTGTGGAGTCTGACACTATCTCTGAGTCGTTAGTGTCAGAGTTGAATTGTAAGGTCACCCCATTGGTGTCAGAGAATCCGTTGCTGTGTGGAAAACCCCCACCTTTGGTGCCAAGAAGTTCAGTCAGGGAAAAAAAAATTCTTTAACCACTAAGTTGTTTTTTTGTGTGTGTTTTTGCTTCCTCTTTAAATAATTATGAACTCCTATGGGGGAAGAAGAAAAAAAGGACGAGGCCATTTTCATCTGCATGTTATTCTGGAACTGCCTAGCATATTGTACCCGCTCAGTAAACATGAGCCAATAACAAGCTAATGAATATCAGGAGTGCATGTGGTCAAACTTGTGTGGATGGCTGCAATTTCACTCCTTGTTCTTTAGGACACTGCACTTCTGAATTTTGAGAATTAACCATTTTTCTAATTTTTACGAGCTTTAGCTTAGTTATGACATAGCTCAACACTTTACATCTGGGGTATATATTTCTTTATATTGTGGCATGCATTTGTGTTTCCTCATGAATAATTGGGTTAACTCCTTCATTAAATGGATATCCTGTTTCCTTTTTCTCCTCCTCTTCCCTAACAGCTGGGAAAATACTACCCAGGCAGCTCCTAAAAGTCTTGGTGTGGCTAGTTTCTCTTATTGAATCTGGGTGGAGACATGATGGGATTCTCTATTTATCCTGTGGCTTTTCTCAAAGTCAAAACAATCCCCTCTGGGTTGGGGCAGCCATCTGCACTTGGGCAGCTATCTGCTTTACTGGGGCAAGGGTGGAGGTCTGAGATACTGAGTGTTTTGCTGCATTCTTGGCGGGGGTCAAACCCTGAGTTTCTTCTGAACTTGGGGAGCGGCTTGGGCAAATCTGGTCTGGTCTATTCAGCACTTGTCCTTTCCTTGGCTAAAACACAAGTTGCTCCCGTGAATAGAGGGGAATATGGTCCACCACGACCTGGCTAGTGGCGGGATGTTACAAAGAAAGCAAATCTTTGACCAAATTCTGCCAGATATGCCAGTTTAAACTAGTCATGCAGTCTGCTTTTGTAAGTTTGGGGGAAGGGCCTCTCCATTGGCTTCATGAGAGAGTTAGTTCAAGGTGAATGCTATGATTTCTGATGACTTGGGAGTCAAGTAAAGCTCAGAGTCCAAGTTCAAGATTGGCTATCCTTGCCAATTACAAAATACTGCATCCACATTGGATTAAGATACTCACACAAGGTGCTTGCTGGAGTCCCTAAAGCATGGGGACAAGATTTTTCTAAAGATTTCTCCAAAGGTAGTATTAGGTCCTGGGCCTTGCCTGATCCTTATACTTCATTTATGTAGGCATGGAAGGGACTGGAGATATCTATCTATCTATCTATAATTTTTTTTATTTTTTGCCAAAAAATACATAAAATTCTATAATTTTACCATTTTTAAGTGTCACAATTCAGTGGCACTAAGTATATCTTCACATTGTTGTGCAACCATCACCGCCATTGCTCTCCAGAAACTTTTCATCAACCAAAACAGAAACTCTGCACCCATTAAACATTCTCACCTGCCCCCAGCCCCTGGCAGCCACCATTCTACTTTCTGTCTCTATGAATTTGACTATTCCAGATACCTCATCTAACTGGAGTCATATTTGTCTCTTTGTGTCTGGCTTCTTTCAGTTAGCATTAATGTCTTCAAGGAGACTGGGTAACTTTTTTCTTTCTTAAGTAGGCTTCACGCCCTGTGTGGAGCCTAATGCGGGGCTTGAAGTCACAACCCTGAGATCAAGACCTGAGCTGAGATCAAGAGTCAGACGCTTAACCGAATGAGCCACCCAGGTGTCCCAGAGTGCCCCAAGGAGTCATTTTAATTACTACATTTCTTGAATACTACTCAATCACCAAAATAAATTATCTCTAACATCCTTTATGCTATTTAACAAACTTATGGAGTAGATATGAGCAACAATATTCAAAGGGCTTAGTAGCTGAATTGTGATTTGTGCATAGGGTTTCTCATATGCTAACTGATCACCTCTTGCACATTACATAGTTCTAGCCAAAGTCTTTAAAGTAAATGACCACACTGACTCTGTGGCATAGCTAAAATTCAAAAGCTACTGACAGAAGTAAAGTGCTGAGTGTTAATAAGGAAACGATACTTCTTACTGAGTAGCAGAATCATATTTTGGTTCCATGAGGCAGTAGGGTTTTGAGGATGGGCTTTAGGTTGTCTGGACTTTTGCACAAAACTGTGTGTGTGTGTGTGTGTGTGTGTGTGTGTGTGTGTGTGTGTGTTTGTGGTAAGAGTTTAGGATTCTATCAGATTCTCAGGGTGGGTCATGATCTCCCTAAAAATGTTATGAGCCATATTGAAAGAGGAAATTCTATTTTCTGTAGTGTTTTGGAGGAAACAGATGCCAAAAGGTCCAGATATTCAGATGGGGTGGTACAATGCACTGAATGTCTACGTTCCATCGAAATTCATGTGTTGAAATGCTAACCCTCAATGTGATGGTATTAGGATGTGTGCGGCCTTAGGGAGATGACTAGGTCATGGGACAGAGATCATGAACGAGACTAGTGTTATTATTAAGTGGACCCCCAAGATCTCTCTTGTTCCTTCTGCTGTGTGAAGACATTATGAGGAGATGTCCATCTATGAACCAAAAATGGGCCCTCACCAGACTCTGGATATGCCTATACCCTGATCATAGACTTCCCAGCCTCTAAAACTTTGAGAAATGAAATTCTGTGGTTTATAAACTACACAGTTTATGGTATTCTGTTATAGCAGCCTGAACTAAGAGAGGTGGGACTATCCAGGAGTTGAGGTTTCTTACTTCTGAATTCTTGTGCACCCAGAGCTGAGGCTTCTGGCTGATGGTGGCTCTGAGCCCCAGGCTGAACTGGCTAGAACAGCTATGACCCTCCTTGCTCCCAACCTTTTGGTCTTTGGATTACCTCCTCTAAACTGCAAGTCTTCTATCTTTGGTGTTTGTGCCTCCAGAAAGTTACAATGGTTAATAGTTCTAATTATCACCTGGTGTGGGTGTGCATGTTATCCATTTGCTTTAATTATGTTAAGGCCTTCAGTATGGGTGCCCACATTTGGCAGTTCCTCTTATCAGAATTAGCAATATCAGACTTGCAGCCTTCAGGCATTTGTCTATCCATGAGGGCAGCCACATCACACAACTCTAGAGGACACCGTTCACTTTCATCCTGTGTGAATGGCACCTCTTGGAATTGGGCGGTACAGCAGCCTTGTTAATTACCAAGCCTTTCTTGTGGGTGCAAAGGCCACTGGGGTCTTCACTCACACCATTTTTTCTCATGGCCAATTTACTCTTTCATATATATGTTTAGCATGGGCTGTGGAAAAGATCAAAGAAGCGTCAAGAATGGGTGCCTCGCCTCTGTGTTCCAAACTAGCAAGACGATTGTTTGGTATTTTGAAAAGATTTGTATGGTGATTGGGTAATGAGGGAGTTCAGGGAAATAAATAACATCAAGAAGATTTCAAGGCTAATAATACCCTAATTTTCTGTTGTCGCCCTTTTCCCCTAGACTTCTAAATAAGATGCCAGCTTAGCAAGCTGATATAAACTATTCCTTCCCACCTGGGGTGCTGTTCTGGGGGCACTCTGCCTGTTTAATTTCTCTACTTTGTTGAAATACCAGCTCAAGTCCCGCCAACTCCCTGAAGTCTACCCTGACCTCTTCCACCCACAGTCCCTGCTCCCTTTTCTGAATTCAGCAGCACTCAGAGTGAGCACCTCACTGTTAGCATTTACCACGGATTGCTATGCATTTTTGGTTTCCCTCTTATACATGTGTGATGGGATAATATTTTGGAATGTTATCTGGTATAATTCTCTTTGCTGGTGATTTTTGTTGCTCTGCAGCCATCTCTTCCTATTTTTGAGGCTGAGGCATCTACTGAATCGGGGGTACAAAGTTGGAGGAACAGTTCCCAAGGCTGCCCTCACTCTGACACACACTGCAAGTTCCCAAGGCTATCTTTGGGCTCTAAAGACTCCCAGAATTCAATGAAAGCTGTGATATTCATGTTATGGTTTCTCATAGGGAAAAGATACAGATTTAGATCAGCCAAATGAAGAGGCATGTGGGGCAGAGTCTAGCAAAGTTCCAGGTGCAGACCTGTCAGTTGGTCTCTTCCAGCAAGGATGGGTGATAATGTAGGTGGAGTTTGCTGATCAGGGAAGCTTACCTGAGCCTCGGTGTCCAGTTTTTATTGGAGTTCCATGGCCGGCTGACCACATGGCTCACCTCAGGTTCCAGCTTCTCTGGAAGTTGAACTGATAACCGTTACTCAAAGCCCCCACTAGAAATCACATTGTTGAATGGATAAAGAAATTGTGGTTTATATACACAATGGAACACTACTTGGCAATGACAAAGAATGACATGTGGCCTTTTGTAGCAATGTGGATGGAACTGGTGAGTGTTATGCTAAGTGAAATAAGTCATACAAACACAGATACCATATCTTTTCACTCTTATGTGGATCCTGAGAAACTTAACAGAAGACCATGGGAGAGGGGAAGAAAAAAAAAGTTAGAGAGGGAGGGAGCCAAACCCTAAGAGACTCTTAAAAACTGAGAATAAACTGAGGGTTGATGGCGGGGTGGGAGGGAGGGGAGGGTGGGGGATGGGCATGGAGGAGGGCACCTGTTGGGAGGAGCCCTGGGTGTCGTATGGAAACCAATTTGACAACAAATTTCATATTAAAAAAAAATCACATCGTTATTTTCGCTTTCGTTATTATCGCTTTCTGGTGTTGTTCAAAGCGCCAAGGTAAGCAAAGACACTTATCAGGCAGAAAATTCCAAGCGTTTAGAGAGGAACACTTCAGGGGCCAAAGGTAGAGGCCAGACTTCTCTTCAGGCAAAGTTCTTTACCAGGTAGGAAGCTTCACAGAATCTAGCTGAAGAGTAGAAACCAATTGTAGTCCCTGACTTCCCAGATAGGCCCTCAAAATGCATTTCAGAGACAACAGTTGTGATTTTCATCTGCAGGAGTTTGATAGGCAGAGTCGGCTTCTTTGGGAGAAATGAGGGTTTGTGGTATGGGAGCCAATGCTGGACTAGAGTTTAGTTTATACAGGTGAACAATACAAGAGGGAACCAGGTGAGTTGTGACATCAGGGTGGTTTCCCATCATATAGGAAGGCAATAAAAACTCTTCTTGGTGGGAGGAGGAGACTGAGAGATCAAGAGAGGAGAAAAGAGAGGGCCTCTGGGTTGACCCACCTATAGGGCTGAAACCAGGGGATGGAAGTGGAGGGAGAAGCTCCCCACGTGTGTTTGAGGGTTGTGTTGCAGAAGGGACACCAGCCCTTCCTTCTGCCTGGAGATCTTGGAGGAGACCAGCCCACAGATGCCCCACACCAAGGAGGCCAGCCCACAGATGCCCCACAACAATGAGCTATGAAATGGAACACACATGAAGCTTTCTGGGTTGTAAACAAATAGCATTCATTCCACACGAAAATGACACATGTGCATATCCATTACTACGCTGCACGATGCATAGACAAATAGAAGTCTGCCCACATCATTGACAAGGATTAGTGTTATTTTTTCAGGCACAATAGGCAATTTTCATCTTTCTTATCTGTCTTGGTTAGTTGTCTAATCTCTGAATAAATACAGCTGTGAGAAATTTCTAGCTGCTCACATCTGTATCTGTCTTACAGACGCTATTGATAAAACTCCCTGCTCCTTGGCCTCATTGAGGCCTCTACTTTCGTCTCAGCCCTCCTGTCTGACTTTATCCTCCATTCCTCCTCCACAGTCTACCCTCCACTAATAGGACTAAGTGGCTCCTGAATGCTCTTTCCCACCTCTGAGTCCTTGCTGGGGCTGTAGTTTCTTCCTGGCGTGACTTTTCCCATCTCCATGCGGCTTAAATTCTGCTTCCTCCATGCAAGCTTCTTCAGTATTCCAGACTTGAAGTTGACCTCCCGTGACACATTGGCTTTGCCTTTGTTACAGGATCTACAAAATGCTGTCTTTTGTCACTATTATCTATTACCTGAGTATAGGTCACCTCCTGTGCTCGCTTGTCAATTCCTTGAAGATGGGGACCATGCGTCTCTTTTTATTTATTTTTATTAAAAGAATGTATTTATTTTTGAGAGAGAGAGTACACAAGTGGTGGGGGTGGGGCAGAGAGAGAGGGAAAAAGAGAATCCCAGGCAGGCTCTGTGCTGTAAGTGCAAATGTCAAAGTGAGGCTCAAACCCACGAACCACCAGATCGTGACCTGAGCCGAAATGAAGAAGTCTGGTGCTCAACCGCTCAGCCGCTCAACTGACTGAGCCACCCACGCACCCCTGCCTTGTCTTTTTAAATCTCCATGTCTCTAATAGCACTGGGCACAAGGTCCTGCAGGCTCAGGTGCTCAGCTCTGCTGAATTGACTCACAGACACACACAAACAGACAGACAGGCAGACATACACACATATGCACAGACACACACACACACACACACACACACACACACAATCTTCAGTCCCAGTGTCCTAGCATCTGGGAGTATTAGGACAGAAGGACTGAAGTTGCATGATTTGGAGGGGGGCCCTTTAAGGGGAGCTGAGGTGAAACTCTACACGGAGGGCAGAGGGGGGAGCTAGTAGACGGCTGGGATACCACTTGAGTAGACTTGTCTTCAGGTCAGGTGGCTTCAAAGTTCTGGAGTTAGAGACTGAAAAAATATCATACCAGGCCTGTGCTTCATGCCCCGACCACCAAATTCGGGTAGCAGACTCGGGTGTGGGCTGAGGTGGGGCTGGACCCCAAGAGGACTAGAGAACTTCTTTTCTGATGCTTGCAAAGCCTCCAGCATAGAGAAAGCCATGTTTCCTTTGTTTTAGCCTAAGGTGTCCGTGGATACCTTAGGAGGACATTGAGGAGTCTGGAGCAAAGGTCAAGAAGCCTACATTCACAAAAGAAGGGACAAAAATAATCTATAACTATTTTCAGAAATATTTGCTCTCACTGGCAGCTAAAAAAGTATGAATTAAGACAACAGGTGGAAGTCACCTAATTTTTAAAATGCGTCTTATATTCCCTTGAGAATTTTAAAATTAAAAAAAGCATTTGCTCAATCTTAAAAAAAAAAAAAAAGACAGCAGGTGGGTTGGCTGTCCCTCCCTGTCTTATGTTTTTTGTCCAGTGGTGGCCAAGGTGAGGATGAGTTACAGGCCAATCTTTTTGAGCATTTTGAAACACAGGTCTAAAATTGATGTAACCTTGGCCAGTTTGGCTATTTAAAAGCCTTAAAAAATGTGATTCTCTTTGATCCAGAAATTCTACCTCTAGAAGTTTAGCTTTAGGAAATATTTATGACTGTGCACACAGATCTGGCATCATGATGTGATCCATTTAAAAAAAAATAATAAAGAAATATCCTAAATTATGATGATAGGAATTGGATAAATAATAAATAAACATAAATGTGCATTCCTACCATAGAATATGCTGAAGACAGTAAGCATGGTGTTGAAGAACCAGGGCGGCTTTCCTTAAAACTCTAGTGTCTGATTCGGGGCTGGTTTGTATAGACGTTGACACTGTCCTCCCCAGGCACCTCTTCTTGTGCAGCCTGTAAGAAACGAGGCACAGGTCGCTTTACCTTTGGGACTGTCCCAGGCTTCTGAGGTTCAAACCTCACTGGGGCCAAAATGAGCAGAAGGTAAGAGTGGGCCTGGATGTTGAAGATCCCACACTGGCGTTTCGGGGGGCTGGGCATGGGCACAGGTGCTGAGCCGGCACTCAGGCTGTGTCGGGTGCTGTCGGATCACCCTGGAGGAGATGCTTGGGGAGGGCGTCTGGTCTGTGTCTTTGGTGGCTTCCTTTCCTGTGTCTAATCTGTGGAGGAAATGGCATGGATGTGAGACTGAGTCACTGACTTGCCTGACGTTGGAAGGTTATTTCTTGACATGGAAAGGTGCTCAGTGCACACTGCTGAGTGAAATAAGCCGTTCACAAGCCTCCTAGTGCTGTATTATTTCATTTTTTTTTCTCATAGAAGCATCTATTTCTCTATCTATGCTTCCATCTACACTTCTACCTCCACATACATGTAGACAAACATCTCAAAAGACAGCTTAGGGGCGCTCGGGTGGCTCAGTTGGTCAGGTGTCCAGCTTCGGCTCAGGTCACGATCTCACAGTTCGTGAGTTCGAGCCCCACGTCCGAGATCTGTGGTGACAGCTCAGAGCCTGGAGCCTGCCTTGGATTCTGTGTCTCCCTCTCTCTCTGCCCCTCCCCTGCTCACTCTCTGTCTCTCTTTCAAAAATAAATAAAACATTTAAAAAAATGTATATATATAAAGGCTTATGTGTGGACATGTGTTATTTCTGGGTAGTGGACATGTAGTAATTTTGGTGTTTATTAGTACTTAAAGGTGTTCATTCTTCTTCCCCCCTTCCTCTCTTTCTTTCTTTCTTTCTTTCTTTCTTTCTTTCCTTCTTTTCCTTTACCATAAAAACATGTATTACTTGTGTGCTAAAAATTAAGAAAGAATATGAGCTCTTGGGGGAATCCACCTCTGAGTTCCTCCCCTGCCCATTAAACCATTGTAAGAAACTCCTGATTTGAGGTATAAGTGACCTGAAGTGAGACCCTGGTGGAAGGAGTCACCATGCATTCGGATGGAGGTATCTGGGAACATCACAGGTGGGTCGTAGAGGAGATGAGAGGAAGGCCATGCTGTAAGGTAGCTGCATGAGCGATAAAAAGTGGGTCATGGGCAGCCCCAGGCCTCTTGAGGACGTGGGTGCTGAGTGCAAGGTGCTCAGAGATGTTTGGGGCAAGGGGGTTTGGCAGATTCTCACACTTCCTGTCGTCCATCTGGACCTCAGGTACTGCCTATAATCACTTTTTTACCCTTTTCTGTTGGAACGTCTCATCCTAGAAGGAATTTCAGGCTCACTGAGGGGGCAGACATTTTTTTTGTTTATTATTAAAGTTTTAAAAATGTTTTATTTTATTCTTGAGAGAGAGAGAGAGAGAGAGAGAGAGCACCACCAGGGAGGGGCAGAGAGCGAGGGAGACACAGAATCGGAAGCAGGCTCCAGGCTCTGAGCTGTGGGCACAGAGCCCGATGCGGGGCTCAAACCCACAGACTGCAAGATCATGACCTGAGCTTTGGCTCAGGATTTGCACGCTTAATCCACTGAGCCACCCAGGTGCCCCGGGGGCAGTCGCTTCTTACAAAATCCCTCAGGAGATTTCGCGGTGCTGAGGGCGAGGGACACCAAGTGAATCAGCAGGACTTAGTTGACGTGAATTCCATTAAGGCAGTCACAGGGAATCTCTTCCTCCTTCATGCTATGGATGTGTCTATTTGAAAAGTTTCCTCCTCTAAGGCTATTCTTAATAGAGGCATCAGGGCTATTATGAGTAATCTGAGACTCATAACAGGTAAATTTAGCTTACAAATAATTCCCTTTTTACTCTTCCGAATGGATTCAGGGATATCTACATGATAAAATAACTCAAACTCCCTTGTAGTCTGACATGCTTCTTGCCTGGGAGGCCTGCCAGCCTGCTGAGAACCACGTCTCAGCTACCGCTTTGATGATCCACATGGCAGACTGAACCATTTTCACTGATGTACCTTTATAGTTAGATTACTCTCACACTTAGAAGATGTTTTTCTCACCACCAATCCCGGAACGCAGCGAGCTGGCCGTGCCACTTGAGGTCTTGTCAAAATCCGGTTCTGATGTGGAAAGGCGTTAGAGGGTCCCTGACTCTTCCCTCAGAGCGTAAGACCCGGCAGTGGTGGTGGCTCCGAGGTCCGGGAGGTGGGACGGCTGCAGAGGGACCCAGGAAATGCTGGGTAAGCCAGCCGAAGGGAGAGCCAGCTGGGCATCTGGGGGCCTAGAAGGCCCTCTCCTCTGCTCTCCAGAGTGTCCCTGTGGATGCCAGGGGCGGCTCTCTGGGTTCTCCAGTGGGCAGGGAGACTGGGAAGGGGCCCTTTTGTATAGTTGGTAAACTTGGCTTCTGGGCAGGAGCTGGTTCCCAGACACTTGAGAGGAATAACTGAACCTGGAAACCATGTGAGGGGCAGTGAGTCCCGTGTCACAGAAGAGAAGGTGGCAGTCCCCGACCTCATTCCCTCACAGTTAGCCCCTGGAGAGCATATTTGTTGGTAAGAACGAATTCCAGACAATTGGGAAGCTGCCCTTTCTCCCTGCAACTGTCGACTCTCTGGAGGTAGAGTGAGTCCCGCTTTTTCCACAGGGGAGTCGCTTTGCTGCTCTCCTTTGTCCCATCCCGACTGCTAGAAGGCCCTGGGTGCACCTGTGAGGGTTTTTAGAATGTTCGTTGTTTTCTGAACACTAGAGGCCTGTCTTCTTACAAAATGAGAATCTAAAAAAAAAAAAAAAAATGTGTTTGTTGATGATTGGCAGATGGATAAAGTCCCAGAACAAAATTATATTCACCTGCTGACCCACATGTATAACCCAATTCAAGACAAATGTTAGCCACAGTATCACTCTCAACCTATGTCAAGTGAAGAATGTATATTTAGGAGGAAACTCTCTTTTCAGAAGCCCTTCAATGAACCCTCGCTCGGGTCCCACAGGTCAGGGTTAGATCCTATGCTCATTCCCCAGCTGCAGGGGAAGCTAGGAAAGGCGGTGAGTGGCATTTTCACCTCTGCCGTGGTGATAGGCTGTTCGGCAAGGAAGTAGGTTAAGGGGTTGCTTGTTGGAGAGGCAACCGTGGGCATCCGCCTTATTTCTCTGGTGTCTGGTTCTCCAAAGATCTCATCAGGACCCCTGAGAGCAATGTCCAAAAGTCCAACAAATTTCCCTCACCTGTTTAAGCTTGTTTCCTCTGTAGCTTGGAAGCTTTTTGTTGGAATGTGGAGATCCTGGTTCTAGCCCAGGACACACCATCTTCTGCCGTCATCTCTTATCACTTTGCCACGTTGGCCAGAATCCTAGGTGCTAGTCTGCTGGTAGTCTGACTATGGCCCCAACACTTGTCCCACCCATCTGACTGTCTCCTTGAAAAGCTATCTTCCCACTACACCTATACCCAGCAGTTCCAACCCCCACCAACAGGGTGCCTGTCTTCGGGCAAGCGGGTGACTGATTCCGCAACTCCATGCCAACCTCAGAGGGATCTATCTACCACCTCATCTCATTTCTTTCTTTAGTCTCCTTACTCTGGAGTCTGAGAGACCGTAATTGTAACCCTAACTCTAAGTCATGGGATTGTACCCGTGGGGGTGCACTGCTGTGGTTCTCCTCCCAGTGGGTTGGTTTCTAGGAGAGTTGGTGTGCACTTATCCATGTTGTGTTTCTGACTCATCAGTTATAATTACATCTGACAGTTTATAACAGAACCTTGATTGTGATGAACCAAACAGAAGTTTTATGTTCCTTATAGAAGAAGTCTGGAGAAAAGCAGTCTAGAGCTGATGTGAAGTATCCATAGTGATATCAGGGACTCAGCCTTCCTCTTTCTTCCCTCTTTGCTGTCCATAGTGTGTGGCTTTTGTCTTCATGATAGCAAGATGACTGCTTAGTCTATAGGAATCATATTTTGTTTCAGGTAGGAAGAAGGGGAGAAAGAACAGTAAAAAGGCAAAGGCTTTCCTTCATTTCTTTCTTTTCTTTTTTTAATATATACTTAAAACATTTCCTTTAGAGAGAGAGTAAATGCTTGTGCGTGCACGTGAACAGGGGAGGGACAGAGCGGGAGAGGGAAGAGAGAGAGAGATAGAGAGAGAGAGAGAGAGAGAGAGAGAGAGAGAGAGAGAGAGAATCCCAAGCAGGCTCCATGCTCAGTGTGGAGCCTGAAGTGGGTCTTGATCCCAAGACTTTGCGAGCATGACCTCAGCTGAAATCAAGTGTTGCACACTCAACTGGCTGAGCCACCTAGGTGCCCCTCTTTCTTCTTTTCTCCCTTCCTCCCTTCCTCCCTCCCTCCCTTCTTCCTTTCTTTTTTTTTCTTTCTTTCTTTCTTTCTTTCTTTCTTTCTTTCTTTCTTTCTTTCTTTCTTTCTTTCAAATAAGGAAACAATCAAGTTTTCCCAGAAACTCCAAGCTGTAGGCTTCTACTTATTTCCTATTGTCCAGAACCAGCTCACATGGCCACTTCCTTACCTGCAGGGAAAGCTAAGGGAGATAAGATGGCACATTGCTAAATACATTGGTGTTCTCTTAGTTAAGGAAGACGCAAGAACGGATGCTGGGTAGGCAGTGAAAAGTGTCTGCCATAGGAACCCATTGCTTCAGATCAGGTGTGTTCTGGGGGAAAGGGCAGTGTACTGAATCATGAAAACTTCCCATTGTCCATATTCCCACAAGGCACTCAATTCTCTTTGGTGAAGGACATGTTACAAACCTCTCCCACTCCCTGGAGTACTGGTATATTTGCATAGGGGCATTTCTGCTAGGTTCCTGGGTTCCTACAAGAACAGTTATTTACTTCTGCCTTCTGCCTTGCTCCCTCTCCCTCCCTCCCTCTCTCTCTCTCTCTCTCCCTCCTTTCCTTCTTTCCTTCCTTCCTTCCTTCCTTCCTTCCTTCCTTCCTTCCTTCCACAAATACTTCTGGAGTCCCTAATAGGTGTCAGGCAACATCCTAGATGCTTAGGGAAACAGGCCAATGTCACTCCTTCCTCTGTTGAACAAGATGCCAACTGTGACCACTGGTTGTTAGACAAGAATCATGGCTCTCCCATGAGTGTCACCTATTTGAAAGTAGCCAAGCAAGAGATGTGTGCCTGTGGCTTGTAAAGCATTTTAGGGAGGTCTCTGGAAAATTGTTTGAACAGTTTGCAGTCCTTTTGAAAGGGAAGACACAGGCTTTGCATCTCCCTGAAGGACTGAAACCATCCTCAGCCCTCCATCTGTTGACTTCACACATGCGTGTGGGAAGCTTGCTTTCCCTGTGACAGATGGCTGGAAAACTGAAGTCATCTCATCACAGCTGCAGCACAAGGTGTCCCCTGCTCCTGCTCTCATCAGTTGGGACTATTGCTGGTGATGGATGCCAGGAGCAAGGCCGTGGCTGGGCCAGGCTTAGAGAGGTTAATGGCAGTACAGTCATGTGTCCGTGTCTGCGTGAAAACTCTTTTCTGAAATGTTCTCAACCCTTGGATGAGAAAGATATGCATGATATTCAATTTTACATGAAGAGAGAAGGTATCTTCTGGGGAAACCTGAATTAAGCAGGAATAACTATTAATATATTATTAATAATGATTTACATTTGTCTATCAGGGTATACCTTTCAAAAATGCTAAGATACACTTGATCTCATTTGATCTTTAAAAGAATTTTGCTGTAAAATCTGTTGCATGTTATATACTTAAATATTTACAACTCTTCGCCTCTTATCTAACAAAGCCAATAAAACTTTCGTAGACCCTGAATATCAACATCTTAGGGACACTAAACCCTATTGTTTTCCTTTCTCTTTTTACTTGCTTCATGATCCTGTTTTATAACATGTGTTCTCTCCTTCTAATATTCCCAGGCTGTTTCAGGTTTGTTACTGTGTATTTGATGTCCCACTCTAACCCCTTTCATTGTTTATTCTCTTTGAGTTTTTGCCATTTCGTTGAGGTCCAATTGACATAGGTTTTGACATATGTATAAATCCATCAAACCATCACCATAATCAAGAGAGTGGACATACCCATTTATTTCAAGAGCTCTAAGTTGGTCTTTATGATTAGCAATCGAAAGGAACTTATCTAAGGTACCATTTTCTTTACATTTTCTGGCTCTTGGATATATCTGTGAAGATCTCCCTTTCTGGTTCTGTACTCTTGGTGTTGTCAATTCATGCTGGACCTTGGCTTTAATACATGATTCCATAGTCTGTGTCTGTCTCCTATTTCCCTTTCAGCAAGTGCTGTCTGTCTCATGGGAGGGATGAAAGAACAGTTTGGAGGTGGGAGACCTGAGTCCATGCCTCTGCCTTGTTTCTTTTAGATATGTGACCTTGGATGATTAAGCTAATCATGTTACACACCTCACACGAGAACCTCTAGAAGTTTCTACACAGGCACCCAGGCGTGATACATGTCATATTCCAAAACCAAATCACATCTGGACAATTTACAAAGGAAATGGTCCAAGTTCTCTTGGACTGCTCACCTGCTTGACGATAATCCAAAGTTGAGAGAGGAGAGGACAACAAATGTGTGAGGGAATTTTCTGGAGACGATGGTTGCCAGGATGTAAATTTCCTTCCCATGAAGTCCAGCGGGGGCCAGGTGACTTCCAGGGAACCACTCAGAGCGCTTGATGTGTGTCCCTGTAGATGGGGGAAGAGCTGACCTGGAGGTACCTGACTCATGCCCGATAAAGCTACAGAAGTGTAGGGCCAGCAGGGTAGGTAGATTGCTTACACTTCCAGGAGCTTGGTAGGCTGAGGGAGCATATGAGGGTTTCCTGGGGATCCCAGCTTTGTTGACCTCATGGGAGTGAGAAACGGGTTGAAGCCTTTTAGTATCTTGCCCTATCCTAGAGAAGGTGAGGGGAGAGCATAGGAGGCCCTGACAGTGTGTGTGGAGTGGACTGCAGAGGGTCTTGGGTGATGGAGAGCGGTGCCCTGGGGAGCAGAAGGCAGGGCCCATGCATGTGAGTGTAGCCAGAGAAGTCCAGCAGAATAGCCTCCAGTGAGCCCAAGAAAGCCCTACGGGGCGACGTGCGGCTCTAAATGTCCGCCTGCTCAGCCCCAAGAGCAAAAGCTGTCGGTCACAGGGAGCCTCTTTACCCCTTGCCCTCTTGTCTCCCCATGTGCCAGACTGTGAGGGACATCATGCCACAGTCATGTGGGCTTTGGGAGCCCGAGGAGGACTCTTATCTTTGAAGGTGTCTTATAATTTATGAATTGGGAGACGTCACCTCAGAGTGAGCAGAAAAAGTCATAAGACCTGGCCATGTTTTCATCACAGGTGAAATTTACGCCTACATTTGAAAGGGAAAGTGAAAGAGAAAGCAAAATTGTGTTTTAATCGTGTCACAAATTATGCTTGTTCATCGTACAAGTTACACTCTTGAAGTATACAGTGACGCAGGTCTTTTGTTCAGTATACCCCTTACCATCACCTCTCCTCTTCTTGGGTAATAAGATTGTGGTTCTCAACCTTGAGCTGCGTCAAACTGCCTGAGGGGTTGTTAAAGCACAAATTGCTGGGCTCCATTCCCAGGGTTTTTATTTAGTGTGTGATATTGTGATTTATAATAAGAAATATATATTTGGTCTTCATCTCTGTTTCTGGCACAGAGCTCCTAAAAGTCTTGGAATTTCCTAATAGTTGACAGCCGGAAAGGTATCTTTCTCTATGTTAATGAAGTGACTTTCGAAACGCTTCTAGGTCAGCTGAGGCTGGGGGCCAGTTGTCAGATAAATCCACGCTGGGATTGGAGCATCAGGAACCTTCAGTCCCACCCCCAATCTCCAGGAAGGGGAAAGGGGTTGCAGGTTGAATCAATCACCAATGGCAATGATTCATTCATTCATTCATTCATTCGTTTATTTTAAAGTTTATTTATTTATTTATTTTGAGACAGAGACAGTGCGAGGTGGGGAGGGGCAGAGAGAGTGGGAGAGAGAATCCCAAGCAGGCTCTGTGCTACCAGTGCAGAGCCCCATGTGGGGCTTGAACCCACAAAGCCGTGAGGTCATGACCTGAGCTGAAACCAAGAGTCGACTGCTTAATTGACTAAGCCACCCAGGTGCCCACCAACGGTCAGTGATTTAATCAGCCATGCCTATGTAATGAAGCCTCTATAAAAACCCAAAAAGGAGAGGGTTTGGAGAGCTTTGGGGCTGGTAGTGGTTCTGGGAGAGTGGGGCACCCTAGAGAGAGTGTGGAAGCTCAACATCTTCCCCCATCCCTCGTGCTTGCCATCTCTTCCATCGGGCTGTTCCTGAATTATATCCTTTCAAATAAACTGGTGATCTGGTAAGTAAAATGTTTTTTGGGGTTTGGCTCTAGTAAATTAATTGAATCCAACAAGGGGGGCATGGGAACCTCTTTATACTCGGTTGGTCGGAAGCACAGGTAACAACCTGGACTGGAGACTGGTGTCTGAAGTCCAAGGAGGGGGCCGTTGGAGCCTCCAGTCTGTAGCCGGTCGGTCAGAAGAGCAGGTAATAACTTGGGATTGCAACTGGCTTCTGAAGTGGTAATGGTGGGGCAGTCTGGTAGGACTGAACCCTTAACCTGTGTAATGTGACACTGTCTCTGGGTAGATAGTGTCAGAATCAAGTTGAATGGTAGGACACCCAGCTGGTGTCCAGAGAACTGCTCCTTGTTGGTGTGGGGAACACCCCAGGCTCCACGTTGGAAATTGGTGTCAAAACACTTATGATAGTGGCTCTGGGGTGGAGAGGCTAAGAATTTGCATTTCTAGTAAGTTTCTAGGTGTTGCTGATGCTGCTGATTTAAGGCCCACCCTTGAAGAACCACTGTTCCAGGACCCTGGTTTCTCCTCGTTGGTTTCACATTGGAATCACCTGGGGACACTTAGCTACTGATGGCAGGGCCCCACCCCCAGAAGTCTGATTGAATTGGTAAATTCAATTCATGGATTAAAATTGGCATGACCGATTCATGGATTAAAGGCTGCCCAGGGAATTGGAGGCGGAATATTTACTTTTATTTTTCAACTCTGACCTACCTAATTAAAGGTGGATACTTTGACCTTCTGCTTATACATTTTGGTATTATTTGAATTTTTAACAATGAGCATATATCGCTTTATAACTAGCAAGCA
Organism: Panthera leo; assembly: GCF_018350215.1. Classification (NCBI taxonomy): domain Eukaryota; kingdom Metazoa; phylum Chordata; class Mammalia; order Carnivora; family Felidae; genus Panthera; species Panthera leo. Next base: position 70,691,578 of record NC_056690.1, read on the forward strand.
AACGTGTGAGTTTATTCTCCCATCAGTTGTGTCCATTTTGTTTTATTTTATTTTTGAGAGAGCGAGCACGCACGTGCACGCTTGAGCAGGGAGACGCGGAGGCCAAGGGAGAGAGAATCTTAAACATGCTCCGTGCCCAGCACAGAGCCTGATGCAGGGATTGATCTCACAATCATGAGATCATGACTTGAGCCAAAATCAAGAGTTGGATGCTCAACTGACTGAGTCACCCAGGCACACCAGCTGTGTCCATTTTAGATTGTACCATACTTTTTGAAATCCTAAGGGACGTGTGGAGCCCTCTTTCCTTCCTTCCTTTGATCACTTAAAAAATTCCTTCTTGATCTAATAACATCTAGCTTATTCTAAATTCAGCCAAATTTATTGTGTGTAGAAAAATTAATTTCAGCTATTATTACTATCGAATGTTGAAAAAAATGTTATTTCACCCCTCATACTTCATAATCTCTGATCTTTCTTTCTCTCCCCTCTCTCACAATCCAGAAAGTTCTAGCAATCCGCCTCTCTTTCTGGCACATATATTCCAGGCACATGTATGTAAATAAATGATCTTTATTCATGTGTTCTCACAAATCAGTAGAAATACTAATTGAGGACTTATGTGTCAGACATTGAGAGAATTATTTGAATTTTACAGATCAGGACACAAAGGCTTAGAAAGTCTCCAAATTCATTATTATAAAATTATGTTTTCAGCTCTGTAGGTCCCCTTTCTTCCCAAGTACTTACTGAATATTACCATTAACAAACAGAGAGAAGAGATGTGTTCAATTTCTGATGAGATGGGTAGCTCAGTTGTCAATTTTTCAATTCAGCCTTCACAAACTCTGCCCAGAGACCCTGTTTATTATAGATTGATTTTTGATGACTACTCACATGTTTACCTCTTTAAAGACACCACTGAGGAGCACCTGGGTGGCTCAGTTGGTTAAGCGTCAGCTTTTGGTTTCGGCTCAGGTCACGACTTCACGGTTCGTGGAATCGAGCCCTGCGTCAGGCTCTGTGCTGACATTGTAGAGCCTGCTTGAGATTCTCTCTTTCCCTTTCTCTCTGCCCCTCCCCCTCTCGTGCTATCTCTGTCTCTCTCAAAATAAGTACAGTTGACAAGAAAAGACACACTTAAAGTATTCTTGTACGGAGGAAAGATTGCTTTTGGGAGACGGTTACACATTATATTATTCCCAGGCTCTCTGTCACATACTGCATTGCACATATATATCTGGCAACTGAGATTTTCTTTCAAACATCCTCGATTTGTATATTAAACACAATTTTCCTTCTACATGATTCCCTTTCTCTATTATTGAGTTGGGGGAAGACCCCTAAACCTGCTCCCTTTATGTTCAGCAAAATTCTCTGCAGGTATTAAGCTTTATTGCTTGTATTAAAACCACATCCAGTTTTTCCTCTCTCAGGGCCAGACCAACGGTGACTATAATGTTTCTCATGCTACTACTTTTATGTATTTCTAGACTGTGTCTTTTCCGTATGGATGCAATTTTATTAAGGCCTACACAACTTCCTTTGGCTGTTGCCTCCTCATGGCTCCTCATTTTCTTTGAGGACTGAGAACCAGGGTTTTCATTTTCTTTGGGCTTTCTCTCCCTGTAGTTTTCTTCTCCTCCTCTGTGATTCATTTCAATATAATTGACTGTTTTCTTCCCTTTCCATGAGTTAGCTGTTCCCCGCAGCTTTTGCCCATAAGATTTTATGCCACACATTTTCAAAACACAAGGAGGTTTAAGGAATCTTATAGCAAACAGCCATAGCCCCGTCACTCAGATTCTACCGTTAACACGTTTAGTATACTTACTTTATCACATATCTATCCACATAAATGCTCTTCTTTTTCTATCACACCACCTTCTTTTTTGAGGCATTTAAAATGAAATAACAGGCATCAGAACCCATCACCCCTAGGCGCTCCATCTATGTCATATTAGAATTCAATATTTATGGATTTTTTTTCCTTTTGAGTGAAATATATATGCGATCAAATACATAAATCTCAAATTGACCACTTGAGGTGTTTTGGCAAATACCTGCCACCTTGCCTGACTCCAAAGACTGGGAACATGGTTCAAGGTACGGGGTGGCTCTACTGGCCTCTGTATGTAGAAAATTTGAGCTCTTTTGTCCTTTAAATCGACACCATATTCTCTCTCTGCTTCTATTTGCTTCTGTTGTTCTTCTCTGTTCTATTCTCTTCTGCTCTGCTTCCCTTTTCGTATATGTCATGACTAGCCATGAAAAGAATCTAATTGGTTCAGTTAGTTACTGCCCAGTATAAACCATTTCTGCTGGGTAAAGCTTGCCCGACTTTAGAGGGCTGTGTGTTTTTTTTTTTGTTTTTCATTTTTCTGTTTTTTGGGTCTGGTGTCCTAGTTTTGAGGGGGGCTGCCTGGCACCCAAGGCAAATTATTGCTTTTGCTGCTTCCTTTTATATATATATATATATATATATATATATATATATATATATATATACACATATATATAAATTTATATCTATATATAATATAGATATAAATTATATATATAAATATATAAATATAAATATATAATTTTTTTTAATGTTTATTTATTTTTGAGACAGAGAGAGAGCGTGAACAGGGGAGGGGCAGAGAGAGAGAGGGAGACAGAATCTGAAACAGGATCCAGGCTCTGAGCTGTCAGCACAGAGCCCGATGCAGGGCTCGAACTCACGAACTGTGAGATCATGACCTGAGCCGAAGTTAGTTGCTTAACTGACTGAGCCATGCAGGTGCCCCTGCTGCTTCCTCTTAAGGGGACTGTGGAACTGGCAGCCTCAGAGCATTAGGTCCAGGACGTGTAAAGTTAATTCTGTCCTTGCAAGCTAAAGGCTTCATAGTTTCTAAATAAAAAGTTCCAGGCATATGGCTAAGCCTTTCTTTCCTTTGCTATATTTATCTCATTTTATGTCCTCCAAGTCAAGCCCTTTTTGTGTCTGCTACCCTGTTGGAATGTTAGTTCGTGTTAGTATATAGCTCAAGTGAAGTTTCCTGGAGGAGACAGATCTTGAGCTGCAAAAGGGCTGATCACTCTGGTACCTAAAGAACTCCCAGAAATCATCAAGTGAAAGACCTAAAAACTAAAAGAAAAATGGATAGGGGCACCTGGGTGGCTGAGTCAGTTGAGCATCCGGCTTCGGCTCAGGTCATGATCTCACAGTTTGTGGGTTCGAGCTCCGCGTCCGACTCTGTGCTGACAGCTTAGAGCCTGGAGCCTGCTTCGAATTCTGTCTCCCTCTCTCTCTGCTCCTCCCCTGCTCATGCTCTGTCTCTCTCTCTCTCCTTCAAAAATAAATAAAAACATTAAAAAAAATTTAAAAGGAAAATGGATAAGGACATGAACAGCCAGCTCACAGAAAAACAGATTAAAAGGGCCTGAACACATGAAAAGATGGTCAACTTTGCTTTTAATAATAAGCAAATATATAAAATATAATATATAAAAATATATAGTTACTAATATATATACATATAGTGAATAATAAAAAGAATAAGAATAGAAAATAACACAACAAGATGGATTATCTCTTAGTTACCACACTAGCAAAACCCCAATCTTCTAACTTTTAAGAATCCATAAGGATCACGTCTGGCACTTAGGCTGGCTTCCCATAGTACACTTCCCCAAGGTATTAGTCAGTGTAAGAGAACACTGGATCAATGACTAGAGCAATAGTTATAAAGTCCTCGGGGGAAAAAAAAAGATGGTATCAAACTAAATTATGCAAAAGTAAATAAGCAACTGGGAAATATTTTCAAATATGATAGAAATTCATGGCTGCCACACACGGCCACTCATTACATAGACTATAATATGAATGGTGTTCCTTGGAAATGTGCAGTGCACAACCTGAACAGCTGTAGGTGGCAGTCCTTAATCTAGTTCTCACAAGACCTTAAAAAACTACTGAAAGATAAAATGTAGTTGTCTCAAAGGTGAATATGGAGAAGCTACAGCAGAAGGACTGGCAGTGGGGACTGAATCTGTCTGAATGCAGCAATAAAACTAACACAGCGGTGGTGGTTATAACTTCAGAACACAAGGTAACTGTTATAAAGAAAACGCACAAAAATAAAAACATCAGATGGTACAGAGCGTGAGAAGGTGGGCAATAGCATGACTATGCATGAATTTTCTCCTTTTTCATAGCAGGTGACCCACAGATCTTGTTTAAATCTGCTACATCAAGCAACAGGATGTAAATGCATATAAAGACATAAAATTAAAAAGTGAAAGAATAGAACAACAATATTGGGTAATAGAGAGGAGGGCATGGCGGTAGCAGGAGATAGATTTTCATCTTCAATCATAATGTGGAGCCAACAGATTTCCTAAAAATACAGAGAATGAAGTTTGACACTTTATTGGTAACTGATATATTTACTTTACTGTATTGTAAATGATATATGTTGTTGTTGGAAAAGCAAAAAGAATCGGGGTGAAGAGACTAGGCTTTGAAGGCCCTCCCAGGAAGTTTCCCTCAGGAAAGTCTTAAAGGAGGCAAGTGAGTAAAGCCGAGTGCCTGTTTGGGGAAGGGACTTCCAGGTTGATGGAGGAGCAAGTTCAAAGGCCCTGAGGTAGAGGAAGGACACCCGGCACGTTCAGGGCACGCCAGAAAGGTGAGTTGTCAGGACTACAGAGGACGAGGGGGAGAATGATAGATGAGAGAGTTTGGAAAGGTAACGAGGGGTGGCCAACCAGGTCAGGCCTGCTGCTGCTCCTGATTCTGTTATTTTAGGGGAAAGAAGAAGGAGAGAGAGACGGTAAGGAGACATAAACTTCACACACCAGTTTGCATTTCGAGCCTAATTCTGAAATGTTTGCCTATTGGTTTCTTGGTCCTTGCAAACCCCGGATGCCACGTTAAATCCACCGCACCAAACCTGCCACCTAAACACTCCAATGAGGAACAATGGAATAAATAAGAGAGAACTTAGTGGCCACTGTACTGGCCTCTGTACAGAAAGGAAACAAGGCTTGTTCCCCGATTTCAAGGCATCCATAGTCTTGTTGGAGTAAAAACACAGACAGATAGGAAATCCTCCAAGGACCGTGCACCAGGCAGGTCTCCGTTGCTGGCTCAGTGCAGGAGTTGGAGGGACCGGAGTCTCTAAAAAGGATGGTCAGGGGAGTTTCCTGGACAGAGCAGGCCGTGAATGTCAGAGGGAGGGAAGGTCAAGCAAGAAGAAACAAAATAGCCCAGTGATCGCAAGGGGCGTGAGCATGGGGGTGGGCAGCGGGTGGGAGGCTACTCACTCAGGTTCGCGAAGACCTTGAAAGCTCGACAGAAGACGTGGAGGTGGGAAAGATTTGCTTTTCTGTAAGTGAAAGATTTGCTTTTCCGTAAGCGCAAGCCAGAGAACTTACAGGTGGACTGCAACCCCTGACAGAGAAGAGAGGGGCCGGAGCCCCACCTGGACACACTGCAAGTGGAAATTCGCTTGGAGAACTGCCCTGGGGAGCCTCACACTCAAAGGACTCCCTTGATGCTTGGTGCTCACCAGAATTTCCATTTCCTGTCTGAGGGCAGCTGGGAGGCTTTCTTATCAGACGCTGTCGCTAGTCACAACAAGCCAGGCTGGAGTCAGTTACGTGAAAGCATTTAAAAAAAAAAATTATCCTTTTATTTGAGAGAGAGTGAGAGTAGGGGAGAGGGACAGAGGGAGAGAGAGAGAGAGAATCTCAGGCAGTCCCCATACTCAGCATGGAGCCCGATGCGGGGCTCGATCCCATGACCCTGGGACCATGACCTGAGCAGAAATCAAGAGTCAGTAGCTCAACCAACTGAGCCACCCAGGCGCCCCTACATGAAAGCATTTTAAATGTGTTACAAGATTAGAGATCCCAGAAATGGCAGGGATAAAGGCTATACTCACCCTGTTTTTAGCACACAGGGGTGACTTCAGAGAGCAGAAAGACAAAATCCATTGTAGAAGGCAGGGGACCCGGGGTTGAAATAGGACTACCCACCCCTCCCCCTTGAACATGAAGTCCTGCCTCAGGGAGACGCCACCTCTTCTGCAGGGTAATTCCTTTTGCTTCTACTGCCGCCCCCGGCCCCCCACCCCGGGCACAGGCGTCTGATTTCCCACCTCTGTGCCTTTCACAGCCCAGCGGTGGGAAACCATCTCTTCAGCCTCTTTTCTGCTCATAGGTCTGAGCTTTAATCTCTTAAGGAAAATGAGCCAGAGAAACAGAGATAACCACCGTGGGGGAAGTTTCAAGGTTACTCCAGCTGCTACTGCCTGACCCGCAGGACCAGGTCTGCTGCTGAAGTAGTTCTTTGAGACTGAAAGTGTGTCCAAACATCATTAGCAGAAGCTCAGAATCTCATCCCGCCTCAGCCCTCCTGAGTCTGAATTTTCAGCTTACCCACATCCCTGCCGTGCGATTCGGATGTACATGGAGCTCTGAGAAGCATGGGTCTGGTTCACTCCTCGCGAATCAGTGCTTCCGGAACAAGCTTCTCAGACTGAAGTTTGAAAATAGATGGGTCAGCTCTGCTTTTTGGTTTGGAGAGTCTGTCTCTCTTTACTCCTTTCTGGGGGTGTCCCTTCCCTCCTTCTCTTCAGCCTGTAAACATTGACTGAGTGCTTGCTGTGCTCTAGGTTCCAGGCTGGGCTCCAGGATACAAGAAGGAAGGTACCAGCCCTGACCCTTTGGCAGCTGATGGTCCGCTGGGAAGAAAGCATGTAAATGCCAAGGGCAGAATACCTGTGTCCTGTTAGTGGGTCAGGTACTTTCCTAGTGGCACCCTCTCCCCACCCTGAGGTCCCTGGCAGCTTTAGGTCATGCTACGCCGATTCTGAAATCTCATCTTCCCTCTTATAGGTCTGCATGGTCACCTCCTTGGGATGCTAGACTCTTTCCCTATTACTGATTATCCCCGCTCTTTGGTTTTCCTGTCAGTAAATTTTCTTCCTTCCCACACCCAATCCTGGCTATTTCTCCTCTGCTAATTCTGGAAACTGTCCCCCTGTCTCTAACTTCAGCATGATTAGACCAATCCAGGCCTTTTGTCTTTATCAAGAACAATACGTGATCTTTGCACTGGTCTTCCCATCCTGGACCTATCCCTGCTAAATCCATTCTCTATAGCAGACAGACTGATCTCTCTGATACATAAAATTGAGTGCTCATTAAAACCCTCCCTACACAGGATACGTTCTAAAGTCCTGACCAAAGCGTGGTCCCTTACGTTTCATGACCTGTCTTCTGTCTGTCTGCCCTCATCTCCATGACTCTGTCTTACGTTTCAGCCACCACCCACTCCTTGCCGTCTTGCTTTCCCATCCCTCTACATATGCGCTCCTATTCTCGCTTCTGCGCTTGGTATTCCTTCCTTCTTCGCCAGGTTGGGGCCTGGTCATGTTGCCATAGTCGCTTGTCCTCTCCTGTAGGCTTTTCAACCCTAGCTGCCCAGAAGAGTCACCTGGGGGCTTTCAAAGAATAGCAAAACCCAGGCCTCACTCTCAGAGAATCTGAGGATGTGGGGAATGAAGTGGGCCGTTGGTGTTTTCGAAAAGTCGCCTAAATAGGTGCTGGTCAAAGTTTACTGTGTGTATGATCCCTTGGGGAACCTTGTTAAGATGCAGATTCTGATTCAGTAGGTCTCAGGGGGACTGAGTCTCTGCATTTCTAAGCAGCTCCCAGGTGATGCTGAGGCTGCTGGTCCATGCACTGCATTTTGAATCATGCCTTGAATGGGAAGGTTCTAAAGCAAGGCCCCAGTGGAAGCCCCTACCCCACAGGACCCTCGGGGGCCTCTCAGTCCCTGATCTCCCTTAGCTGCTCTGCCCTCATCTGCACGGCCTTCTGATTTTTCTGCCATTTCTCATGACAATAAAATTCCCTCTGATTTTCAATGCAACCATTGGTGATAAAAACGCAACGAGCTGCTTCATGAGGGAGAACATTTCATGTGCCTTTTTACTAAGCACTTGGGCAAAAAGATATAATTTCTCCTTAGAACACTTAGGAGTAGATTGGTAAGACATCAAAGCAAGACATTTTCCGCAGAAGCAAAGTGAGGATGGTCTGTTTACTTAGCAAACAGAACCCATTGGCTTATTTGAAGTACCTGAAGGAAGCAGCATGTACAAATATAAAAAAAGAAACGGGAAGAATTGGCAGTGATAATGATAGTAATAATCATGGTTAACGGGAGCATTTATTATCAAGGTGCTGCTCTAAACACTTTATATGTGATAACTCATTAATCCTCAGATTATCCTACGAGATAGTTTCTGTTAATTATCCCCGTCTCATAGGCTGGCACGTGGGGACAACCAGATATTAAATACCCTGCTGTGTGAACTAACGAGTTGCTTAGCTGAGATGAGCTAATGGTAAAAAGTATTAGGGGCCTGGGTGGCTCAGTTGGTTGAATGCCTGACTCTTGATCTTGGCTCAGGTCTTAATCTCATGTTCATGAGATCAAGCCCTGCATCGGGCTCCATGCTGACAGTGCAGAGCCTGCTTGGGATTCTCTCTCTCTCTCTCTCTCTCTGCCCCTCACCACCACCCCCCACCCCCTTGAAATAAGCACATAAGCATTTAAAAAAAATAGTAAGAAGTATTTAAAAGTGCTGGAATCGGCCAGAAGTTAGAGTCATTATTCAACACTCGTGAAAGGAGATCACCAAAGAAGCCTTCCAGGAAAAGATGCTTCCCTGGAATATACAGTTCACACCATCTTCTCTGGTATTAGTGAACATCAAATTGGCAAGGAAAAGTTTTTGAGATGTGTGACTCACAGTTCTGACCACAGTTGGAAAATCTTGGGAGCAATGGGGAACAAAAAGCTCCCTCTTGCTTTGGGGAGACTTGCCAGGAAGAGATGTCCTCGTTTGTCTAACCCTCACTGTGTTCTTATTTTAAGATACTTCAGCCACGCTAGTCCATGTTGAAAAATTCTCCCAGAAGAAGATTTTCAGGATGACTTTTATAATCAGTATTTGGATTTAATATTTGTATTAGTAGTTATCTAAAAAAGCGTATGCCAGAAGCTGCATATAGTATTGTGGCATTTCTGTGGCTTTCCCGGAATGACACCTACAACTGCGTCTGTAGGAAATACACATTCCAGTTATGATGGCCTGGAAACTCTCCTTATCACCGCTCGCCCAAACTCTAGAAGGTTGTAAGTAAGTGTGTGCACAGGTGAATTCCTCGACACTTATGCACATGTGTTCTCAGGGGCCAGGACGGGGTTTATTCATCTTTGTATCCAGGGGCTGGCTCCGTACTCAATATGTTTATTGAACAAAACCAGTATCAAGAACAAACGTGTGTTGAGTGCCTTCTCTGATCCAGGCACTGGGCTAAGTGCTTTTGCAGGGATTAGCTCATTAAAGCTTCTCCATAAAGCCATGTGGTATGCACACAAACCTGGGCCCTCCGATGACAGAGCCATCCTCTTAAGCACTACATATTAGTGCTTCTTCACTCGTAGGCTTGGGGAACTGCCTTCAGGCCACGTGTCCTTCCAGCGGCCAGGCTGCACACATCGCCCATGTTCACCGTTCTCAGCAGACTTCTCTCTCTTCCTGAATTGTCTTCTTTATTACGCGGCTCATGAGCTGGAAGAAAAGCTACTGACGTGCCTTGAGCCTGAGGAATCAAGATTCCATGTTACCTGCGTTCTGAGATTCTGACTCCTAAATGAGATATATTTTTCTTGTTAGAATTTTTCCAGGAATTAGTAAGCTACAATTGCGTTCCAAGACTCTCTCTGAATCCTACTTCAGATTGTTTTATTCCAACTTGAATTTTTAAGGAATTAATGCTATGCAAGTTTTACATTCAGACTACACTTAGGTAGAAACTGGCTTAAGTGCGGTTCCCCCCCCCCCCCTTGAATTGTCAAATAGCTTAGGATTTGGGGTGTTTTCTCCATTTTACAGGGGAGAAAACTGAGGCATTATAGCATTATGTTCGAGATCACACAGCTTGTCCCGGGTGGAGAAGCCTGCCCCCCAGGGCGCCTGATTGCAACTTCACTGCCCCTTTCTGGACACGACGGCCCGCATGTTTCCACCAGGGCGTGTGGCTTTGCCCTTGTTTTCACAGTGCTTCGTGTGATCCTTGCAGCCCTCTTGTGAGTAGCAGCTCAGGTATTATCCCGCTTTATGGTTGACGATGCTGAGGCCCAGAAACCCGAGGACACGCATACATTACTCAGGTTGCTACATGGACGGACCAGGACTTCCGACCAATTCCTGGAATTTGCAGAAATGATGGCAGATACGGAGGAGAGAAAGGTCATTTGATCTCAAAGTCTTCCACCTACAGACTTCAGGCGGTTTTGCAAACTCGGGTTGTACTTCTTACCTGTGCCTAAGTGTGTTCTGAGACTGGGGGGAAAGGGGGTGAAGGAAAAGGAAGACAGTCATGTACCATTTCTCCTACCCTCCCAGAACTTGCTGTCCACCCAGGCTCTGTCTCCATCTCCACGTCAAAAAAAATTTTTTTAAATGTTTTGTTTATTTTTGAGAGAGAGACAGAGCGAGCTAGGGAGGGGCAGAGAGAGAGAGGGAGACACAGAATCTGAAGCAGGCTCCAGGTTCTGAACTGTCAGCACAGAGCCTGGTGCGGGGCCCGAGCTTGTGAGTCTGGAGATCATGACCTGAGCCGAAGTTGGACCCTTATCCGGCTGAGACAGCCAGGTGCCCCACCCACATTTTACAGATGGGAAAACTGAGGTCCAGAGAGGAAAGCCCACTTGTCTGTATCGGGAAGTGAGGCGCACTGCCTTTGAGTTTGCGTAGTCTTGTCCATATGGCTCCTGAAGCCATGCCAGAGGCAAGAGGGCCGTTTCCTTTTGTTCTGATCAGCTCTGCTGCTCTCTTGAGCATCTTTACCCAGCCACTCCTCTTTGGGAGAACTTAACAGTGGCTCCCAGGGAGCTTCACATCCCGTGTCGACTCTCCGTCTGGCCCCATCCTACCCCTCCACTTACTCTGTTGCTTCCCTTCCCATCACACACAGGGATACTCAAGATGCAGCCGGTTCTGGTCAGCCCTGCCTCACCTCTGTTCAGGTGTTGGACCTCGGTGACTTTAGGGTGAGCTTCCCACCGTCCCCACCTGCCACACCTCCTCCATCCTGGAAGAGCTGGCTTAGCTCAAGTCTCAACTTTCCAGGCTGGCCACCTCCCACCCATTTCCCTCTCTCTTTGAATGTGGCACTTGACTTAGCACTTAAACATGTGGTGTCTTAAGATGCTTGTTATTATTTCATGTGTATTGTTCTAAACTACATTCTAATAATAACAATAACTGGTAGCATTTTTGGGTGTTTTCTACATGCCAGGCTCTCTTCCAAGTGCTTTCCATCCATTGGGTTGTTCAATTCTTAGAGCAACCATATGAGTTAGGAACTGATGGTACTGCTATGTTAGAGATTAGGAAGCCGAGGCACAGAGACGTTAATTACTTGCCCAAAGTAACACAGTCTCAGGGATTGTGGGCCCGCCCTGAACCACTACACTGCTCTACTTAAAGTATAAACTCCTTGAAAGGCTCCTTATTTGTTTAGGGGAGACCATGACACCTTCCTTGGAGGGGTCATTGAGAGGATGAAGTGATATCATCCCTAGACTAGCCTGGCGTCTGCCATGTTGGAAGGTACTGGAATATTTGCTGGATAAGGTTTAGGGGTTCTTCTCTGGATGTCACACTTCTTGGTACTGTGTTGCTCAGGAAGAAACAGCTGTTCTTGAACAGAATAGCAAATCTCTAAATTATATGTCATTTACATTAATTAATATGGTGAGTAAAAACAGACTTAATTTCAAAGAAAAAGTGTTGAAAAGTTAAAGCCATCTCCTGCCATCAACACTCAAGGTCCCACTCACTTGAAACACGTAATAGCTTTAAAAAGTGGCTCATCTCCTAATTTGTATTGGGAAATACAACATAAGGTTCATGTTCAGATAGGCAGTGTGAAAATTCATGGAGGTGCAGGGACCTGTAAATGTGGTCTTATTTTAGGTAATTTAGATAAAACAACTTCTTAGCACAATTATGTAGGATAATGACCATAATAGATATGTTTGGGGATGCTTATTCTGCCCACAGTCTCCTTTTCTGGAAACGACTTCCCTTTCACCAGTAGCTTCAATCACAGGAGGGGTGGGGCCCAGGGAGCCATGTTTCACCATGTTTCCTCCTTTCCCCTAATTGGACCGGTGATAAATACTTGACGAAAGTCCAGTCAATCCACTGGCTGGCCAGCACCCAATTCTCTCTTTTGAGAATTTTAAATAGGAGATAGAGAGTAAAGTAGTCCTGAAAGGTCTAGCAGAGGGTTATCTTGTGGATATCATGTAGAGGAATCCCTCAAAGAGGAATGGAGAAGAGAAAGAGCTGGGAGAGAACACATAGGTCCTAAGGGGTGGACCGAGGTCAATTTCCATGGCAGGAAGTTCTGTGTGTCCTACGACACACTCTTTTTTTTTTTTTTTTTTTTTTGGTGCAAAAAGGTGATTTTATTAAAGTATGGGGACAGGACCCATGGACAGGAAGAGCTTGCACTGGGGTCCTGACAGGTAAGTTATATACCCTCAGGTTGGGAGGGGCTCAGGGATAGAGTAAGACTCTAAGGTATTTTGTTTTTTTTTGTTTTTTTTTTTTTTATTTTTTAATATATGAAATTTACTGTCAAATTGGTTTCCATACAACACCCAGTGCTCATCCCAAAAGGTGCCCTCCTCAATACCCATCACCCACCCTGCCCTCCCTCCCACCCCCCATCAACCCTCAGTTTGTTCTCAGTTTTTAACAGTCTCTTATGCTTTGGCTCTCTCCCACTCTAACCTCTTTTTTTTTTTTTTTTTTTCCTTCCCCTCCCCCATGGGTTTCTGTTATGTTTCTCAGGATCCACATAAGAGTGAAACCATATGGTATCTGTCTTTCTCTGTATGGCTTATTTCACTTAGCATCACACTCTCCAGTTCCATCCATGTTGCTACAAAAGGCCATATTTCATTTTTTCTCATTGCCACGTAGTATTCCATTGTGTATATAAACCACAATTTCTTTATCCATTCATCAGTTGATGGACATTTAGGCTCTTTCCATAATTTGGCTATTGTTGAGAGTGCCGCTATAAACATTGGGGTACAGGTGCCCCTATGCATCAGTACTCCTGTATCCCTTGGATAAATTCCTAGCAGTGCTATTGCTGGGTCATAGGGTAGGTCTATTTTTAATTTTCTGAGGAACCTCCACACTGCTTTCCAGAGCGGCTGCACCAATTTGCATTCCCACCAACAGTGCAAGAGGGTTCCTGTTTCTCCACATCCTCTCCAGCATCTATAGTCTCCTGATTTCTTCATTTTGGCCACTCTGACTGGCGTGAGGTGGTATCTGAGTGTGGTTTTGATTTGTATTTCCCTGATAAGGAGCGACGTTGAACATCTTTTCATGTGCCTGTTGGCCATCCGGATGTCTTCTTTAGAGAAGTGTCTATTCATGTTTTCTGCCCATTTCTTCACTGGGTTATTTGTTTTTCGGGTGTGGAGTTTGATGAGCTCTTTATAGATTTTGGATACTAGCCCTTTGTCCGATGTGTCATTTGCAAATATCTTTTCCCATTCCGTTGGTTGCCTTTTAGTTTTGTTGGTTGTTTCCTTTGCTGTGCAGAAGCTTTTTATCTTCATAAGGTCCCAGTAATTCACTTTTGCTTTTAATTCCCTTGCCTTTGGGGATGTGCCGAGTAAGAGATTGCTACGGCTGAGGTCAGAGAGGTCTTTTCCTGCTTTCTCCTCTAAGGTTTTGATGGTTTCCTGTCTCACATTCAGGTCCTTTATCCATTTTGAGTTTATTTTTGTGAATGGGGTGAGAAAGTGGTCTAGTTTCAACCTTCTGCATGTTGCTGTCCAGTTCTCCCAGCACCATTTGTTAAAGAGACTGTCTTTTTTCCATTGGATGTTCTTTCCTGCTTTGTCAAAGATGAGTTGGCCATACGTTTGTGGGTCTAGTTCTGGGGTTTCTATTCTATTCCATTGGTCTATGTGTCTGTTTTTATGCCAATACCATGCTGTCTTGATGATGACAGCTTTGTAGTAGAGGCTAAAGTCTGGGATTGTGATGCCTCCTGCTTTGGTCTTCTTCTTCAAAATTACTTTGGCTATTCGGGGCCTTTTGTGGTTCCATATGAATTTTAGGATTGCTTGTTCTAGTTTCGAGAAGAATGCTGGTGCAATTTTGATTGGGATTGCATTGAATGTGTAGATAGCTTTGGGTAGTATTGACATTTTGACAATATTTATTCTTCCAATCCATGAGCAGGGAATACGACACACTCTTTTTAGCTTAAGTGAATTTCACTTAAGTGAATTTCTGTGCCTTGAAGCTCACTGATCCCTGAGAGAGTGGTTTTTACCATATGGTTCTTTCTCGTTGTGGGCATATATATATTAGCTTATATTTGGCATGTTAATGGGGATAAATGGAATACAATGTATAGTATTTTGTTTTGGTCAAAACAAAGTTGTGTTGACAAGGTAGTGTGAAGTCTCCGGAGTAGAATTCCCAATTCTTGTTCGACAGATACTTGAGTACCTGCCACGTGTCGGACGGACTCATATGGTCGGACGTATCTGCACTATCTCCAATTAGTGTTGGATCAGCCTTTGCTCCATAAATCCTGATAAATAGTTGTGGTTACTCAGCTTCTGGAGGACACATATTGTTTGCTTCTCTGTCTTCCTGCTTTGTATTGAGTTCACTGCTCCTAGGTACCTGTGCCACTGGATAGAGGAAAGAAGAGAAAAATGCAGGGAAAAGATGAAAACTAGCCAGTCTTGCTTCAGACTTTGAGTTCTAGTTCAAAGTTTGGTAGAGGACAAGGTTTATAAACTGACCAAGCAAATGTTTAATTAAGAAGCCTTTGCCACGGATCCTTTAGCCACATCGCCATTAGATTCCCCAGATCCCCCAGATTCCCCATTCTGTAGAGGTAGCAGAATGTGGTGGGAAGAATTCTGGCCTAAGGACTGTGTCCTTTCCAATCCTGGCTTTACCAGCTGGGATTCTTGGGCCAAGGGCTACTTCCATCTCCAGTGCTCTGTTTCCCCATTTGTAAAAAGCATTAATAATGCCAGTCTGTCTAGCTCACAGGGTGGTTGTAGGATCAAATGAGAAAATGGATGGAAAGAGATTTCCAAGTTGGAAGGAATAAAGAATATGTGTGAGATCATTACGACGGCCAGAGTATAGAGATGATTATGTCTCGTCGGAACAGATCCCAATCTACCCTGACTTGCAGTAACTCAGGATTCCAGACTTCTGGTCGACCTCCCCCAACCCCAGTTCCTTCACTATACCCCCTCCCAACCCCACTGACTTCCTTAGTTTTCTTTCTTTCTTAACTCTTCTGTAGCTTTCTCTTGGTGGTGGTGGTGCTGGTGGGTGGGGGGATACAAAAATGCTGCCAGTGGGGGCTACAGAACATAGAAACCAGGCTTCACTTGGGAATACTTAGTAAAGTGTGCCTCTCTGTTGAGGATTCTTGAGGTAAATCTTTGTTGATTTGAGTAAAATTATTGATCTTCCTTCCCCCCACAGTCTTGTTCAGAAAAAGGTGAGATTGGAATCATCAAAGAGCTGGAAGCTGCCATATGGGCATCATCTCTCTGGTAGTTGCCCACCAAGACCCTACCTCTTAGGGATTCTGCCTTAATTGGTCTGGGTATGACCTGGACATCTGTTCTTTCAGAAAGTTCCAGGAGATTCTAATATGGGATATGCATCCGGTATTGGGAATTCACTGATCATTTGTCTCTTTACAAATGAGTTTGAAGCTCTGATTTCTCTCAAACTACAGCCCTTCATTTAAATGCTTGTTGGCATCCTCTTGGAGAGTTGGTCAACACCTAAATCTCAAATACTCTAAAACGGAAAAAATGTTCCTCTCCAACCAGCAATAAGTGTTAATATTCTTACCATTATCATGCTCAATACCTTCCTGGAAACCTCAGGCATCTTAACATCCTCCTTATTCTCAAGGTGAACTCCAAAATTGAGAGGAAATTTCTTTTGTTATAGTTCTTGCTTTGGTCCATTTCTTTCTGTTTCCATTGCCTTCATGCTAGCTTGATGTCTTATTAGCTTGCATCTGACCTAGTCCATTGGCCTGCAAACTAGCCTCCTGCTCTATTCTCTTCTTTGCTTTATTCCACCTGAAACATGAGGCCAGATGGAGGATGAGTTCTCACCTCCTCAGCCTGGCCTTGAAAAGCTTTCATGTATTGGTTGTGCTCTACTTTTGTTCTGACAGCTTGGCTGAACTGGACCTCTCCTCTCTTTCTTTCTTTTTTTTTTTTTTAGTTTTTATTTATTTATTTTTGAGAGAGAAAGAGAGAGAGAGAGAGAGAGAGAGACCCAGCTCGAGTGGGGAAGGGGCAGAGAGAGGGAGATAGAGAGAATCCCATGCAGGTGCAGCACTGTCAGCACAGAGCTCGATGCAGGGCTCAAACCCATGAACTGTGGGATCATGACCTAAGCTGAAACCAAGGGTCGGATGCCTAACTGACTGAGCCACCCAGGTGCCCTGGACCTCTCCTTTCTGAAAGCACATTTTGCTTTATATAGTCCCACTCCAGGGTTTGCCCTTGATTTTTCACTCTCTTCTGTCTGTTGAATCTCACTTGTCCAACCTGAATGTGGCTGACATCACTGTCTTTTGGGATCTGTTCCTGCCAAAGGGATTTCTCTCTGAATCCTATTGTCCTTTATTTATAGTCAACTTTGGGCACTTAGTAAATATTAAGATCCACACAAAGACTTTGACCCTGTGGGACTAAGGCTGTCTCCTCTACTTCCTCATGCCTCCCTACTGATACCCGAGACAGCCTTCTTTACCATGACAGCCTTATAGTAAATACTTGTTGCATGAATGAATGTGGGATGAAAATATAGTTATGTGACTTTTGCAATATCATCCAGCTTGTTTGATGGACCAAGATGGAAGAGAATCCACATCTCTGACATCTGCATTCTACACCATTTCAAGAAGCCTATTTTCCTTAAACGTAATTCACAAATGGTCCTCTTTAAAATATTAATTGCTTCACAAAGAATGCATGTTTGCTAATTTAGAAAAAAAAAAGACAAGAAAAAGTTGAATAATTTTGGGGAGGAAAAAACGATCTCATGAATAGCTTAACCCAAACAGCCAGAAAACCAAATATTAAGGTTTGTGGAGGGTTACATTTTCCTGTCATTCCTGGGAGGGTCTGGGAAATCTGGAGGTGGGTAGAGGAAGGGCAAGAAAAAACTGCTTCCAAACTTTCATCCACTCTATGGGGAGGTTCTGATTGCCTCAAACTTTTGACGATGCAGGAGAGATTAGGTGCAGCCTGGTTTAGCAAGGGTTAGGGCAGTTTCTTCCCCATTATCACCCCATTCAACTTCTGAATACTGAAGATTTGCTAGCAGACTGTATTGGGTTTAATCTCTCCTGAATTCCACACATTTCGTTTAAGCTGCACAGTTAATTGCCTAAAGGGTAATTGAAAATGCAGCTTGAAATGTGTGGTGAGTGAAGGCTATTCTACTGACCTTAAGTTCTACATTTCTGATTAACTCAGTGAGCTCAGCACCCATTAACAGCATTCCCTTTGATTACGAACATTTGGTTCAGGCCAGTGAGTTAGCTCTAAACATGGGGCTTTTTAGAATCTTAACTGCTACCTAGATCCTTCTTGCCTGCTCTCTCTTACACACACACACAAGCTCCTCTTTTCTATTCTTGGGATGGTGGATTTCTCAAACTCTTCACTATCTTAAGAAATTGACTCTTCTGAAACGAAGCCTCGAAAAGCAATTACTTGGTACTGAGGGGTGAAATGTGGGGGGATGTGTTCGGCTGACACCCTTGGCTTCCCATCAGGTGCCTGCCCTGCTACCCACAGAAATGCCTCATGAGTTACTGGGAAGTGTGTGACTCTTGTCCTGCTCCTGCAGCTCTGTGATGATGGGGCATGAGGGCTCTGGGGGGTGCTCCTTATCTCACAGGTTAGTATCTAACCACCAAGCACGGCAAACTTCATGCAACCTTCTTTCCCCCGATTGAAGAGGGAAAATAAATCCTTGTTGTCTCTATTTTCTTAGAAGAAAAGTCTTGCATCTGTGAGGTTCTCGTTCCTAAGGTGACCCTGGAACCATTTCTGCAGACGGTCTGTGAGTCCTTGCTGGAAACAGGCAGGTGACTGAGGGGTGTGGATAAAGTCATGGAAGATGGTTGATGAATGACTGAACCACCTGCCTGTTTCTAACTGATTCGTGTAGGATTGTCTACTGCTGGATGCTTCCTAAGACAGTAAGTGCCGTGTGTGATGTGTTGGCAGTAGAGTAGAAATAGCTTTGGGCTGAAGGTTGGGGGCCTGAATTCTGGCCCCAGCTCTGTCACTGTGCATGCCTATTCTTTTGGCAAGATGCTCACGGTCTCCGGGCCTCACGTTCCCCATCTCCAAGGTGTTCTCTTGGGGCCCTTCCAGCTGTGGAGACTGATGTTTAAGAAGGCTCTGATGCATTGTCTCCAGTGCTCAGAAACCATGTGGAGATAAAGCAGCACGGTGTGAACTTCCAAGGCCGAGAGACGGAGCTGTGGAGCAAATACTAACAAAACCTAGTTAAGTCCCGGTGCCCCTGCATGGCCAGCATCAGCTCGACTGACCGTTGTTAATCTATTGCCTAATATGGTCTAATCCTCTCTCTTCTTTGCTAACTGACCTCACTCAGGATTGGTCATTGTAGATTTATAGATTTTCCCTCTTCTCCTGTTGGCTTAAGTATCTACAGCGATGGATGTCGGCTTGGCCGTGATTGGGAAATACTGATTAAATTAATAGCTCTTTCCAACAAAGATAAACTTAATGAAGATAATAGATAAAATGTTTAATTAAGCAGGCATGTCACTGTCTACTTTGAGTCTAAATAAATTTACCTCTTAACTTGGATGGGCTAAGAGGTTAATTAGAAAACGAGGGTGTGACTACACTGCGTGCTCACTAGGTTTGAGGGGGTGGGGGTGGGGGGCAGTAATTCCATCCAGCGTAATCTCCAGTCAGGGCAGTTTTCATCCAGTGTAGTGCTTTTGAAGGGCACAGACCTGGCGTGGTTCAAACTGTGTCTCCCTATCCCCCCAACACACATGCGCACACACACCCTTATGGAGTAAGATTTGTTTCCTGTGAATGAAGATAACTCACAAACACAGAACTGAAGGGAGGGATAAGGGACATTTGTCCCTGTCTATAGGTGATAACGATGATAGTGTGTGATTTGGGCATACCACGTTTTGTGTTATTTTGGGGGAAGGAAAAACACCCCTAATATTTCTCTTCCTCCTACCTCCAGGCAACTAATATATTATTTAGCCCTTTCTTGGGGGGGTCTACATTTAAAATTTTTTTTAAATTGGGATAAAATCTACCTAACATAACATTTACATCTGAACCATTTTTTAAGCGCAGAGTTCAACGGCATTAAGTACATTCACACTGTCGTGCAATCATTGCCACCAGCCATCCACACAACTCTTTTCGTCCTGTGAAGCTAAAACTCTGTCCCCATTCAGCACTAACTCCCCAGTTCCCTCTCCCTGCAGCCCCTGGCAACAGCCATTTTATTTTCTGTTTCTATGAATTGGACCATCTAAGTACCTCATACGAGTGGAATCCAGCATTTGTCTTTCTGTGTCTGGTTTATTTCACTCAGCATAATGTTCTCCAGGTTCATCCACGTTGTAGCATGTGTCAGAATTTCTTTTCTTTTTAAGGCTGAATAACATCCCACTGTATGTATATGCCACAGTTTGTTTATCGATTCATCTGATGTGCAGTTGGGTTGGTTTCAGCTTTCAGCTATTGCGGATAATGCTGCCAGGAACATGGCTGTGCAAAGAGCTGTTTGAGTCCCTGCTTTAATTCTTTTGGGTAAATACCTGGAATTGTTGGATCACATGGCAGTTCTAGTTTTAATATTTTGAGGAACTGCCATACTGTTTTCCATAGTGGCTGCAATATTTTACATTCCTACCAATACTGCACATGGGTTCCAATTTCTCTACATCCTCGCTAACATTTGTCAGTTTCTTTCTTTCTTTCTTTCTTTCTTTCTTTCTTTCTTTCTTTCTCTCTCTCTCTCTCTCTCTCTCTCTCTCTCTCTCTCTCTTTCTCTCTTTCTTTCTTTCTTTCTTTCTTTCTTTCTTTCTTTCTTTCTTTCTTGTAGTCATCCTAATGGGCATGAGGTTGCATCTCATTGTGGCTTTGATTTGCATTTTCCTAGTGATTACTGATGTTGAGCATCTTTTCATGTGCTTGTGGTCTACATTTTGCTAGGTTTGGAATTATAGTTTACAGTATAGCCAGGAAGAGGCACTTGAACAAAGAAACACCAAAACATCTTTGTGCATAAGCGAGGTTTCGATTGCAACTTTGCACAATAAGTGTATTAAGAAAAGTCAGGAAAGACAGTGTGGATGAGCATGTTCAAGTTGTGAAGAAAAATCAGAGATTTCAGGAAAAGCAGGGACTGGCCCATGGCCCCATGGCTAGTTAGAGGGAGTCTCCTATCTCTCAGGCACTCCAGCCACTGGTGTTTTCTGACCTCGGTGTGCATAAGACTCATGAGGGGCATTCCGGGGTTCTACCTTCCAGTGATTCTGATGAAGTAGGTCTGAAGCGGGCCTGGGATTATCTTTATGGCCAAGTGCCCCTGGTGATTCTGATGCAGATGGTCAGGTGGTCTTGCATGTGTCCAGCTTCCCTCTTGAATTCAGATGGGGACATGATGAGTTTCATAGGACAGCCGATATATTAATTTCCCACTGCTCCTTTCACAAGTTACTTGAAATTTGGTGGCTGAAAACAACATAAAGCTATTATCTTATAATTCTAGAAAGCAGAAGTCCAAGATGGGTCTTACCAGGCTAAAATCAAGGTGGAGGCAAGGCTGTGTTCCTTTTGGAGGCCCTAGAGGACATTCTGTTTCTTTACCTTCTCCAGCTTCTACTGGCCACCCCCCTTCCATAGCTTGTGGCCCCTTCCTCCATCTTCAAAGCCAGCAGCATAGCGTTCTCAAAGCTCTCTCTTTCTGACTGCTTTTCTATCCTCTTTTTCTACTTTATTATCCCCATAGTTATGTTGGGCTCACTTGGTTACTCTAAGATAATCTCCTTTTTTAGAAGTCATCTGAAAAGCAACATTAATTCTCCTTTGCCACGAAACATAACATATTCACAGTTTCTGGAGACTAGGATGTGGACATCTGTTGGGGCCATTATTGTGTCTATCACACCCAGGGAAGTTCTTAGCTGGTAGGAACTCAAGAGAGAGATGAAAAAGGGGAGGCAACTTGCTTTAATTCCTCCCTCTTCTGGGTACTATGGCTCTCCTTTGACTCCCTTTGATAACCAGTCGTTATCTCTTCATTTCCAGAGGAGGGGCCCTGATGGCAGAGATTCTCAGCATGGAACTCTGACAGTTTCTGGGTTTGTGGCTCCAGGTGAAAAACTGTATATCCTCCTTTGGCCCCCACCAAACACATCTATGCACACTCATGCCCACACATATGCCAAGTATAAGTGAGAAATGGGGGATAAATCAGGCCATGTGACTTCTGATCTATTTAATTAAATCCAGTGTATCAAATGTTTATTATTTTAACTAGCACTGCACTTTAGGGAATAAAAAGAAAAAAAAATTAGAGATAATCTGTGGCCTGGAAATGTGTGGGAAGACAAGCTTTACTGACAATAAAGAATCAAAGAACATTACTGATCAGTATATAAGCAACTGCTAAGTCAAATATAATCACGTTCCAATATTATCATTTAGAATAATGTACTGGATTTTGGGGAGAGGCAGAGATCAATGGTTTCAGCTAAGATGGTTACAGAAGGCTTCCTCTGAGTCAGGAAGGATGAATCAGATTGAGAAGAAGAGAAGAGGGCTGAGAAAATTGGGGGGAAAGGGAGAGATACAGGCATCAAACGATCATGTTGTGTGTGGAGGTCATTCTACTGTCATCCCAGAAATGGAGAGAGACCCACATCAATGTACGAGCTCTGTTTGGAGACCATCTTGACTATGAACCTCAAGGAACACTCTGTGGTCACCAGGTTCCCTTCAACTGTGAACACATGTAGACCTTGCAAATGAAGCAATTTTCTACCTTGGGATTAGCCTCATCTTTATTCAGATACCTCCTTTACCCCCTTTTCATGTTTTCCCATTCATGAGTTGAATTTCTGAGCTCCTTTTTCTGGGTATGTCTGTCCTGTGGAAAAAATATGAATACTTTCAGGAAATTCTTTCTCTTGGTGATTAGGGGTAGAGTTGGCCTCTTTCTAGGGACCCTCTGCTGACACTCAGCTCTAAAAAAAAAAAAAAAAAAAGGGAAGAAAGATGTGGATTGCTCATTATAGAAAAGCCATTTTGTTACAGAATTAATAGTGTGGCTGATCTTCAAGTGGTCTCATGCATAATAACATATACAGTATTAAAACCCAGTATATGTCAATACTTCTCTACTTCAGTAGGAAATTATCTAATCAAAACTCATAGGTACAAGCCCTCCAGGATGCCCCTTGTTGTGGTTGGTGAGATATGGTACAAAACAAAAGATGGAAATATTTCTCTTAAGATTAGAAAGGTATTTGTTTTTATTTATGGTCCAAAACACTTTTAATTTTATTTTTTATTTTTTAAGGAGGTGGCAACTTTACTTGTAAGATTTGCTTGTTTTGTAGAGAAGAGCTTCTCTTTACAGAAAACGGGGTATGTTGAGTAGGTCCCCACGTGTACCATTTCGATGTGGCTGTTGATTGACCTACTGTATACTAGCTTAGCAGCTAAAACGTTGGGTGATGGTAGTGGGTACAAAACTCATCTGAGTACTATTTGCTTTGTCTTTGCTTTTCTTTCCTTTTAAAATGTTTCTTTTTAAAGGCAGCCCAAGGTTAACAATGGATAATTTGCCGCCGTTTTCCCAGAGCGCCTCTTTCCGAAGGCTGTTTTCTCGTGCTGTGCGGAGGAGGCTTGGTAATGATACAGCTTTATCTTTGAAAGCAAACGTCCTTTCTGTCAATGGGCATCCAGAACCCTTTCCAGGGTTAATTAATGCAGCTACAAAGTGGAAATAAAAAATGACAGTGGAGGGGAAGGGAAGAGCAGAGCTGTAAGCAAAGGAGAAAGATGACACTTCTTATTTTCTAAAGTAATGCTCAGCAAGGTGGTCATCCCAGCGGCCGTGCAGACGGTGCAGACTATTAACCAGGCAAAAGAAGGTACATCCAGGTACCAATGTGTTCGGATCTCCTCTGGTATTATATTACGGCCGTAGTGATGGTGGTATTATGGCAGCGAACAGCATAGAATACAGTACATGCACCAGGCACTGTGTTAAATGTTTTACATTAGGGCTCTTTTATCTTGGCACGATTGGCATTTGGGACTGGATACTTCTTTGTTCTGAGAGGCTGCGCTGTGCATTTTAGGATGTTCCGCAGCATCCCTCGCCTCTGCACACCAGATGCCGGTAGCATCTCACCCCCCAATTTGTAGCGATCAAAAATATCTCCAGACATTGCCAAATGTCCCCTGGGTGACAGAACCACTACCCTGTGTGGATTATGTCATTTAATCCTCCCAACACAGTGTGGAAGGCACTCTGATTATCTCCATTGACTATGGAGAAACCTGAGATAGGGAGAGGTTAGATGGCTTGCCCAAGGTCAGAGCATGTGCGATTTTAGGCAGTGAGCATCTCAACTGTAAAATCAAGTGGTCTATTATGACAAATTTGTGTGTTCTTCTTGTGCGTAAATAGCCATTCTTAGCAGCAATGTGCTGGATCTTACCTACATGAATCCTAATCGTGTACAACCATTTGTCATACCTTTCTAATCCACAAACACTACAATTCGAGGCATGAGTGTTCTCAAACGTTGCCTGATTCATATGATAAAAGAGAATCTTTCAAACATATCAAGGCACAGAAAGAATATGACAGATGCCTGGGACACCATCCGGTTCAACTTAATATTTTGTTCTATTTGCTTTGGATGGTTTAAAAAAAATTTTTTTTTAATCTTTATTTATTTTTGAGAGAGAGAGACAGCGTGTGAGCAGGGGAGGAGCGGAGAGAGAGGGAGACACAGAATCTGAAGCAGGCTCCAGGCTCTCAGCTGTCAGCACAGAGCCTGACGTGGGGCTCGAACTCACAAACGGTGAGATCATGACCTGAGCGGAAGTCAGACACTCAACCGACTGAGCCACCCAGGTGCCCCTACTTTGGATGTTTTTTAATTAAAAAGAAAGTATCATGATGTCTTTCAGCTTCTGTTCCACTCTCTTGCTTCTCAGAGATAAGCACTCTCCTGATTTTGGTGTTTATCGTGCCCATACGTATTTTCATATCCTATTTTGAACTTGTGTCCCCAAACAGCATATAGTAGTTTCCCATGTTTGTAAATGCTGTTTGAATGTTATTACAATAAAATGATCTTTCTGTATGTGTGCGTATGTGTGTGTGTATGTGTTTTGTTTAACATTTAAAAAATCTTTTTATTGGGGATAATTTTAGGTTTACAGCAAGTTTGAAGATATTACAGAGAATTCTTAGATACCCTTTCCCAATTTCTCCTATGGTTACCAACTTACCTTGCCATGGTACATTTGTTAAAGCTAAGAAACCAGCTTTATATTTATATTTATATTTATATTTATATTTATATTTATATTTATATTTATATTTATATTTATATTACTACTAAGTAGAGTACAGATTTTTTCATATTTCTCTAGTTTTTCCACTAATGTCCCTATTCTCTTTCAGGATAAAGCTTATTGCATTTAACCTCATCTTTTTTTTTTTTTTAAATAACATTTTTTATTGAGATAGAATTCACATAGTATACAATTCACCAATTTACTCAGTGGTTTTTAGTATATTTACAATCGATTTTAGAACATTTTCATCATGCCATAAAGGCATCCTGTTCCTATCAACAATCACATCCCAATTTCCCCACACAGACCCAGGCAACCACCAATCTACATTCTGTCTCTATAGATTTTCCTGTTCTAGACTTTTCATATAAATGGAATCACACAACATGTGGTCCTTTGGGATCACATTTTCTTTATTTATCAGTTGAAGGACATTTGGGTTGTTACTGTGAATAATGCTGCCGTGAACATGGGAGTGCAGGTATCTCTTTGAGATATTGACTTCATTTCTTTGGATATATAGTCAGAAGTGGGATTGCTGGGTACCACACAGGTAGTTCTATTTTTAATTTTTTGAGGAACCTTCATACTATTTTCCATAATGGCTGTACTAATTTACATTCCCACCAGCAGTGCACAAGGGTTCCCTTTTCTCCCTCTCCCCACCATCATTTGTCATCCTTTGTCTTATTGATAATAGCCATCTTAACATGTAAGAGATGATATCATTACTGTGACTTTTTAATTAGCATTTCCCAGATGATTAGAGATGCTGAGCATCTTTTCATTTACTTATTAGCCATTTGAATTTATTCTTTTGAGAAGTGTCTGTTTAGGTCTTTCCCCTGTTTTTCAATCACATTATTTGTATTTTCAGTATTGAATTGTATGAGTTCCTCATATATTTTGAATATCAACCCTTTATTGCATATATGATTTACAAATATTTTCTCCCAGTCAGTAGATTGCCTTTTCCTTTTTTTGATTGTTTCCTTTGCTGTGCTTTTAAGAGGCTTTTAAGTTTGATTCAGTCATACTTGTCTATTTTTGCCTTTGTTGTCTTTTCTTTCTTTCTTTCTTTCTTTCTTTCTTTCTTTCTTTCTTTCTTTCTTTCTCTCTTCTCTATGCACAACATGGGGCTTGAACTCCCAACACCTAGTTAGAGTCATATGCTCTATGGACTGAGCCATCTAGGTGCCCCTGTTGCCTATGCTTTTGATGTTATATCCAAAAAATTATTGCCAAGGCTAATGTCAAGAAGATTTTCTCCTGTTTTCTTCTAGGAGTTTTACAGTTTCAAGTTTTACATTCTTAGTCTATTTTGAGCACCATTTGTTGCAGAGACTATCCTTTCCCTATTGTGTGTTCTTGGCACCCTCATTAAAGATCAGCTGGCAGCAAATGCCTGAGTTTATTTCTGGGGTTTCTACTCTGTTCCACTTGTTCCATGCCTGCACCATAGTGATTTTGATTAGTTTTGTAATATAATTTGAAATCAGAAGTTGTGATGCCTCTATCTTTGCTGTTCTAGCTCAAGATTGCTTTGACATTTTGGGGTCTTTTATAGTTCCACGTGAATTTTAGGATTGCTTTTCTATTTCTGTAGAAAACATCTTTGGGATTTTAATAGGGATTGCACTGAATCTGCAGATTACTTTGGGATGTATGGACATATTTAGCAATCTTAATTCTTCCAGTCCATGAATATGGGATGTCTTTCCATTTATTTGTGGCTTTTAAAATTTCCTTCTTCAATGTTTTATAATTTTCAGTGTACAAGTCTTTCACCTCTTTGATTAAGTAAATTCCTAAGTATTTTATTCTTTCTGTTGTTAATGTAAGTGAGATTGTTCCCTTAATTTCTCTTTAAGGTGGTTTGTTGTTAGTGTATAGTGACATTGATTTTTATATGTCAAATTTGTGTCCTGCAACTTTACTGAATTTATTCAGTCTAATAAGTTTTCCATTTTTTGAGTCTTTTCAGTTTTTTACATATATGTACATGTCATCCGCAAACAGATAATTTGACCTCTTCTTTTGGATGTCTTTTATTTCTTTCTCTTGCCTGATTGGTCTGGCTGGGACTTCCAGTACTATGCTGAATAGCAGTGGTGATAGCGGGCATTCTTGTCTTGTTCCAGATCTTAGAAGAAAAGCTTTCACTTTCTCCCCACTGATTATGATGTTGGCTCTGGGTTTTTCATATTTGGCCTTTATTTTGTTAAGAGTTTTAATCATGTAAAAATGTTGGCTTTAGTCAAATACCTTTTCTGCATCTATTGAGATGATGATGTGATTTTTAAAATTGGGTTAGGGGTGCCTGGGTGGCTCAGTCAGTTATGTGTTCAACCCTTGATTTTGGCTCAGGTCACAATCTCATGGTTTGTGGGATCTAGCCCTGCATTAGGCTCTGCACTGATAATGCAGCAACTGCTTGGGACTTTCTCTCTCCTTCTCTCTCTCTCCCCTTTCCTGCTTATGCTCTCTCTCTCTCTCTCTCAAAATAAATAAATATTAACAAAATAAAAAATAAAATTCTGTTAATATATGATGTATCACATTGACTGAATTTCATATATTGAACCATCCTTGTAACACAGGAATAAATTCCAGTTGGTCATGGTATATGATGCTTTTGCAGTGCTGTTGAATTTGATTTGCAGTATTTTATTGAGGATTTTTGCATCCATGTGCACCAGGGGTATTACCTATAGCTTTCTTTTCTTATGTTTTTGTCTGGCTTTGGAATCAGGGTGATGCTGGCCTTGTAAAATGAGTTTGGAAATGTTTCCTCTTGTATGTTTTGGAAGAATTAAGGAGCAGTGGTATTACTTCTTCTTTGACTGTTGGTAGAATTCACATGTGAAGCCATCTGGTCCTGGTCTTTTCTTTGTTGAAAGGTGTTTGATTCCTGATTCAATCTCCTTGTTTGTTATCAGTCTTTTATATTTTTTCTTGAGTTATTCTTGGTATATTATATATTTCTAGAAATTTATCCATTTTTTTTAGGTTATCCAATTTGTTGGCATATAATTGTTCATAATAATCACTTATGATCTTTTTTATTTGTTATCCATTGTAATGTCTTCTGTTTCATTTTTTAAAAAATGTTTACTTATTTTTGAGATATAGAGACAGAGCATGAGTGGGTGAGGGCCCAAAAGAGGGAGACACAGAATTGGAACCAGGCTCCAGGCTCTGAGCTGTCAGGGCAGAGCCTGATGTGAGGCTTGAACTCACAAGTGGTGAGATCATGACCTGAGCCAATGTCAGACACTTAACCTACTGAGACACCCAAGCACCCCTCTCTTTTATTTTTAAATTTTGAGTCTTCTCTCTCTCCTTTTCTTTCTAGCTAAGGGTTTGTTGATTTTGTTTATCTTAGTTTTGTTGATCAAAAATTTTTTTCTATTTTCTATTTCTTCTCTAATCATTATTATTTCTCTTCTGCTAATTTTGAGTTTAATTTGTTCTTTTTCTAATTCCTTGAGTTATAAATTAGCTTGTTTATTTGAGATATACTTTCTTTTTTTTTAATGTTTTATTTATTTTTGAGACAGAGAGAGACAGAGCATGAACAGGGGAGGGTCAGAGAGAGAGGGAGACACAGAATCTGAAACAGGCTGCAGGCTCTGAGCTGTCAGCACAGAGCCCGACGCGGGGCTCGAACTCACGGACCGCGAGATCATGACCAGAGCCGAAGTCGGACGCTCAACGGACTGAGCCACCCAGGCACCCCTTACTTTCTTTTTCAATGTAGACATTTATTGCTATAAAATTTCCTCTTAGTACTGCTTTTGCTGCATCCCGTAAGTTTTGGTAAGTTGTATTTTTGTTTTTGTTTGTCTCAAGGTATTTGTAAAATTTCCTTTTAATTTCTTTTTTACTCAATGGTTGTTCAACAGTGTGTTGTTTGGTTTACATGTGTTTGTGAATTTTCCTGTTTTCTGTCAGTGAGTTCTAGTTTCATTTCACTATGATCTGAAAAGACATTTAGTATGAATTCAGTGTTCTTAAATTTATTAAGACTTGTCTTGTGACTTATCATGTGACCTGTCCTGGAGAATGTTCTGTGTATGCTTAGAAGAATGTGTATTCTGCTACTGTGTGGTGGGAAGTTCTGTATATGTCTATTAGGTACATTTGGTCTTTGTTGTTTTCAAGTCAGTTGTTTCCTTATTGATTTTCTGCCTGGATATTCTGTCTGTTATTGACAGGGGAGTATTGAAGTCTCTTACTATTATAGCACTGCTGTCAATTTCTGTCTTCATATCTGTCGATGTTTGTTTTATATATTTAGCTGCCCTGAGGTTGGATGGCATATATATTTATAATTTTACATCTTTTTGTGGAATTGACCCTCTTATCATTATATAATGACCTTCTTTGTCTCTAGTTAAAGTTTTTTGCTTGAAGTCTATTTTGTCTATTATAAGTATAGCCACCCCTAATCTTTTGGTTAAAATTTGCATGGAGTATCTTTTTCTACAGCTTCCCTTTCAGTTCATTCATGTATTTATGTCTAAAGTGTGTTTCCTGTAGGCTGCACATTGCGGATCTTCTTTGTTTAATCTATTCAGCCATTCCTGTGCCTTTTAAATTATGCTTTTTTTTAAATATGAAATTTATTGTCAAGTTGGTTTCTATACTACAACACCCAGTGCTCATCCCAGCAGGTGCCCTCCTTTAAGCTGTGCTTTTGATTGGAGAGTTCAATCCATTTACATTTAAAGTCTTTATTAATAGGTAGGGACTTCCTATTGTCATTTTGTTATTTTCCATTTGTTTTGCCGTTCATTTGTTCCTCTCTTCTCTTGATGTCTTCTTTTGTTATTTGCTATTTTTGTTCATTTTTTTGGTGGTGATTTGGCTTGATCACTTTCTTTTTATCTTTTGTGTACCTACTGAAAGTTTTCCCCTTGTGGTTATCATGAGGCTCATGTACATCTTCTTGTATTTATGATTATCTATTTTAGTTTGCTAACAACTTAAGTTCAGTTGCATATAAAAACTTTACAGTTTCAGTCCCTGAACACTTTGTGTTATTAAAGCCAGAGTTCTTTTTATATTGTTAGTCCATTACTGAATTTTTGTGGCTATAGTTATTCTCTATACTTTTGTTTTAAAATTTTCTATATAAAATTATAAATTTAAAGTTTATATACATATATATATATATTATGGGTAATTTGTGTGTTAGAATGTTATATCATTCTGGGTGCCTGGGTGACTCAGTCGGTTGAGCGTCCAACTTTGGCTCAGGTCATGATCTCATGGTTCGTGGGTTCAAGCCCTGCATCAGGCTCTGTGCTGACAGCTTAGAGCCTGGAGCCTGCTTTGGATCCTGTGTCTCCCTCTCTCTCTGTCTCTCCCCTGCTCATTCTCTGTCTCTGTCTCTCAAAAATAAATAAACATCAAAAAAATTAAAAAAAGAATGTTATATCATTCTGTATTTGACTACATATTTATCTTTGTATGTGCGATTTATACGTTCATATGCTTCCTGTTGCTGTTGAGTGTGCTTCGGATTCCATTTGAAGAAGTCCCTGTATGGTTTGGTAGCAAGAGCTATGGTGGTTTGTGGTGGCTATGAGGCTATCCTCAGCAGTGCCTATGGAGCCAGTGGTGAGTGTGCCTGGGTGGGTAGGGGTAACACGGGTGGTAGCAGCACTGGGGCTGGAGGAATGTAGTGTGCTGTGGGGGGGACCAGCAGTGGGAGCCAGGGATGGCCATGGATAGGTATGTGCATGATTTTAGAGGCTGGAAGTGAGCATTTGTGTGGCAGCAGGGGTCAGGGCTGGTTGTGGACACCCACACAGTGGCTGTACTGGGTCCCAGGGCCAGGTCATTGAGGGGTGCAGGCTAGGGTGGATTTCAAGGGGGAGGGGATGGGTGGTGGCTCAGACAGCTGTAGTTCACAAAGATGAAAACTGTGGACCTCTCAGTGGTGAAAGCTATGGGGATCCACAGTGGCTGTGATGGGTTTCCTCAGTGGTAAAAACTAGTGGGATCCTCTGTAGATCAGGCCGCTAGTGTCCACAATGGCAAATACCATGATGTCCTTCATGGTAAAAGCTGTGGGGGATATGTGGATCTGTAAAAAGCTTTGAGATCCTCAGTGGAGAAGGCTGCTGGGATCTTCTACAGAGCAAGGCCCTGGAGATCATGATGGCACCCTTTTCAAAAGGTGTGGCTTTCCCTGTGTGGCTAGCCTTTAGAAACGGAGAGATAGACTCTAAGACAAACAAAAGTTGAAAGAGTACATCACCACTAGACCTGCTTTATAAGAAATGCTAAAAGGAGTTCAAACTGAAATGAAAAAACACTAATTAGTAACATAAAAACATATGAAAGTGTAAAAGTTACTGGGAAAGGTAAGTAGATAGTCAATTTCAGAATAATCTAATACTGTAATGGTGGTGCAGAAATCACTTTTAATGTAGTATAAAAGTAAAAAAAAAATCAGAAATATTAAAAGTAACTATAGGGGCAACTGGCTGGCTCAATCAGTACAGCATGCAACTCTTGATCTCAGGGTTGTAAGTTCAAGCCCCATGTTGAGTGTAGAGCTTACTTAAAAAAACAAAAGTATCTATAGCTACAATAATTGTTAATGGGTACACAGTATAAAAAGATGTAAATTGTGGCATCATAGTAGAAAATGGAGGGGGCAGGAGTAGGAAAAGTGTGGAATTTTTGCATGCAATGAGGTTGTTATCAGCTCAAAATAGACTGTTGTAAGATATTTTATGTAAGTCTCATGATAATCAGAAGGAAAAGACCTTTAGAAGATACACAAAATGTAAAGAGAAAGGAATCAGAGTATACCACTACAAAAAAAATCATCAAATCACAAAGGAAACTGCAATAGAGGAAGAAACAAAGGAATTATAAAAGTCAGCAATTAACAAAATAAGAAGGGTAAGCCCTTTCCTATCAATAATTACTTTAAATGTAAATGGATTAAATTCTCCAATCAAAAGATATAGACTGACTGAATAGATAACAAAAACAAGACACAAAAATAACTTCAAGAGACTCATTTTAGTTTTAAAGCACATTAGCCAAGATATGGGAACAACCTAAGCATCTCTCAACAGAAGAATAGATCTAAAAAAAATGTGGTACACACACACACACACACACACACACACACACACACACACATTATTCATCGTTATAAAAGAAGATCTTGGCATTTGTGAAACATGGATGAGCTTAGAGTGCATTATGCTACATTGATGAGCTGGACACAAAAAGGCAAATAATGTATGAGCTCACTTATATGTGGAAAATAAAATGATCACATTTGCAAAAGCAGAGAGTAGAATGGTGATTGCCAGGGGATGGGGGAAGGGGGAATAGGGAGATATTTGTTAAAGGATACAAAATTTGAGTTATGTGGGATGAGGAAATTTTGGAGATATAATGTACAGCATGATGACTGTAGTTAATAATACAATATTGTGTACTTAAAATTTGCAAAAAGAGGAAAACTTAAGTGTTCTCACTGCAAAAACTAACAACTGCCCCCCAAAACCCCCAAGGTATGTAGGATGATGGATATGTTAACTAGCTTGATTGCAGTAACCCTTTCACAATAGATACATGTATCAAAGCATCATGGTATACATCTTAAATATATGTAATTTTAATTTGTCAAGTGTATCTCAATAAAGGGGAAAAACTAATCTCATACAATGCTAGAGCTAATTAATTTGTGTTTGTAAAGTGCTTTGAGATCTAAAATTGAAAGTAGTTATAGAGCACAAAATATCATTACAATGATTTAATGTCCTGTTATTCAAAGTTATTTTATGGCTGAGGTTATATAATTTATTATCGTAAGGTGAAGGAGAGCTCCTGCATGCCAAAATGAAAATATACAGTAGATACAGTAATATATCTAATACACATATTTTAACAGGAAGCCTCCTGCTTGCATTTATCACCTGTGCTGTGTGAGGGTGAGTTATGAGACCTCACAAAAAAAGGTGTATCTCTTTTTATGCACTCATAATTTAGAAATAGTGGCTGAATAGATTTTGGAGAAGCTCTCTCTGTCTCAAGAATAAATGAGCACCATAGGACTCAGATCAGCTCAGGGATTTGAAAGACGAGCAATTTCTCTGCCTAGAAGCATATTGAAGTGAGCTAATGAGAAGGTATATGCAAAGAAAAAAGGCTCTAAGTTTGTTTTGTTGTTGTTGTTTGTTTTGTTTTGTTTTGCTGTGGTCTAGTGTTGTAAACTGAAGATGCCCAAGCTAACATGAATATTTTGAGGTATCATGTTGCTTGAATAGGAAGGTCATATTTATTTTTGGTGGTGGATGCATTCCTTATTCCCATTTTATAGGTTGAGAAACAAACAGAGCTGGAGGGAGATCACTCATCTGGCGGCTGATGGAGAAATTGCAACTTTCATCCCCTTAGCACTAATCATTGAGAATAATAATCACTGCAGTTTATGGAGTATTAATCATATAAGTTAAATAACACAGAGCCTGGTACATGCTGATGCTATTGCATCACTGTGCTGAGGGCTTTACTTGGGTTACTGCAGGAGACCCTCACCTTAGCCATAGGACGTATTAGCTCCCATTTTTGAGACGCAGAATCTGAAGCACAAAGAGGTTAAGTTAGTCAGCGACGGATCAGGATTCAAGACCGTGTCCACTTGATTCCAAAGTCTGTGTCGTTAACCGCCGGTTTTCCATTGCCGTCCAATGCAGTAGCCACCAGCCGTGTGTGAGTATTTAGCATGTGAAATGTGACTAATCATGGTTACAGTAAAGAATTTGCTGTGAGTGTAAAATGCATACCAGGTTTTGAAGAGTTAGTACAAAAAAAAGAATGTAAGTAATCTTGTTAACATTTTAAAAATACTGATCACATGTTGAACTGATAATGTTTTGGATATCTGGAATTAAATAAAACATACTAAAATTAATGTACTTCTTTAAAAATGTTTTAATGTGGCTACTAGAAACTTAAAAATTGTGTACGTGGTGTGGGGTTGTATTTCCCTTGGGCAGCACTGCTAGGCGCTGCAGCTCTCCCCTGGCACTTTTTTTTTTAATGTTTATTTATTTCTGAGACAGAGACAGAGCATGAGTGGGGGAGGGGCAGAGAGAGAGGGAGACACAGAATCCGAAGCAGGCTCCAGGCTCTGAGCTGTCAGCACGGAGCCCGACACGGGGCTCGAACTCACAAACCGTGAGATCATGACCTGAGCTGAAGTCGGTTGCTCACCCGACTGAGCCACGCAGGCGCCCCTCTCCTTGCACTTCTTATAACAGTCCTCTGCCCACAGCAAGCCCTCCACACTGTCTGACTCACCCATGATTTACGTAAGCGGGGTTTGAAGCCAGAGAAGAGGAAAAATAACATAAACTGCCGAGTGATTCCTTTTGGCATGAGAAGAACACAGCTTAAGAAACTTAGAAGATGGACTATAAAGTGGTAACTCCAAGGGCTCAGGCCTCTGCTGGCTCTCCTGCCCTGTTCCCTCCATCCTTTCCTCCTTTCAGTAACACATGCTCTCAGAGCACTTAGAACGACCAGGGACTGGGCAAAGCTCTAGAAATTACAGAGATGGACGAGAACCAGCAAGCAAGGACTTTTCCCTAATAGGCAAAATTGGTCTATGTTGGTTTGTTAGGGCTGCAGTAACGATGTAGCACAGACTGGGTGTCTTAAACAATAGACATTTGTTGTTTTTTCATGGTTCTGGAGCCTGGCAATCCAAGATCAAGGTGTTGGCAGTGTTGGTTTCTTGTGAGGCTTCTTTCCTTGGTTTGCAGATGGCCATCTTCACCTTGTGGCATCACATTTATCTTCCCTTTGTGTGTGTCTGTGTTCAGATTTCTTCTTCTTACAAGCACACCGGTCATATTGGATAAGGGCCCACCCTAATCACCTAATCTTAACTTAATCATTTCTATAAAGATTGTCTCCAAATATAGTCACATTCTGAGATATTGGGGTTAGGACTTCAACCTATGAGTTTTTGGGGGGGGAGGTGGGGGACACAACTTAGTTCATGACATGATCTATGAAGCAAGTGCTACGGTCACATGGTATCAGACTCTTTGTGGCTGAGGGTGGTCAGGGAGGACTTTATGTGTATGAGGTGGACTGGTGAGCTCTTGGAGACTGGCTTTTCTTTTTTGTTAGTCTGATAAGCTTCCAGCTATTACTGGTACAGGAATAACTAAATGCAGATATTAGGGTCCATTTTGAAGGTGCTCTGAGGTAAAGGTATAGCAAAAAGACATTATTATTATTATTATTATTATTATTATTATTGTTATTATCATTTTTGAGTGGCTTAGCAGAAGCTGCTTCATGGCTTGGTATGCAGTGTTGATAGTCAAGGAGATCCTGATCAGTTTGCTAAGGAAGCCCAGGGTATACAAGAGATAAGTGGTGGAGGGAGGAATAATTAACAGCCCCCTAAAGTAAAATTTCTTTGAAGAAAGGAGTTATCTATACTTGGGCTTTAACCCAAAGGGCTAAGTGTTTTTGATGGGGACCTGGTTTAGCCCAGGATGTTACTGAAGGTGGATGTCTTTCAGGATCAATCCCCTTCTGAGAATTTGAGTTTTGGGGACAGCGGGTGGTTGTATATATGGACCTAAAAAGGTACACTGGAGTCCAGGTGTAGGGACTGTGAAGGGACTTGGGCCAGCTGGAGCATCACGAGAGTGTGCACAGGTG
The DNA here is from genome assembly GCF_018350215.1 of Panthera leo. NCBI lineage: Eukaryota > Metazoa > Chordata > Mammalia > Carnivora > Felidae > Panthera > Panthera leo. Next base: position 70,727,093 of record NC_056690.1, read on the forward strand.
TTGATGGGGCTGTGTACAGGGGACAAGGGACTGTGTGACAGGTATACAGTGAGAAAGTGCTCAAGGTTTCCAAGACAACACGATGTGGAAATGAGACGTAATAGCAGTAGTTGGATCAGACTCCAATTCTCTCTACTGGGTTTTGGAAGTGGATTGACACTTGGGATGAAGTATGCTCTTTTGATGTGTCAGGAAAAAAAATTAGGGGCACCTGGGTGGCTCAGCTGGTTAAGCGCCGATCATTTCGGCTCAGATCATAATCTCATAGTTCGTGGGTTTGAGCCCCACACTGGCCTCTGTGCTGGCAGCTCAGAGCCTGGAGCCTTCTTCAGATTCTGTGTCTCCCTCTCTCTTTGCCCCTCCCCTGCTCGCCCTCTGTCTGTCTTTCTCTCTCTCAAAAACGAATAAACATTAAAAAAATTTTTTTGTAAAGAAAAAAAGTTAGAGGATGTGGGGAAGTCCCAAGAGAAAAGTGTGTGCTTAAATAATTGAGTGGGAAAAGAAAAGAGATGTGACTATCCTTGTACCTTGAGTTAATGGTTAATTCCATGGGTTACAGAGTGGGTCACTTGTGACTTGGACTTGGAAGGATGAGTTGGAGATTTATAGGCAGGCAAAGTTAAAGGGAGACATTCGTGGCAGAGAAAAGAGCCACTGCAAAGACTTCGAAGAACCTGGTCTGTTGAGAAGGTGTCTGCTGCTGTGGGCCACAGAGTGTTTGTGGGAGGGAGAAGGGGAGAGAGCTGGAAGGGTACAGCATCCTGGTGCAAAAGTTTCTGTGCCCTGCTAAGGAATCTGGACTTTACCTGGCAGGGAATGGAAGGATTTCCTGGGCTTCTCTAGCTGCAGGCTGGCTGAGAAGGGGGAGAGGTGCTGGGAGGGGACCCGGCCACTGCCACAGTCTTGGACGGGGCTGTGACAAATGATCCAAGAGGCTGTTGAAAGAATAGTAGAGTTTCTCTTTTATTTATTTATAACCTAAAAAAGCAAATTAAATGTTTACTAGTACTTATCCATGGAGTGACCCTGGACCCTCATTTCACTTGGACCATACAGTGTGTGGCCACGTGCTTTACAGGACTTAAGGAATCCTGAAAGGTGAATGGAGGTCCCTCAGGTGGAGGTGCTGGTGGTGGGACTGCACTCCATTGTTTGTTTCTGGTGTATTTTTCTGTACGCTTGCTTGGTTAAATGGACTTACAGATTATTTTTTAAAAATTACATCTCATTTAACCTGCACAAAACAGATGAGTGGCTTTGAGCTCTTTGTGGAATTAAGGTGGCGCTAATAATGCAAACGACAAGCGAAGTATCAGCAGATGCTGGATCCAACCGTTCTATTTCTAAGTGGAAGCAAGTTCTCGGTGAAACACAATAAGAGGTGAAAATAGTGACAGTATAATCCTCCAATAAGAGGTTGGCCCAAAAAAGTGAAGTCAAGACAAGGTTATTTAAGATAGAAATTTAGGGGCACCAGGGTGTCTCAGTCGGTTGAGTGTCCGACTTCAGCTCAGGCCATGATCTCACAGTCTGTGAGTTCGAGCCCCACATTGGACTCCGTGCTGACAGCTTAGAGCCTGGAGCCTGCTTTGCACTCTGTGTCTCCCTCTCGCTGTCCCTCCCCTGCTTGCACTGTCTCTCTCTATCTCTCAAAAAAATGAATGAATGTTAAAAAAAATTTTTAAAATATATAAATTTATATCACCGTTCCTAATGTCAAACCTTACCCTAACTATATGTTGGCCAATAATATACTCAGTAACATGTTTAATAGAAATATTATTTGGGGCGCCTGGGTGGCTCAGTCGGTTGAGCGTCCGACTTCGGCTCAGGTCACGATCTCACGGTCTGTGAGTTCGAGCCCCGCGTCGGGCTCTGGGCTGATGGCTCAGAGCCTGGAGCTTGCTTCCGGTTCTGTGTCTCCCTCTCTCTCTGCCCCTCCCCCGTTCATGCTCTGTCTCTCTCTGTCTCAAAAATAAATAAACGTTAAAAAAAAATTAAAAAAAAAAAAAGAAATATTATTTGCTTCTTTGTTGTCTTTTAAAACACCTTTTTTTGGTGTGTGTTTTATGATATATGTAGTAGAACTATGAGATCTGTATATAATTCATAAATAAGTGAATAGAGCTGGCCTTTGAAAAACATATGGGTTAGTGGTGCTGAGCCCCCGCACAGGCAAAAAACCACGTGTATCTTTATTTTTTAAGTTTATTAATTTATTTTGAGAGAGACAGAGAGAGCATGAGCTGAGGGAAGGGCAGAGAGAGAGGGAGGATCCTAAGCAGGCCCCTCACACAGTGCAGAGCCCGATGTGGGACTCGAACACATGAAACCGTGAGGTCTTGACCTGAGCCGAAATAGAGTTGGATGCTTAACCGACTGAGCTGCTCGGGTGCCCCTGGTGTGTAACTTTTGATCCCCCCCAAATTTAACTGCTAAAACCTACTGTTGACTAGAAGACTTAACCAATAACACAAATGGTCAACCAAGACATATTTTGTACATTGTATGTATTACGCACTGAATTCTTACAATACAGTAATCTAGAGAAAAAAATGTTATTAAGAATGTCATAAGAGAGAGAAATAAATTTATACTGTACTGTATTTTTAAAATCCACATTTAAGCGAAACTATGCGGTTCAAATCTGTGTTGTTCAAGGGTCCACTGTATATATAGAGAACCCATGTTAAATTTTTATTGAATGGGTTTTCAGTTACAAAATTTTGGAGTCTACTGCTTTAGGTAATGAGAAATTAAAATAAAGGCACAGATTGCTTGTAGCTTCTTGATGGCCCTCTCAGTGTCCATGCTTTGCTAATAGTCATGTGATAGTTATTTGTCCAAACGAGTCTCCTTGCTCTGGACACCCTAGTGTGGCCTGAAAATACAGCTATAGGAACTCCTTTCCATAATCTCCTCTCCTGTAAGAAACTATCTAGTGGTTTCCTTGGGTTGAGGGGGTGGGGGAAATATCTTCACAGCAGTCAGATTACGTAGCCTCTGAAGACTCTAGGTCCAGGCAGTGTGGCTGCAATTCAGACTAGACCTGGCAGTGGGTGAACCCCTGGATACAGGCCAGGTGATGCTCCTGTCCACCTGCAGACAGTAACCTGATGAGTGTCCCTGTCCTAAGAGGTCTGGGCTCAGCCTGGCTTCCGGGTACTCGGATAGTATCCCTGCCAGTAGATTTCTTCCTTCTCTGCCAACTCTGACTTTCCAGAGAGGTCACCTACAAACAAAGGACAGTTTCTGAACTTTGCCCTGGAACCTCTTCTATTTGGCCCCTCCCTCCTCTATTTGGCTCCAGCTCAAATCTTTTTATTTTTTTTTATTTTTTTCCATTTATCTATTTTTGAGAGACAGAGAGAGACAGAGCACAAGTGGGGGAGGGGCAGAGATAGAAGGAGACACGGAATCCGAAGAAGGCTCCATGCTCTGAGCTGTCAGCACAGAGCCGGATGCAGGTCTCAAACTCAAGAGCTGTGAGATCATGACCTGAGCTGAAGTCAGACGCTTAACCAACTGAGTCACCCAGGCGCCCCTCCAGCCCAAATCTTTAATCTTCCAATATGCGAAAGCCCTCTTCCTTTCTTTTCTATCATGTGATTTTTTTTTTAGGCTCTGAATATTTTATTATACATAATTATACACATGATGAAAGGAAGTTACATACCATAGAATGGACAATGGTAGAGAATGGTGCAACTATGATAATATAGACATCATCTCCCCTGAATTTCCTGTCATATCAACTCTGTTCCAATGGTATAAAAATGGATTAATTAAACATAACTCATTACAAAGGCATTTAACCATTAAAAAGTTGCAGTTTTTATATTTTCTTTTACATTTTTTCTTTTAAGTAGGAAAAAATATTTCAGTGACTAATTTCCCTTTTTTCCAAAATTTTATTTAAATTCTAGTTAGTTAACATATAGTATAATATTGGTTTCAGGCACAGAATTTAGTGATTCATTCCTTACATACAACACCCAGTGCTCATCGCAAGAAGTGCCTCCTTAATGCCCATCACCGATTTAGCCCATCCCCCACTCACATCCCTCCATCAACCCTGTTTTTCTCTATAGTTAAGAGTCTCTTATAGTTTGATTCCCTATCTTCCCCCACTCTTCCCCTATGTTCATTTGTTTTGTTTCTTAAATTCCGCATATGAGTGAAATCGTAGCTTTGATTCCTGATGAAGTGTAGAGCAGCATGATGGCTCAGCAGACAGGACCTTAAATCATCAGCGACTCAAAACTTGTTTCCTCTTCCTCAAGTGGAAGAAAGGTTCAGTTTTTGGAACCATGATGCCAGTGTTTATGTGGGGAGTTGGTGGGTGGAGGGAGGGAAGATACTTTCACTCTTTCCTTTAGAGTTAACACCAAATCCCAGCCCCCAAGGCTGGAGCAAATGTTTTTTTCTAATACGGAAAGAAACTATGAAAGGATAAAGTAAGATGCATTTAAAAGGAAAAAACCCAATTTAAAAACTCAATATACTTTTAATTTGGCTCCTAGCAGATAGTCCTTTCAAATGACACTGGCCTCTGCTGGTATCCTCCTCTTCTGCTTTTGTTTGCTGTGGTGATATATGCTACAGACTTGCCAAAATGCAGCTGGGAGCTGAGTTCTTCTTTGTCCTTCTCTGTTCCAGATGGAAAAGGATCTGTCTTGGCACTCAGGCTGCCAGGTCTGTTCTGAGCTCCAATCTACCTAGCAACAATCTGAATCACTTAGGATTCTTGGTCATAAGTCTGAGAAAACTCCACTGCATTAAGCCCAGTGGGGACTTTATTGGCTCATCTGACTGGAAAGTTGAACGAGAGGAGCCAGATTCCCATGCAGCTGGATGCTGAGGATCATCAGGTCTGAGCTCTCCTTCTCTTGGCTCTGCTTGAACTTTCCCTGGCTTCTTTCTCACAAATCTTTTCTCTTGGAGCCGTCCCAAGCCCCAGAGGAAGAAAGACCTTCTCTCTCTTTCTCCTGGAATTCGCATATCAGGTCCCTTGGAAGGGATTGGATTGGCTGGTCTGTGGTCACCTGCCATTCCAGAACCCCTCACTGTGGCCGGGGGAATGGGAAGCTGTGACTGACCACATCTGGTTACATGCCTTCCCCGTGGCTAAAGGTGGTTGTGCTGGTCACGTGCAACCACCAGAATGGGTTTCCCACAGGAAGGAGAGGTCCTGTAATTAGAAAAGGGGATACTGACTGGGCCAAACCTAGAACTACCTGCCAGAAACCCCAAAAAGGGACCGCTTGTACTGCACTTTGTCACCAGGTACCAAAGCAGTGAAGCCACGTTAGGAACAGCAAAAGAATCATGTGCTAGACGTTTTGCCAAGTGCGTAATGAATCCTTGCACTTAATTCTACAGCAATCCCAGGTGTGCTAGTGTAGATATCCCATTTTACAGTGAGAAAAAGGGGGTGACTGGCTTGTCAAATGTCACGTGCCATACTCACTGTCTGACAGATTTGAGGAAATAGTTCTGGTTTTTACTCAAGCTACCTCTTACCCTTCCTCTTCTTCCTTGTTATTATTTAATATCTTCTCCTTAGGGGCGCCTGGGTGGCTCAGTCAGTTAAGTGTCCGACTCTTGATTTCGGCTCGGGTCACGATCTCACAGTTTGTGAGCTCGAGCCCTGCAGCGGGCTCTGTGCTGACAGTGTGGAGCCTGCTTGGGATTCTCTCTCCCTCTCTCTCTCTTGCTCCCCTGCATGTGCTCTCTCTGTCTCAAAATAAATACATAAACATTTTTAAAAAATCTTCTCCTTTGACTCAGGCATGACTTGGTAGACGCTGAGCTTGGCTTGGAGACCAGCTCAGAGACTTTAAATCAGCACTTCCCTCTAACCCTTCCTTCAGTACCCCGGCTCTGTCTTCAGGATAAATTATTATGAATGGGGCTCCCTGGTGCTTTTAGGGTGAATGTGGCTGTGGTTCTCCAGGAAGCCCTCGTCCCACCAGTCCCTGCTCCTCCAGTAGATTTGCAGTGTAGAGCTTCCTGGGCTCTGCTCCCAGTTCTTTACTCTTGGGCTATTATGTACTCTACTTGCTGTTAACTCTTAGGAAGCAACTTGCTCTGGTCCTACAGCTGGTTTGTGGCAGAGCCAGAACTTGACTTTGTGTGGTCCACCGTTACCTTTCCATTCTCTGTGCATAAAGGAGGCCTCCTAACCCTGCAGGGGGCGCCAGGAGTGAGCCCTGACCTCCCTACCTACATGCCATGTCAAGTTGCCTGGACTTGGAGTCAAAAGATTCCAGGCCTGGGTTCAACACTACCTACTGAAAGTCTTTGGGTAAGTCCTTTTGCTTCTCAGAGCCTCATGTCTCCTCCACCTAAGCCCTGAAGTAATAATATCAGCTCTGCCTCCCTGAATGTATTTTTTAAAAATGGTTATTTATTTTTGAGAGATAGAAGACACTGAGCATGAGTGGGGGCCGGGTGGGGGAGGGACAGAGAGAGAGGGAGACACAGAATCCGAAGCAGGCCCCAGGCTCTGAGCTGTCAGCACGGAGCCCGATGTGGGGCTCGAACTCACAGACTGTGAGACCATGACCTGAGCCGAAGTCGGATGTGCAACCAGCTGAGCCACCCAGGCTCCCCTGCCTCCCTGAATGTATTATTGAGAGGGTAAAATCAGGTGAAATATATGAATAGGTTTTGGAAGCTGTATTCTACTCTGTAAGTGTTTCATAGTATTTTAGTGTAACTCACTATAAACCTCCAGCGAATGCTTTCTTGTTGAATGGTTGAATGCAGGAGTTCTTTCTGAATCAGTTCCCAAGCCCTGGAGTGATATCCAAGTAATGTTTTCTCTGGATTTTGGCTGACGGTAGTTATTTGTATGTCATTCTCAGATGGTGATTCCAAAGTGACATTTAAGTCCCATTGCCCGCCCCCCCCCCCCCCCCCGCCCTGCCCCACAGTCCCAAGGAAGGCTATTGGGTTTTTGCTCAGAAAAGGAATACTCAGGGCGCCTGGGTGGCTCAGCGGTTAAGCATTTGACTTCACCTCAGGTGATGATCTCACAGTTCATGAGTTTGAGCCCTGCGTTGGGCTCTCTGCTATCAGCCAGCTTAGAGCCTGCTTCGGATCCTCTGTCCCCCACTCTCTCTGCCCCTCTCCCACTTGTTCTCTGTCTCAAAATAAAGGAATTTTAAAAATAAAAGAAAAGGAACATGTAATCCATAATAATGGGGCCAATATGCTTTATCGACCTTTCCTGATTAAAAATGTTCATGTATTTGGGAGTCTGTCAGTTGATGGCAAGCTGTACCCTGCCGTAGGAAGACGGCTTCAGCAACAGAATGAGCAAAATTAATCTGTTCTTGGGTGGAAGGAGCTAAAATGAAATTCCCCTTGTATGTCCTTTGGGGTGTGTGTGTGTGTGTGTGTGTGTGTGCACGTGTCTACAAGCCATGCGTCTTTAAAAGGCCTCGTGAGAATAGAGTTCCGGTCAACTCTGCTTTTGTCCTGTGCAGAGGCCTCTAGCTCAGGCCTGCATTACCACCCTCAGAGGCTTCAGAATCATGTCCTTGGACTGAGCGCTCCTTCCCTTCCTAACCCTGCTTCCGGGTTCGTACTGCACACTTGTATCCTCTTCCCGCTCTGCTTTCATCACACCACTCCCTGTGTACAAATTTTCAGTGAATTTGAACTTGAGACACCTGCACCTACCCCTACATGTCTCTTCACATCTATCACAAATTCAGAGAAGGGCCTGATTAGACTGACTTGGATTATTCGTTCTCGACCATTCGCTTTTGCTGTGGGTGTGAGATGCTGTGATTGAGTGAGCCGGGGTCACATGCCCTCATTGTGACTGTATGTAGTCTTGAGCTGGGGCACTGGTATCTGACAACCTCAGTGTGACCAGTGGAAATATGGAGAAGCAATTCTCCCTGCAAAATGTGTGGGGGGGGGGGGTGGTGGGCAGACAAAACCCACGGAAGCCCTTCATTTTTGTCAGCCCGGAACTCTGCATGTGGTAGATGCTTGATTAATATTTCCTTACCGAATGTTTGAGTTTTAACTTCAAAATTACCTTTCAATTTGGACGGAAGTCCTCTCACACTTAAAACTAACTCCATCTCAGGATTACTGGACATCACTGTTAAAACTTCTTGAAGTCCCTCTAAGTAATATCTACCTTTTTGTCTTGGTTTTTCCCCTGGAGTGTCATACAAATTAATCTAATCCTACAAAGACAAGATCGCCTTTTCAAGTGGTAAAGGCAGCTGTCTTGTACCCTTTGAAACATCCTACTTTCAGGCCAAACACCCATTTCCGAAAATGGCTTCTCGTATAGCATGTTTTCCAAACTCTTGGCCATCCTTATTATTCATTAGCTTTTCATGATCTGAGTCAAATGAGGCCCCTGGAACTGTGCTGAGCAAAATATTTTTGAGGCATACGCCTCTGCTTCACCTCCCAACATCTTTTTTCTTAATTTAAATTTAAATTTATTTATTTTTAAATTTACATCCAAGTTAGTTAGCATATAGTGTAATAATGATTTCAGGAGTAGATTCCAGTGATTCATCCCCTATGTATAACACCCAGTGCTCATCCCAACAAGTGCCTTCCTCAATGCCCATCACCCATTTAGCCCATCCCTTTCCCACAACCCCTCCAGCAACCCTCAGTTTGTTCTCTTGTATTTAAGACTCTCCTAGGTTTTGTCCCCCCTCTTTATTTTTATATTATTTTTGCTTTTCTTCCCCAAGTTCATCTGTTTGGTATCTTAAATTCCACATATGAGTGAAGTCATATGACATTTGTCTTTCTCTGACTGACTAATTTTGCTTAGCATAATACCCTCTAGTTCCATCCATGTAGTTGCAAATGGCAAGATTTCATTCGTTTTGATTGTTGAGTAATGCTCCATTGTATATATTTCCCATGTCTTCTTTATCCATTCATCTGTCGATGGACATTTGGGTTTACCTCCCTAGTTCTACACACTATACATTGATTAATTTAGCCTAAACTTTCATTAGAATGTTTTTATAACCGTGTTACTGTGTATACTGATGAGTACTATAAGTTTTTTAAAACAACCAATTAACAAAGTCAGTTGGAATTCTTTCCTTAGTCCTTTTGCTCTTGTGTATGGTTTCAGGTTCTCACTTAAGGGATCCAATCAGGTCACATCTCTCAGTTCTGCTGACTCCCCGAGTAACCCCTCCAGCAGCCCAGCAGGTGCTAAAGGAGAAGGTGCAGAAGAAGCTTTACGATCCAGTTTCCTTCAACATCTTGGAATGTCACCCCAGTACTGGTCCTCTCTGGTCCATTTTAATTTAGTCTGCCTGCCCTCACAGTCAGGAGACAGGAATGACCTTCTCACTTAGTTTATATTCAGTGGAAGATAAGCTCACCCAGGCATGTTGAAGGTTGAACCAACCGTATTACTTTACTCAAGCTTCCATAACGAAGTACCACAGACTGGATGACTTAAACAAAAGATATTTATTTTCTCACAGTTCTAGAGGCTGAGAAGTCCAAGGTCAAGGGATTGGCAGGGTTGGTTTCTTCTAAGGCCTCTCCTCCTCGCTTGTAGATGGCTGCCTTGTGCTGGTATATTCACATGGCCTTTCTCGTGCTTGTCTGTGCCCATTCAGATTGGATTCAGGCCTACCCTAGTGACTTCCTTTTGCCTTTCTAAAGACCTTATTTACAAATACAATCACATTCTGGGGCACCTGGGTGGCTCAGCCGGTTAAGTTCCGATTTCGGCTCAGGTCATGATCTCATGGTTCGTGAGTTCGAGCCCCGCGTGGGGCTCTGTGCTGAGCGCTCACAGCCTGGAGCCGGCTTCGGATTCTGTCTCCCTCTCTCTCTGCCCCTCTCCTGCTCATACTGTCTCTCTCTCTCTCAAAAATAAATAAACATCAAAAATTAAAAAAAAATACAATCACATTCTGAGGTACTAGGGACTAGGACGTTAGCATATGAATTTTGGGAGGGCACAATTCAGCCCATAACACCAACCAACCAACTGAAGGTATCTATGTGCTTGTGAGCACTTGGGTGTGGCAGTGGTAGGGAATGGCTACAATAACAGGGCAGGAGAGTTAAGGTGGAAGAACTAGACATCTTAGTCGAAGTCCAAGGTTAAGATTAACAGCTAACCCAGGAGTGAGTAAGGAAATGCTGTTCATTACAATTCTGAGCATTGGGTTCTGTTCCCCATTCTTATTTTCAAAAAGATCAGGCCCCAGAACACCCCGCCATCAGTCAGGGAGCCAACGACAAAGTTTGCACCTATAAAGGCACTTTTCAATACTCTGGGTCAGTTCAAAGAATACCTTAAGCAGAAGCTCTTATTTAATATTTTTTTAGTGATTGGGATGATGGACTAGTGAGTGAGCCCATTGAGTTTGCTGGTGACACTGTGGACATCGTTAAATAGCATGCAAATCATTAACCAGGGATGTAGACAGGGTGACCAGACTTAATCATTTTTATTCCCACCCCTGGGTAAACCTGGCAGCATAAATGCCCTCACCCCTGCCATGAGGAACTGCTCTGAAATGCAAAGTTTGACTCAGCCAGCAAAGTAAAAGCAACTGTAACAGTCTCATTTCTATCTTTTTGAGTAATGATATGCCAGTTTCCCAATAAATTGCATAAAGGTGAAGAAGAAAAATAAGTCTTTGACCTTTCTCGTTTATAACCACACTTAGATATTTCTTCTCATATCTTATGCTGGCCACAGAGCTTTGCATAGCGGAGATTTAATTTCCTGCTGCTGCAGGCATTAAAATGGATAAGCTCTCCCTCCCTCCCTCCCTTGTCCCCTGCATCCTGAAGCCTTCTATGTAGCTGTCATTCAGGGTTTGTCATTCAGAGGACCTGAGTGAGGGGCGTTGCAGGTGAAATCCTTCCTTTCTAAGCAAACTTTTCCCACAGTGCAGAGCAAATAGGTGCCTGATGGGAGAATTACGGACGCCGAGCATGTGGGATGTGGCAGTCACACCCTCTGGGTGATGAATATCTTTTATCCAGATAAATGTACTTATAATTTGTTAGTTTAATTACTGCAGCCTTGCAAATTCTTGAGCCAGGAATTCCTTTCTCAAGAAATTAGAGGCCTCAAATAATTCTGTGGGAAGACAAATTCTTCATTCTGGTTTTTGGACATTTCTCTGAAACATATTTCCAGAACTCAGCTGGGTGCCATTAACAACTCCCTGCGATGGTTCTGGTCGTATTGTAATCTGTAAACCCCTCTTTGGAGTGGCTTCTTTATTTCTAACATTGAAGTGTAAATCTCCTTTCAATAATTACCTTCCCCAGATCCTTTTAGGATGTGAGAAAGATTTCATCTTTTCCAAACAACCAGAAGCCTTTGTTCCCCAAGAAGAAAGTAAGGGAGCCCTCCCCCGGCTCCACCCTAGTTCGAATCTGAAAGAAGGGTCTGGTAAGGACACAACACTTAATGGAAATGCCAACCAATCTTTATCTCTGCCTTGTTCCAAGATTGGGCACTGGAAATTTTAAAGTTTGCATTGGTGAAAAATGTATGCTTTTCTCTCCGACTTTGTAATTTCTGCTTATTTTCTCTGTTTTGCTAATGTCTTTCTTCCCTCTCCCCCCTCCCTCCCCACCACAAGTGAGAGCTGGCTTAGCTGGTGTTCTGTCAATAGGAAATCTCTGCTAATTGGCATTTCTCTGCTTTGTAAGCAGAATGATAACGGATATTCATAATGATATTCCAGAGGATCTGTTAGATCCTGAAGGGTCTCATGAATTCGCAAAAAATGATTGACTTCGATGCAGAATAATTTTAATGTCAAGTGTATTTTATGGTTTTCTGATTCACTGCAGATTGGATGTCTCTGTATGGGATATCACTTTCTATTTACCAAAGTATTTATTAAGTGGAACCCCATACTCTTTTGGGAGAGATAGAATACAGGACTTATTTTTAATTTGGAAGCTCTTGGTGTCTGGACAGAAGTCAGATCTAATGCTTTTATCATTAGTGCATTTAGTAGTTGGTCAGAGTATGTTTATTGGATAGTTGACCAGTGCAGGGACGTGGGTATTGTAACCCTGAACAAAGAATCATCCCTGAGGCGCATCCGAACCAGAGGCCTGAATATTCTGGTTAAACCTGAAACACCAGATAGATGGGACTGGAACGGGCTGCAAAAATCTAGAAATCAGGAAAACACATCAAAGGCAGATCAGAACAGACCAAAGAGCTAAATCCAGGGGTTTGAGGTACTCAGGACAATTCCACAAGGCAGAAGTACCAAGGTGGACCTTGAATCATGTGACTTTTGCTGTGTGTAGGTGACTGTAGCATCAATGCCTGCCACCTGCAGTATCATGAGCCCAAGGATGCCAGTCCCCTGAGGTCCTTATGGAACATAGGGATGATGAAGATAATTGGTGGCTGAGACAAGACAGACCAGCAGTTTCTTCTCTTTGTGATGGATTCTGATTAATGGCCAAAGTGATCATGTGTCCATTTGCTTTGATGGTTGAGATGACCAAAGCTACCCATTCATCTTTGCTGCTGTCTGGTTTGCATGAGCAGGCAAGACCTAGCATTGGTGCCATTCGACTCCAGGCTAAACTCTCTTGTACTCTGTGGGAGAACAGCTATCCTTCTGTATTATAAGAGATATGTGATATCCCATAACTTACATCAAGTAACTGACATTTACTGCTTTCACTGGGTGAAAAGCACCCGTGTAACTGAGAAGAGATGAGGAAGAGTTTGTTGTCTCTGTTTCAGAAAAATAATTCTTTTCTTTAAGTTTATTTATTTATTTTGAGAGAGAGAGAGTACAAGTGGGAGAGGAACAGAGAGAGAGGGAGAGAGAGAGAGAGAGAACGCCGAGCAGGCTCTGAACTATGAGTGCAGAGTCTAATGTGGGGCTCGAACTCACGAACTGAGATCATTACCTGAGCCGAAATCAAGAGTCAGATGCTTAACCAACTGAGCCACCCAGGTGCCCCTCACATAAATAATTCTGTATAACAGCCCACCCCAAAACTTTTTGCCTTAAAGCGACAGTGACTTACTATTTCTCATGAGTTTAGGGTTGACTAGAAGTTCTTCCGCTTGTCTCCTTTGGGGTGTTTTGTGTGGCTGCATCCAGGTGGTGGGTTAGCTGGCTGGATGATGTAAGAAGGCCTCTCTCATTCAGCAGGTTGCCTCTTCATTTTGTTGATGGGTTCCTTTGCTCTGCAGGAGCTTTTCAGTATGATGTAGTCCCACTTACTTATTTTGGCTTTTGTTGCTCTTGCTTCTGGTGTCAGATTTGAAAAATCACCCCTAAAACCTATATCAAGGAAATTACCATGTATGTTCTCTTCTAGGAGTTTTGTGGTTTCAGGTCTTATGTTCTTGTCTTGGATCCATTGCAAGTTGATTTCTGTATTGTGTAAGATAGTGGCCAAGTTTCATTCTTTTGCATGTGGCTGTCCAGTTTTCCCAACACCATTTATTGAAGAGATTTTCCTTGTCCCATTGTATATTCTTGGCTCCTTTGTCATAAATTAACTGACTGTATATGCATGGGTTCATTTCTGGGCTCTATATTCTATTCCATTGATCCATGTATCTGTTTTTATGCCAAAACCATATGGTTTTAATTACTATAACTTTGCAATATACCTTGAAATGGAGAACTGTGACACTTCCAGCTTTGTTCTTTTTGTCTCAAGATTGCTTTGGCTATTCAAAATAAACTTAAAAAAAAAGATGTGACCATATTTGGGGTGCCTTGGTGGCTCATTTAGTTAAGTATCTGACTCTTAGTTTCAGCTCAGGTCACAATCTCATGGTTTGTGAGTTTGAGACCCTTGTCAGGCTCTGTGCTGACAGTGCAGAGCCTGCTTGGGATTCTCTCTCTCTGCCACTCCCTGGCTCATGTGCACATACACACGCTCTCTCTCAAAATAAATAAATAAACTTAAAAAGAAAAATTGCTTTGGCTATTCAGAGTTTTTTGTGGTTCCATACAGATTTTAGAATTATTTATTTATTTGAAAAATGCCTTTGGAGTTTTGTCAAGCACTGTACTGAATCTGTAGATTGCTTTGGGTAGTATGGACATTTTAATGATATTGATTCTTCTGATCCGTGGCACAGAACGTATTTCCATTTATTTGTGTCTTCTTCAATTTCTTTCATTAATGTCCTGTAGTTTTCAAGATACAGTTTTTTCACTTCCTTGCCTAAATGTATTCCTAGATGTGTTATTATTTTTGATGCAATTGTAAGTGGAATACAGAGAACAGGTTAGTGGTTGTCATAAGACAGGGGTTGGGGTTTGGAGAAATGGGTGAAGAGGGTCAAAAGGTAAAACAAGGGAGCGGGGAGAAGAAGGCCTCTTTTACATGTCTGGAGCCTGGGTGCTGATGGTTGGCTAGAATACTCCTCTATGTGGTTCAGTTTCTTTCTCTTTTTCTCTCTCTCTATAGTGTCTCATCCTCCCAGACCTCTCCATGTGATCCTTATCTCCAGCAGGATAGCTTGGACTTCCTTATAGGGCGGCTGCTGGTTTCCCAGAATGCAAAACGAGAAGCCACCAGTGCAAGGCCTTAGTCTAGAACTGTCCCCGTGTAACTTTGATCACCTTTGATTGGTTAGAGTAAGTCATGGGGTCAGTCCAGATTCAAGAGAAAGGGAAATAGTTCCCACTTCTTGATGGGGAAGCAGCAAATCGTTGGTGGTCATCCTTAATCTATCACATCTCCTTTTCTCTCCTATGCCTGTCCCTCAGGCTGATGCTCCAAGTCAAGCAAATGAGCCCCTCCCACACAAAGTCTGATTCCCTTTGATTGACCACTTCCATCCTGGGCTTTGGGGTAGTGGAGTCTGAGTGCATGAGCCATTTAGGAGCCTTTTCTTAGATCGCTATAGTCTTGTGGATCTTGGATGTAAGCACTATTACATTTCAAACCTGGCTGTTTTGCAGGCTCATCTCCCAGGCGCAGGTCTGGAAAGTTGGGGATGCACAATGTGGGGTTCAAATCCTTCACTCCTCAAGGAGAAGTTCTGGGTTTTGTGTCCACTCCGGACTGCAGGTCACTGCACTGGGCATGAGGCTTATGGCAAGACTGTGTCCCGGTTTCTCCTACCCACTTATTGAGATATAGACTTTATCTCAATCATCTGATGCATAGGAATCACTGGGCCAGTTTTTAGGCTTTTTTTCCTAGAGGATGTTATTCCATATGCAGCTGTAGATTCAGTGTGTTCATGGGAGGAGGTGAGTTAAGGATCCTCTCCTATCACTAATTTGAGCCAGAACATCTCTTTTTAAAGAGTTACTGTTTGTCAGCCGAAGGGAGAAGTACATTAATGTTTATCTTGTGGGTTCTTGTGAGGGTTAAGTAAAATGGGTGCAAATACAGCAGTAGGGACAGCTCAGTAAATAGCTATATTTTTCCTGATTTGTGGATCCACTGTCATGGGGAGACTATTTTCAGGGAGCTATAATTCAGGGGCAGAACATCTTTCTGTCGATTGTGCTTTAGTTGTCTCCAGCTGGGGATTAAGTGAGTTGACACATGTGAACTACTTAGAATAGTGCCTAGGACAAGGGAATCATTCAATAAATGTAAGCTACTGTTATTGTTGCTATTATTATCAAAGGGCAATGATTGCTAGAAACAAAATAACACATTCAGATTATATGCAACCCACCTTCCTGGTTATGAACATCCTTCCTTTTATGTTAGTTGCCCTTTATCTTTGTGTAATAGAATTTCAGAGATGTTCACAATCTTAGAGATCATTTAGACCCATTTTTTCATTTTACACAAAGAAATTTAAAGCCAAGTCTGGGCAAGTGACTTTGTCTGAGTCATACATCTAGCTCGAGAATTAGTGCCAGAGAGCAAGACCTCAAGCTTCTAACCAGGGGCTCTCTTTATTGCACTCTTGAGTGTAGAATGTTCCAACTCATTTGCTTTCAAAATAAGAGCTGGGGATACAAAACTTTAGTTTGTAGGTATAACACGTTTACATAAATGTAATAAATGTTATAGTTCAGTTTTATATATCAGCCATGTATTTTGGAGGAAAGAGGGAAAAGAGGGAAAAATAGAAGGTATAGAAAGATTAGCTAAAGGACAAACCATTAGAGAGGGAGGTGCATACAGAAGGAAAGAAAGAGGGTTAAAAGGCACAAGATGATTTAGTGATAAGCTTTTATTGGGAATAAGTGCTGGGATATTGTTGGGCAAGAAATTTGTTCTACCTGTCTGTCCAACATTCCTTTCCCCCATCTGGCAGCAGCATCACCATTACCTTTTTCTGGAAATGCCCGTTGCCAATTGCATCTTGGTGGCTGTAATGGTGCTGATTATCACCTCACCTTATTTTCTTGGCCATGTGGATCGGTCCATAATGGGGTGGACACTGGAACCCCCTGGCCAGTTAGAGACCTTCTCTAGGTTTGACACACTCTAGAGCAGTGAGAGCAAGGTGTCTTGAGCAAGGTTGGTTTGCTTCCTACCATTTTTTAGTGAAATCTGGAGCAGACAGAATGGCCACGTCCACCTTCCTTAGAAGATATCTCAGCCATGCTCTCCGTCTTCATATACCTGCCATTCCTTTATTGATATCTCATTTATTAAATATATAATGACCATTTCCTATGCCCTCAACACCATAATACAGTCATAGTTCTTTCACCCATGGGACCTACAGTCTGATGTGTGAGGTAGGCAATAAAGAGGAAACCAGTTGAGTTGTAGGAAGAGCCTTTGTTATGGAATAATAATGGCCCCAAGAGATGTCTACATCCTAATCCCCAGAACCTGTGAATATGTTACCTTACATGACAAAAGGAACTTTGCAAATGTGGTTAGCTAAGGCTCTTGAGATGGGGAGATTTTCCTGGATTGTCTGGGAAGGCCCAATGTCATCATGAGGGTCTTTATAAAAGGGAGACAGGAGGGTCAGAGTCAGAGAAAGTAACGTGATGGTGGGCACAGAGATAGAATGGAGGATGCTATGTTACGGGCTTTGAAACTGGAAGGAGCTGTGAGCCAAGGAATGCAGGCACCCTCTGGAAACCAGAACAGGGAAAGACACAGACTCCCCTCTGAAGCCTCCACAAGGAATGCAGCTTTGCTGACACCTTGATTTTAGGACTTCTGACCTTTGGAACTGTAGGAGGATACATTTGTATTGTTTAATCACCAAGTTTGTGTTATTTCGTTGCAGCAGCAATAGGAAACTAATACAAACCTCAAAGGAAAAGAGTGGGTTCTTTGGAAGAATAGTATGAGGAACCATATTAAGATTAGGGGATTAGTGAAGACCTTTCTGACAGACTAATAGTTTGGATAAAGACCAAATAAAAGAGAAGGAGCTAGGCTTCAAACAAGACAGGGTGTTGAGAATTGCATCCAGAGAAACAATGCCAGAAGAGACCTCAAAAGCAACAGTTCTGTCTGTTACAGCGACTGAAGGAAGACAGGTGGGTCAGGATAACTAGAGGAGGGGACATCAGGTGATGTTGATTCATGGACACCGTAGCTACTACTTGGAGGTTCAGTCTTCCCGTCTGTTTCCTAAGTCCTTTCCCCATCTTCCCATCCAGTTCCAACTATGTCATTGTCCCAAACCTTCCGTGACCTTAATAGCTTTCTGCATCTCCCTCTGCCATCCAAACTGTGCTCCCTTCCTTGAACTGGGGTCCCTGGACCTCTAGAGACCCCCAGATTTATCTTTGGGGAGGTATCCTCAGATTTTACAAAATGTTTTCATTTCTTTTTTTTAAGTTTATTTTTTTTTAAGTAATCTCTACACCCAACGTGGGGCTCAAAGCCACCACCCAAGATCAAGAGTCATATGTTTTTCTGACTATCTAGCCAGTTTCCCCTAAAATGTTTTAATTTCGATGCTAAGATTTAAAATAGTATAAGCTTCAGACATCATCTGGGTGCACCTGTTTGAGTTTCATTTTATGATTTCAGTGCCTTGGTGGTGCCATGTGAAAGCCAATTGATGTCCAGGCAAACCACATAAGCAATGGTTTTGAAGGAGCTTGAACAGAAAAGAGGGGAAGGAAATGAGATGATTGGAGGGCACTTAGCCGTACAAGAACTTGAACAGCAGCAGGCGGCACCACGCTGGCTTTGTAAGCAGACCCGTTTTGTGGATGCATTCCCCATGACATCTATGTGTAACACTTCACTACCAATGAGCAGATTTGAAAACAGGCCAATGGAGATCTTTTCCCCAGTTCTGCATTTTTTGTTGACTCTTCTATCAAAGTAGTGCACCAGTGGTTAAAAGTGCGGTAATTAAAATGAACAACAGTATGATGGCAGAGGACCCAATGACCCTGATTCAAGTGGCGAGTCGTCATTTTCAGAATCAGAAGATTCATGTTGGTAACAAGTAAAATAGGAAATGCTCAAGCATAGTTTTCCACTATTATGTCCCGTAGTAGCAATCAAGTTTAAGAAAAACATTAAGTATCACATTAAACTAAAGCTATTTTAAAATTTCTTTGGTTTTGTCTTTTTATTTGTATTTAATTTAATTTAGTTTTAAAAAGTTTTTATTTATTTATTTTTGAGAGAGAGAGAGAGAGAGAAAGACGGGGCAGAGGGAGAGAGAATCTCTGTGCTGTCAGCACAGAGCCCGATGCAGGCCTGAAACTCACGAACCATGACATCATGACCTGAACCAAAATCAAGAGCCAAAGGCTTAACTGACTGTGCCACCCAGGCGCCCCAAATTTGTATTGAATTTTAAAATTTGTTTTGATTTTATTGTCAGAGCTGTAAGCATAAGAAGTTTACAACCACTCTCATGTTTGTATAGATTTAACTAATATTATAATAAAACATAATTTAAGTCAACACTGGGGATCTGGGAAGAATCTTTTTTTTTTTTTAAAGGAATCCAAACATTATTCAGGTTTGAGGAACACTAATTTGGAGCATTCATATTGTTACATTTTTTGAATTACTAGTTCCTGGGTTGTTAATTCCTCTGTGAGTTTCTATGGACCACCTCTTAAGGCAGAGCTAACTCTCCCAGGGCAGATGAAGGTCATGCTTACAAGTTTTCTGAGAATTCACAAGCCCAGTGGCAGTGCTGGGCACGTGGAAGAGGCCCAGTAAATATTTAGTGCATGTATTAATCGCATCTTTTTATATTCTGTGCTTTTGACACTTTGACCTCTGAGCCCTGGCTAGCCCAGCCCCTGCCCCTGCCCCTGCCTTTGCCTCAGCTAGTCCATTTCTAGAGCTAGCAAACAACTCACTTTCAGAACACCTTTCATACGTAAACCAAGCAATCCACAGCCCAGGACCTCCTCCCTCACTTCCCTTTATCAGTTCCTAAACTCTGTGGGGTCATTCCTCTGCCCTAGGCACCTAGCCCACCCTGGAGCCTGCTGAAGTGACTGGAACTAGCCAAACCTAAACCAGTTTACCCTGCCTCGACTAATCCTTCCTGTGGAAACCACAACAAAGGCTCTTTCCCCCATTTGCCTCCTGCTCCCTAGGCCTCCTGAGTGATCTCTGCCTGTGATGCCCCCTCATCTTGGAAATGGTGAGTAACAAGCTATCTCTTCAGTGGCATTTCTCTCCTGATTTGCTAGCCTCGCGATACCTGAGTAATAACAAAACTTCAATTTTAAAACAAGGGATAAAGACATAATCACATTGTTCTAGACTCTATACAAGAATGTTGGCATTTCCTCCCCCACAGGAGGAACCCCCTTTTTCATTGTGCCAGTGTATTCGTGTCTCTCCATTGAGGAATGTGTGCTCCTTCAGGGCCAGGACTGAGTGTGGATTTGTGCTGAGCCATCTGTATTTCCAGAGCCCAGTCTGTGACCTTGAGCAGTTTTTTAAATTGATTTACTAATTTTATTATTATTTTTTGCACAAAGCAAATCACCTCAGAGATTCATTTGGCAACTCTATCATTATTAGCTTCACATTTTTGCTAACTGAGCTGAAGAGCCCCACTTTCACAAAGGCACTGTGTTTTAAACACCTTGCCTAATAGAGAATGCCTGTTCCACCCCACGTCCCTTTCTCTCTCTCTAAGGACCCATGTGTTGATCTCTCTCAGGACTCTGCACAAACCCCACCTCTTCCTAGAAACCCACCTTGACTTCTCCAGCCTGTCATGTGCTGCCTCTCCTTTGAGCCCAAGCGCTCTCTGACTTCCCATCAATACTCCCCATCAAGTCCATTGTTTATATTCAGGTTTCCACAAGTGTTTACTGATCACCAAGCTGCTCTCTTCTCTCGCTCCCCATGTCACTGGCCAGGGTCGCTCCATTCCACTGGGGTGCAGGGCTTGAAATGATGGAGTCAGAGCTGTACAAGTGGAAACACATTGATTGCACAGGAAGCGTCTTACGGTTTTTATTTTCAAAAACTGCTTTTGTTGAAAAAGTGTCCCCCAGCCTCCTCTGGTCACCGATCATACTGATTTGTGCTTACCCTTGCAGACTGCCAGATCTTACTGGAGCTGATAGAGTTGGTTCACACGGATATTTGTCAGAAACAAGAGCTTCCCAAATCATGATCTTACTTCTCTGTAAGTCATGTCCTCCTTCATTGCCCTGGACGTTTCCCTCAAGACTTCCCACAGGCGTTAGGCTCGTCACCCCAGGGACCCAGAAACTTCCAACTGTCCTTCTGTTCCTCTTTGGGAGACGAGCCACGAGGCTCTGATGATGCCCCACGGAAGAGTCCTTCTCCAGAGCAGACAGTCTAGTGTGTGTGCCAAAGGCTCCCTTCAGGTTAATTGCAGTGATGTTTGGAGGCTGTCATGATCTGAGTCCTTTGTGGAAACCACACTCAGAAAAGGTTGATTATGGTACAAATCTAATCTGTCACTTTTAGCTTAAAATCCCTTGCTCTGGGGTGACCGGGTGGCTCAGTCTGTTAAGCGTCTGACTTTTAATCTCACTGTTCATGAGTTTGAGCCCCACATAAGGCTCTGTGCTAATGGTGTGGGGCCTGCTTGGGATTCTCTTTCCCTCGCTCTCTGCCCCTCTCTCATTCATTCATTCATTCCTTCATTCTCTCTCTCTCTCTCTCTCAAAATAAACAAACTAAAAAAAAAAAATCCATAGCTCTCCACTGCCACATGGTTTGTTTCAGTTTTCTTTTTCTGTTTTTAAATGAAATAATTAAATCTTGAGATCATTGTAGATGTACATGCAGTTTTAAAAAGACACTATGAGAGCCCCTGTAACTTTTACCAAGTTTTCCCCGACTGCAACTCTTGCAAAATTAAGAGTACAATATCACACATCCAATACTGACATCCTGCAGTTGGGGTGGGGTGCCCTGGCAGTAGAAGGTGGGTGTTCTGGCCCCCACATGGCCTTCAGGGACATCATGGAGAGGGTTTCATTGTTTCCTGATGGGCAGTGTAGTCCCAGCCTCTCTGAACGGCTCCCTGATGTGGGACCCGGGGCGTCTCATTACAGCCTGGCTGGGATGGAATCTGACGTCCTTACTCAGCCTTTGCTGGCACGGGTGGGCACGGGCCCTGGTGTTTTCCGTGGTGTTTGGCCAGAGTAGAGCAGCTGTTGTCTAAGAGTTGTCTTTCCAGGCTGCCCCTTTCCTGGCCCTTTGGCTGAGAGAGCGTGCGTTTGCTGGGGCTTTTTTTGTTTGCACCTTTTGGTATATCTGAGTTGCCAGGTACACCAGCCCCAAGTCTGGGATATGCGAGGCTGAAAGAAAAAAAAAAATCCAGTGAACTCATCACTGTGTCATTCCTCAGGGTTTGAGTTCTCTTCCCGGTCTGCCTTTTTTTTTTCTCTACTTTTCAGAGTCTTCTTACGTATCCTACCCAGGGGGTTTGGTTGTTCTTAGTGGGAGGAATAGGAAAAAGTACATGCAGTCCATCTTTTTGGAAGTGTAAGTTCCCACTGTCTTCTTTTTTCAACATGAAATGCCGTCATCTGTCCTCTGCTGACCTCTTGTCACGCCCTGCTTCGTGCCTGAGGCTGGGATCCCAGCTTCCTGTGAAACCGCCCTGCCACTGGCCCCGTGGGTCCCTCCGCCCACGCTTCCACTTCTGCTAAGCACTTGTTACATGTTGGGCACTTTGTATGTCACGGTATGAGTGAAGTGCTATTATTACAGAGGTAAAGAAACCCAGGCCCACAGAGATGAAGCCATCCACTTCAGGTCACCCAGCAAGCAAGCCCCAGAACCTGCATTTGAACCCAGGCGGCCTGGCTCCAAAGCTCCTGCCAGCCAGTTCTGGTTCCAACTTCAGAACCCAGGTCCAACTTCAGTGGGCATCAGAGTCCTCTGAGGGCTTGAAAACGCAGATTGCTGAGTCCACCCTCAGAAATTCTGACTCAGTGGGTCTGGGTCTGGATGGGGTTTGAGAATTTGCATTTTTAACAAGTTCCTAGGTGATGCTGATCCTACTTTCTGGAAACCACCCTTGGCAAATCAGCTACCTTTCTGCCTTCTTCACCCCCCAATTGGTCTGGCTAATTTTTCCACTGCCTTTTCGAGTCCATACAGGTATTAGCTCACCTGATTTGACCTACTCTTACTTCCACCCTCAGGCATTCCTTGCAAGCTCCCTTAGCAGTCTCTGTGTATCTTAATCATTGTAGTTGCCACATTATACCGAAATTATATCTCATTTCCATACCCCGCCCCCCTCCTGAGGGCAGAGAGGTTAGTGCAGAACAAAGTATATATTATTCAGTTATTCGCCTTTGTAGAGTCACCTGGGGTGACTGTGGAAAAGAGATTCCTGGGGCCCAATCCCCTGAGTTTCTGAGTCAGTAGATCTGGGGTGGGGCTCAAGAATCTTCACTTTAAACAAACAACTGACACAATTCCCTTGTGGCTGGCCCACTTTGCGATACTGCCCTAGAACTTTGCATGGTGTTTGGCACGAAGTTCTCTTTCTCTATTTATTTTTAAAAATTTTATTTTTCAGTAACCTCTACACCCAACGTGGGGCTCGAACCCACAACCCAGAGATTAAGAGTTGCACACTCCACCGGCAGAGCCAGCCAGGTGCCCCTCAATAGTTATTTATCGACTGGATTTTATTGAACTGAACCTTGAAGTGAAATGGTAACTCCCTGATCTCCTTTTCGGTGCTTTCTCCCTACCTCTCCACACAACCACCATGATGGCGATGTTTGCACCCTTCCCTCCAAAACCTAAGGGGCACATCCCTCATAGTGCCTGTTTCTCCCCCCCAAATTCTTGCTTTCTTTCCCTTTTCGATCAGAACTTTGATTCACATGCTATAGCTGCTTTCAGCTATCTGTCAAAAACACCTGGAAACATGTTTTTAAAAATTTAATTAGTTAATTAATTGAGAGAGAGCACGAGTGAGCGAGGAGCAGAGAGAGAGGGAGAGAGACTGCAGGACCCTGAGCGGGGCTCGAGCTCAACAGAAGCGGGGCTGGAGCTCACGAACTGCGAGATCATGACCTAAGCCGGAGTCAGAAGTTTAACACACTGAGCCACCCAGGTGCCCCAGCACCCGGAAACATTTAAACAATTTTTATTGAGAGTATTCTTTCAAAATTTTTGAAATATTGAGACACAACTTACATGGAGCAAAGTGCATAAATCTTAGGTGTTGAGCCTGATGAATTTACCTATGTATACACCTAGGGAACCACCGCTCATATCCTGATAGGGGACATCTCGACACTCAGAAGGTTCTCTCTTGACCTCCTCCATTCAGCACACCTCTTCCAGGGCAACTCTGTTCTGACTTCTATCACCGCGGGTCTGTTTTGCCTGTTCTTGACCTTCTCGCAAATGAAATTGTGTAGGTCGTACACTTTTGTATCTGGCACTTTGTGTTTCACATTGTGTATGTGAGATCCGTTTACGTCTTTGTATTTGGTATCCGTTCTTTTTCACTGCTCTCTTGTATTCCATGTTGTGATCATAAAACCATCAAATCTTCTTAGATTGGATATCTTTTTTTTTTTTTTTTGGTTGGCACATTTTTTTTTATTATGATAAAATATACATAACATAAAACTTACCATTTTTTTTCTTTTTTTTAAAAAAAAAATTTTTTTTTAACGTTTATTTAGTTTTGAGACAGAGAGAGACAGAGCATGAATGGGGGAGGGTCAGAGAGAGAGAGGGATACACAGAATCTGAAACAGGCTCCTGGCTCGGAGCTGTCAGCACAGAGCTCGACGCGGGGCTTGCACTCACAAACCGCGAGATCATGACCTGAGCTGAAGTCGGACGCTTAACCGACTGAGCCACCCAGGCGCCCCTAAAACTTACCATTTTAACCACTTTTATGTATACAGCTAATTCGGTGGCATTAAGTACCTTCACACTGTTGTATAACCACCACCACCATCCATCTCCAGCACTTTCCCTCATTTTCCTAAACAGAAACTCTGTAACCATTAAATTCCAGCTCCCCATTTCCCTCTGCCAGCTACTGGCAACCACCATTCTGTTTGCTGTCTCTATCAGTTTGACTACTCTAGGTACCTTGTATAAGTGAAATCATACAGTATTTGTCTTTTATAACTGGTTTATTTGGCTTAGATTAATGTCCTTAAATGTAGTATTTATAATGTCCTCATTTTGTAGCATGTGTTACAATTTCCTTTCTTTTTAAGGCTGGGTTATGTCCCATTGCATGGATATAACACCTTTTGTTTATCCATTCATTTGTTTGTGGACATTTGGGTTGTTTCCACCTTTTGGCTATTGAGATTTTTCTTCTCTTGGTTCATGCTGTCCAAGACAGGTCATTGCTGCCCCGGAAGAGTACATACGTGCAGATTTCTAGGGTCTTGTGATAATGGGGGGCGTTCAATGGATTATCATTCTTTGGAGATTCCACAGCTGGAAGAAAGCATAGCTGGCATTTGGGGAAAAAGAGGAGGAGTATCCAGAGCCTGAGAAGCATGTCAAGTAAAGTGCCTCTCTGTAAACATGCAGGAGGGAGAGTAGAGAGTGAGTAGCAGTTGAAAATAGGTATTGGTGAGTCCAGCAGCCAGTTGGTTGGAAATCACTGGTAAGGTTGCTATACCCTTGGTATGGTGTGGCTATGAAAGCCAGTTATCTAGTCAGCATTTTCACTTTCCTTGTTATGTGACCTAAGGTTCTTTTGAAGGCTGAATTTTCAAAGAATTAGATATAGGCTGGATACTGATGTTTGCTGCTCCTGCCACAACTTCTACGATCACCTATATACTGACAATTCCCAAATTTCTCTTATCAGTACTAACTTTCTCTTGGGCTTCAGAGCCATCTTTCCCATCAGCTTAGCTGACACATACACCTAGGTCCAAAGACATGTCAAATTCAAAATGCCCTAAATAAACATTTGTATCGTCTCAGTCTCGATCGATGCTATTATACTTTACCTGCTTATAGAAGCCAGCATTCCCACACTCATTTTTGACTTCTTTCCTCCCTGGGCTCCATCTATTGACTATACTTCTGAAACATCTCTAGACCATGTCCTTTCTCTTCTTTAAACATATATTTTTAAAATTTATTTCTTTATTTTGAGGGGGGGGGGAGAAAGAGAGAGAAAGAGAGGAGGGGCAGTGAGAGAGAGAGAGAGAGAGAGAGAGAGAATCCCAAGCAGGCTCTGCACTGTCAGCGCAGAGCCCGACGTGGGGCTCAAACTCATGAACCATGAGATCATGACCTGAGCCAAAATCAAGAGTTGGAAGCTTAACCAACTGAGACACCCAGGTGGCCCTCCTTTTTCTTCTAGATCATACTTCTATGCTTGAGTCTCACCCTATGTCTGGTTTCACAGACATTCTTCTCTTCTGCCACATTGCAGTCAGGGTTTCTCTGTTTGTTTTCTCCAAAACAGATGTGATCATGTCATTTGCAATGCTTCCTCTTATCTTTAAAGCTTTGAAGTCTCCCCATTGCCAATAGAATAAACTTTATGTCCCTTAGTGTGGTTTATAAGGCCCTCCAGGACCCATTACTCAACTATTTAACTAACATCATCTTCTCTTTAATATCTTTTGCCAAATGGTTCACTCAGGCTGATCACATTCTCTAATACTGGACGTTATTTTGTGCCACAGTATCTTTTCATGTGATGTTCTTTCTAAAAGCAAACCACTTAAAATTCTATTTTATTTTTTTTCATTTCTGAAGAAGCGGGCCTCCTTGCCATCCTTCTCTTACCCTTTTTTCTTGGAGAAGGTAAAATTTATGCAGGGTGTGGAGTGAAGGTTCTTGGGGTTCTTTACATTATGGTACATAGCTGAGGGTTTCCACATAGTCCCTGGGGCCACAACTAGAGTCTAGGCTTAATTCCCCCTTATAAGACCTAGGACAAGCCTCCTTGGGTCCGGTATTTGAGTCTGTGTCTGTGTTTGTCTTCTATTTCCTAACTTTCTGATCGTTGGCATTCGAGCCTCATTCATCAGATTGGGCTGATGCATTTTGAGCAATACACGAATAGATATATATGAGAGCCTTTAAGAAGCTGTAAGTATTTATAACTATTAGTTATTACTAATACATGCTTCGTTCTTTTCTTTTACTCTTTCTTTTTATATTTCTCTTCTTTTTTTCCTTTTCCTTAATTTTATCTTTTCTTTTCCTGTATTTTTCATAAGTTTTCTTTTCTTCTCTTTGGACTGGTGATTGTTCTTAAGCTCGATTTTACTTCTGCTTGGTGCTCTTTATATTCTGACCCCTGCATTTGCATGAAGGACCAGCAACCCTTCCTGTGAATTTAACAATGCTTGCATTTCCCCACTTTATTCAAACTTCTCTTCTGGGGATTAACAACTCTTCCTAGCCCAGGAAACATTCTCCAACTTACGCAGACTCTTTGCTGTTGGACTTTAAAAAAAAAAAACCTCTCTGTATAACATTGTCAACTGATTAACCTTTAGGCCTGAAAAAAAAATGGGAATATCAAAGCAGTAATATTTTCAGCTGTTTTCCACTGAAGGGTGCATCAATCATAGAAATGTCTCTGACTCCTGTTTGGTTACTGCACCAACAATTGCATATAACTTTCTGAGTTAGAGGGAGATAATGGTTTCTTGGGGTAATAAAGCTGTCAGGAGGAGGGAGACTTTCATCTAACTCCATAAAAAATGTGAAAGCATTGGGTGGCGGCACAAGGACATTGAGGGAATGGCAACATCTGGAGAATCTAGAAACCTAACCAGTCTTGTAATTTATTGCCTGGAGAGAAATGTATTGGGCCAGGAGCCTGGCAACCCGGGTTCTATTCTCAACTCCATCACTGACTTCCAGAGTGACCTTGGGCAAGTTGCCTGACCTTTCTTTGCTTCTTGTTTTCATTCTGTAGTCAAAGATAATACTACTAGTATTTATCCATTTGTTACCCAAAGAGAGTTTTTATTTCCCTCTCTCTCTTTTGGTGGGTGAATGAAGCACCCTTTTTGAAGCTGTTGTATAAATTCAAGGTGTTATTTTCACTATATATATATATATTTTTTTTTTCACTATATATATATATTTATATATAATTTATAAAGAGCTTTATTTACTTTATTAGCAATTCATCAGACCTGGGTGCCAAAAAGTTTAATGTTAGAACCATGCCAGTTTTATAGAGGGAGTAGGTACAGCTCAGAGAAATTGGGATTTGCGGAATCAGAACTTTAAGGTCCTATTAATCACATTAGTTTTCTCCTATTTAATCACAGACCCACAGGACAAAAGAGAAACTTTGCAAATAAAATCAGAGGACCTTGCAAGTACAATGATCTGTATTTAATTATTGGCGAGTGGGTCATATTCAGCGTGGAATAGCAGTGAAGAGTCCACAGCCCAGCTGGGTGTCACAAAGTGGAGCAGGGACAGGATCAGGACTCAAGTCAGCTTCCTCCTTCTCCGTGCAAACTTCCAAAGGCACGGTGACATTGCTTACCTTGGCATTCAGGTGTCTCATCATTTGTAGCATTTATTTTTCCATTGCATTCTATTTCTTGACATTTCTTTCTTTTACTGTAATTGGACTTTTAAGGGATGGTTACTTCTGTGGCCACAAACTCATCCATTCCACCAGTATTGCTAAGTCTCATGGTGTGTCCGTCCATATGATGGCCTGGGAGGTGGAGTGGTGGGCACAGCAGATGTAGCTCCTACCTTCATTGACCTCGGGATTGAGAGGAAAGAGACTTCACAACATTGCCATGCAAATACCTGATTGCAGTGGTGATAAGTGTGAAGAAGAAAAAGCACCAGGTGCTATGTTAGTAGAAGTGGTGATTGCCCTGCAGACACCTGACATTATTACGGCTCTCAGTCTTTTTTGCATCTTCCTCAAGGCCACTCCATTTGCCCCACCAGCATCTCCCCAACACTGTGGTGTATTTATTTGATTTTTATTATGTACTTATTTCTTTATGTTTAATTGTTGTAAAATACATATGACGTAAAATTTACCCTCTCAACCATTCTTAAGTGTATACTACAGTAGTGTTAAATACCTTCACGCTGTTGGGCAACTGCTACCTCTATCCATCTCCAGAAGTCTTCTCATCTTGCAAAACTGAAACTCTAGACCCATCGAACAATAGCTCCTCATTCCCCTCTCCCCTAGCCTTTGGCAGCCCCCATTCTATTTTCAGTCTCTATGAGTTTGACTGCGATAGATACCACATGTAAGTGAAATCATACAGTATTTGTCTCTTCGTGACTGGCTTATTTCACATAGCGTAATATCCTTAAGTTTCATCCATGTTGTAGCATGGGTTAAAGTTTCGTTACTTTTTAAGGCTGAATAATACTTTGTTGTGTGTGTAGACCACATTCTGTTTATCCATGAGTGGATTCTTGTGTTGCTTCTACCTTTTGGCGTTTTAAAATAATGCTGCTATAAATACCTTTTCGAGATCCTGCTTTTTAGAGTATATGTGCCTAGAGGAGGAATTGCTGGATCACGTGGTAATTCTGTGTAGTTTTTGAGGAACATGTGTTTATTTTGTACTTGGTTTCTGTTCGGACCATAGCTATCCTGTCTCTGGCCAGTCACGTACCTGGTGGCTAGTGCAGGGCATGTATGATCTACATTCATTTCTTATTTGTTTCTCCCTTAGGAGGATTGTGCCAAACCTGATACATTTCAGCTGATTCTTTTTCCTTCCCTTCTTCACTCAGAATTTAGCTAAGACCCCCTACAGCAATCTTTTTAAGACACACACACACACACACACAGACACCTGTACATGCACGCACACACACACACTGTCTCTTCTGGTCTCAATTAATTGAATCACAGATTCCTAATTATGGTAGAAAAATGTGTAGAAGATCATCAATAATCACTTGATATCAAGGGAAGTAACAGCTCGTTGTTTAAAGTGAATGTAGAAAGTATAAATGACAAGAAAGCCAGTGGCATCAACCTTGAAAGTCCTTGGAATGCCCCCAACTCCCCCCTCCCTGTTTCTGCAAGTTTCCCTTGCTTTCCAACCTGTTTTTAATTAGTTCTTCTTGTCCTCAAACTTCAGCATTCAAGATAATGAAAAAAGCTATTTCTTATTCAACTCTATTGTTTTTCTGTGCTGTTTCATTACCAGTTTCGAAACTTGGTGTTTTCGACTATTTTTCATTGCAAATGTGCAGAATTTCAATTACGTTAAGATCCCTTCCACCCCTGGAACTCAATAATTTCATATTATGGAACAAATAGGCCTTTTGAGGGCTAACTTAAGAATTTAACCACAGTTGATAGCAATTTTTTTTTCTCTGCAGGGAAATCTTCCTTGAGGCTTCAATTCTGACCAACAGACTTACAAATAAATATTTAGAATAACAATTCTTTGTAAATAGGACCTGGATTTTCAACTTTTTGGTACTAGGCTGTTTTTACATATAATCGTCTCTTCCAAAATGCCTATTGCAATGTCTTACGCTGGAGAGGCGTGGATGCTGGGTGAGAGATGAAAAGAGAGACGCCACGTTCTCTCTGGGCAATTTAACTCTGGTGTCTTACCGTTTCTTTTGTCTTCTGTAGTGTTGCTGAAATCAATTTCTATTTGCTTTGTCCTTTGTTAAGCTAGAAGCAGCTGATTTTAAATGTAATAAGGTTTTTAAGGATTAGGAAATGTCGACTAGACGGAAAAATACAGGGAAGCATATACATAGACCCATCATTTACACTTCACAGATAGTCACAGTTTGCAGCATTTGCTTCCAATAGATTTTTTTTAAGGGACAAAATCTTGCAGTCTTTCTTTTTTTAAAATCTTTTTCGGAACTTTTAAGATAAAATCGTAAATTCTTTCTACACGCAACATCCTTGTCCCTTCTACCTCTTTCCCTCACCAGGGATAACCAACATCCTCAAGTTTGTTTGTTTTGTTCTCATCCATAATTTTGTTTTTTACTACGTTTTATATATTCCATAAATAATATAAGTATTCTAGATGTTACAAAGGATATTAATAGTAAAACACCGCATGTGTCCTTTGGCAATTTGCTATTTTTACTTAACATCGATTTCAAAATCCATCCATGTTAATACATGTAAATCTAGTTTATATACATGAAGCCTTATATAGGATTCCATCCTATGAAGAAACCACAGTTTATTTTTCCATTGTCTCTCAACGGACAGGGTTTCCCAGGAAGCAGAACCTAAGACTAAAGCTTACATAGAAGCCAAAGGTGCTTATGGGTTTGCTGCTAGGGAAGCAAGATTAGGGAGAAGGGCGGTAAGTCAGGAAAGGAAGAGAGCTGATGTGTGCATGTTGGCCACTGCTTGCTGTCCTGGGCTGCTGGTTGCTTGATCTCATGGGACACATCATGCTGCATGAACTACCGGGTCTCAGGACAGTCCTCGGGAAAGGAGAAGAATTTAAGCACCACCTATCTCCCACTTATCAAAGATTTGCCTCATGTAGCATTGTCAGATGTAGCAAATAAAAATATAGGATACTAGCTAAATCTGAATTTGAGATAAATATCAAAAAACTTTCTAGTATAAGGATGTCCTAAATTTTGTATGGGACATACCAACACTAAAAAACTATTTGTTGTTTATCTGAAATTCAGATTTAACTGGTATCCTGTCATTAATCTGGCATTCCAGCTCTACCGTGTGTTGATGCCCTATACTTCCAGGGGAGCACTGACTGGGTCCTAGAATATTACTTTGCACCTCAGAGAATTACAGAGCTGTAGTGGGAAGGCATCTTGCAGGCCATCTCAATTTTTGCAAAAGAGCAGTTCTCAATTTTTTTCCACTCCCATGCTTCTGAGGCTCATGACGCACTCCTACTCATAATAATGGCTAATAATAATAGAAATCAATGGTGTCTTAACTGGGGCATATTTAAGCATCAAATAAGAATCTGGTAATAGAGGTGGTACACGTGTGTGCGTGTGTGTGTGTGTGTGTGTGAGAGAGAGAGAGAGAGAGACAGAGAGAGAGAGAGAGAGAGAGAGAGAGAGGGAATGAAAGCTTAGGGCAGAGTCAGGAGGCACATATATTTTGAAAATATATTTTGAAAAATTCTCCAGTCAATTCTAATATATATCCTCAAATGGTCGTGTACCCTACCTCCCTCACTGAATCCCTGATCATCTTTGGGGCTCATGGGAGACTTTCTAAAGAAGTACTGTTTGAGCTAAAATTGGGGGCTTGATTAGGAATTAGCTATACAAAGAGGAATGGGATTGAAGAAAGCATTTCAAACAATGACAACAGCCTTGAAGTAGGAGGGTGTGTGTGTGAAACTGGAAGATGGCAAGAGTGGCCCAGGGAAAGGAGGGGAAGAGTAGTGAGATATATGGCTGGGGAGGCAGGTGGAATCCCCATCCTGTAGGGCCTAATGTGCCATGTTGAGGATTTTGTACTTTATCTTAGCAACAGTGGGAAGCCATAGAATGACCTGAATTGAGAAAAGATGTGGATTAATCTAATTTCTTTGAGGGGGGCGGAGGCAGAGAGAGAAGGAGAGAGAGAATCCTAAGCAGGCTCCATGCTGTCAGCACAGAGCCTGATGGGCTGAATCTCACAAACCATGAGATCATGGCCTGAGCCAAAATCAAGAGTTGGACGCTTAACCAACTGAGCCACCCATGTGCCCCAATCCAATTTCTTGCAAGAACGAGGTTTGACTCCAGTGGAGAGCAGACTGTAGGGGATATCATTTAGACAGTGCATATTTAGGCAGAACATGATATTGGGTTGGATTAAGGAGTGAGAGTGGAGATTCAGAGTGGTGGATGGATTCAAGAGATCCTTAGAAGGTAAAACCAACAGAACTTAGTGCTTTGGAAATGAAAGAGAGGTATTAATAAAGTATGTATCTTAGGTCTCTGGCTTAATTAATTGGGTGGTCAGTGGTGCCAGTCACTAAGATAGGGAATCTTGGAGCAGGATAGGTGTGGAAGTAGTGTGGGCCTGATTATCATGAAGTACTTTTAAGACATCTGACTGAAGATGTTAAGCTATCGAATGTCTGGATGTGATGTTTGGAGGAACGACTTGGGCTGGAGTTGAGGTTGGTGATCCAAGCCATGGCTATAAATGAGGGTACCTTAGACAAAATGTAGGCCAAAATGTCAGCCAAAATGTAGGCTGACACCAGGCAGCCAGGACTTCTGAATACTAGTCAATATGGTAAACTAATTCTTGAGCAAATCTCTTGAAAGAAGAGAGTTTTTTCTCTTTGGCAACCAATGGAACCTTCCGTAGAGCCTTAACCCAAAGGGATAACTTTGACAGGAGAAATTTAAGTCATGTGACAGGTTTTGGGGATGGTATGTTTGAGCAGGTAGGGCCTTGTGGTGTCTCATAAGCGACGATGGACTGGAATCTGCCTTCTGGCACTACAACTGCAGGAGATGTTCTGTTCCTTTACAGATAAGGTGTAGTAGACAGAGTGTAAGCTGATAGACGCTTAAGACATATGGATTCATGAATTTGCGAGACCCGTTAAGAAGAGTATGTTTTTCTCTGTTCTCTCTCTCTCTTTTTTTTTTTTTTTAGAAAGAGGCAGGTAAGAAAAATAGGCAGATATCAAAGAACTTTTTTTGTTTCTGTTTTGTTTTGTTTGTAAAGAAACTCCTAGAGGGCCTCTTGGCATCAAAATGGATTCAACAACATCTCCCCAAACTTCTTTATCTTCTTCTGTAACCCCAAGCAATGAGCCCTGAGGAAAATCATGATGCTGTCATTTACTGAGTGTCTCACAGGTATCAGACACAAGGAACCTGTGTGATGGAGGTATTATTACCCCCATTTCACAAATGATCAAAAAAGGGAGGCTGAGAGAGGTTAATAAGTTGGGTCATATCACTTAACTAGTATGTGACAGGCTGGGGATTTGAATTTAATTTTGCCTCAAACAGCCCCACCTCCTACATACCACACCACTTCTCTTAAGTGTCCAGAACGGAGAAGGACTAAAATCTAGATAAAACCAAATCCTAAAACAAAGATTCCATTCTGTCCTCTAGAATCCACTTTGTAATGTATGAAAGTGGACTCAGATGTTTCAGAAACATTACGGAATGGAATGGGTTGTTAGAGCTAGCCTCTCTTTAACTAGAAAATTCAATTAACTAGAACACTCCATTCCTCATATGTTCCTATTAATTGCTGTTTTACATGCCACAGGGAAAAAGTAAGGGGGTTGCTCTGGGGAAAGCGTATGAGCAATGAAAAGGCTGAGCATTCCAAGGGTTTTGAGGATAAATTATCTGGCTAGGATTGGAGCTCTTTTTTGTGCTTAAAGTTTTTATTGACTTTGAATTCAAATCAAATGCCTTACATGAGTCCTTCACATCAGAGTAACAGTGTCAGGAATGATCACTATGCCTCCTGTGGTTTTCAAGCTGCATCTTGGAAGCCTTTCTTGGTCTTATGGGCTGGTCAGCTTTCTCATTTTTCCCCTGGATACCCTTTTGGGTCCCAAGTCAGAGTGTTATTTATTTTACTTTGCATTTAGACCTGAGAAATCTTTGTGTAATTATGATCTCATTGTTTGAATAGCTGCCTTCTTGAGAGAGGATAGAAAGGGGTAAAAAAACGTCCAAATACTTCTGAGCCAGCTCCTCAACTGCACATATGTTTTGTGCTCTTTTTGTTGTTTTCAAATAGGGCTTTCTGTGGGGGAGTAACAACGAGAACGATCACCCTGCAGGGATATGTCTTGGGGGTCATTTCAGAGCAGCCCAGGGTCGTGGATGTCATGAAATCTGGAGGTGCTCCACGATATAAACTGTCCAGCAGAGAAAAAGAGACACCTGCTTTTCTGAGGGTCATATCTTCAGACTTGAAGGGGAAAGGATCTGAGTAATGATACCACTTATAACAATAACTGCCAATATTCTTTGTACACTTGCTGTGTGCTAGGTTCAGGGCTAAGTGAATTTCCATTTCCCCTTTCCCTTTTCATCTCCATAGAAACCTTCCTGGATGGGTATTGTTTTGGACACTGCAAGTCCTTGGGCCCCACATCTTACATCAGCCCCTATTGTAGTGACTGGTTTTAAGCAGACTTCAATCAGCTCTGTGTACATGCATTGAGAGGAAGCCTCTTTTTGGCCTGAGCCTCCTACCCGTCACTTCCTACCTTGAGACTTCCCTGACAGTGGGGCTTGGGATGACAAGCTCAATTCATAAGTGCAGGAATTAACGCTCACGTGGCTAACCCTGACCAACAGGGACAAGCATCAATAGATAGATGCATTAGCCAGGCAGACTCTTCTGAGATGTATTTCATAAGCCTCCCCAGAGGGACTTAGTGAGATGGAGCAACTCAATGATGTCCTCTGCTTTTCCATTCTCTCTGTCCCTCAAGCCTGCCCCTTGGATTGCTTTCCAGATGAGCTCTCAGCAAGCCAGCCTTTATCTCCTGCTCTTCTCTGGGTTGTCAGGCAATGGTGGAGAACACAGGCTAAACAAATAGTATGGGGACATTCTAAAACCAAGGGTCCCTCTTTGCTCTTGCTGCTGCAACACCTGTTGGCACTCCTGGCTCCCCAGGTCCTAAGAGGAAGGACTTGCAGTAGCTTTGTCGTCATCATGAGAAACCCAATATTGGTTTTCACCCAGATGTTGCAGGACCTAGTGCCATGGGGGACCTGCAGACCTATAGTATTTATAGGTCTTTAGGTCTTTATAGTATTTATATACAATTCTGAAATTTGTATTAACTGCTCTCTTTGAGCACCCTGGTCCTGGCTCCTGGCCAAGCACCTGACATAGGAGGCTGTATCGGTGCTTCAGATGGCAACCTTTAGGATGGTTATCCTAAAGTCATGTGTTATTGCTCTTCATCATTTGTCTCAGTCACCAGAGACTATGGAAATTCTTGAGACTCCTGGGTGGGGAGGTTTTGAGAGGTTGATTCTGCCAGGGTCTGTAGTTTTAGCTGTATCCTTCTCAAAGTGAGTCTCAGGCTTTGGTCTGTACCTCCCAGCTCGGTGTGCCAGTAGCCCCACACCAAAGACTAGGAGACTGAGGCTTGGGGAAGCTAAGTCAGTAACTTGCCCAAAGTCAGATAGGTCCTAAATGGTGGAACTAGTATTCATAGCCAGGTTTTCCTCACTCTGGATCCCATTCTGTAATCACTGTGCAACACTGTGTAGGGGAAGAATATTTTTTCCTCTACCCTTCTGGGTTCCTTTGGCTCGTCTATTAATTATATTGACATAAGAAAGATCAATAGGAGAAAAACAAATTTAATTTTGTACGTATGGGAGCCCTACAAAGACAGAGGCCCAGAGATAGGCAAACGATGCTTACATGCCACCCTGAGCTAAGAAGGGGGAAGAGGTCTAGGGCTGTAAAGGGAAGGAAGACAACTCACAGGAAGATGAGAAGAATGAATGTTTGGTAAACAAATGTTTGCTATGCAGAGACCATGGGACACAGAGAGGAATTTGAGCAGATAGACCCTGCTGAACACTTCCCAGCTTACCACACCTAGACCACACTCTTTGTAGTGATCTCCAGTTATAGCTCTCTTCCTGGGCCAGGCCCTCTATCTAAATTCTTAGAGGCAGTTAAGCGGGAGGTAAAAAGCTCTTCTTGAGTCTTTTGGGCCTTGATTGCGTTTAGCTCAAAATAATCCACGTGCCAAAGTTGCATGTTTTGGGGACGCTTGTTCTGAACCCCTTCCACTGCCTTCGAGATGGCCTTCGCTCAGAGTGGGGATGTTTTGTGAACTCCACTTCCAGGAATACAAACTGGTGGCATCTCAGTTGACACATCTGAGAAGGGAATCTGGACCCGGGGCCTGGAGATCCCGATGATGAGAACTTTTGTAAGCGACACATTCCTTGTGTTATCTTTGTTACCCCTTATTTGTTGCAGCACAGAAATTAAGAGTGACCCCTAATATGAAAAGGGTTTATACACTTTGGGGACAGGAAAGGGAAGGTACTTTCTTGTGTGCAGCCAGGATTGCTGGAGAAGGTGGAAAGTTGAGTGGGTGCGTTGTTGTAAACCAGAGGGAAGGAAGGTAGGGGATGATGTGGGTCTGAGCTCCAAGGAAAGGAGAGCCCATGGTGTAGCTCTGGGCCTAAGCTGGGGGCCCAGGCCATGGCGGTAAAACAGTGCAGTGTGGGCAGGGCCAGCTTCATGGCCTGCAACCCTTGCTTGGTTTTTACACTCTGCTGTTGCAGTCTTGAAATTCTCAATTTCTGAATAAGGAACTCTGCATTTTTATTTTGTACTGGGCCCTGCAATGTATGTAGCCTGTCCTGAGAGTAGGGTTTCCTAACATCTCATTTACTCCACGATGTCCGTCGGTGACCCTCTACTGGCAGGATTTCAGAAGGACTGAAAGGGCTATTTTCTTCAAAGCACCTTCCTACCTTTCTTTTGCTTGGGAACTAAAAGGAGTTAAAAATTAAACTGTGGATTCCCCTAGGAAAGAGAGGGGATTCCTGCTAACATTTAAAGACCCAAACGCAGCAGTTTTTCTTGCTTTTAATGAGGGTGAAGAGAGATTGCTGAACCATAACCTGGTGCTTAAGGTGGGGAACAGGTAGCATCAATCCAGGAAAACCATTCAAGGGGGACCTGGAAGCTGCATATATTGAAAACGTCTTTGAATTTCTCTGCTTTTCTGAGAGCTCTTCTTACGTGCAACTCTGTGTGACGCTTACACTTTTAAAAGCTGTGGTTTACAGCACCAGTTTAAAGAGAAAATGTTTCGTTCAGCAGATAATTGTCACCTACTTCTTTTTTTGTCACACGCCACTGGTAACCTATGAATAAGTTACCCTAGGACCGGGTGGCCACCCTTATCCCATCAGAATTGGCTGCAAAAGAGAACCTGTGGGCAGGAATGATCCCCTAGAAGAGAATGTGGGTGGAGAGGGAGCCTAAAATAGACCTTGCACAGGTATCGTAACTCTTGGTCTATAATATGTAGGAAATACTTTTTCCTGTTTGTTTTTACAGTTTTTAAATGTTTATTTATTTCTTTTGAGAGAGAGAGAGCGTGCATGCGTGAATACACACACACACACACACACACACACACACACACACACACACACACACACACACGGGGGAGGGGCAGAGAGAGAGGGAGAGAATGAATCCCCAAGCAGGCTCCATGCTTGGTGCATCTGGGCTCAATCCTACGACTGTGAGATCATGACCTGAGCCGAAATCAGGAATCTGATGCCCAACCACTGAGCCATCCAGGTGCCCTGAGATTGTTTTTAAGTTTTTGATGGTATTTAGTTCCACCCTCTTTCTCCTCTCTTTCTGGTACTCCAATGACACAAATGTTAGATCTTTTATAATAGTACCATTGGTCCCTGGAGCTCTCTCTGTTCATTCTTTTTTTCCATCTATTTTTTTTCTCTGTTGGGTAATTTCTATCATTTTACTTTCAAGTTCACTTATTCTTTTGTCATCTTCATTGTGCTGCTAAGCTCATCCTTCGTATTTTTAAAATTTTGGTTATTGTAATTTTTACTTCTAAAATTTCGATTTGGTTCTTGTTTACACCTCTGCTTCTTTGCAGACCCTCTCATTTTTTCCTTTGTTTCAAACATATTTGTAATTGCTCAATGAAGCATTTATATGAGGGTTGCTTTATTTTTTTAAATTTTTAAAAAATTTTTTTTAACATTTATTTATTTTTGAGACAGAGACAGAGCATGAATGGGGGAGGGGCAGAGAGAGAGGAAGACACAGAATCGGAAGCAGGCTCCAGGCTCTGAGCCATCAGCCCAGAGCCCGACACGGGGCTCGAACTCACGGACTGTGAGATCGTGACCTGAGCTGAAGTCGGACGCTTAACCAACTGAGCCACCCAGGCGCCCCTATGAGGGTTGTTTTAAAAATCCTTGTCTGATAATTCTACCACCTGTGACACCTTGGTGTTGGCATTTGTATCGGTTTCCTGTGGCTCCCGCAACACATTACCCAAACTTGGTGGCTTCAGACCATAGAAATTAATTCCCTCACCATTTTGGAGGTCAGAAATCTGAAATTAAGTTTTTGTCAGGGCC
This sequence comes from Panthera leo, assembly GCF_018350215.1. Classification (NCBI taxonomy): domain Eukaryota; kingdom Metazoa; phylum Chordata; class Mammalia; order Carnivora; family Felidae; genus Panthera; species Panthera leo. Next base: position 70,765,544 of record NC_056690.1, read on the forward strand.
ATGCTCCCTTTGAAGTCTCTAGGGGAGAGTCTCTCCTTGTCTCTTCCACTTTCTGGTGATTCCAGGTACTGCCTGGCTTGTGGCCACATTGCTCCAATCCTGCCTCTGCCTGTGCATGCCCTTCTCTTCCTCTGTGTTCTTGTGTTCTCTTCTGTCTCTTATGAGGACGCTTGTCATTGGAGGTAGGACGCACCAGCTAATCCACGGTGATCGTTTTAGTTGTCCTTGAGGTATTTAAAAAATTCCCTTTTGAGTTTTTCTTTGACCCAATGTTCACTTAAGAGTTAAGAGGGCACCTGAGTGGCTCAGTTGGTTAAATGTCCGACTCTTGGTTTGGGCTCAGGTCATGATCTCATGGTTTGTGAGTTCAAGCCCCACATTGGGCTCTGTGCTGACAGTGCAGAGCCTGCTTGGGATTCTCTCTCCCTCTCTCTCTGCCCTTCCCCTGCTCATTCTCTCTGTTTCTGTCTCAAAAATAAACTTTAAAAAATTAAAAAAAAAAGAGTGTGCTGTTTAGGGGTATCTGGGTAGCTCAGTTGGTTGAGCATCTATCTCTTGATTTTGGCTCAGGTCATGATCCCAGGGTCATGTGTTTGAGCCTTGCCTTAGGCTCTGTGCTGAGTGTGGAGTCTGCTTAAGATTCTCTCCCTCTGTCTCCCTCTCCCTCTTGCTGTCTCCCTCTCTCCCTCCCTTCTTCTGCCCTTTTCCCCTGCTCATGCTCTCTTTCTCTAAAATAATAATAATAATAATAATAATAATAATAATAGTGAGCTGTTTAATTTCCATATATTTGTGAATTTTCCCATTTTCCTTATATTCTTGATTTCTACTTTCAGTCCAACATGGTTAGAAAGCATACTTTACATGATAATAATCTTCAAATTTGTCAAGCCTTATTTTGTGATCCAGCATGTGATTTAGCCTGGAAATGTTCCTTCCATGCTAGAGAAGAATGTGTTTGTTGCAGGTGGCATCGTTTGTTGGAATCTGTGCACTGGTTGCTAGAAGCCCCCTCCCTTTTTCTTTTTTCCTTAGCTGCCCCTAGACAGCAGGCTGTGCTGAGTCCCTCAGGGTTCTGGGTGAGGGGAGACCGTGGCGGGCCTTGTGGGCAGCCCTAAAGGCTGGCGAAGTCAGATACCCACATCACGCTGTTTTTGCCCCTTGGGAGAAATTGTGGGCCAAGGGGGTCTCTCTTGGTGCTGAATAGTGCTGGCACATGGAGGGATGATGTGGGTAAAGTCAGACTGTTCTTTTTAACTTTTTTCATTGCAGTATTCTTGGATTTTGTGTTCTGCCTGGTGCTGGAAACTCTCATTTGGACTCAGGAGCTCCCATCAAGGTATTTTTATTTTTGGATGCTTGTCAGATGAGTGTTTCTGTGGGGGGCAGGGGCAAGGGCAGGGAACTCCTGTTCTTCCATCTTGCTGAAAACAGTATCTGTTGACCTTCTCTTCTCGTTCAAGTTGAGATCTGCCCAGTTCTTATTAGCATGTGTGGTTTTCCATTAAAACCTGGATATTTTGGATACTTTATGTTATGAGACCCTGGATCTTATTTAAATCTATTATTGTAGCAGGTTGTGTTTTTTGTTTTTTTGTTTTTGTTTTTCTTTTGCTTTTGACACGGCTCTGGCAGGGAAGAGGAGATCTGTGCCATTACCGCCAGGTATGGTTCAAGGCCGGCTTCCCACTGGCCTTTGCTGGTGCGTAGAACGAGAGTCCCCTTGTTACTGATTCATGGGTGGGGGTTCCCACTGGTTATGTCCTTGCTGAGAGGGGCAGGGGGCCTTGCTACTGCTTCCTGCATGTCCTCCAATGACGTTGTGCAGGGACAGCTGATTGTGTCATCTCAGCTAGGCTCACCCTCCATCAGGCCTCCTCTGACACCACACAGGAAGGAGGGAGAAAGGACCCTGCCTCCTTCAGGTGGGGGTGGAGGTGTAGGCTCTCCGTCCGGCCTTTGCCGACAGAGGTAAGGGTGCAGGTTTTTCTGTGGTGTTTGACAAGAATAGAGCAGCTGGTGTCTACAAGTGTGTGTCTCGGTAGGTTGCCCCTTTCCTGGTCCTTTGCTTAGAGGGAGCAGGCTTTTGCTCTGGCCTTTTTGTCTTCACCCATGGATGTTTCGGGACTGTTGCATTCTCCACCACCACCTTGTCTGGGATACAGGAAGCAGAAAGGAAACTCAGGGAGTCTACTGTACGTCCCAAGGTCCCCAAGATGCCTTTTGCTCTCCATCTTTCAGAGTCTTCCTATACTTGTTTTATATATAATTCCCAGAGTTTTCAGCTGTACTCATGGGAGGAAGAGTAAAAGTACGTCTATTCCATCTTTTCAGGGGGAATAGATCTCTTTATTGATGTAAATATGATATAAAGGTGTTTACGTTTTTTCAGTCAATTTTTTGGTATCCTGCATCTCTCCTAAATATTATATAAATATTTGTTGGTTTTTAAGTGATTTCTTATAGTTTCATCTTTTATATTTAAGTCTTCAAGCAAGTGTTTGTCCAAGGATGGCCCGTAGACCACAGTTTCACCTAAGAACCAGTGAACCAGAATCTCTGGGACTCTCCCTTATACCAAACTCTCCAGGGGATGAAATATACGCCAGAATTTGAGATCTACAGCTTTATCCACTCAAAAAAAAATTTGTGATGTAAGTTGTAAGGCAAGAATCTCAGCCAGTTTTTTTTTTTCCTAAGTCGTTAGCCAGTTGTCTTAAAACCGTTTATTAAATTGTTCTCTTTCCTTCATGGATTTAAAATGCCACTTGATAAAATATTAAATTCATATGCAAATACAAATATAAACATTTGGGTCTGTTTCCAGATGTTCCATTCTGCTTCATTGATCTGTCTGACCATTATGGCGCCGGGAGTTGACTTTTTAAAATTGCTTTAACTCTAGTCCATGTCGACTTCTGAACGTTGCCCTGCACCAGCTTCTAAGAGCCTCCTAAGAAACCATTTGCCAGGAGAGAATTAGATGACTCATATATGAGGAAGCTTTGTAAATTGCAAAGATCTCTGGCCTCTCAACCCGCCCCTGACACCAGCACTTCCTAAAACACTGATCTCATTCTGTCCCTTCCGGACTCCAAATCCTTACTCATAAGACGGAGCTCGCCATCTTGGCATTCAGGGTCCTTCTCTTGCAACCTGGTCTCTGTCTACCTCTTCAAAATGACCTCCCACTTGCCTTCAATAAAATCCTCTTCTCTAATCACATTTATCTCCTATATGTTTTCCAGACTTGCCTGACACATTTCTTCCATCTTACTTGTTTTTCTCTCCACCTTGAAGTGTGTCTTTTGAGGCCAAACTCCTTCCAGAAAGCTTTTTATCTGAATTTTCCAGCTTACCTGACCTCACTTTACACTTAGCATATATTGACCTATGGCAGCTCTCATGTTGTGAAATTACTTTGTTATTTATGTTTTCTGTAGTGTATATATCATCTCACCCAATGACACTGTCTTATGCTTATGTATCGAAGCTCTGTCTTCTTCTTATGTGTGTCCCTGTGTTCCTTTAGCAAAGTGTGGTGAACACCACAGACATTCACTCAATACATTTGTACTGGGCAAATAAAACCAGTAAATAAGGGTAATTCTAGATCTCATTGAAAATCCATTATTAATTTGAGTAATTTAAACCCAGGCAGAGGATTGATCTCGCTTCATCTATTTTCAGGTATGTGTTCAATTCAGAAGAAAATGACAGGTAAAGGCTGTGTTCTGAGACATCTATGCTTTATGTTAATGAGCTGGGATGATAAGGATCTCGTGGGACACAGTGATCCTGTGGAGAGGTGTAGAAACCCATGAATATTTTCTTTAGATCCTTGTGAAAATCTCCCTGCCGCTCAGAATAATCTCTGTTGGACAGAGAAGAGGATGTTTAGGAGATGCTATCATCGTCTGCCCTGTCTGCAACTCTGTACAGGGAATTTACCTATCTAAAGCCTTTGATGCCTCAGCAGCCATTAAAAAAATTTTTTTTAATCACTTGATCCAATTTCTCTGGCCATGGCTGATTGGATTGATCAAAGGGTGTACAGTGATGAACGGAGCCAATCTGGTTCTTGCTCTGGTGAATCAGAACTAAGAAATGCAGAGGATGATTGCCAGTTGGATGTGGATGCTGCCGCTGAGCAGAGTCAGAGCCAGGGAGGCTGTGATGGCAGAGAGAAGCAGAAATGCACAGGATGGGGAGAGAAGGAGAATGAGCCAGAGAAAGGAGGATAATGCTTCTGGCAGAGGGATGATGGGAATCTGTCCTCGGAGCTACACTCATTCTGGAAATACTCTCTATCTGAGCTCTCTTGAGCGAATCCCTTTTCCCCAGTACTGGGTCTCCTCTGTTCCTGTCCTGGAGACCTCATGAGGTCATTTGAGCCCAATAGTAATGCTCACTTTTCTTTCTTTTCTCAACCAAGTTTGAGGAAGAGGGGCGTGTCTGCTCCTGTCAACCAAATTAGCCTGTAGAAGAGGTGCTACTGGGCCAGTGGGTCTCAGTTGTTTTTCTGTCCAGGGAGTATATACTTGAACTCTAGCAGGAGCCACATAAGTTAGAATAGCTGGATGAGCTTCAAAAAGATGGCTCTCAACAAGATTTTAATCCTTTGAGACATTCTATTATGAAAAATTTCAAACATACAGACAAGTTGAAAGAATACAATAAACATCATCAATCTACCATGCAGATATAATTATTATTAACATTTCTCTATATTTGCTTCATCCATCTCATTTTGTTGTTGTTGTTGTTGTTGTTGTTGTTGAGGAACCGTTTAAAAGTAAATTATGGATATTATAATGCATTACCCCTATCACGCATCTCCAAAGGAGGGTGTTTTCCCACATATACCCACAATGTCATTCTCATATAACCAAACTGACACTGTTTTCTTTTTTTTTCTTATTTTTAAACATTTTTTAAATGTTTATTTATTTTTGAGAGACAGAGAGACAGAGTGAGAGTGTGGGAGGGGCATAGAGAGAGGGAAACACAGAATCTGAAGCAGGCTCCAGGCTCTGGGCTGTCAGCACAGAGCCTGATATGGGGCTCGAACCCATGAACTGCGAGATCATGAACTCATCCAACTGAGCCGAAGTTGGATGCTTACCCAACTGAGCCACCCAGACACCTCAACATTGTTTTCTTAATATCACTAATAATCTGCCTATATTGAACTATTCCCAATTGTCTTCACAGTGTCATTTATAGATGTTTTTGAGCCAGGATATAAAGATAATACTGCATTGGATTGTTATGTCCTTAGGTAATCTAGAACAGTCCCTCCTTCTCTCTCTCTCTCTCTCTCTCTCTCTCTCTCTCTCTCTCTCTCTTTTTAATGAAGAAATTAGGCCAGATATTTTGTAAATGGTCCCACATTCCAGATTTATCTGATGGTTCCCTCATAGTGTTATTTATCTGGTTTCTCTCTTCCCTGTAATTCCTATACAATGTGGGTTACCTTTAAAGGCTAGGTTAGATTCAAGTTAAAAATTTTTGGTGACAGTACCTCATAGGTGATGATGCTGTGCACTTCATATTGTTTCCCATCCAGGAGGAAGGGGAATGTCTGACCATCTGTCCCACCATTGGTGATGCCACACTGGTTATCTGTTAAAGATGTTGAAAGCCAGATCTGTCCATTGTGAAGGAAGAGATTCCCTTTGGTCATTAACAAATAAGCTATGGGTGATACTCTCTAGTCGCCTATTAACCTTTCACTAATGATTTTAGTATCCAGTGTTGCTTCTTTCCTGAATGGATAAGCTTTCTCACCATCCAATACTTTGTGACAACAGATCAGGTTACAAGGGGACCTAAGAAGGCTCCTTTATTAGAGGTCATTACAAATGTTACTGTTAATGTGGATATACTTATTGTTATCTATTACAGCCTAATAATGCTATGCTAAAGTATAGTGGCTTAACAACAGTTATTTTATTATCTTGTATGGTCTCTGTGGGTCAGCAATTTGAAAAGTGAATGGTTAGGCCCTTCTAATTCAAGTGTCCCAGCTGGTTGTTGCCAGACAGGGCTGAAGTTGGAAATGCAGGAAACTGGAATATGGGGGTGGCCAGACACCTCTCTCTCCATGTAGTCTCTCTGCATGGGCCATTTGGGTTTGTAACTAGCATGGCGGCCTGAGGGCGGTAGGACTTCTTTATATGGTGGCTCTGATTTCTAACATATTTTCAGCAAATGAAATGAAAATAGCATCATCTTTTGTAACTTAGCCCTGGAAGTCACATGGCTTCATTAACATATTAGTAGACCAGCCATTAAAGTTGGCTCAGGTTCAAGGGGAAAGAACATAGATTCCACTTCTCCATGGCAAGAGTATAAAAAATTTGCAGACATATTCTAAAGCCACCACATTTTTATGAAGTAAATATATATGTGTATTTATGAAGTAAATATATATTTATGAAGTAAATATATATATGAAGTAAATATATATATATATATATATATACATATATCTACATTTACTAATTTTTATCTTCTTTTAAAGAAGGACCTGAGTAATTGATCAATGATAAAACAAAGAGAACAATGAAAAATAAGGCTAAAACAAAAAACAATAAAAGACTGAAAGACACAGATGTTCCAGGCACCTGGACTGATTCTAGTTCCTTCCATCAAGGACCATATTCACTTTCTGGCAGTGAAGATAAAACATGAAGGTCTTTGGTATTTATAGCTCTAGCTGTTCAGTAAAAGGAAGTTTACAAATTTATCTGGAGTCACTTTTTCCCCTTGACACTGAAGTTTAGAAAGATTTTATTGAATGGGTCCTTTTATCAGAGCCATTGAGAAACAGAATAGTCAATGCCTGGCTTTTGTTGCTCAAAAGAGAGGGAAATGCTCTTTAAGTGGACACTGTGATATCATTTTTTGGTGAAAGCAGAGAGATAAATACTAATAGTAGCTTTTAACTGGTTTCCACAGGGAACTAAGATGTGATGTGGGTATGTTGCCTTCCGAAGATCTGATAGGTTCAGCCTCAGGGAACCCACAGCAATGATTTTTCAACTCTGGCTGCACATTAGAATCATGGGGGTGGGGGCACCTTTTAAAAACCCTGATGCCCAGGTTATTCCTCAAATCAGTTGAACACAATCTCTGGGGAGAGACTCAGCCATCAGTATTTTTTTTAATTTAATTTTTTTATTTTGAGATGGGTTGGGGGGAGAGGGGCAGAGTGAGAGAGAGAGAGAATCCCAAGTAGGCTCCACACTTTCAGTTCAGAGCCCCGTGCAGGGCTCAATTCCACGAACCATGAGATCGTGACCTGAGCCAAAACCAAGAGTCAGATGCTCAACTGACTGAGCCACCCAGGTGCCCCCAGCCATCAGTACTTTTTAAAGTTCTCCACACGATTCCAATGTGTAGTCAGCATCAAGAACCATGTCTTTAGAGCTGGACTTGACAAACTTTTCCTGAAAATGGCCACGTAGTAAATATTCTGGTTTTTCGGGCCATACTGTTTTGGTTGCAGTCACCTTTGCCTTTGTTTCAGAAAAGCAGCCACAGACAATATGGAATGAATGGGCGTCGCTGTATTCCATGAAACTTGATTTACAAAAAACAGGTGGTAGGTGGATGTGGCCCATGGGCCCTAGTTTGCAACCTCTGATGTAGAGCATAGGTTAGTTTACAATTCTCTTCAATGGCATCATCTTTGTCATTGGTACCCTAGACGTGCAGATGGGAAAGAAAGGAATACTTCTACAGCTATAGTGGTTGATACAGGGGCAATTTAAGTGGTAGTTTGAGTTATTCTTTAGTATCTCTTAAAAAAAAAAAAGGAAAGGACACAAGCTTATGTATTTGTTTGCCTAGGCAACCCCCCTTTCAGCTCTCTTTACACACAGCTCTCCTGTCCTAGAACCCAGATCTTTGGAGCCAGAAGTGGTCTTAGAGATGGTTCTCTCTCTACTCTCTCCGGCAGGAGGAGGTTGCCCCCTCACTAAAGCTGGCACCAGGAGAGTGGGAGCAGCACCCAAGCCCTGCCATCTGGTCTGGAGTTTCATCTCACTTTATCCTCTGCCATCCCATTTGCACCCAACTCGCTTTCCAACTTCCTTGAACACTAGTGTGTCCACTGAGCTTCTGCCCCTCTGCCTCTTCATAAGTCTTGACGCCATGAATCCTGGAGCCTGGCATGCCGCTGATTTGCTTCCAAGTCTTTGTAGATTATTTGAGGATGGGGTAATGTGTTGTTCTGCATTCTCCAATCCTGCCTTCCGATTACTCTGTCACCTCCCACGTCTCCCTGTCAGTACCTGCCCCTGCACACCCAGGTCCCAAAACTTCCTCTTCCTCTCCAAGCCCCTCACTGCTTGCGAAGGCTGGGCCATCTTCCCTGCCTCCAACCTTCTCTCGGATCCCTTCCCCTGGGGCTCAGAGGGTCCTATGCTCTCCTGGCTCTGTTTGTCAACCTCTCTCTGGTCTTTCAGCATCTTTTAAAAGACAGTTCACACTGTGTTATTGCTAGTGCTGACTTAATCCTGGGCTTGCTCCATCTCTGTAATCTTTTGTGTAATCTCATCTGCTCTCATGAGTTGGGATTCCAAAAATACTCACACGGCTCCCTTATCTCTGTCTGGTATTATTACAGTTGCCCACTAGCTAGAATAGTCAATTTAGGATTCCTGCCATATGTCAAAGAACTTAGCGAAGAGGGACTTGTTCACATTTTAACTGCACTTACTGAGCAATTAAATGCTGGCTTTATCAGCCCTCTTTGCCCTCATAACTTTTTCCTTTTAATGATTTCATGTGGATAACTTTCCAATTGTATAAGGTTTAAGAATCATTAAATGGAAAGGTATAGAAATTTTAGGGCTCTCAATTTCTTTTGGTCTTAATTACTCACTGTGTCAGTGTCTAGATAATTTGACTCTGATATGATTCTTCTGAGGTAAATATTGTGCCCATGCCTATATTAAAAAAGCTAATTAAAACAAGCAAATATCATTTATCACCTCTGGAACCAGTCTTAAGTATTAAAATAATTATTTTCTGTCTTGGTAGGATTTTGGTAAAAATGGTAGCAGTGTAAATTGAAATACCTCTTTTAGAAAGCAATTTGGCAACATTGAAGTTGTGCTTTTACAATAAAAATACAAGGTGAATCATACGGTTTGAATGTAGTTAAAATGTTCAAGAAAGGAAAATGCAGCTTTTTGGACACAAGGGTAGGTGAGGTGTGGGGTGTTGTACTGTAGGGCTGGTTCAAACATAATGTTCAGACTTTTTATGTGTTTGGGGTGGAGCTTCTTGAACTGAGGACCTTTTAATTTAACTCTGAGGTTTTTTAATTAGACAAGGTGTTTTTTATTGGATGAATGGCTCTTTTTACCAATGTTCTAATTATTCCCTAATTATTCACATATTCCCATCAGAACTTTCCAGTGGAAAATAATGAGAAGGAAAGGGCAAAGCTATGTGGCTAGCAGGGGTGAGGGAATATCCCACAGTCTTTGTGCCCACAGGGTAACTGGTCAACAGCCTGGCTAGTAAAGTTTTCCTCTCACGGAAGCAGGAAGCCAAAAGGCAGACCATGGTGGAAACATGGATGGTGTGGTGAGTCATCTTCAAGGCCTACTCACTGCGTAGCTGTACTAAGGGTTTTACACTTTTACACGAAACCACCTGAATCAAGACAAAAGTGTACTTGGAATCCTATAACATATTTTCCAGATTTTATCCTTCCCAGTATTAGCCAAGCCAAGAACAATCTGGAGATTTGAGTGTTCCAACTGTTAGCTACCTGTATCTTACATGGAAACAAACAAGGACTCACAGGTGTGGTTTAGCCATTTTGTGAGTTGACTGAATTTTGCACATATTAGAAGCAGGTAAAACTCTGCTTATCTTGTGATAGAGTTGGGAAAACAGAGACCTGGCCTAGCACTGTAGGGTTCCTGAGCTCTCTAGTAACATTACACTAACTTCCACAGGGAAGCTAAGCAGATAAGTTGGAGAGGGAAGTTAGTAACTGGGTTATAATTGAAATTCTTTCTGGTTAGGGGGGAAAAAAGATTTTGGGCACTGAACAGTCTGGTAGGACAGTCATGCCTCTGTATTTTTTTGGCCCTGGAAAAGGAGATAAAATAAGTGAGGATTTCTCTGAGTTGCCAGCAAAGTTCTGTTTCAGTTATCTGTTGCTGTGAAACACAAAATCCCCAAACATAATAGCTTAAAAGAATGATGTATGGTTTGTCACATTCTGTGGGACAGGGATTGGGGCAGGCATTACTTAGCTAGGGTCCTTCTTGACTGGATCACTCATGCAGCTGCATTCAGGTGGGAGCTTGGCTGGCGTTGAACATTCAAAATGGCCTCTCATCCTTCAAGACTTTTTCCGTATGGCTCCTAATGTCACGAGTCTTGTCTGGACTTCCTTATGTTACACCTGAATCAAAGAGCGTAAAAAGTAGAAGTTGCCAGGCTTCTTTAGGCCTGGACCCAGAGCTAGCACAGTCATGACATTCCAGTGGCCAAAGCAAGTCATAAGACCAGACCAGATTCAAGAGGATGGGATGTGGTCTCCACCTCTTGACTGGGGGAGAGGCGATTTGTCTCTCAGAGAATCCCAAGCATCGAAAGGATTGCAACTTTCTTCAAAGAATCCAACTTAAATATTATTAATTACAACATAATTAATACTTATGTTGTTATTTCAACAAATGAAATGATGGCTGTAAAAGAATTTTATAAATGGAAAATTTCTATAAGAAATCAAGATCTAGGGGTACCTAGGTAGGTCAGTTGGTTGAGCATCTGACTCTTGATTTCGGCTCAGGTCATGATCCCAGGGTCATGGTCCAATACTGAATCGGGCTCTGCAGTGAGTGAGCAGCCTATTTAAGACTCTGTCTGTCCCTCTTCCCCGCTTGATCTCTCTCTCTCTCTCTCTCTAAAAAAAAAAAAAAAAAAAAAAAGAAATCAAGATCTAGCATGATAGAGAAGCATAATTAAAAGGCTTCTGGGAAATGTAAAGCTTAGAGGTCTTTTCTTAACACATGAAGAAATCAAGGCTCCTGTAAATACTGTACTTGTTTGTTGTTTTTATATTTTACATCATTAAGTCTGTCTTTACTATCTTGACAGAGCAAAGACTAGAAGTATAACTCCAAGATGAGTGTTTATCCCTTCTCTCCACCTGCTGATCGTATGCATAAATGTTCTGAGACTCAGCAGTTAGGACTCAAGAAAATCTAACCAGTCATATATTTTGCCCCCTTGCCCCCGAATCCAGAGCTTCTTGCCTTTGGCACTATTGATATTTTGGGCTGGAAAGTCCTTTGTTTTTTTTGGTGGGGGGCTGTCCTGTGCTTGGTCAGATGTTTAGCAGCTTCCTGGTCTCTACCCACTAGTTGCCCGTGGGACCTTCAACCCCACCTAGTTGTTACTCAAATATTGGCAGATGTTCTGATTGAGACCCACTGCCGTAATCCAAGTTACTGCCATTTACCAGGTTGCATCTTCATGAGCTGTCTACATAATGCTTAAGAACGTACTATTTTCCAAATCAAAAACTAGGGCATCAGTCTGATAACGTTTCCCCCCACTAATTTTCCCATTCATATTTATAAAACATGCTTTAAGTTATATGTTGTATGAAATTAAAATCACATTTGGTTACATACACTCTACAGATCACCTTTAACAAAATCAATGATTTAAAATCCAGTTGTTTGGGAAAATCTAGGATATAGAGTGTTTGGACTTTTCTTGGAAACCTAAACTTAACAATTGTTGGCAAGTGTTAGTTGTCTTTTCATCTTACTTCACCCTGGATAGACCCAACTGGAGAAGTATGTTCATAAAACACCCAGTGAAGCAGAGATTTGGCAAAATGTCTAGCTGATTTGAAACAAGTAGACCAGAAAATATTCAGTTTAAAAACACTTCCTGATTCAAGTATTATTCAGACTGACTTTCTACACTAATCAAATTGTTTTAAGTATTCACTGCACTTGGTATTTTGTCACAACAGCTGGAGTGTCTGATAAATTATTCTTTCCTAGTTGTTTATGACTCCAAGCATATGTATTACAGAACTGAATTTGATCTGACAATTTCCATCTCTCTTTCCCATGTGGATAATAATGTTGATGGAACTATAGAAGCAACACCAACAATGAAATTAAATAATTTCAAGGTTTCTTGCTTAGGAAATCTAAGGCACTATCACAAAGTGCCCCAGGAGGCAAAGCACAGTGTACCCAAATGGTGCATACAAATCTGGATTGTTCAACAGTGGTTAAAAGCCAGTCAAATCACATTTATTTCTCCTTAGATATCATAAATGGATGTGCAAAAAATCTGCAAATAAATCTACATGGCTTCTCCGTATATAAACGCATTGAGTGAATTTCTTCATTTGCATTTTTGAGCTTTCCCACATACACAGAAAACTACGATATCCCAATATGCTCATTTGGAAAAGCTGCCTGATGGTTTCCCCTCTGGCATTTTGAATAACTACTAGCTGAAGGTGCTAAATAACGCTCAAGTCAGTACAAGTTAATATTTCTGCCCAGTTCCTAATAAAATGCAGCTGAAATCTCAACCAGGAGATGTTATCTATCATCTGACATCCATTTGACTGTGATAATGAAATGCTGCCTGCCTCATTCCTAAATGTTGAAGTTGAGATCCCTGTGGAATAATTTTGGCAATTGGGTTTCCTCCAATTTTTTTTATTGCATTTGAATTAAGGATTGTTTTGCCCCATGATATGAAATAAAGACTTGATAAAGTTAAGGTGGATTTGGTAACATCATACGATTACATATTTATTATTTTAATTACTTATTTTCCCTGCGGTTTCCTCCTTGTCCCTTCCTTCCCACCTGCAACTTGAGATTTGACACTGAATGTCTGTCCTGAGCTTCCTGTGCCTCACATCTGGATTGGAATTACCTTTAATTATATCCTCAAGAAGCTTAGTTTTCTCCGTAGAATTCTCCTACAGAGTTCCATAGTTACATAAGAATCTGGCTCATTAAATTGTCTGTTGATTTTAATTTCTCTGGAGTATCAGATCTTTGGCAAAAGTATAAAACTTTGCCGAGAGACTAAGTCAGGAAGACAAAGAAATGGCATTTAAGATCAGAAATAATTTATGTAAAAATACGAATTATTGTAAGCAGTGGGGACATTTGGTCCTCTAACAGAATACATGTAATAGTATATGCCCAGGCTCCCCCTAGTCTCCCCCTAAAGTTTAATGAGAACTCCTGTACCTTTTGATTAGTTTCCTGTTAGACTTTCTTGGAATGAAGATGAATTTGGCGTACAGATTCACTACCTTTGTTTCCCTAAGGACTTTCTTCAGTTCAGGCTGCAAGTAAACTCTTTTGGAGAAATGAATTGCTGGATCCATTTTGAAGGGCTGCATATGAAGACAGAAAGGGCTTCTTTTGTGAAGACCATCGAGGCTTCTCCCCACCTCTAACTTAAGGCTGGTAGAACTTTCTAACATTTTAGCTCCAACTGGCTAATGAAAATCTGGCATTGTTATCAGCACATCTAGGTGAATGTCTTACCCCAGCGAGTTGCATAGAATAAGTGTAAAATAAGTATCAAATGATGGGTCTGGCATTCAAACTTCAATTGCTTTGTGAAACCTTTTGGTGTGGCTGACTTGACTGCTATTTTATTCTTTTCCTAGTTTAAGATTAGGGAGTATTTCAGCGAGATTCTCACAAGCCATGTGTGTAGGGAGGGTCCCTGGTACTCTCTTTCTCATGGTCAGGGGAGTATTAGGGTACCAGGACACGAGGTAGCTCGAGCCTTTGGCAAGGTGAGGGGGAGAAGCCTACGTGAGATTCGTCAATCTGTTAAAGAATTCTCCCTGCTCTTTTAGAGCACACATTTTCAACGGAGGTGATCTCATGCTTGAGGGGGTGAAAATTTGCTTGGGGGGGGAGTAAAAACACTTAGATATTACATTGGTTATTATGGTTTGTGGTGTTCCAAAAAGCTCAATCCAAACTTATAAAATCATAGTCCTCGCATTAGAGAGAAATTTAGTTTAAAATTAAAATATATTAGTTTCAATTAATTTTAAATTTATTTTTTCTCTTTGAGGGCAGGGCACCATAATGGGGGGGAAAGGCTGAGAAATGCTGCTCTGGTGCATACACCTTCTTTGTGGCTTTGGATAGTGCCCATGAACAGCATATGTGTATTCTTTAGTTACTTCCCTTAGGAAAAACAAACAACAACAACAACAACAAAAAACCCCCAAAACCAACACTTTAAAAATATTCGCTTCACCATGGCTCTTCTTAAGCTAAACCCCTGGAAAAGGACTGGGAAAGGATGTGGGGAACAATAAACAAAGTCTGAAATGAAGGTATCAGTCAAGGTTAGTTACAATACAACCCGCCTGGAGTCTACTCTTGCCCTAACTCCCTACCACGTTTCCCCAAATATTCCATCTTTTCCACGTGGCAGATTTCTCCAAATGGCCAGTAAGGGCCAGGCCTTGTAAAAGTCAACGTGTCCTAAGATGGGCCAACTGTGTATTTCCTATATTTTTTTCTCCTTTGGAAATGTTTATGATTCTTTCCAGGCAGGCACAGTTTCTGAAGGCAGCTGCTTCCTTCCCTGGAGCGGCCTACAGGGAGTTACCTGACCTTGATTTAGGAGAAATTGTGAAAATAACTCCAGTAATCCATGGGGACCCATCATAATCTCCAACCACGTACTCACTCCTACTGGGCACCCACATCCAATGATATCTAAGTCAAGACTCACTTGGACATCTCATTGGAGTCCCTCAGCAAGAGGGTGAGGCTGCTGGCTAATATCTTCTCTTTATAAACAACTACAAAAATATTGACTAAAAGAGATCTAGTGACTTGCCCAGGATCATGCTCTCTTTCCAACACACACTGGAATGTTAGTTCTCACCGTCAGATTCTCAGGGCTTTCCATGGGGTCTGGCACATAGCAGGAATTCAATCAATAATTGTTAAAGAAATACATTTCTCCAAGCCTGGGGCTCTCCCATCATCGGTGCAATGCAGGAAAATCTCCTAAAAGTAGGGGCCATTTATCTGCCCCAGGGTCAGTATTACATTGTGATAGTTATCTCCCCTGTTTTAAAAGGTGAGGTGATTTCTTTAAGCACAAAGCTTACCCAAATATGTAAGAAATTTGGCATGGAGTTCAAGGTGAACTTATTGTGCTTCCAGGTTATATTGCATTTCAAATTCATTAAGTGAAAGTTAGTGTTAAAAGGTAAGATTTTCAGGGCACCTGGGGTGCTCAGTTGGTTAAGTGGCCACTCTTGATTTTGGCTCAGGTCATGATCGTTCAGTTGTGAGATCAAGCACCACATTGGGCTCCACGCTGTGCATGGAGCCTGCTTAAGATTCTCTCTCTCCTTCTCCCTCTCCCTTCCCCTGCTTGTGCACTTTGCACACACTCTATCCAAAAAAAAAAAAAAGGTAAGATTTTCTTGTTACATTTCTTGTATTAGGAGACCCAAGTTGTACACACAGGTGAAGATATTCATTTCTATTTTCAATAAAATTTACACATAACACAAATGCACAAAATAAGAATATGCACACATTCTGGAAGATGGAAAATAAATGGTAAAATTGTTTACTTCTTTTGGAACCAGTCATTTGTTATGAGAGAAGAAGTTACAATGAACTGTCACAGATCTGATACACAAGCAGAACTCAACTTTTCTCTGCATTAGCTTCTGGTAGGGAAAGGTGTTCTAGTTAGCTTAACAGGTGTGGGGTGAACACGTTTCTGATTGACGAAAATCATGTTCAATCAGTTATGGGCCAGAAGCCTTTATAATGTTTTAGTGCTGTGTTAGTCAATGGGAAAAATAAAGATGAATTGATAAAAAAAAATCTCATCTTTGAGAAGATTATACTAGATTAAGGTAGGTAAAACATTACAGTAATTAGATTGCAAGGTAGGAAGTAAGAAGTGTAAAAGGCTCTTTAGTATTTTGAGCAGGGAAGGATTATTTCCTGTTTCGTGTGGGGTAAGGAAGAGTGGGCAGGATCAGGTAAAACAGTATGGAGCCAGTATTGAAGTTGGGTCTTTAATTAAGGAGTAATCTGGGTTACAGATATTAAAAACAGGAAGGAAAGAGTAATCCAGGCAGAGAACATGGCAAATGCCATGGATGCAGAAAAGCAAAGTCATGTGTGAGGGGACAAAGTGTAGTTTAGTGGGACTGGAACATGTGGTACTTGATTCTCAGGAACTAAACTTAAAAAGGCCTAGAAAGCTGTGGAAGTCAGTGGAGCTATTCTCATCCTGAAGTCTTGTTGAATTTGTTTTTCCCTGTTCTTCTGAAATTAGGCATGACCATGAATCTTTTTTTCTTCAAGCTTTGGTGCAATGCGATTGACATATGACATTATGGAAGCTGAAGGCATACGATGTGATGATTTCATACATGCACATATTGCAAAATGTTTATCACTATAAGGTTGGTTAACACATCCTTCAGCTCACATGATTACCATTTTGTTGATGTTCTTGTTATGGTGAGAACATTAAAGCTCTACTTTTGTAGCAACTTTCAAATATACGATACAGTATTGTTAACTATAGTCATCATGCTGAACTTTAGATCATCTTATAACTGAAAATTTGCACCCTTTGACTAATTCTCACCATTTGCCCTACACTCTTAGCCCCTGGCAACCACCATTCTACTATTTCTGTGAGGTCAGCTTTTTTAGATTCCACTCTTAAGTGAGATCGTAACAGTGTTTGTCTTCTCTAACTTATTTCACTTAGGATAATGCCCTCAAGGTCCATCCATGTTGTTGCAAATAGCAGGATTTCCTTTTTTTTTCTTTTATGGCTGAAGAATATTCCATTGTATGTAAATACCACATTTTCTTTGTTCATTTAGCCATTGATGGATAGTGAGATTGTTTCCATGTCTTGGCTATGGTAAATAATGCTGCGATGAATTTAGGAGCCCAGGTATCTCTGGTATCTCTTGAAGATAGTGAGTTCATTTTTTAAAAAAATTTATACCTAGAAGTGGGATTGCTGAATTATATGGTAGTTCTATTTTTAATTTTTTGAGGAACCTCCATACTGTTTGCCATAAGTGGCTGTACAGTTTACATCCTCACCAACAGTACCCAAGGGGTTCCCTTTTCTCCACATCCTTGCTGGCATTTATTATGTTGTCTTTTTGATAATGGTCATTCTAACAGGTAATATCTCATTGTGTGTTGAGGTAGATTTTCCTGAGTTGCTGTAGATTTCCCTGATGGTCGGTGCTACTGAGCACCCTCTCCTGTACTTGAAATGTCTGTTCTGGTCTCTGCCCACTTTTTAGTCAGATTGTTTTTTTTGCTATTGAGGTATAGGCATTCCTTATATATTTTGGCTATTACTCCCGTATCAGATATAAAGTTTGCCGATGTTTTCTCCTAGTGTGTGGACTATCTTTTCATTTTGTTGCTTGTTTCTTTTGCTGGGTAGAAGCTCTGTAGTTTAATGTAGTCCCACTTGTTCATATTTGCTTTTGTTGCTGATGCTTTTGGTGTCATTCAAAAATCATCACCAAGACTGATGTCAAGGAACTTTGTCTCTATTTTTTTCCTCTAGGAGTTTTGTGTTTTTAGGTCTTACATTTAAGTCCTTAATCCATTTTCAGTTAATTTTGTGAATTTTGTGAAGACAGGTGTCCAATTTCATTCTCTTGCATTTGGATATCCAGTTTTCCTAACACTATTCATTGAAGAGACTATTCTTTCCCCACTAAGTCTTCTTGGCTTCCTTGTCCAGTATTAGTTGACCATATATGCGTGGGTTTATTTCTGGGTTCTCTATTCTGTTCCATTGGTCTAAGTGCATGTTTTTATGACAGTACCATGCAGTTTTGATTACTATAGCTTTGAAATATAGTTTGAAATCAGGATGTGTAATGTCTTCAGATTTGTTCTTTCTCACGATTGCTTTGCTTTGGCTATCTGGGACCTTTTTATGGTTCCATATAAATTTTAGATTTTTAAAAAAAATTCTGTGAAAAATGTGGCCGTGTATCTTTATTTAAATTCTTGTAAAAGTGGACCCTGAGACAAAGGCTTAAGTGTAGGATAGAATATTTGTGAAGTGATCTTGGGGAACAAAAATGAGGAAGTGAGGAAATGACACAGGAATGGGGGAAAGCTATGGGCAACTAATATTCAATCCTGTTGAGGGCACTCAGAGATAGTATAAGTATTGTGTTCATAAAAGGAAAGGGATTCTGGGGCATATATCACAATTCCCATCCTTCAGTTCATTGAAGGTTTGATGATGACATTAACATCCTTGTATTTCTGGACCACCCTCATGTGTGGAAGAAGCTCTGGTGTTGGTGAAAGCCCTTGAGAATAAAAAGAGAAACAGTCATTTGAGGGGGAGAGCTGTCAGCTTGCTGGGGATCACACTGTCATTCCAGGTGAACTCAAGTGACTGGGGAGGATGGGGCGGGGCCTCAACAGGATGTGCTGCAGTACATGTCTTACTTTGGTCAGTAGAAGGTGAACAGAAGTGACAGCTGTTGCTTTGAGGTGGAAGCTTTAAGAAGCAGCTCATGATTTCTGTATTCCTTTCCCCTGCCAGGCCAACAATAATGGTTCAAATGATGAGGGCTCCCTCAGCTTGTGTTCTGCAGTGAAAAGATGTGGGGCAGAACCAGCAGCTTGCTCACAGTGTACAGACATACAGCATGAGTGGGAAATAAACCTGTTTCTTATAAGCATCTAAAATTTCAAGGGTTATTACTAGTTCAGCATGGCCTAGCCTACCCTGACTGATATATATATCTGCTTCCAAATTGATTTGTTATGTGATGGTCCATTGTGGTACCAGAGAGTTAATGCCACAAAAATCCAGGGGCACAAGTAGAAGTGTATTTCTCTGTAATGTTCGGTTGATGTCTGGTTGAAGATGAGCCATACAGGATGGCTTGGGCTCTATACTAACTCATTTGGGGATCAGGTTCTTTTTATTTTATTGCTCTGCCACTACCCTAGGATGAGGTCAGCCCACTTAATCTTTAAAGGGCCAAATAATAAGTATTTTAGGTTTTGCAGGCCATATGGTCTTTGCATCACAACTATTCAGGTCCGTTGCAGAGTAAAAGCAGCTGTAGATGTATGTAAGTGAATGGGCACGGCTGTGTTTCAATAAAGCTTTATTTACAAATACAGGCAATGGAGTGGATTTGGCCCATTTTCCAAGGGGCCCATTGGCCCTTGATTTAGACTTTAAGTATAATCCATACGTTCAGTTTGGTAGCACACATACCAAAAGTGAAATAATACAGAGAACATTGGTATGGTCCTGATGCAAGGACAAAGAATTCACGAAATGCACTGGTCTTCAAAGCAATCATTCATCAAGCTATAGAGTGGTTCTGCCTGGGAAAGATAGTGATTTCTAGCTGAGTGCAAATAGGGAAGTGCACTTGGGTGTCATCGCTGTGTTTAAGGCTTGGAGTCAGCTTCTTAGGCTCTGAAATTAAACTCTAAGCTTAAGTAAAGTCATTAGGCTCCTGGGAACTGACTTTTTCTAAACAAACGAGTGGTGTGCAAAGTAGAATTCGGTTCACTCCTTTGGAACACAGGCAGACTGGATGTTTGTGTTCTTTAGTCCACATATTCTCTCTCTGTAGGCAAACAGCACGGAAGAAAACTCATAATTAGAGTGAACATTGAGAACTTGGAATCAGAACTGGAAAGGAAGTGGATGTTCTAGTAGCTGGTGATAGCCCGATGTGTCAGTTTCCTCCTTGGACTGCATCTCTCTGCTATTCCTTTTTCTAGCTTCCGTCATCACCTTGTTTGATAAATAAAGCTTTAGTTTCAGTAACCAGCTTCTCTAAGGTAATAGGTAATGATGCATACCTGTGTTCTGATCCATTATATGATTACATGTTGAGGTTCTTGGGGACTTCCTCATTGTTGTTTTTCCATGTGCTAGCAATAAATTATTTTTCATTTTTTATTGAAAGGTAAATGTAAAAACTCAAACCATAAATAAGAAGATATAGGTGACTGTGTGGTACTTAAGTAGGAGAGGGATTTTATTTTCTTATTTTTTTAAATTAATTTTTTAAATTTAAATCCAAGTTAGTTAATATATGGTGTAATAATGATTTTAGGAACAGAATTTAGTGATTCATCACTTACGTATAGCATCCAATGCTCATTCCAGCAATTGTCCTCTTTAATGCCACTCGCCCATTCAGCCCATCCACCTATCCCACGACCTGCCAACAATCCTCAGTTTGTTTTCTGTATTTAAGAATCTCTTATGGTTTGTCTCCCTCTCTGTTTTTATATTATTTTTGCTTCTCTTTCCTTATGTTCATCTGTTTTGTGTCTTAAATTCCACATGAGTGAAATCATGTGATATTTGTCTTTGAATGACTTAGTTCACTTGGCATCATACACTCTAGTTCCATCCACATTGTTGCGAATGGCAAGATTTCATTCTTTTTCATCACTGAGTATTATTGTTATATCTCTATCTATCTATATATAGATAGAGATAGAGATATATATATAGATAGGTATAGATAGAGACATACACACACCACATCTTCTTCATTCACCCATCAGTTGAGGGATATTTGGACTCTTTCCATACTTTGGCTATTGTCAATAGTGCTGCTGTGAACATTGGGGTGCATGTGTCCCTTCAAATCAGCACTCCTGTATCCTTTGGATAAATACCTAGTAGTGCAAATGCTGGGTTATAGGGTAGTTCTATTTTTAATTTTTGAGGAACCTCCATACTGTTTTCCAGAGTGACTGCACCCGTTTGCAGTCCCACCAGCAGTGAAAAAGGGTTCTTCTTTCTCTGCATCCTTGCCAACATTTGTTGTTGCCTGACTTGTTAATTTTAGCCATTCTGACAGGTGTGAGGGGGTATTTCATTGTAGTTTTGATTTGTATCTCCCTGATGATGAGTGATGTTGAACATGTTTTCATGTGTTTGTTTGCCCTCTGGATGTCTTCTTTGGAAAAGTGTCTCTTCATGTCTTTTGCCTATTTCTTCACTGGATTATTTGTTTTCTTGGGTGTTGAGTTTGATTAAGTTCTTTATGTGTTTTGGATACTAACCCTTTATCTGATATGTCATTTGCAAATGTCTTCTTCCATTCTGCCAGCTGCTATTTAGTTTTGTTGATTGTTTCCTTTGCTGTGCAGAAGTTTTTATCTTGATGAGGTTCCAATCATTCATTTTTGCTTTTGTTTCCCTTGCCTCTGGAGACATGTCAAGTAAGAAGTTGCTGCGGCCAAGGTCAAAGAGGTTGTTGCCTGTTTTAAGAGAGGGCTTTTAAAGTTTAAATGCAACAGAAACATTTTAAAATGAAAATTGTAGATTTGATTATTAGTCAAATATAATGGATACAAAATAGGTTATTATTTTAAAATAAACACTTTCCATACTAACAAAATGCATAACATTAAAATGTAAGCCAAATACATAAAAAAAGATTAGAATAAGTGATAAATAGAACCATTAAGAAATTGTAAAATAGCCTTTATATATAAATATCTCTAATAAGCAAATAAGAAAGTAGCAAGAATTCCTGTAGATAATTAGAGAAAGAACATGCCCAAGCAACTCATGAAAATATGATATTAATAGTTATTAAATATATAAAAGAATATTCGATGTCCAGAGAAATAATAAAAAGGCAACTTGTGGCCATTGTGACAGAGTCAGAGTGCTCACCAAATGTTCCATGTCCTCTTTGACATTTTTGAGCTTTTTTGTAGTCAGGCTGGGTTCTCTGACTGGTTTTGGTTAGTGCACTATGGGCAGACATGACATGCGGTAACTGGGCCAACGTAATTAAGAACCAGTGTACCTTGTCTCGCCCTTCTGTCCATTGCAGCCATCTTAGAGACTAGGTGTTCTAGATGCTGCAGCTACAAGGTGGAAGATTCATGTGAATATGAGATAAATTTTTATCGTGTTAGGCCATTGAAATTTTGACAAAAGCTTTGGTGTGTTCTAGAAACAGAAGGCCAATAAAGTTGGCCTGAGGGAGATTAGGAAGAAAATGGCAAGAGATTATGTTGGAGAGGGACGCAAACCCTAGATCAGGGAGGACTGTGTAGACAATAGTGGAGAGTTTAAATTTTATTTTTAGTGCGATAGAAAGTAATGTATCAGGGATATGCCCTCAAGAACCTTAAAATTGTTTCTAATCTCTGATCCAGAAATATGCAGAATCTGTTCTGAAGATTCTAAGAAGAAAATCTTAAAAGTAGTCAAGGATTTATATGTAATAATATTTTTTTCTTAAATTATAATAGCAAAAAGTCATTTCTAAAAACCCAAGAATGGGGGTACCTGGGTGGCTCAGTCAGTTCAACATCCAACTTTTGATTTCGGCTGAGGTCATGATCTCAAGGTTTGTGAGTTCAAGCTCTGCATCGGGCTTTGTGCTGATGGTGGGGAACCTGCATAGGACTCTCTCTCCTTCTCTCTGTGTCCCTTCCCTGCTTATGCACACTCTCTCTCTCTCTCAAATAAATAAACTTTATTTATTTATTTATTTATTTTATTCATTTTTTAAAATGTTTATTTATTTTTGAGACAGAGACAGACGTGAGCAGGGGAGGGGCAGAGAGAGAGGAAGACATAGAATCCGAAACAGGCTCCAGGCTCTGAGCTGTTAGCACAGGGCCCGACGTGGGGCTTGAATCCATGAACTGTGAGATCATAACCTGAGCTGAAGTTGGACGCTTAACCGACTGAACCACCCAGGTGCCCCTAAATAAATAAACTTTAAAAAAATTTTTAAAAATTGCAGGAATGATTAGAACCTCTTTCTTTCTTTCTTTCTTTCTTTCTTTCTTTCTTTCTTTCGAGAGCATGAGTGGGAGAGGGCAGAGGGAGAGAGAGAGAGAGAGAAAGAGAATCTCAAGCAGGTTCCACATTCTGTACAGAGCCTGATGTGGGGCTCAATCCCCTGGGATCATGACCTTAGCTGAAATCAAGAGTTGGATGCCTAATCAACGGAGCCACCCAGACACCCCCTCATATTACTATTTCTAAATAGATCTTCTCCTAAAGGATTTTAATAATAGAAATTCTTATGTTGCATTTACAACAGCAACAAAATTTGAAATAAAGAGAATGTAGGAGATCTTCAATAATGGATAGAAAGGATGACCTGAATACATGGAGGGAAATACAAAGTTCCTGCATGCTCTGCAAGAGGTTAATGTTAGAAAAATGTAATTTCTTCTTTTTATTCATCAGTAATAAAATTCCAATTCAATTCTCTAGAAAATTTTAATTAAACTTTACAAACCTGAGTCTAAAGTTCATTGAGAGAAAAAAACGTCTGAGAAAACGAAGAATACTTTGGAAAAAGACCAATTTGGGCTCCTGCACAGTTGTGAACATTGACTCAGTGGAAAGAGTAGGAATTTAAAAAGAGACCCACGTTTAATGTGAAAATTTAGTGTTTGATAAAGCCAGAGTTTCAAAACAATGGGGGAAACAAACTATACAATAAATGGGTGTGGGACAATTGAATATCCATTCACATAAAAAGATAGCTCTGTCCCACATATAACACTCAGAAACACATTCTATGTGAAGGAAAGAACTTGACCTTTTAAACCGCTATAAATCAGTGGGGAAAATGTAGGTATAAAAAGCAACCAGGAGTTTTTCAAAGGGTTAAGCACAGAATTACCATATCAGCCAGAAACTTCACTGCCAGGCATAAACACCTCAAAATTGAAAACAGAGATGCAGTAAAAGGTAGAAACAACCCAAATAGCCATCAAGAGATGACTGGGTAAACAGAATGTGGTGTGACATGATATTATTCAGCCTTAAAAAGGAGGGGATTCTGACACATGCTATGACATGGATGAACCTTGAAGGGATTGTGCTAAATGAAGCAAGCCAGTCTCAAAAGGACAAACCATTGTATGATTCCACTTATATTAGGCATCTAGAATAGTCATATTCATTGAGACGTATAGTAGCATGGTGGTTGCCAGGGGCAGCAAGAGGAATAGAGACTTATTTAATGAGTACAGAGTTTCAGGTTGTGATATTCAGAAAGTTCTAGAAATGGATAGTGTCGATGGCTGCACAGCACTGTGCATTTACTTAACGCCCCTGAATTGTGGCCCTTAAAATGGTTAAGATGGTAGATTTTATGTTACATATATTTTAGCACAATAAAATTGCAAAAAATTATTTAAGGAAGTACACTAGCAAAAAAAAAAAAAAAAAAAAAGGCAACCATGAAGGATTGGGCTGGTGTCAGAGACAGACACTGTATCATATAGTATGGGAGGGATTTGAGAGGCAGACATTCCTAGATCATTGAGGATGAGTACAAGTTGAGATTATACAGAAATTGAAATTGACAATATTAAAGTGTAACTCAGAAAAAGAAAAAAAGTTGAAAGAAAGAGAAAGTTTTCAAAGCAATAGGGTGCTTAAGGTTTTGTACATCGAAAACATAGAAGACAGATTTCCATTGAACATGACCCACGTAAGATTTGCAAACAGGCATTACAAATTCTTATTTAATGAGGATTTAATTACTGGTCAAAAAAGTAAAAGAAAATGAGTCAAAAAATTATTCTAGTTAAATTCATAACTTGAACAGATTGGAAGAAATCCCTACAACTTAATATTCTTCCCTGAATGAAGATTTAACTATGATCATGAAATGTCACTTGCACAAAAAAAGGCTCACAGACAATTATTAGACTGGAACACAAAGGCTGAATAAATAGCAAACAATTGATCTTATTCTGCAAAGACAGGCAAATGCAGAGCACTGACAGAGATAGAGAATATTAGTGCGATGTTCTTCAAAACAATGCATAACGGATTTTTGTGGCACAATGTTTACTGAAAAAAAGAAAATTTTCTAAATTCAGTAGAAGTAACTTAATGCTAGAATGGCTAACCATGTAAGATGGAAAATATTGTGAAATAAATTATCACTATTTAGAATGGGGAATTTAATATATCACTATTGATATAATAGGTAATTCAGTGGGACAAAATATGATACAAAAATTTAAAAACCATATATTGATCAGTTCAGTCAGATTGTGGCCGGGACAAAAGTTGTGTTGCACAACTAAAATGTATATGATGTTGAACTAGAGACTTCTCAAAACAAGGAGGTTGATTTTTCTACCTGTTGCAAAGAGTACATTTTTAAAACTTAACTGCAGAACTGAAAACTCTTTAGACGTTTGGCATTAGTTTAAAAGACAGAGGAGGGCAGCCTCGGGCAATGGCCCTGACATGGTTAGTAAAGGAAAAGATGCATAAGCCAGACTTCTGTCTGAAATATCCAGAGCTATTCTTTGTGCCTAGCTGAATTTTAATTGTGTATGGTTAGAATCTGTTACTAGGAGACATGGCCTTGACTGTGCCAATTACGATCACGTTTGGGGGGGGAACAATTCACAGATTAAGCATGACAATCTCTGGACAGGTATAAAAATGGCATATTTTGAAGAAAGTCATATCAAATTTGAACATGCCACCACTCTCAGATAAATGGTAGGGAAATGTTGTGAAAGCAATTAGATATAATTTAGATATGATGCAAGATCCATGAGAAAAGTTACAGTGGCAGAAAATTCTCAAATAGAGTGAATTATGGACTTTGGTAGAAAAAGAAATAAATATTAAAATTGTACTCTCATTGCTTTTTAGTATTTAGAACTGATATTTGCAAAAGGTTATAAGAAACCCAAAAAGATCAAGTTACTGACTCATTTTAAAAAGGACTAAACAGGGGTGCCTGGATGGCTCAGTCAGTTAGGTGTCTGACTTTAGCTCAGGTTATGATCTCATGGTTCGTGGGTTCGAGCCCTGCATTGGGCTCTGTGCTGACAGCTCAGAGCCTGGAGCCTGCTTTGATATTCTGTCTGTCTCCCTCTCTCTCTGCTTCTCCCCCACTCATGCTCTGTCTTTCTCTGAACAAGCCAGACTTTTATTTATTATTTAAAAAAATATTTTTTTCAAGCCAGACTTTTAAAATTAAAAACAAACATTAAAAAAATTAAAAACAAGGACTAAAGATAGTTCAAAAACTTTTAGAGCAAACAGTTTTTCTAAATCAAAATGATATAAGAAATATACAATTAAATGATATTGCAATAAATATAAGGAAATTAAAATAAGGAAACAAAAATATTTCAATGACTGAGGGACAAGATTTATGTGTCAAATAATTTTGAAACTATAGAGACTATTGAGCACTATAGATAAGACAGAATCACAAATGAAGACAGATATGAAACAATTGAGTAATATATTATTATAATACAACAATATTTTTGGTTTTATAAAATCTGAGCATTGATAAATTTTAGTAGAATTTGAAGAAATTTAGTATGGCTGAAGCTATTCCTTGAAAAGATGATGAAAATCCTAAGTGAATTTGGTGCCTTTCTTGCTATTGAAGGGGATCAGAATATGTAACCCCAAAATATGCCACTTTGGCATCAGAATTATTTCAAGCTGAAGGCAATTAGGAGGCAGCACGCTCAGAAAAGGCTCTTTGCTCTCCCCCATCTGCCCAAAAGCAAGACATAAATTTCCCTTTGTGAAGGTGTTCCCTCTCTCCTATCCTGCCCCCGAAGGAGAAAAACACTTATCAGTGAAGAAAGAAAATCAACACCTGAGATGGAGGTGCACAAACCTTAGCAAAATAAGCCCGTCTTTCATCAGTTTCCCCCACATATGTACTTTCCTACAATTTACCACCTGTTGAAGGCCAGGACCCTTTTCCTTTGTCTGGTCACTTCTCCACAATTTATCCGCCTCTGTTAAAATGGAATACAAGCCCCCTTCCCTCTCCTCCTGAGTTCAGCTGTTACTTTGGTCTCTGCTTATTTTCTATGAAGCTCTCTGTGCATGTAAAGATTCAAATACTAACATCAAATTAAATCTGTATGCCTTTTCTCCTGTTAATCTGCGCCGCATCAGTTGAATTTGAAGGTCCCAGCCAAAGAACCTAAGAGGGTAGGGAAAAGTTTTTCCTCCCCTACACTATTGGTATTCCTTAGTGGTTTTGCCAGTGAGTAAAGTATCGTCTCTTGGCTCCAAATCTACATCTACTCTTTGGTATTTGGCTTTGTGATGCTGGAGCTGGAACTCTTCAAACCACTTTTTTCCTTGGTAGCGGTTCTGATAGTCTGTGCCATTTTAGGGGTTGTCAGAGCGAGGTGGGAAGGCTGGGGCAGACAGACGGGACTTGCTTCTGGCCATTTGTTTCCTTTTCTGATGAGAGTCACCCCAGGCTTCTTCACCCTGGAAGCAGCACTTCCTCCCAGCTGACGCCAGCGTGCAATTAACACTTGGAGAAACAGCCTTCTGATGCCCCATTTCTGATGCACCAGCCCTATTCGAATATATGGTAGGATTTTTGCTTCCTGACTGGGTTCTGACTGATAAGGCAGCCAATGATTTTGAAAAAAATATCTTTCTTATTTGACTGGTGGTGGTCTGTGCCTAGGCAGCTTGTGTAGGAAGCCTGTCTTCTGGGGAGCGGAATCGTTGAGTTGCCGGGGGCACTCGCTTCACTAGCTGCAGGACTCACTCCAGAAGACTCGATTCAGAGCTGTTTGTATGAATTTAGCAAAAGAACCAATACCGGAGTACGCTGCTCCCTGCTTGTTGTTCTTCCTGCTGCATTCCTTGTGGTCTTGAGGGATAATGCAGATCTGTTTCTCTCCCTCTACCTCCAACCTTGGTGCCAAGAGCCTTTCCCAGACAGACTGGCCCACTGCTCAGCCCTGTTGTCCTAAAATTAATCCCCCTTCCCATGTCTCTTCTTGCTCTTGGAATTTGTGAACACTGAGCTGGTTTGGCCTCTGGAATTGCTTTGATTGCTGCAGTAGCTTTCTCCTGACCTGCGTTTTTGGATGTGTAATTCTTTGCCAATCTGATCTTTATGCTTATTACTTTGCAGGAATTCTTTTGTAGCCTCTTGACGTTATGCCTTTTGGTTTTCTAGCTCTATGTGTGTTTAGTCTTTTAAAATAGTATATTTCTCCTGTTTCAAGGGATTTTGAATCAGAATAATGTTCTTAGTTCAGTATTTTCATCCAACTCTATGTACTTTATAATTGTTTTTTCCCCCACAGTGTCTATAAATGGGTTTTGCTTTTATAATCAGAAGAAAAGATAGATTCCCACAAAGATTATGTTACCTCCCTTGTAAACTATTAATCCCTCAGGGATATAAACTTTTAGTTACTTCTGACAGAAACATAACTATTTTAATTCATGAAATCTCCAGAGGCAACACATTACAACTTAATTTCTTATATAGTGTTTTATTTATTTTGTAATTGCATGGATAAATAATATATGAAAATGAAATGGCAATTATGATCGTCATATCAGTGGAAATATTCTGAAAGCCATTTGAATCAATTTAAGGCTGATAAGGGCTTATTGTACATTTAAAAATTTACTTATCTAGGTATCTTTTAATATTTTGGCTCAGAATCTCCAGTGATTTTCAGGAACTAAAGTAAAATAAAATCTGTCTGAAGTAAACTGAAAAAGAATGAAATGGTTGCAAATGCAACATGTAAATATTGCAAGTATTTGTTTGTGAATGCAACATGTAGATATTGTGTAGCTATTCAGAGTCCTCAAGCACAAGGGCTCAGTAGGTAAATGATGCTGATTACTTTGATAAGGCTTATTGAATACCTGCTGCATGTCAGGTATTGTTCTAGTGCTGGGAGTACAATGGATAAACAAAGTGGATATGGTCTCTGTTCCCCATGGAACTTTTACTCTTGTGGGGGATATAGATCTGTAGACAGGCATTTACCATATGGTGTGCCAAATAATAGGCTGAGATAAATCCAGGGAGATCAGAAAGCTCAGAAGAGGGAACCTTTAGTCTTGAGTATCAGGGAATAGTAGACTGTGTCATAAAGAGCTAATAAAGAAACTGATGAGAGAGCTTTGAAGGCAGATAACAGAGGCATGTCCTCTTTGTTTCAGCCTCTTGGATACACTGTAGCCTCTGCCTAGAGTGTTATAGCCATCCTACTGGATAGTGCCTCCTGAAACAAGCATGTTTTGAGGTGCCAGTACTTCCCATATGTCCTTCTCTGTGATCTGTCCATTCCTTTCTTTGGTCCTATAACCATACCTGTGTTGTGTCACCTCATTTTTCTTCCTTTGTCTCCCTCTTTCCTCCTCTCCCTCACCCCCATACCTGATTGCAACCAAGGTGGACGTTTGTTCCATACTGTTGGCTGAACACTAACCAACCAGAGTATGTCTCCTTGATCTTTCTAGAGAATTTGAAGCAAGAGGCACAGCAGTCCTACTGAAGCACCGTCTGTTGAATGCCTAAACTAATTACCCCTCAAGTTGATCCATAGGAACCAAAGTTAAAGTACATTCTTGGAGCTTTCAGAATAAATGTTATGTTTTTATTAAACTTTATAAAATTCTTCTTTATCAAGTATACTAATATTAAATATTTAAAATTATGGTAAATGGAACCATATTGTTCATATAAGTTGCCACAATATATTAGTTCCTTCCATCCAAATCATAAACTGTCAATATAGGCACTGATGTATTTAAAAGCAGACATTTGTGTTTCAGTTTGGTTTGAACCATAGGTTTGTTAGGTAATCTAAAATTAAGTTGAAATTATTTTGATTTAATTTTGATCTATAAGATATGCTTTTCAAATAGGACTTGAAGGGAGGAATGCCATCTGTGGTGATATCTATAGTGTTCGTTGGGATGTCTATAGTGAAGCTGTGTTGTAGATTTCTATTTCAGAATTTAAAAAATCAAGTTGTTGAGAGGTGATGTAGCAGAATGTAACAGTTAGCTTTTGCCAAAATCTGCTGCATAACAGACCATTTCACAACTCAGTGGATGACAGTAATTAGCTTCATGGACCTGAGGGTGGACTAAGGGCCAGGGCGGTTAATAGGGGCTGGATTAGATTAGAATGGCTTGTCTCCTCTCCACATGTCTCTTGTCCTTCTCCTGAGACTAGCAGGCTCACTTAGGTATGTTCTGCTTAGAGGTAAAAGAAGCAAGTCCACCCATATAGGGTCTCTTGAAGGCAAGCTTCAGAAAGAGTACAGAGTCACTTCTGCCTCAAACAGTTGTCCAGTGAAGTCTGATGACCACATCCAAAGGCAAGAGGGAAGGAGGTATGGCACCACTCTCTGAGAGGGCACTGCAAAGTTTTATGGAAGAGGCCATGTATACAAGGAGGGATGAAGAAAAAGGGACAGTGCTATAATATCTACATAGAAATTACCTCGTTGTTCATCAAACTGTTTCCTTTTCTTCCTGGTGCCCATAGCTAGACCTCATTTCCTTGCATCTCATGTAGTAATATCTGGCTGAATGATCAAGTTCTTTCCAATGGAATGTGAGCAGAAATGATTTGACCCATAAAAATGTCTACTTTCTTGTTTTATTTCTCATTATTTGGTTTGATGCAGAAAAGCTAGGACAATTTGAAAGCCAGGTGGTAAAGACAGTCAGAAGCACAGGATGAAGGAGGCTGTGTCTGTTCAGTAACTCCCATTTGGATTTCATCTGAGAGAGAAGTAGACTTTTATTGTGTTGGAGTCATTACTGATTTGGGGGTTTGTTATAGTGGTGAGAATTACCTTAAATAATATATGTGATATATCTATATCTATATCTATATCTATATCTATATCTATATCTAGATATCTACATATGTCTCAATCAGGGAGGAAATAACTTGATTATCCTGAGGTTGGAAGGAAATTCTTCCCAGTCACCTGGGCAGGACTGAGCAGGAACACTTTTGTGATCAGAACAAGTCCCTACAAACGGATCTGGGATGGAAATGTCCTTCAGCATCAGGTTGTTTTTTTTTTTTTTTTTTTTTTTTTTTTGCATTCTTCTCTTCTTGGTTCCATTGGACTGCTTTAAAAGGAATGAAAGAAGAAGAGTATTTGGAGAGGAAGGTTTAGGGTGTGGTTTTCATTTGGCTATATGATCCGAGGCTTTGCCAGGCTATGCCCATGGCCAAGGCCAAGCCCACTCCAAGAATCCTCCTCTCGTAGTAGAACCCCAGGCATGCTCTCATTTGGAACGTAGAATGTCTATTTTATTTTAGAGTTTAGTTCCAGACATGTAATCCATTATAAGTTTTAAAACATTATCCACTTGGGCTTATCATCTTCAACAGTCATAAAAAGACTCTTTAATTTTTAAATTTAGAACAATTTGGCCTCATGAAGAAGCATCCTGAATTTACAAGAGATAGTACTATTCTACCCCATCCCTCACATAATCCCTCACTACAGCTTCTAATGTCAAAAATGCGACTTCCTCTAAACTCTTCCATAGATTCCATTCTCTATTTAATAACAAGTAGAATGTATCCATTACATCAGCAAACCTGAGGGTAAACATTTGAACATAACCTCATTTTATGAGTTAGAGAGAATGCCTAATTATCTAGTTTACTAGATATTCACCAATGCGTCTTTGGCCCTCAAGAGATATAGAAGAAAAAGAGATTAGTATTAGAGATGAAAATAGCTTCATCCTAAACAGAGTAGCAGTTAGAATTTTTATCTTTAGGCCATCTGGGTTCTTACTATAATTCCCTTTCTTGCCTTCTCTGTCCTCAAATTCCTCGATTCTAGTGGATTTGTCCTTACAGTTAATAGTCATAGCTAACATTTATTGAACACCTACTGGGTCTCAGGCATTTAACATACATTTGCTCATTTCATTCTCAGAAAAGTCCTATGAGGTAGATGAGGAAACTGAGGCACAGCTGGTAAGAGATCGAGCCATGGTTTGAAGCCAGACAGTGTGACTCCAGAGGCTAAACTCCTTTCTGCTATTTTACAGGTGAGTAGCTAAGTCATATGGTTCCAAACATTGTTTAGTCTTTTGCTATACAAGCGTGATGAACTCTGTTGAGAATCTCCAATAACTTTGTTTTGATGGATTTGAAGCTGTCAGGTAGATGAAAAAGGCCACGTTTTAAGGCCTCTTCCTTTCTTCATATAATAAATGTGGCTAATTGGTAGCAATAGTGGATGCAAACATTTCTGTTTATGTACTTTATATACTTCAGGCCCATGGAAAGCTAGATCCTTAAATTATCCAACTGTACATAGTCTCGTCACAACACTTACTGTTGATTTAAGGTATTTTCAATCTATATTTGATGGGAGCAGGGCTAGTACTCAGTGGGAACCAACCAGAATGCTGGCTATCTTGGTTGTTAAAATCATGACATACACTAGGTAAACAGATATTGCCCCAACAACCCTTTCACTCCAGACTCTTCTCTGATATTTCTATTTCTTTGTACTATCCCTCAACTGAGGACTTAATGTCTGGCACAGGAGGGTGCTTCCTGGACGTGCTCTTGCTTTACGGCCAGCGTCTCTTGCTCTGGACCTCCGTTAATTCATCTACACAGTGGAAAAAACAATACCTGCTCTGTCTTTGTCTTGGATTGAGGGGAGGATCATGGGAAAGAAAATGGCTAAAGACTTCCTTTCCAAACCAACAAATACAAATCCCAGGGAATGTCACCATGAGAGAGAGTTTCTTTTTCTACCATGCAGGGGACAACGAAGGACTTCTGGATCCACCAGTATTCCTCAAAGAATGGCTGGGATTCTGCAGTTGTTTTCACACATAGAATTAGGTGTTAGATGTTTTGTGAAGTTTCTAATGCTTTCTATATTTATAGAATACAGAGTATGGAGTATATGACTTTTTACCGTAGGCCCTTTCTCTTCTTTTTTCCTCCAAATTGCACGCTCATTTTCACTCATTCTAAAATGTAATCAGAGTGTGTGCCAGAAAATTAACAGCATGTGGGTAGGAAATTGAAGGTTAAAAAACCTGTTCTGTGTGCTAATTGTACTTTGAGAAACAATGCAAAAACAAAACGGTGGATTTAAAATTTATTTCAAAATTCGGTTGCCACCCTCAAATTTACCATCCTAAATTCATATATCATACAATTTACCCATTTATAGTGTACAATTCAATGGCTTTTAGTGTATTCACAGAGCTACAGAATCATCACTAGCACAAATTTTAGAACATTGTCATCACCCCTCAAAGAACCCCATACCTTTGAGCAATGAGCCCTCGTTTCTCCCCAGTCCTGTTTCCCCTACCCCCCACCAGCTCCAGACAACCACTAATCTATGTTTTGTCTTTATAGATTTCCCTATTCTGGACATTTCATGTAAGTGGAATCACATGATATCTACTCATTTGTAAATGGTTTCTTACACTTGGAATAATCTTTTCATGGTTTTTATGACATCTTTTAAAAAAATGTTGATTAATTTATTTTGAGAGAGAGAGAGCGTGTGTGTATACACGTGAAGGGCAACGAGAGAAAGAGAGAATCCCAAGCAGGCTCCCTGCTGTCAGTGCAGAGCCTGACATGGGGCTCAGTCCCATGAACCAGGAGATCATGACCTGAGCTGAAATCGGAGTCGGGCATTTAACTGACTGCGCCACCCAGGTGCCCCTCTATGACATCTTTTTGAATAAGAGATCATGTATTGTCTTTGTATAGCTACTATATTTGGTGGCTCTATGTATGTTTCTACATATTGCCTCACCAAATGGACCATAAACATTTAGGGGTTATGTTGACTTCTGTGGGTTTCACATGCCCAAACAGCACTGCCTTTTGCTGGGAAATTCCACTCCAGACCTGGATTTGGCAGAGCAATGGAAGGGGTCCTTAAATAGACCCTTTCTCCCAGAGGTCAGTCTGGGGATGGACACCTGCCCCAGCTGATCTTTCCCTGGCATTTTAGAACTGAGACGGAGACATGGGATCCCATGGCCTCTAGAGATGGGGTTGAGGTTGTCCTGTCTACTGCTATGTGGAAGAAGGTTGTACATAGCAGAAGACAATGGAGCCCACACAAAAAGATGAGCCATTTGGGATAGCTAGCAGCATTCACATTTCTGACTCCATTTATCTCCGAGGTCCCCCTGCATCCTTGACCCTCCCATGTTGTCCATAGGGCTCACTATTATACATTTCAACATATTCTGCAGCAAGTATTTAGATATGGGAATGATCACTGCACTTAAAATATCTTGGGAGGGTCCACATGTGTGGGTCACCTATCTCTGGGAGTATCATTATAATGGATAATCATGACCTACATTAATTGATATTAATATCTAGCACCCTAGGTATTTTATATTAGTTTAACATGTTGTACATGAGCAAATTCAAGTTCTCAATTCATATTAATGGTATATCACCAAATTTTGTGGGTATTTTTTTTTTTTTTGATCATAAAAAAGTGTATTACATAGCACATGCCTACATAAAATACAATCAGATATTTTCTTCCAAATTTCACTGGTTTGAATGAATAGAAGTTCTTTCTCGTTTGGACTTGCTTAGTTATCATGAAATAAGTAATTGAAAATAGACAGGAAGAAATCTTAAGCATGCTAAAATGTACATTTTAGCATTTTGTGCATGCACTGAGTACTAAGAAAACTGAAGTGCAGAATTAATCTATTATGACTTTGTGGCATTACATCTATCTATTTTCTATTTAAAGAAAAGGTTTGGGTCTTGACACGTTAAAATTTATGAGACTATAAATATTCCTATTTATTCAGGTGCACATAAAAGGCAAACTCTAAGAAAAAAGTCCTGACCCCTTTTACTACTCTTTTTCTGCGTGGGTGTGTGTGTTGCAGAAAGGAAGTCTTGGCATTTATAACAATTTTGCGTGTTTGGTGGAGATTCCTGGACTTTTTAAATGCCCCCCTCACCGCCCCCCCCCCCCCCGCCCTGTGACCTATTTTACTGTTTGCAGACAAAGTTTAATATCAGTTTTTTACTAACTGATGAAATGGCTACATGGGCAAAGCTTTGAAGGAAAAAGATAAAAGAAAAACAAAGGTCTCGGGAGGGAGGATGGAAGAGAGAATATGATGGGTGAGGAGGAAGGGGTGGGATCTGAACCAGGTTTCTGACAAGCAGAAGAATACATTTCCCGGGGCAGGAGCAAGAGGCAGGTGGTTCTGGTCCCAGCAGGAAAGAGATCCTGCATCTGGGCGGTGGGCCTGAGTAGCTGTGGTAAGCTGCCGGTCCTGTGATGGACTATGGGGTCTGCATCGGGGGAGGATCCACTCTTAGGCATTTGTAGTCAGATGGAAGGTGTGGGGCTTCACAGGTGTGCAAGTTTTCTCATTCAGGCAGAGCACGGGGATCCAGGTGGGTTCATCATGATGAAACGAGACCTAAGGCTGGGAAGATCCAGAATGCAAACCTCCAAGGGTTCTCTGAGCTACACTTATCCCAGTGGATAGGGACTTTTCAAGCCATCTTACTTGGAGCACTGCCAAGTGATGGTGGAGGCAGAGCTGGCTGGGTTCTGAGATCCAAACAAACTCCACTTCAACCATAGAAATTACTTTTATTTTCTTTTTGTACAAGGGTGTGTGTGTGTGGGGGGGGTGCATGATATTTGACAGAAAAAAGAATTCTGTTATTAAATTATTAAGAAGCTAGAAATCTTCCCTCGGAAGATATTTCTCTAGCCTGACATTAAAAAGGAGGCCAAAGGCTGCTCTGGTGGGAGCTAAGCTTGTCCTTGTGTCTGAGAATGGATG
This sequence comes from Panthera leo, assembly GCF_018350215.1. Taxonomy (NCBI): domain Eukaryota; kingdom Metazoa; phylum Chordata; class Mammalia; order Carnivora; family Felidae; genus Panthera; species Panthera leo. The sequence continues at coordinate 70,801,265 of NC_056690.1, forward strand.
GGCTTCCCCCATCTTTAAAGGAAGTCATTTTGGCCCCAGCTGTCCGTGGTCACCGATGTCACAATGAGCCATGGAAGAGGCACAAGGAGGAGATGCTTCCTGGAAGAGAAAGCATATAAGGAAGGATCACTGGTAGGTTAGTGCTCTTCAAAGAGAGGCCACAATTATGTCATTTGACCACTATCCCAATAGCAGTCAGAGGCCAAGTGTCACATGGGGCAAATGAGCAAGTTTGCATATCCTCTAACAGATGTTTGTGCCCAGGAAGGCAGGTATTTTATTTATTTCACTCAGCTTTTGGTCCATAGGATTTGCCATGTGACTGGCCTATAAAATTGAGTCAGCCCTGGGGACAGGGAAATGAATTTATTTGGACTCAGCCAAGAAACCAGACCTAGTAGCTTGATCAAGGTTAATCAATAACTTGATTCAAGTTATGTTTCCATTCTATGTTGATGACAGGGAAGAGGGGCCTTTGCAGACCACCCATCCCCGGCCTCACCCCTTTACCTCTTGCTTGGGGTCCTGTAGGCCCAACCAACTTGAATGGGCCATCACCCAGAATGAAGGCACTCAGCACCAGTGATTACACAATGAACTTTGAAGATTGCAGACCCCTAACTGTGGAAGTCTGAGGACCACCCTCATAAGTGTTGCCTGAGTGTATAAAAAAAATGCAGGCTCTTAGGCCTTACCTAAAATCCACTGAATGAAAATTTTGGGGGGCAGGGCTCTAGAATACACATTTACATCAAGCCCCAGAATGTCTTAGGCACTCTAACCTTTAAGAACTATTGCTTTAAGGCCTAGAACGGCTCAGATATAGAAGCTTTAAATCTAGAGCAATAGGATTCCACATTGCCCTCCATGCTGTTATTCTTGACTGAATAACAAAGACTCTAGAAATTGTATTGCAGGGAATTACTGTGTCTCAAGAATTGCTTTACTGGTGGTGGGGTAGGGGATACATCTTAGGGTAAGACCAACCTGTGATTGTTCACTGGGAGAACAGAAAGGAGGGGAAATCTCAAGACAGGGAAGAAAGATTAGAAATTGGGGTGTGTGCATAAGAGGATACCCTATAAAAGAGCGTTTAGTCCTTTTTCCCATCGGACTCTGGGAAAAGTTATATTTGACATCCAGATTTAATCACTCCCTGGTTAACTCCTGTGTTTTAGTAAAGTCTGTTAAACACATATAGTGTAGTTTGCATTGGGAAATTAGGGGCAGAGTAGTAAAGTGTGGCTTTCCTAAAACCACCTTGCGGAAGAGGTCAGTCTGTCTGTGACAGCGTTAGTTAAAAGCTGCAGCTGACAGAAGTTCGGGCAAGGGCCACAGGGTAGTGAGTGGTCCTATAGCATGGCAGGAAGGGGAACAGTGAGGACGGCAGCCATCAATTGTCACTGTCCCTACCACTGCTCCTATTTTTTTCTTCAACTTCAGGCACATTTTTATTTCTACTGTTCTTTAAAACTGCTGTTGTCAGGCACATGAAAAGATGCTCAACGTCGCTCCTCATCAGGGAAGTACAAATCAAAACCACACTCAGATATCACCTCACGCCAGTCAGAGTGGTCAAAATGAACAAATCAGGAGACTATAGATGCTGGAGAGGATGTGGAGAAACGGGAACCCTCTTGCACTGTTGATGGGAATGCAAACTGGTGCAGCCGCTCTGGAAAACAGTGTGGAGGTTCCTCAGAAAATTAAAAATAGATCTACCCTATGACCCAGCAACAGCACTGCTAGGAATTTACCCAAGGGATGCAGGAGTACTGATGCATAGGGGCACTTGTACCCCAATGTTTATAACAGCACTCTCAACAATAGCCAAATGTGGAAAGAGCCTAAATGTCCATCCAACTGATGAATGGATAAGGAAATTGTGGTTTATATACACAATGGAGTACTACGTGGCAATGAGAAAGAATGAAATATGGACCTTTGTAGCAACGTGGATGGAACTGGAGAGTGTGATGCTAAGTGAAATATGTCATACAGAGAAAGACAGCTACCATATGTTTTCACTCTTATGTGGATCCTGAGAAACTTAACAGAAACCCATGGGGGAGGGGAAGGAAAAAAAAAAGAGGTTAGAGTGGGAGACAGCCAAAGCATAAGAGACTGTTAAAAACTGAGAACAAACTGAGGGTTGATGGGGGGTGGGAGGGAGGGGAGAGTGGGTGATGGGTATTGAGGAGGGCACCTTTTGGGATGAGCACTGGGTGTTGTATGGAAACCAATTTGACAATAAATTTCATATATTGGAAAAAAAATAAAATAAAACTGCTGTTGTCAAGGTCACCAGTGACATCTGAATTGCCAAATTTAATGATAATCCAAAGGTCTCCTTTTCGACCCATCAATAGGCATTTGACACAGCCGACCATTTCCTTCTCCAACATCTCATTGTTGACTTCCAGATCAGCTTTCAAAGTTGGTTTCCCTGCTGCCTCCCTGGGTGCTCCTTTAAATCCCTGTTAGTCATTCTTTCTCAATATTGGCATGACCAGGACCCAGTCCTTGGCCCCTTTATTCAACCCATGGACAGTGACTCCCAACATACTTATCTCCACGTCCAGCCTTTCTTCACTTGTAAATCCTAGTGCTGTCTATCCATCCCCACTGGCATTACTTTTCCTCCTCTGCTTCTCCAAACTCACTCCTCCTCAGCCTTCCTGTGTCTCTAACTTATCCCTGACTCTTCTCTCCCTCTCATAGCCCATATCCAGTTCTGTTAGTTCTACAGCAAAATATACTCAGGATGTTCCCACCTGTCACCATGACCACGCTGGCCCAAACCACTGTTATTTCTCACCTGGATTTTTGCAATAGATCTAGATGATACCTAAGAGGCCAGCTGCTTCTACCCTCACCTGTGCAGTAAACGATGAACTCAGTAGGTCGGGGCTGTCCCAAACCTTGCACATTTTATTTTATTTTCAAATTGATTGATTGATTGATGATTGATAGACCAAGCAGAAGAGGGGCCGAGAGAGAGGGAGAAAGAGAGAATCCCAAGCAGGCTTCACATTGTCAGCGCACAGTCCCATGTTGGGCTCGAACTCACAAAGTGTGAGATCATGACCTGAGCCAAAATCAAGAGTCGGACACTTAATCGACTGAGCTGCCCAAGCGCCCCTATTTTGTTTTATGTATGTATGTATTTATTTAAAATTATTTTTTCATATTTATTTATTTTTGATAGAGACAGAGTGTGAGCTGGTGGTGGGGGGATTGCAGAGAGAGAGGGAGATACAGAATCCAAAGCAGGCTCCAGGCTCTGAGCTATCAGCACAGAGCCTGATGTGAGGCTTGAACTCACAAACCATGAGATCATGACCTGAGCTGAAGTCGGACGCTTAACCAACTGAGCCACCCAGGCACCCCTGTGTTTTGTTTTATTTTTAAAGTTTATTTATTTATTTTGAGAGAGAGAGTGAGTGAGTAGGAGGGGCAGAGAGAAAGGGAGAGAGAATCCCAACGCAGGACTTGAACTCACAAACCATGAGATCACGACCTGAGCTGAAATAGAGTCGGACTGACTGAGCCACCCAGGCGTCCCAAACCTTGCACATTTTATTTTATTTCATTTTATTTTATTTTATTTTATTTTATTTTTAATATATGAATTTTATTGTCAAATTGGTTTCCATACAACACCCAGTGCTCATCCCAAAAGGTGCCCTCCTCAATACCCATCACCCACCCTCCCCTCCCTCCCACCCCCATCAAACCTCAGTTTGTTCTCAGTTTTTAACAGTCTCTTATGCTTTGGCTCTCTCCCACTCTAACCTCTTTTTTTTTTTTTTTTTCCTACCCCTCCCCCATGGGTTTCTGTTACGTTTCTCAGGATCCACATAAGAGTGAAACCATATGGTATCTGTCTTTCTCTGTATGGCTTATTTCACTTAGCATCACACTCTCCAGTTCCATCCACACTGCTACAAAAGGCCATATTTCATTCTTTCTCATTGCCACGTAGTACTCCATTGTGTATATAAACCACAATTTCTTTATCCATTCATCAGTTGATGGACATTTAGGCTCTTTGCACAATTTGGCTATTGTTGAGAGTGCGGCTATAAACATTGGGGTACAAGTGCCCCTATGCATCAGTACTCCTGTATCCCTTGGGTAAATTCCTAGCAGTGCTGTTGCTGGGTCATAGGGTAGATCTATTTTTAATTTTCTGAGGAACCTCCACACTGCTTTCCAGAGCGGCTGCACCAATTTGCATTCCCACCAACAGTGCAAGAGGGTTCCCGTTTCTCCACATCCTCTCCAGCATCTATAGTCTCCTGATTTGTTCATTTTGACCACTCTGACTGGCGTGAGGTGATATCTGAGTGTGGTTTTAATTTGTATTTCCCTGATAAGGAGCGACGTTGAACATCTTTTCATGTGCCTGTTGGCCATCCGGTTGTCTTCTTTAGAGAAGTGTCTATTCATGTTTTCTGCCCATTTCTTCACTGGGTTATTTGTTTTTCGGGTGTGGAGTTTGGTGAGCTCTTTATAGATTTTGGATACTAGCCCTTTGTCCGATATGTCATTTGCAAATATCTTTTCCCATTCCGTTGGTTGCCTTTTCGTTTTGTTGGTTGTTTCCTTTGCTGTGCAGAAGCTTTTTATCTTCATAAGGTCCCAGTAATTCACTTTTGCTTTTAATTCCCTTGCCTTTGGGGATGTGTCGAGTAAGAGATTGCTACGGCTGAGGTCAGAGAGGTCTTTTCCTGCTTTCTCCTCTAGGGTTTTGATGGTTTCCTGTCTCACATTCAGGTCCTTTATCCATGTTGAGTTTATTTTTGTGAATGGTGTGAGAAAGTGGTCTAGTTTCAACCTTCTGCATGTTGCTGTCCAGTTCTCCCAGCACCATTTGTTAAAGAGACTGTCTTTTTTCCATTGGATGTTCTTTCCTGCTTTGTCAAAGATGAGTTGGCCATACATTTGTGGGTCTAGTTCTGGGGTTTCTATTCTATTCCATTGGTCTATGTGTCTGTTTTTGTGCCAATACCATGCTGTCTTGATGATTACAGCTTTGTAGTAGAGGCTAAAGTCTGGGACTGTGATGCCTCCTGCTTTGGTCTTCTTTGGCTATTCGGGGCCTTTTGTGGTTCCATATGAATTTTAGGATTGCTTGTCCTAGTTTCGAGAAGAATGCTAGTGCAATTTTGATTGGGATTGCATTGAATGTGTAGATAGCTTTGGGTAGTATTGACATTTTGACAATATTTATTCTTCCAATCCATGAGCAGGGAATGTCTTTCCATTTCTTTATATCTTCTTCCAAACCTTGCACATTTTAAAGAGAAGTTTGCCCTGTCTGGCTTCTGGGAAATTATGATTTGGAAATATCCTGCCTGAAAGAAGTTATTTCCCAGGAATAATGGTCCCAGAAAACCAGATAAAGGCCAAAAATTTTCATTGTGCTAAAACCTACATACAAGTTACCATTTTAATCATTTATAGGTGTAAGATTGAGGGCCATTAAGTACGTTCACAATGTTACGCAACTATCACCACTATGCATTTCTGGAACTTGTTCCTCATCCCAAACTGAAGCGTTGTACCTGTTGCACAGTGATACTCGCCTCCCCCTTCCCTCCAGTCTCTGATAACTTCTATTCTAGTTCTGTCTCTATGAATTTGCCTATTCTAAGTACGTCAAGTAAGTGGAATCATACAATATTTGTCCTTTTGTGTCTGGCTTACTTGGCTTAACATAATGCTTTTGAGCTTCATCCGTGTTGCAGCATGTGTCGGAATTTTATTTCTTTTAATGCCTTAATTACATTCCATTGTATGCATATACTACAGTGAAAAATCTGTCCATCTGGTGATGGCCATTTAGCCTGTATTCACCATTTGATGATTGTGAATAATGCTGCTGTAAACACTGGCATACTCGTATCTGTCTGCCTCCCTGTGTTCCATTCTTGTGGTATGTGCCTAGAAGTGGAATTGCTGGCTCGTATGGCAATTCTATGCTTAACTTTTTGAACCACGGCCAAGCTATTTTCCACAGCAGCTGCGCCATTTTATGTTAACCACCCGTTGTAATTGTAATCATCATTGCACCATGAGGGGAATTACAGTTTCTCTACATCCCCAGAAATACTTGTTATTTTCATTTTTTTAATTTCTTTTATTTTTTATAATAGCCTTCCTGCTGGGTGTGAAGTGGTATTTCATTGTGGCTCATAGTCTTTTACCTGATCACCTTGTACCTAGATTCACAAAACAGTCCTTGGACTATACCTGCATTCCCTATTTGCCTTCCTTACTGCTGCATTTGACCGTAATTCATGGATTTTTGGAAAACACCCCTTGTAATTGTCTTGTTGGCTCCCTACTGCTTGCACCATCAAGTCAACACTTTTCTGACTGGCACACAATTTTCTGTCTACCCGAACTTCCTTCCCTAACTCTGCTTTTCCACATACTAAGTGTCCCTTAAATAGTTGCTGAGTAAGTCCATGGACTTACTAATCAAGACTCTTTCCTGAGGGAATTGAGAGTCTAGTATACAAGTTAAAAAAATAAGAGTAAGGGGGTGCCTGGGTGGCTCAGTTGGTTAAGCGTTCGACTTTGCCTCAGGTCATGATCTCATGATTGTGAGTTTGAGCCCTGGGTCGGGCTCGCTGCTCTGAACACAGAACCCGCTTTGGATCCTCTGACTCCCTCCCTCTCTGCCCCTCCCCTGCTTGCACTCTCTGTCTCTCTCTCAAAAATAAATAAGACATAAAAAAAAAAAAAAAGAATAAGAGTCAAAAGAGAGACCCAGATAAAGGTGCTCAGAGACATCAGAACAGAGGTGCTTCATGGAGGAGAAGAAATAGGAATTTGAGGAATGAGTAGGACTTAGGGGGAAGGGGGAGAGGACCTTTTAGCAAAGAATATAGTATGTATTTTCTTTGGCTGAATCCTAAGGTATATAAGAAGGGAGCATGTTCTTACTTAAAAGATGGGGAGGCACCAGATTCTGAAAGCCACAAGTACATGGTCAGGACTTAGGAATTCATTTAGCAAATTAATTAGGACTTAATGAAGTTTTCAGAGTCCCAGAGCTATGATTGAAGAAGATACCTCTGGGTGCCCTACAGGGTTTGGTTTAGATAAAGAAGGTCCCAGAGTCAGGGAAATAGCTGGTAAGGTTATTGCAACAGTACAAGTCTGTGTTAATGAAGGTATAAGACTGTGGACTAAGACAGTGATGGCAGAAAAAGAAAATTTGGAAGTTGCTTTGAGTGATACTGTACAGGAAAAGTAATTGATTACTGAAAAGCTACACGGAGGAAAGGGTAAAAGAAGGTCTTGAAATTTTCAGCTTTGGCGTCTGGGAAGACAGAAGGGTGCCACTAACAGAAATGTGAAATCCATGAACAGAAGCAAGTTTGGGATGAAAACACTGAGTTCAGTTTTGAGAAAACTGAGACTAAAGTGTTACTCTAGTATTTCCTAGGAAGAGACTGGCGCGTGGGGTCGTAACTCAAGGGGAGAGTCAGGCATAGTTTTGGGCAATGTCTTTTATCAAGGTGACAATGGAAAGCTGTGAAGTGTGTACAGAGAAGAGAGTGTCGAAAGGGAAGGGGATGAAGGCAGATAGCTCAGGAACATTTTTAAAGGAGGAAGAGGAGTCAGAATATAAAACGGTGGTAGGGATCCTTCAGCAGCCCAGGGAGGAGAGAATTTTGAGGAGGAAGTGATCAGCACTGCCCTGAGATTTTCGAGTCAGGTGTTCTAACGAGCAGTCACTGGATTTTGCCAATTAATATTAAGCAATTCCTAACTTTTGAGAATATAGTTTATATTCACTGGAAGAGGTGGGGTAGAATAAAAATCTCAGAGAATTTACCAGAAAATGGGAGGACTATGAATGGAGGCTCCTCTTTTAAGACGATGAACCGTAACGAAAAGGGGGATGGAGGATCGGGAGTTTCTCCAATTTTAAAAAATGGTAAAGCAAGAGCAGTGGCCCAGCTACAGAGTAGAATCCCCTGGGCTTCTGTAATGTGAGCATGGGAGCATGGTTGGGTTAGTTTGTACCAGTTTCAACATTTTCTATGTGATTTTTTTTGTTTTTGTTTTTAAAATGGCAACTAACAGTGTACAGACTGTGTAAAATTACTGTTTTTTTCTTTAAGATACAACTTTTTCAGTTTAATTAGAACATGCGAGTATGATATTTTTTAATCAAATGAAATATGTATGAAATGGATTTTCTCCTAATTCTGGATTCATCATGACTTTATAATACCAACCAATTTTGATATTTACAATATTTGCCAAAACTTAGAATTTTGCAAACACTAGGTTATTACCAGTGTTTCTTTAATAAGTGCAGGATGCATATTTGAAGTTTTAACATGGGTCCCTAAATTATACATAGAATATATGTAGTATTTCAAAAATCACACTGAAACGTAACTTCCTTAGAATAAAGACTATAAAACCTAATAGATTTTCCATTTTATCAACTGGAATGCTTTATCTTTGTTTTTCATTGTATATTCCTCATTTTTCACTCATTTAAACTGCCAATTATTTTTTATTATAAAGTCAACTTTAGAATTTGCTTTGATTATTTTTTTATTTTGTTGCCTTTTTAAATCGGTATGTCTTTAATGTACGTCTCTTACTTGATTAAAAATGTCTGTGAGTGTATTAAATAACTTCAGGTTTACCAAGTGAAATTGAACCATGCTGTTTTTGACCCAGTAATGAAAATTGCAATTTTTAACATGTAACATTTCAGGGTGATGAACATATGTGACATGATTATAGCTAGACTGTTAAAAGAAACTGTGTTGAAAAATTCACAGGAAGCTTTAGCATTGTCTGAAAAATAAGAAGGAAGGCAGATTAGCACTATGTTTTAAAAGGAGGGTGGAGAGAAGTTTTGTTTTAAAGCAAAAAAGTCTGGTTGGCCCAGAATGTGAGAGAAGATATCAAAAGCCAAATTTGGGCCAAACAGGTGGATTATAGGAGGCTTGAAGGGAAATGAAATTGATTTACCAGCACATAACAAGCTTGAAAAGAAACAATGAAATGTACTGAAAATTTGACACTTTTAGATGATCTTTGATGGGTTTATTCATAAGGTGAAAAGGATGCTGGTGAATCCTGTAAAATACTACAAGGGTGTCATGTAGAAAGAGTGAAATTACAGTCTATTCTTTTCTGTTAAAGTAACAGTGAGATCATAGTCTTTAAAAAGGTGGGAGAGTGTCCTGGCCGAGTTGTCATTAGTGATAAATTCAAATACATGTGGAACGTTATTGTGAACTGTACGTGGCCAGTGGAAATGAAGATTGGAAAGGACTGTAACCAGATCAATCCAAGTGGAAATTCTCTGTATAAAGGAACCATACAATTAAACAAACAAAAAGCACCCAGGGGGAGAAAAAGGAGAGACCAGATCTGGGGCGTAAGATGGGCCAGGGGAGTGGGGGGGGGGGGAAGGGAAGGATGGAGAAGGGGAGGGAGCCGGGGTGTGCCCTGGGCTGCCCTGAGGTTCCTTCCTCTGAGAACTGAGTTGGGAATGGCAGCCATATAATGGGGGTGTGGGAGGAGAGACTTCAGGGGAGTTCTGTTAGATGACCTTGATCTGAGGGATGTAGGAGGAGGCCAGGCCATCATCCTACTGTGATTTGGGGAGATATTGGACCGGAGGTTTGAGCAGGGTAAAAAGGAGTGTATGAGTGCTTGGGGACGTGTGACAGGACATCTGTGGGAAGCAATGGAACACACTTCAGGTGTTTCTCAAAACGCACCCCGGGGAAGATGGGAGAACATGAGGTCAGTGGTTTGGGTTCAGGAGTAAGCTTTGGGCCTTTTTGTTACCTTTAAAAAGTGCAGGGCCCTGGATCCCCCCGCCCCCGCCCGGCACTGCTGGCCTCTGACACCTCCAGGCACATACTTGTGAGGGTGGCAGTCCGCATACCTGGGCTCTGAGATTATCTCAGCCTCTCATCTTTTCCCGTGATCCACTTCATCCTGTTAAAACACCCTCTTCAGGTGCATCCGGGTAGCTCAGTCGGTCAAGCGTCTGACTCTTGGTTTCATGTCATGATCTCAGTTTGTGGGTTTGAGCCCCATATTGGGCTTTATGCTGACAGTGTGAAGCCTGGTTGGGATTCTCTCTCTCTCTCTCTCTCTCTCTCTCTCTCTCACACACACACACACACACACACACACACACACAATAAATAAATAAACTTAAAAGCAAAAAAAAAAAAAAAAAGGCAAAATACCTTCTTGAGACATAGTTGACATGATTTTGGTTTTATATACTCTCCCCTATGAATTTACCCTGTGATGTGGGAAGCAAAACATAGAAGAAGAAAGAAAAGAGGAAGAAAGGGAAAAAAAAGAAGAAGAAATCTCCATCCATATTCTCCTTATCAGAAAACTCCAGAGTTATTACCACACGTGCCTGAGGCAGTTTTCTGTTATCTGGCTGAGGAGGAGGAGGGAATGCCGGGGAAGGAGAGCAGAGCTAAGGTGGCTTGTCTCACTCCCAATTTCCTTTTCCTTGATGAAGTGGTGACTTCTCTGCAGTAATTTTCTCACAAAGTCACAATGTCCTTAGGCCATGCTCCCACATCTCCTCTCCATCCTCCTTGACTCTACCTCTCCTTTCTCTCAACCAATGAAAGAAAGTTCTTCAGCCCCTGTGTTGCAATGTCTGCCACAGTTAATAAGATCGTTATTTTGTTTGGTCCTGGGTTTGATTTAGGAAAATTAAGCAAACATTTACAGGGAGATGACGACAGGGAGGCCCTGAGTCTAGTGCTATGAACGGGACAGAGCTGACAAGATGTGAGAGAGGCCAAGGCTGGCCAACAGGGTGTGGGCCGGAGGGGGCTGCAGTGCTGTGCAAGGCCGGAGAGGTTGCTTCCAGCTGAGAGGGCTTGGGAACAGCTCAGCTGAGGGTGACTTTAGAATTGGGCGTGCAGAGGATAAGGGGTGGGGGCACAGGATGCTGACCAGATGCTTTAGGGAGAAGGGGACAGAGCCTTCGTGGTGGAGGAAGCCAGGTAAGCAGAGGTGTCGGGGGCAGGGCAGGGCGAGAGCCAGGAAGGACGCGAGGTGGACTAGAAGCCGCGTGAGGAGGAAGGATGTACTCTACACATGCTTGCCCTGCTCAGGAGTTTGGGTTTTCTTCTGTGAGAGGTTCAATGTGAGAAGTTCAAAGCCTCTGAAGGCTGCTCTTAGTTCATTGTGAAAGCTTTCTCATTTATCTGTTGATTCGCGGTTAAATCTGTTTTGCAGTTTCATCTATTAAGAAGGAAACTCTGAAGCTTCTTCGGCCAGTGTGATGCCAGCTTCGAATCCTGTGCTTTCTGTGAGCCCCTTTTTATCTAGATCTTGCCGTTTTGCCTGGCTCTTCTGGAATGCCTCCCAGTGCTGTCTACACCCAGCAGTTTCAGCTTTGGAGAGTTCAGGATCACCATGTTGCCAATTTTAAGTTTTAATAAGTTTTCTCACCTTTTCATGGCTGTCTTTAAAAAGAAAAATATGTGTATGCAGTGAACAATAGAAGGCATTCTGAATATTGTTTGTTGTGTTACAGATGATATGAAAACGTGAAGAAAAAGACCAACATTCCCTCAGAAGACTTCACGTTCTAAAAGCACTTGAAAGAAAAGTTGGCAGATAGGGAAATGAAAAGAGGGACCCCTACTTTTGCTTAGTAACCCTCAATACTGGGAGTTGGGGAGGGTTCTTTTTGTGTCGCTTAGCAGGTGCTCAAGTAGATAGTGAATGTTAGTTTTACTCCAAGAGAGGAGTCCATGGTTAGGCGGGAGGCACTAGGAGATTTTTTCTCATGCTAGGTACAAGTAGGTTTTATTCCTCATTTAGGTCCGATACTCTACAGTGCAGTATTGTGTTATTTATTTTAAAGTTTATGTATTTTGAGAGAGACAGAGAGTGCAAGCAGGAGGGGGGCAGAGAGAGAGGGAGACAGAGGATCCAAAGTGGACACTGAGCCCGATGTAGGGCTCGAACTCACGACCCTGGGATCATGACCTGAGCCAAAGTCAGACGCTTAACTGACTGAGCCACCCAGGTGCCCCAGTATTGTGTTATTTTTAATAAAAAAGAGCAAGCCATCTAAATGTTTAATGAAAGGGAGCAGTTTGGTAAATATAGCACATACACCTGATGGATGCTTATGCCATTATTGAAAAGGTGATTACTAAGACCATTATGGAAAAATATTATGATATAATGTTCGGGGGAGAGAAGCAGAAAGCGAAATTACATGTCAACTGAGATTTAAGCACTTTAAAAGTGAAGAGGGTCTACGGTACAGAGAGCCTCTCAGAGACTGAAACCTGGATCCAATGGCTGGTCAAAGATGTCCCCAGTGGGGGCTGACCAATGCCACATTGCAACCTAAATCTGAAGCTAAGTATGCAATAGACACTGCTGACTATGAATAAATATGTTCACAAAAGAAAGAGACCTACTTTAGGTAAACAGTGTTGTTTAACCACCATTTAGTATCAAGTAAAACAAATTTGCTTGCTAGCTCCTTTCTCCTCTTTCTGGTCTCTCCTAATCACATGCTTTCCATGTGGGTTGTTTCCTCTAAAACTGGCAAACAGCTTATCTTCCTCATCAAATTAATGTTTGCTTGCCTCCAGAAAAGCTTAGACCCTGTGGTTAGTCACACCGCTGCCTGTGGCCTGGAGCCCTCTCAGAATTGTGAAGCATATCTGTGTGTGACTGGTGTTAATAGCTGAACTCATGCACATTAGGACCGGTGGCTGCCTCCTTCCCAGAGTGTCTGGGAATGGGATTGGCAATAACAGCTGGTTGTCTGGCTCTCACAGGTGCACAGTCTAGAAGGAGACTTAGGCAGGTGAGCATGTGGAGGGTTTTTGGTAGAAGACCCTTGGCATATTACCATAAAGTTACCCGTATACTATGTGGAGATTCAGAAGTAAAATCCTGCTCTGTGTGTGTGTGTGTGTGTGTGTGAGAGAGAGAGAGAGAGAGAGAGAGAGAGAGAGAGAGAGAGAGAGAGAGAGACGAGACAGAGAGAGACGAGACAGAGAGAGAAACAGAGAGACAGAGACAGAGAGAGAGAGACAGGGGGTGGAGGGGGGCAGAGAGAGAGATGGCTGCTGGTTTCTTGGGTTTGGGTCTTGAGCATCCTTCTCTTACATGGGCATGAGGATCATTACTAGGGTTTTGTTTTGTTTTGTTTTGTCTTTTCTAAAGAGGAATTTCTTTCAGTGCTTCCTCTGTTCTGGTGCTTAGCCCTATTTTCTTTTCATCCCCTTCTCACCCTTCTGCCCTTTCCTGTCATCTCATTTACAGACTGTGTTTTTTCGATGGTGCCTCTCATCTAGGGCTCTTAGAGCACAGATATGGTTCACCCAGCCCGCCTCCTTTATTGTCCTCATACAGCCATGTCAGTTGAGGACAAGTGGAAGAGGCAAAATCCAACTCTCTCTCAAATCTCCTTCATTCTTGCTTCTGCAGTGGTAGAGTTGAGACGCCACCCTTTTCAGAGATGTACAGCTTGAGAAATTATTAAAAATCTGCTTGAATGAACTGATTATTTTCCTTTCCTGTTTTCTCGCTATACACCTTATCCTATCATATGATACCTGACTGGCATGCCTCCATGTATGTGCATCAACAGGCACACTCCTAAATTATTGCTTCTAAATGGTGGCATCTCTGAACAGTGGCACGCAGGTGAGAGTTGGCTAACAACTTGCCTTTCTTTCTTCCTGACCCCTCACCTCTGAATCTGGGAGCCCAAGAGATCATGCAGAATGTAGGACTCAATGGGCTCTAAAGATGACCTGGATCACCCTCCTTTAGATGAGGAAATTGGTACCCAAAGGTCATCGCTTGAGATCACAGATTTACAAGTTTCAACTACAGGACAAGATAGCAGATCACTTCCATCTCAGTCTGGCAGCCTTTACATTATGTTCTTATGCTTACTTGAGTTACTTTCTTGACTCCAGAAACTTCTAAGATGGTATGCAGTAAAAGCCCAGCTTGCCTTGATAGCTTTGTCCAAGTGCTGTCTCTTCCACAAAGCTTTCATAGATGGACCCAGCCATAAGAGAATTCTTCATCCTCCGATCATCCTTAGCACTTTTTAAACCATGCAAAGCATTTGTAGCCTATAGTATTGCCGCCAAGTAGGGTTAATTATATACACGTTCTACCCTTCCAACTGGACTACGAGAGCCGCTTGAAGGCAAGAATTGTACCTTTGTCATTTTTGTTTTTCCATAATGCTGGCACAGTGCTCGGCAATGGTGGATACTCAGTAAAGGCATGTGGCACAAATGAATGAGAGAATGAATGAATGAGCAATGAGCCCATTGAAACAGCACCTTTGTTCCCTCCTGGGAGTGGGGTGCTGTAAATCAAAGTGTGATGAATCTCTGGGGACTGGGAGCTGTGTGAGTTATGGGGAAGTCTCTCTGTCTCTCCGGCTGAGTGGGCAGTGATAACATTAAAACTGCAGCCTTGGAGTAGCTAGCAGTGATTTAGGAAGTACATTCATATGGGCTTTTCATAAATAAATCAATTAAATTGCTGCCACTAGCTAGTCAGGCAGGTCTGCCCCTCAACGGACCGGGTTTCTGGTGTTCACCTGGCGAGGATGTCGATTGTTGCTGCAAATGGCTCCAGTGTCAGGGTTTCTGCACAGCTTGGGGCTTCTAGGTATCAGTGTTTGCCTCTTTGAGGACTTTCCTCACCCAATGAGGAGAGGGCAGAATAGCTCACTGTTTAGTCGCTGTGGTTATGTCCACATGGGGCAGCTGCCCCAACTTTAGGCTTTCCCTACATGTGGCTGATTTTTATTTTGGCATGGATTTCTTCCCTTGATGGGTTTCCTTTTGGGGGATTCAGTAGCTCTGGAGCTCAAAAGTCAGTTTTCATTGAAGAACTATGGGAAGCTCAGCTGATAAGAAAAACCCTCTGAATTCTGGTCCATCTCAAAACATATGTGGATTTTGGAAACGATTGACTCCATGCATCATCCTTCCCATTAAAATATTTTTGCTTCCTTATTTCAGTCCCAGAGGCTAGGATCTCTGGATTTATAAGGTAGCAATTAATTTAGTAGAATTTCTGAGCTAAGAGGAGATGATGGGTGGAGGCTCTCCAAGTTCCTTCTTTCCCTCACAATGTATTCAACAACAAATATCCACTGCGTACCTAACATGGGTCAAAAACCATGACAGGCTTTGGAGATGTAAATATGAAGCAGTCTTTGATTTTGAGGATTTTTTTTTATTTTGACAGGGGGTGCAAATATATGATGAGAGTATAAAGGAACAGCCCTGTGATGGACTTGGGAATAGGAATGAGAGAGAAGTGTGTTGGCTTGGGGAAGGGTCACTAAACTGGGACTTAAGGAATGAGTAGGGTTTTACCAGAGGAGGGGAGAGTATTCCAGATAGTGGGAGCAACTTAGAGGAGGCATTTAAAGGACTGATCATTCAGGCATCCATTTACCCACAGGTAATTACTGACCAATCTATGCGGTGGGCTCTGTGTCACTCAGGTTCTTATGGTGCTGCCGCAGGCAGGGTCTGTCTTCCAGGAGCTCAACTTATAGATGGAGGGCAGGCTTCCTGTGCAGAGAGCTGGGGGCTGAGGCCTCGAGGCTGGGCTGGTAGACCTTGGGAGAAGCTCTGGTGCTGGACTAAGGAGTTTGGACTTAGTTTGGGCATAATGCTTCTGCTTATGGTGCCTAAACCTTCAGTCTGTGACAAAAGGGCATTTAGGGTATTTCCATTTTTTTCACTTTTACAAACATTATTGTGGTGAATAACTTTGTAGTACATGTATCATTTCAGGCATGTGAGAATATACCTGTTAGGATCAGTTCCTAAAATGGAATCTAATCACTGGATCAAAGGGCGTGTGCATTTGGTAAGTGTTGTCAAATTCTCCTCCTTAGAGGTTTATCAGTGTTCATTCACTCCCAGCAGCAGTAAATGAGATACAATTCCATCTTCCCTACCTACTCTGACACACACACACACACACACATGCACACGTGTGCACACACACGTGTGCATGCACCCCCCCCCCCCACACACACACACTGTAACAAGGGCAGTCTTTCATTCCACTCCCCAGTTGTCACTCTTATAGGGGCATAGATGGCCAAGCTCCAGTGCTCTCTAAAGGTACAAAGGCATGAGTTTGAGATGGATGGAATTCTGTCCTGGACAAATCCAAGAATACCTCCTATGTTTTACCTCAGTTCAGATTTCTGTCCCATGGGCACCCAGAGTGAAGCATTATGGGGAAAAGTGGTTGGCCTCCAGGCTGTGAGACTCAAAGATTAGGAGTGTCCCCATATAAATGGGACTCTCAATAAGTCACAGTGGGTGGATCATTGGCATAGTCTTGAACTCTCACTGATTTTTTTTTTTCCCAGCTTGTGCCACTTTCTGGGGAAATGACTATTCAAAGTCTCATTTGTCCTAAACTTTTAATCTTGGAGTATGCAGCCTTGTTTAATCAGTCTACCGCATTGATAATAGTTGATAAATATTGTCGTTTTCATGGGATGATAAAAAGCTAGTAGCATATGATTACTTGGACATGTGATAAGAACTTCAAACTTAAATCTGTGTCTTTCAGCTCTCCACCACCCCCTCCCCCCCATAAGAGGAAGATGAAGGCAGAAAGTTGTGGTTTCTAGGCACAGATCCTGTGCATGTGAAGTAAGAGATAAGTGAAGTTGGCCCAACGATCTCTGTCGTCATTTCCACACTCCGTCTGAGTACATGGGGATAAGCAGTGACAACAGAAGGTCCACATTAAAGATGAAGGTGCTTGACAAAGGCTTATAAGGAATGATCTTGCAGCTTTTAGCAGAAACATCAAGAGCAAGTTGCACAGTGAAGAGGCAGAAAACTGAATTTAGCAGTAGTTTTGTAGCCTCTGTTTTATTTATTTATTTATTTATTTATTTTTTCTTTTTTTTATTTTTTTCTTTTTTAATATATGAAATTTACTGTCAAATTGGTTTCCATACAACACCCAGTGCTCATCCCAAAAGGTGCCCTCCTCAATACCCATCACCCACCCTGCCCTCCCTCCCACCCTGCCCTCCCTCCCACCCCCCATCAACCCTCAGTTTGTTCTCAGTTTTTAACAGTCTCTTATGCTTTGGCTCTCTCCCACTCTAGCCTCTTTTTTTTTTTTTTTCCCTTCCCCTCCCCCATGGGTTTCTGTTATGTTTCTCAGGATCCACATAAGAGTGAAACCATATGGTATCTGTCTTTCTCTGTATGGCTTATTTCACTTAGCATCACACTCTCCAGTTCCATCCACGTTGCTACAAAAGGCCATATTTCATTTTTTCTCATTGCCACGTAGTATTCCATTGTGTATATAAACCACAATTTCTTTATCCATTCATCAGTTGATGGGCATTTAGGCTCTTTCCATAATTTGGCTATTGTTGAGAGTGCCGCTATAAACATTGGGGTACAGGTGCCCCTATGCATCAGTACTCCTGTATCCCTTGGGTAAATTCCTAGCAGTGCTATTGCTGGGTCATAGGGTAGGTCTATTTTTAATTTTCTGAGGAACCTCCACACTGCTTTCCAGAGCGGCTGCACCAATTTGCATTCCCACCAACAGTGCAAGAGGGTTCCCGTTTCTCCACATCCTCTCCAGCATCTATAGTCTCCTGATTTGTTCATTTTGGCCACTCTGACTGGCGTGAGGTGATATCTGAGTGTGGTTTTAATTTGTATTTCCCTGATAAGGAGCGACGTTGAACATCTTTTCATGTGCCTGTTGGCCATCCGGATGTCTTCTTTAGAGAAGTGTCTATTCATGTTTTCTGCCCATTTCTTCACTGGGTTATTTGTTTTTCGGGTGTGGAGTTTGGTGAGCTCTTTATAGATTTTGGATACTAGCCCTTTGTCCGTTGTGTCATTTGCAAATATCTTTTCCCATTCCGTTGGTTGCCTTTTAGTTTTGTTGGTTGTTTCCTTTGCTGTGCAGAAGGTTTTATCTTCATAAGGTCCCAGTAATTCACTTTTGCTTTTAATTCCCTTGCCTTTGGGGATGTGTTGAGTAAGAGATTGCTACGGCTGAGGTCAGAGAGGTCTTTTCCTGCTTTCTCCTCTAAGGTTTTGATGGTTTCCTGTCTCACATTCAGGTCCTTTATCCATTTTGAGTTTATTTTTGTGAATGGTGTGAGAAAGTGGTCTAGTTTCAACCTTCTGCATGTTGTTGTAGCCTCTGTTTTAAACAGATACTCATTATTTATAGGATTTTAAAAGTCAAGCAAGCAAGCAACTTGCATTTATTAAGGACCTGTTTGCTGAGGCACAGTTTTAGACAGTATAGAAGGTAAGGAATAAGTAAAGAAATAAATAGATAAATGAATAAATAAATAAATAAATAAATAAATAAATAGGTAGTCAGGGTCCCAGCTCTTTAAGAAATCAGGAAGGAGTTGGGAAGACCAACATACAAGACCAATTTTGTGACTATATGAGAGTTAACAGTATGATGTTGCGAATACATGAAACCATTTAGTGCCAAGCTGTTGGGTCTGAGCAATTTAAATAGCTCTGAGCTAAGAGGATTAGAGACCTCAACTTGAACACTCACCACAGCTCTAGGAAAGCTCATTGGAAAGCTAGGGTGTATATTGCTCCCTGCTTCCTACCCCATTGAGCTCCCATTCAGTCATGTTCTTGTTGAACCTCTCCTCTACGCTTTGCGTGTACACTTTGCTTTGTTTCTTTCTCCTTAGGGGGCTTTAGGATACTTCCCTCCTTTTCCCCACACCTTGGGAATCCACTCAGGACAGCACCACCTTCTACTCTTTCTAGGGCTTTGTGGCTTATAACTTTCCCTCATTCATCACAGCAACCTCATCCTGTGCCCCATATTCCCCCTACTAGAAGATAAGTAAATGCCTTCAGGTCCTCAAAAGGCTACACCTAGTGTTACCCTATGGCTCAGCAATCCCACTCTTAGGAATATACCCCAAAGAGTTGAAAACAGGGATTCGAACAGATACTTGTACATGAATGTTTGTAGCAGTACCATTTACAATGGTTAAAATGTAGAACTCAAGTGTCTATCAATGGATACATGGTTAAACAAATTGTGGTATATCCATACAATGGAATGTTATTCAGCCATAAAAATGAGTGAAGTATTGATAAATGCTCCAACATGGATGAACCTGGAAAACAATATGCTAAGTGAAAGAAGCCAGACCCAGAAGGTCACATATTGTATGATTCCATTTATACGAAATGTCCAGAAGAGCCAAATGCATAGAGACAGAGAGTAGATTGGTAGATGCCAAGGATTGGAGGAGTGGTAAATGGAAAGTAGCTGCTTAATGTGCATGGAGTTTTATTTTGAAGTGACACAAAGATTTTGGCACTAGATAATGGTGGTAGTTGCAGAACATTGTGAATGTACTAAATGCTATTGAATTGTCCACTTTAAGACAGTCAATTTTATGCTATGTGAATTTTTCTTCAATTCAAGAAACCCCAAACAAAACAGATAGCTCCTTCAGGAAACATGCTGGCTTCCTTGGGAGCCAGCAGTTTAAATGCTCATCCTCCTAATATTATTGATTTGGGGGTCAGGGGATGTGGGTCATTGAAGAAATAAAACCTTAACCCAGAGGGGTGAGTTTCAGGGTATAGTTTAAGCAATGGCAGTAGTCCATCAGATTGATACAGAGCTTTATAGTTTAGAAAGTGCTTTAGGGCCATCATCTTACATAGTCCTTATCTCTTTTTCCCCATTCTCCTCCTCCTCTTCTCTGTCAAAAAAGGTTATAGTTCACGCTTCTGTTACCTGGAATAATGTTACCACACCCCTGTGTTTCAATCTGATCCATTTATTAAGGACCAGATCAAATGCCATCCCTTGAAGCCTCACCTGCAAACATAAGCACATTCTGGTTGCTCCAGATGACTTTAGGCTTTAGGACAAGCTCTGATTATGAGCCAAGGTAACTAATGCCAACTTGGGAAGAAATGACAAATATTTTCAGTTAGATCTGATATCTAGGCACTTTATGTGAACAGCACAATGATGGAACAATATTGGCATTACTTATAATTGGAAGGTGTGATGGATGAAGTGGGGGAGGAGATAATGTGATTAGTCAGAGATGGGTAGGTCAAGGAGAACTTGTTAAGTGGTTGGTAAGTAGAGCCTCTTAGGCCAGGGACTCCCTAGTATAGTTGTCATATCTGATGCCTTCCATGGCACTTGACATATAGTGGGCCATTTAAAAATGTTGACTTAGGTTTTTTGTTCATTCATGTATCCATTCCCTTTGAGGAGACGATGGTCCTCAGAATATAAACTGCCTGAAGATAAGAACCATGTCTGTTATTCCCCAGTGCTTTGCAGAGTGCCTGGTACAATTGGTTCTCCAGAAACATTTGTTGAATGAGTGACTGAATGTGAGAGAGAATGTGAGCTCTGGAATCTGGCAGTCCTGTGCTTAAATCCCACTCCGGCACTCACTATCTGTATTGTCCTATAAATAAGGGAGAAGGATAAACCCAACTGCACAGTGTAGTACTGGATGCATTTAATAAATGGTAGCTATTGTTTATCCATCAAATAATTATCAAATGTGAACAATTTGTAAAGAACAGCAAAGGCAGCTCTCTTTGGCAACTTAAAATCATCCATTCTTGTGTTTTGGTCATACGAACCTGGCTGAGTATTCATTTATTCATTCATTCAACAACTATTTACTGAGCTCTTAGTATGTGTCAAGTCCTGTTCTAGGAACAATGGGAAGTCACTGGAGGGCTGTAAACAGGAGTAACCTGCTGAGACAAATGTGTTGTAAGGATTCCTCTTTCTGTGTGTGTGTGTGAAGAATGGCTTAGAGGCTGGCAAGATGGAACAAGGAGAAACAAGAGAATGTGTGTTACATTTGTCTTTATGGAGAGGAAGGCGTCTTAATTTAGAGGGGAGGCCAGGGGGCTGGTGAAGAGATCTGGACTATGTTTTGGAGGCTGAGTAAAAAGGACTTGATGTTGAGTCAGATACTGGTGGGGAGTGAAGGAAAGGTGGGCCTAAGTTTATGCCTCAAGGAAATGGCTGAGTGGAACTGCTGTCTCCTGAGAGAGTGGACACTCCCGAAGAGATTTGAAAAGGAATTTTGACAATCACAATTTAGATAGGATACTTTTGAGATGCCTGTTGATATTGACACAGGGCTCAGTAGAGAGATTGGTGCTGTACCTCTCTATTGAAAAGGTGGCTAGAAGGTAACTGAAAACCACAAGAATAGATGAGATCCTTTTAAAAGAAAGAGAAGAGGAAAATCCCTGGGAATGAGCTTTGAGAAGCTCCTTTGTTTAGAGCTTGGATAGAGAAATGGCCAAGCATGTGTGCTCACAGAATTTAAGGAACAAAAGAGCTTCTGGGAGGAGGAGGGGCTGCCCACAACAGCTGTTGAGAGGATTGAACAAGATGAATCTGTACGAGAAACTGGCAGCATGGAGGTCATCTGTGGTTTGGTAAAAGCAGTTGCAACCAAGGGAAGTGCCAAGTGGTGAAAATGCCAAGGTAATAGGTGGATGGGCTAATACGAAGTGAGAAAATGGAGATCCTGTGGTCTGCTCTCCCAAGACGCTTTCTGTGAAAGGTGACAGAGGCATGGGCTGATAGCTCAAGGCAGATGTGGGAAAAGCTTTGCTTTTTTCAAGGGGGAACCCTAGAACGTTTTTGTAGGTTGATAGGAAGAATCAAGAAGAGGGAGAGGTTGATGATCCACGAGGGAGAGGAGGTGACTGCTGGAGCAAAGTACTCGAGAAGGTGAGAGAGAGTGAGGGCTCCAGCCCATAGGTGTCATATCATATTTTGAGAGGCTCTTCTGGAAAGATGGAGAACATGAGTGACATCCATTTTGAGAGATTCTGGACACGAGAGTAAAAGTGACTGAGGAAAGTGACATCTACGGACCATAGAATTTTGGAAAGACCACACACATAGTATGGAGGCACACAGTGCCTGGCACGTACCAGGTACATAGTCGTTTTCTTTCTTTTTTAAAAAAAAAATGTTTATGTATTTATTTTGAGAGAGAAATAGCGAGCAGGGGAGGGGCAAAGAGAGAGGGAGATAGAATCCCAAGCAGGCTCTGCACTGTCAGTGCAGAGCCCTATGCGGGGCTTGAACCCATGAAACGTGGGATCGTGACCTGAGCAAAATCAAGAGTCAGGTGCTTAACCAACGGAGTCATCCAGGTGCCCCCGTAATCATTTTCTTTTGCCAAAAATGTGATCCTGCAAGTAGAGGTCAAAATGTCAAAATATCACAGGAGTTCTGATGCCACTAAGCCTGAGGCAAAGGGAAGGGAAATGGAAACTTCTATAGAGGGGCAGAGTGGAAAGGAGGAGGACAGAGAGTGTGGGGGCAGGGAAAGATAGCAGAAAGGAAGAAAGAGGAGGCAGGGAGGACGAGGTGAGAACTTGTGTCAGAGGCAGCACAGGGCACCTGTGGTTTTGCCCTTTAACAGCCAAGGGCACCACGAGTCATAGGAAACCGCTGTAACCGGCACAGGTGCGACAACACAGCCCAGCTCTGCTCCTGGCTCGTGAGAAAGGAAGTGCAGTGACAGGAGCCTGGCTATAATTAGCACCTACGGGCAGCCTAGAAAGCTGCCTGCTCTGAGGTCAGAGAATTCAAAGCTGGTGTGTGAAAACAGGGGTGTACAAACAGCCCGTGGAGACTCCGGCTGGAGATTGGCCTCTGAAGTCCTTGTTGGTGCTGCCTGGGCTGGGGCTGCAGCCCTGCAAGCTGGCCCCACTCCACAGGACCCCTGGAGCCAGCAAGGCTAGCATTGGGATGAGGGCAGCCAGAATCCCTTGGGCTATCACTTATCTGTCTGGGCCAACGTCCTTCGTGGCTGGCTTTGTCTGGCTCCTGGGGCAGCCCCAGCCAGTGGGAGTGGCACTGCCTTGGCAGACAGGGGAGAGTGGCCTTGGCAGATACAGAGGGCAGTGCTTTCCCAAGGCCTCGTCTCCTTGGAGAGTCTTTCTAAGGCTTTGGCACATCTGTGCTGTTCTCCCTGATGCTGGCCCATCTCTGGCTTTATTGCTCATTTCCCCCATGGGAACATCTTTTTTTTTTTCTTAATCTTCGCAGTGAAATAGGGAGGAAACCCTCCTCAGAGCTTCTCTTCTCATTCTCTCACTGTGTGTGTGTGTGTGTGTGTGTGTGTGTGTGTGCGCGCGCGTGCGTGTATTAGTTTGGAATTGAGGAGGGAAAAGGTAGAGAGCGTGCTTTTTTTTCTTTACACTCCTCAACAGTGAACATAAATGTCCCCTTGCTGCTACTCCTCTGTTATAGACTCATTAAATCTCAGCTTTGGATGGCGTCTATTTCACCCACCCAGCCTCAGGAAGCAGGACTCCCAGCCCTGACGAATGTTATTCAAGTTAGAGCCCCATGCGCCCTCCTAGGATGACTGCCCTTCCCTCTCTCCAGCTGTCCAATCCTAAGAAAAATCTTCCTTATATGGATCCTACATTAATTTCCTTGTAACTTTCCATCTCTAATCTTGGTTTTCTCTCTGGACATCCCAGAACTAGCTGGCTCTCCCCCTCTAAAGTAAGAGCCCTTCTGGGGCGCCTGGGTGGCTCAGTCGGTTAAGCGGCCGACTTCGGCTCAGGTCATGATCTCGCAGTCCGTGAGTTCGAGCCCCGCGTCGGGCTCTGTGCTGACAGCTCAGAGGCTGGAGCCTGTTTCAGATTCTGTGTCTCCCTCTCTCTGACCCTCCCCTGTTCATGCTCTGTCTCTCTCTGTCTCAAAAATAAATAAATGTTAAAAAATTAAAAAAAAAATAAAGTAAGAGCCCTTCCTTTCTGATTTGTGAAATAAATCATTTTCCAGCCTGTTCTCTCTTTTTCAGGCTGATCATTTCCAGTTACCTTGACCACTCATTAATTCACCAAATATCTGTTTCTCACCAGTTGAGTGCCTTCTACTCTGCTAGGTGCTGGGGGATATATCTACTAATAAAATGAAGCCCTGGGAACTGGAGGAACTCACATTTTTATTTAAAAGAAAACTAGTGGGCAAAATTGAAACACATCATAAAATTAGAATATGAGGTGTTAAGAACCACATCAGAGCTAAAATGAAGGCTTATCACATCATGTTACTAAGTATGCTGTGCACATAATCTCACATAGAACTCACAACATCACCACCAACTTATAGACAGATCAAATGCTCTGCCCAGCTTCACAAGGCTTTTAAGATGGCAGGCAACCTTATAATGAAGGGCCGATTCAGGATTTCTAACTACTACTATCTAAGTACTGCTGTCTAACTATTACTAACTACTGCTATCTCCTGTGACAGATGCAAAGTCTCACTCTCAAGTTTACACATCAAGAGCGGAGATTTGAGCTCTGGCCATCTGGCTGCAGAGCGTATCTGCTTCATGTCCGTGCCATCTTTCTGTCCTGGAGGGCTGTGGGAATACCAAGGAAGTAAGGCTAGGAGCATCCTAAGCAGGGCTACTGCCTCCGACCTGTGCTAGAGAGACCTTTTTATTTTTATTTTTATTTTTTTTTAACATTTACTTATTTTTGAGACAGAGAGAGACAGAGCATGAACGGGGGAGGGGCAGAGAGAGAGGGAGACACAGAATCAGAAGTAGCCTCCAGGCTCTGAGCCATCAGCCCAGAGCCTGACACGGGGCTCGAACTCACAGACCACGAGATCGTGACCTGAGCTGAAGTCGGACGCTCAATTGACTGAGCCACCCAGGCACCCCTGGAGAGACCTTTTTAGATGCTCCCTTGGGCAGGAAGCTCACTGTGCTAGCTCTGACCTCTCTACTGTTCTTGGCACAGGGGGTTCAGTGTCATGTTACTGAGCCCTCTGCTGCTCTGAATACATGCTTTCTTTTCACACTGTAATGGGAGCTAGCGTGCAAAGTCAAGGCCACCTCATGTACTGCCAACAATGGTCTGTTCTTAGAGGAATCACTTTCCAAAGCCATCCTGGGAGCTATTAAATCCTGCTGCCTGGAAGCTGGTGATTGTCCTGGGGAGGGTGGGCAGAGCTTTTCACCATCATTTGGCAGCTTTATTCAAATGACTCGGGGGAGATGGGGATTCCTTGAGTGCTCCTGTAACATGAACCATAACTGTTCATGGTGCCCGCAGTGAGGGGCCCAGGGTGGGGACCTAAGAGCTGCTTCTCTTCACCCCTCTTCCCAGCCATGACCAGCAGCAGCAGTTCTTGGTAGGGCTGTTAGGGCTCCACAGGCTTGAACAATCCTGACAGGAGATCATATTCTCTTCTCTTCTTCTGGTTCCAAGCAGCTTTTCAGATGATTGCATATTCCAGTATGGGGTTGTGTGTCTGCTTATTATTTCATTCTGGGTGATGGTATAACCTGTACTGAACATGGCATGCAGGAATAATTACTATTATCATTATTTTTAACATCAATTGTGTACCATTCAGAGCAGCGAGTGTTGTCAGAGAACAGAATTTAACTCCCCACCGCCTACCCCCCAACTTCTGTTTTCCCAGTGGGCTCTCAATTTAAATTAAACAGAGATTGTTCATCCACAGGAGCTTAGAATGCTGGTAATGGGGTGGGGTGGGGGTGTTTGGTACAGTGAAGTTTAATTCATTTGTCTCTTTTTTGGGGGCAGGGAGCAGTTATTAGTTCTTATGTTTCTCCTCTCTGATATGGATGATTTTTCTCTTTTAATAAAAACTGACAACAATAATAATGATATTATGCAGAATTTGGACCTCTCAGGCACCATTCTTGCAATGACTTAAAAACTCTGGGGAAACCAAAATTCATTAAATTTGAATTCATATCTGCATTTCACTTTGGGGCCTTGTGGTAGGCTGAATAATGGTCCTCCCAAGATGTCCATGTCTTAATCCCTGGCCCTGTGAATATGTTAATTTATATGGCAAGGGAAACTTTGCAGATGTAATTAAGGATTTTTAGGAAGATTAGCTTGGATTTTTCTATGTGGGCCCAATATAGTCATAAAGGTCCTTCTAAGAGGTATGTAGCCGTATCACCCTGAATGTGCCCGATCTCATCTTAGAAGAGGGGAGCCAGGGTTCAAAGGCAGAGGAGGGGATGTAACGATGGAGGCAGGGGTCAGAGCGATGTGAAGCGAGGGCCATGAGCCAGGAGATGTGGGAGGCCTCACCAAGCTAGAAAAGGTAAGGAAATAGTTTCCTCCTGAAGCTTCCAGAAGGAATTCAGCCCTGCTGACACTTTGACAGCATGTTTGACTTCTAGAATGATAAGATAATTAATTTGTGTTGTTGGAAGCCCCTAAGTTTGTGGTCACTTATTACCGTAGCAACTGGAAACTACGTGGACCTGGATGAAGAAAGAGCCCGTGGTGATGTCTGTAGACTGACTGACCCCACAGGCTCAGGACTGCTCTGTGGATGTTTTAGGTCCTGAGCCCACAAACTCTTCCTGTTGACTGACATTTTTCCTTACAACTTCCTCTCTTCTTTTTTTTTTAAAGTTTATTTACTTTTTGAGAGAGAGAGAGAGAGAGAGAGAGAGAGAATATCCCAAGCAGGCCCTGTGCATGTGGGGCTTGATCCCACAAACTACAAGATCACGACCTGAGCCAAGATCAAGAGTTGGACGCTTAACCAACTGAGCCACCCAGGCAACCCCCCAACTTCTTCTCTTCTTAAATATAGGAAAGCTGGCCTCACTCAGAGGCATCCTATGGAACATTTTCTAGAGGGCCTCGTGTGGACACCAGAGGATATGATGACACTTTACTAAAGTAGATGGTAAAACCATTCCAGGGGCACAGAGGTATGATGAGGAATTCGTGTTTGTCAGACATTTCCCCCTAGTTCCCCACAGCCAGTTCTTGACTGGTACCTCATTAAGGATGTGTCAACTCTGAGAAGAGAAACTAGGTGATGAAGGAACTGCTGGACTGACTGAATTTTTAACCAAAGAGTGGGAAAAAAAAAAAAAAATAAATAAAAAAAAAAAAAAAAAAAAAAAAAAGAGTGGGAGGTTAATTAGTGAGATAGCAGGAAACTTCGGGGAAAAACATTATTGTGAAGCCTGCAGCTGCCGAGCTATGGACTTTTGGATTAGCTGTGCACATACTCTGGCTTTTTGCAAAAGTGGATCCAGGCAGAAAGGTAAAAATAAGCCAAAAGCTTAAGACCCTACAAGAGCAGAAGTTCAAGTTAAAAAATCTATCCCAGTGAGGATAAAAATAGGCTGTGCAGGTCATTCTCCAGTGAGTTCTGATGGAAATACATCCCCTTCACCCCAAATCATATCCCGTATGGAGGAAAATACACACCAAACATAAATACAAAAGAATGTGTGTGAGGTAAGTGTCACTGACAATAAGAAGAATGGTTTCTGGGGCACCTTGGTGGCCCAGTTGGTTAAGCATCTGACTTTGGCTCAGGTCATGATCTCACGGTTTGTGGGTTTGAGCCCGGCATTGGGCTCTGTGCTGACGGCTCAGAGCCTGGAGCCTGCTTCGGATTCTGGGTCTCCCTCTCTTTCTGCCCCTCCCCTACTTATGCTCTGTCTCTCAAAAATGAATAAATGTTAAAATTTTTTTTTTTATATATGAAATTTATTGTCAAATTGGTTTCCATACAACACCCAGTGCTCATCCCAAAAGGTGCCCTCCTCAATACCCATCCCCCACCCTCCCCTCCCTCCCACTCCCCATCAACCCTCAGTTTGTTCTCAGTTTTTTAATAGTCTCTTATGCTTTGGTTCTCTCCCACTCTAACCTCTTTTTTTTTTTTTTTCTTCCCTTCCCCTCCCCCATGGGTTTCTGTTAAGTTTCTCAGGATCCACATAAGAGTGAAACCATATGGTATCTGTCTTTCTCTGTATGGCTTATTTCACTTAGCATCACTCTCTCCAGTTCCATCCACGTTGCTACAAAAGGCCATATTTATACTTATGCTCTGTCTCTCAAAAATGAATAAATGTTAAATTTTTTTTTTAAAAAAAGAAGAATAATTTATGAAGTAGTTTGTTGAGCCTGAAGAAGAATCAAGGATAGCCAGGTATTGGGCCTGGTGACATCGTAATATACCGTGTTGCCCTATCATGGCAAATAGTGGTCAAATTGTAAAGGGAGGGACAAATATGATTAAAGTGAAAGCCATGTGAAGTGAGAAAGTGGTGAAAACATACCCTCATAGTTTTCAAATATATTCAAATCTCTAGGGCCAAATGGATTTTATTTTCAAGAAGTGGTTCCCAAAGTATGGTTCCCAGACCAGCAGCATTAGAATTCTCTGGGTATTTCTTTCTTTGTAAATTCTTGAGTCTACCTTAGACCTACTGAATCTGGCATGCTGGGCTGAGGGCCCTGCAATCTGTGTTGTTGTTTTTTTTTTTAATTTTTTTTTTTAACGTTTATTTATTTTTGAGACAGAGAGAGACAGAACATGAACAGGGGAGGAGCAGAGAGAGAGGGAGACACAGAATCGGAAGCAGGCTCCAGGCTCTGGGCCATCAGCCCAGAGCCCGACGCGGGGCTCGAACTCACGGACTGTGAGATCGTGACCTGAGCTGAAGTCGGCCGCTTAACCGACTGAGCCACCCAGGCACCCCTGCAATCTGTGTTTTAACAAGACTTTCAGATGATTCTAGTTCATGGGAATTCATAATCTGGACTCCATGGATGGATTTCAGTATGTCAGTATAAATACTCTGGTATAAAATACAAATATTTTTGTCAATGTGCATGCTTTGAAGGGAGGAAGATAGTCCATGGCTTCCATCAGATTCTGAAAAGGGTTTGAGACCCCCAAAGTTTTAGAAATGCTCTTCTAGGTTAGAGTGGGAGAGAGCCAAAGCATAAGAGACTGTTAAAAACTGAGAACAAACTGAGGGTTGATAGGGGGTGGGAGGGTGGGGAGGGTGGGTGATGGGTATTGAGGAGGGCGCCTTTTGGGATGAGCACTGGGTGTTGTATGGAAACCAATTTGACAATAAATTTCATATATTGAAAAAAAATGCTCTTCTAGCATATTGAAATAGAAACATTTTATTGACATTATAAAACTGCTGAAGGTGCTACAAGAAATTGTAGAGACTTGTAGTTTGGCAAACAAAGTCTTCCGAGTTTTTTTAATCAGAATTAGATGGATCCTGAAAACTATAGTTGGTTACCTTGGCATTGATCTCTGGCAAAAATCTAGACTGCTTCATTAGATGGTTGGGGTAGGGACACTTAACAAGGAAAACATTTGAGTATCAAGAGCCAGAAGAGGTTCATTAACACCCAAATACACCAAATAGACTCCGTGCGTTTTATTTCTGCTATTAGTTTTTAATGTTCATTTTTGAGAGAGAGAGAGTGCACAAGCAAGGGAGGGGCAGAGAGAGAGGGAGTCACAGAATTGGAAGCAGGCTCCAGGCTCTGAGCTGTCAGCACCGAGCCCGAAGCGGGGCTTGAACTCACAAACCATGAAATCATGACCTGAGCCAAAGTCAGACGCTCAACCGACTGAGCCACCCAGGCACCCCTTTTATTTCTGCTATTAAAAAACATTCCTATGTTTAAATACTGAAAAAATACGAAGAAGAAAGCAAAGATGGCCTGCAATCCCACTGCAAGATAACTGAGATCCCTGCTCTTGTGCATCAAAGCTTCCTGTATTCTTCTGGAAAAGAAAATTTACAGATAAAAGGATTGTTCTCTCTTTCCTCAAGTCCACTGTTCTGCTCTTTGCCTTTAGAAAGAAATGAATTGTATATTTTAGAGATCTTTTATCTCTGTGTTTTAGAGATCTTGTATCTCCACGTTTACACCCATAGAGTTACTTCATTATTTTTAATGGTTGAGTAGCTTTCCTTCATCTCTTTTACTGTTCTATAGGTATTTTAAAACATTGATATTATTTATGTTTGTTTTGCTATTGCAAGCAATGATGCAATAAACAATGTGTAAACAATGTTGTACACATATTTTGTATATATTTCCAAGTACATTCATGAAAATATACATCCAAGTATATTTCCTATTGGTCAACTTCTCAGTCAAAATGTACATACGTTTTAATATTGCAAAATATTCTCCAATATGCTTCTGTTGCTCTATACTCACATGAGCTGAACATGAGAATGCTTGTTTTTCCGCATCATTGACACTACTAGGTTTTAGCATTTAAAAAATTGCCAATCTAGTTGCGGGGCGGTGGTGGGGGAGGGGCAGAAATCCATCAAATTATTATGTTTTGATTTGCATTTGTTCATTAGCAATCTTAAGCATTATTTCAAAAGTTTATTCACCATTTGTGTCTTTTAATGAACCCCTTTAAATCCTTTGTCCATTTTTAATATGTTGCTTAACTTTTTATTATTGATTTGAATGATATTTAGAAATTAACTTGCCCTTTGTTCATCATATGTTGCAAATATTTTTCCAGCTTGTGATTTTTCCTCTGACTTTGCTTATGGCTTTTTCTTTTGTCACATTAATTTAAAAAAAAATGTAGTCAAATTTATTGTTCTTTTCTTTTATGGCCTCTGAGTTCATGGTTTGTAAAATCAAAATCTTAGATTGGTTGATTTGGGAGATGCCACAAAACTCTCTTATAAGGATTTCATCCATATGTTTCATAAAGTTTGCCATATTTTTGTGAACAAAATGGAGAAATGAAAGTTGAGTGATGCATACATCAAAGTGCCTTTGCAGTTGACTCAGGGAATGTGCATGAAGAGTGCTATTAGTGAGTCTGTGCCAACCTGGATTCCTTTGGCCTTGATGAAGATAGAAGACATAATTCTCCTATTTTCAGCTAGAAAAAAGGTCAAGAGGAGATAGTTTCCTGGACAACAGAACCAAGATTCAAAAGGGTCTTGACAGGCCAGAACAATGAATTTAAAACTGGTGAGACAATTTAAAAGCAATAGATCAACTATTTGTATTTTTCTAAAAGTTCAAGTATATAAAGATAGATAGGAAGGCCTGAGATACCAGATATTCATGGAAGTAACATCACAGCAAGGATAGAGCTCAGTGAGTTAATGGTGTGCTAGGAATACCAAGAAAGTTGGTGTGGTCTTAGGTTCTCTCTGGATACTTAATTAAAAATAAAACACAACCCTTAATTTTGAAATTTAGACTTATAGAAACTGTAAAAAGAGTACAGAGAGGTTCTGTGTACCTTTTCACTTAGATTTCCCCAATGGTAACATCCTACATAATTATAGTACCTATTAAAACCAGTAAATTGACATTTGTACACACTACACCCTTACTTTTCACCAGTTTTTTATGTTCAATCTGTGTGTGTGTGCGTATGTGTGTGTATAGTTGCATGGGATTTTATCACAACTATACACTCATGTATTCTTAAA
The DNA here is from genome assembly GCF_018350215.1 of Panthera leo. Classification (NCBI taxonomy): domain Eukaryota; kingdom Metazoa; phylum Chordata; class Mammalia; order Carnivora; family Felidae; genus Panthera; species Panthera leo. The sequence goes on from NC_056690.1 coordinate 70,832,670, forward strand.
AGGTTTTAATTAGTAAATAAAGTAAGAATAGATTTATCTGTAGAAAAAAAAATTGTTGCTCTATTTCAGACAAATCAAGCCTAGAATTTTACAGAAGTGACATATCCTGGATAAAAGTGTACATGGAGGTGAACTTGTGCCAAGCACTCCTATGGTACCTTGACTGTGTTATGTTTGTATTCCTAGGGCTACAATGAAGCTGTATGTTGACAAAATATAGAATTGAAGAGAAATGGGACTTCTAGTAATGTTTTTAAAAAAAATTCTGTGCAGGCCTGTCATGTGACAAAGGGGCAAGTCTTATCGTACAGCATTATAGTCTGTTAAGGGAGATTGGAGGCTGTTATAAGAATTGATGATGAATGAATATTGATGAATATCCTAAAGGAGCTGGAAAGTTTGAGGGGTAAGTTTTACTTTATATCCCAGATTGAGGAAGGAAGACAAGAGGCAGAAAAGGGACACAGAGGAGGGAGAAGGAGCACTGGTGGTACACATGGGCAAGGAATAAACAAAAGCAGGTGTGAGGGTACATCTTCAATGCTTTCTCTATTGAAACTTTCCCATCAACTTTGTAAATAACGATGATTGTATTCGGCTTTGGTGCCAGGTAATTATGAAAATAAAGAGAAGCTTGATAGGTATTTTTGTTACTTTCTGTCATTCTCTCTTCTTTGCCTTTCTCTTTTTCTTTTTAAGTTGATGACACATGTTTTACTCCAAAGAATGTTATATTTAGTAGGCTCCTGATACTGTTTTGACTGCTTTTTTCTAATCTGACTTGAACAGACCTAGGTTACTGGCTGATGAGTTTACAGTTCTTGATGTCACATGTTTGTAGATGGTAAGGATCCAAGGAGGTTGGAAGTTTCTAAGAGGTGGCTGCTGTCCTGCTCTGAGGACGGATAGAATTAGGAGACTGTGTACAAGTGGGAGCCTGTCCTATGGAGCTGTAACGGAGAACATCTTCTCTGGAAGCATCTTGAGGAAGAGGATAGTTGTTAGGTGTATTGGTTTGGATTTTATTCGGTGGATATAATAGAATACTCAACACAGGGACTTAAGCAAATGGAGATTTATTTATTTTTTACCTAGCAGGAAGTTGAGAGGTAGCAATTGCCAACTTTAGTTCAGTGGCTCTGTCATGATGGGGTTGGATCTCATCAGTTTTCCTTGATTTTTTTCTTCGTGGTTGCAGGAGGGCTGCTGCAGCTCCACTCAACATGTCTATATTCCAGGAAGGAAGAAGGTAGAGGAGAGAAGGGAAAGGGAGCAAGGGAAACAGGAAGGGTTACCATCAACCCTTTCAGGAAATTCAAATGTCTCCCCAAAGCTTTCCCTCATATCTCACTGGCCAGAATTTTTTTCTTTTACCCACAATTTTGAGTCACACAATTTGACTGAGACATTTGTACATGCTTTAATAATATGAGAGAAACCAAGAGAGGGGAACAGAGAGTTTTCTATAATGTGCACATTGTTTCAGGACATTAACCTGTGAGGATGGACTGTTGATCTCAGAGGTTTAATTTGACATTTATTTGTAGAGTTCCTTTGTATATTCATTTATGTCTGGGATTAAGACAAAGGAAGTAGGGTGATACAGATTTTGATAACTCTCCATTGAACTGAAATCATCAGTGGGATGGGGTATGAAATTGGTCATAAAAACTCTTGTGATTTTCCTGCAGCCATTCTCTGAGAAAATATCAACTGACAGAAATTTCTTCATAAACTCTGTCTTTTGTTGCAAACATGGTGGGATGATGTTCTGGGCTGTTGCATTAGGGAGCCCAAGTGGGTTTCAGGAGATGGCCCATCTCCATTTGAGAGTTGTATTTCTATAATTGAGACCAGAGCCGGACTCCTAGTGTCTACAATGCTACTAAATTGAATTAGAGATTTTATGGAAAGAACAATGAAAGCCCAAATTCATGTATGAGCATGCAGATCTTTTAAGTGGTAATATAAAACACGCACAACATTCTTGTGCTCTAAGTGTTGGTTTTAGAAAATGTGTTTAGTAAGACAACTCTGATTGTTTAGAGGGGCTTTGAGCATCTGATGAGGGAGGTTTTAATTAGCCCCCTTTTTTTTTTTTTTTACAAATGTGGAAATTAAGGGTCAGGAGAGTTAAGGAACTTGCTTGAAGTTTCTCAAATAGAGCTGAGATTCAAAGTGCTTCTTGTCTGATCCATGGACCTTCCTCTTCAGGAGGAGGACACTCTAAGCTACTGCTAAGCTCCACAAAGTGAGTAAAATCAGGTGTGAGTAGGTAAAGAAGTGAGACCCAGATCGAAAAGACTGTTCTGTAAGCCCAAGATCATATAGTGTGGTGTTGGTGCTCTGCCTTTGTGATTTAGTGTGTGTATGTGATACAGTGATTTAGATCAGTCTTGCTGTGGATGAGGGTGCTGTTACTGCTCCTCAACACAAAGGGTCCCAACCTCAGATGTTTGTCCTTCTGGACATGCATCTGGTCCGGGCTGGTGTCCCTGAGTCAAAGCATGCCTTCCTTCTGCCCCTGGTTTTCCCATATTTTCCTTAATGCTGTAACTTTGAATGGATATTAGCAATGCTGGTAAAATAAGAATTAATTAAACAGAAATGTTTTATTTACATTTTTGTTTTCATCTCCAAAACAGATGTCAAGCTTGCAGTGCCTCAAAACAAACCACTATATATTATGTGTATCCATATGCATGTGGATATATCCACATACATGTGTATATACACTTTGTGCAAATACAAACATATCTCTGTGTTTGGCCTATGGTTGTTGGGAGTACTGGAGTAGTGGACAAGGCGTACCTTTAACCATTTGTTTTTCTGTTTTGTTTTTAAAATTTAATTAGGCTCCACACCCAATGTGGGACTTAAACTCACGACCCTGAGATCAACAGTCCACACTCTACCAGCTGAGCCAGTCAGGTGTTCTTCCATTTGTTTTCAATTTAAGCCATTTGGCCATACCTATCCTGAGTCACAAAAATGGACCTCCTCTTGGACATAGTAATTCCTCTTGGGGAAATGATACCAAGGGAATCATTAAAAAGAAAGAGAAAGTTATAAAATACATGGAGGTTTGTTTTTTAACACACAGAGGTGTGTGTGTGTGTGTGTGTATATATATATATATATATGTATATATATATGTATGTATATTTTAACATTTATTCATTTTTGAAATATATATATATATATGTATATATATATGTATGTATATTTTAACATTTATTCATTTTTGAAAGACAGAGAGAGAGTGCAAATGGGGGAGGGCCAGAGAGAGAGGGAGACACAGAATCTGAAGGAGGCTCCAGGCTCTGTGCTGACAGCTCAGACATGGGGCTCAAACTCACAGACCGCAAGATCATGACCAGAGCTGAAGTTGGCCACTCAACCGACTGAGCCACCCAGGCGCCCCCAGAGTTATATTAATTTACAGATTACAGATTCTTTTCACATGAATTATCTCATTTCATGTTCACAGGCTTCGAGGAGTGGTATGGTTTCTTTAAGGCTGCACCCATGGATTGAGTGATAGAGTTTTGATGGTTTTGCTTAGTTTGGAAAGCAGGGAAACTCAACCAACAAAGATAGAACACTTGTCAAAAGGACCCACAACAAAGCACTTAAACATGCATGTGCGTTAAAAGAGGAAATGGGAACTCTATGTCTTTAGTCCAAGTTCAACATTCTCTTTACCGTACTCCCTCACAAAGGAACTTCTTGTTAACTATGGCAGGTCAATTCAATGCACATCATGGAGGCCTTGTATACTATAATTATAGAGAGTGAAATATGATGGAAAGTATTTATTGCATAATTCGTTACAATATAAAACATAAAAATTATATTCAGTGTAATTATAAATGTGTAATGTTTATATATTTAAGGATAAAAATTGGAAGGGAATGTGGAAAAATAAAAACAACAGTTGTGCTAATGGGATGGTAACTAAATTTTCATAATATTTTTTCCTTAATACAAATAGAATTAACAGTAAGTTTTAAAAATCCAAATACTATAAAAAATGAACATTTATTGACTGCAAGTACTGTTTTAAGTGCTTTTCGTGCCTAATTCCATTTAATCACAGCTCTGTGAGGTAAATGTTATTATAATTTCCACTTCGTAGATGAGAACCATGTGTTTTAGGATCGTTAAATAACTTCTCCAAGGTTCTAAAGATAGAAATCAAGATGGGAGCACTTGGGTTTATGCTCTGTTTCTTCCAGCCCCAAATACCCCAAATACTTCAATGTGTGTCCTAGAAAGGGGACAGTCAGCCATTAAATTGTCCAACTGATCTTATGTGCCTACACGGCCTCTTTTTTTGTCTCACTGTGCAAGGGCTTTAGTGTCTCTATGAATGGAGTTTCACGTAGGAACTCCTTGTGGACCATCTACACATATAAGATGAAATGCATTGAGAAAGTAGAGCTTTCCAGCCTGTTTTGCAAAACAAGGGTCCAGAATAGCAGAGGCCGCTATGAAAAGTGATTCTGAGCGTGCTGCCAACACCGGACCCTCTACATGTTTAATGGCAGCATTGACCAGAGCCTTAGCTCAGGAAGTAGAAGCATTGGACAATCCGTGGGGTGAAACAAAGGTTGCCGTATCTCCCATCCCAAGGAACAGTGTTAGCCCCAGGCTTTTCCCTAAGTCTCCAGGAAGAAAATCAGTATTTTATTGTTCTTGTTCTGAATTGGTGGGATAAATGCCTCAGTTCTCTACTTCACTTTGCCTGAGCGTAAACTCTTAGTTGAGAAGACAAATTGTCATCTCCCAGCAGAAGGGAGCAGCTGGAGCTTCTTGGTTCTAATGGGGCTGGGATCTTTCCAGTGGTGTGGGATTCCTCCCAGGGCTTGAGTAATGACGCTATTGTAGAAATGTCCTTTCTTGCTGCTGGTTACAGCATTGCTGGTTCGCAGGAGCAGATTGCTCTTTGAAAGAGGAGGGACTTGCAGAAAGCTTTGGAGAATGGGACACAAAGTTGTGCTTCCACACTATCCCCAAGAGAGAGCCGGCCTGCTGGCTGTCTCTCCTTCATAGGACGGAGTTTCTAGTCTGTAGACTTCAGGTACCTTACTCCTTACCTTTACCATTTCCTCTTTCAGAGCCTGTGCACTTTCAAGGGCTTTATTGTGAATTTTTAAAAAAAGATGTTTATTTATTTTTGAGAGAGAGAGAGAGAGAGAGCGAGCACAGGAGAGCACACCTATGAGTGAGGGCAGGTGGACAGAGACAGAGAGGCGGACTGAAGATTCAGAACAGGCTGAACAGCTGATAGTAGCGAGCCCGATGTGGGGCTCAAACTCGGAAACCTCCATCCAGATCAGGACCTGAGCTAAAATCGGACGCTCAACTGCCTGAGCCACCCAGGCGCCTCTGTTGTGAATCTTTTTGATTAGCGTCCTATCTTTTTAGGTTGGATTTCCTCACTTTCCAAACTGAGCAAAATGGAATCCCCTCACTCTGTACCTGTCCCTTTTTGTCTACAGCTCTCAGTTATTCAAAATCTTGCAATGGGTTCTTATTCTGGGGCTTTTATTCTTTGGTATGAAGTTAGTCGAGTATTAATTCTCCTTAACACTCCTTAACACTAGGCGTAGCATTCCTCCTCTGCAAAGCACTTCACCAAGATTAACTAATTAATCCTCTCAACACTCCTTGTCCCATGGGGACAATTAATAGTTGGCTAACAATAGGAAAGGGAAGGAAAGTGATTCTTAACTCTACTCCTAAGTGTCTTCAAGCTTCAAAAGCACATTTCCTGCCATTAGCTAGAATACAGAATAGGGGAGAGAAAGGGGAAAGGAGAGATTTTGAGAGGAGTTCCCTCTACCACCTTCATGCAATTCTCCATTAAGGACTTTGGTACAGGTTCATTCCAGGGAATAAACTTTGTGGAGATAGCTTTGTCTAAGGGCTTTCTAGGGGCTTAATTTTAATCCTCATTTTCCTTCTGATTTAGAATCATAGAATGTTAGAAGATTCAGACCTTGGAGATACAGATATTAAACTCCGTGACCTTACAAATGGGAAAACTAAGGCAGAGAAAGATTAGATTATTTTAAGGTCGAGCAGGGCTAGATTGGTTTGTTTCTTGGCGTGTCCTCGGCCTCTCTGTTAGATAAGTTGTCTGCTTACCTTGAAGGTCTTTTGAGAAGGTATTAATTGGCTGTGTCACTGACCAACACTAAGCTTAGATATTGGGCTATGCTCAGAATCCGTATGTGGTTCCTGAGTGAAGTAGGTGTACTTGCTGTAGCCAGTCTAGCCGGTGTACCAGAGAAAGATAGAAGAACCACCATTGTGCAAAAATGCTTTCTGTGTAGATTTGGGGAAAATGGGATGTGGAATACATCATTTATCTTCAAAGAGAGTCAATGGCTATTTGATTTAAACAAACAATCCATTATGGTGTTCACTGTAGCAAATTCTGTAATTATAAGTTTTATGGCAACTCCCATTACTAAGCCATTTTCATCCCTCTCCTAGCTGTCTGAAAAACCACAAATTGGGTGGAAATTTTCATGGCTAGATTCTGCCTGGTAGAGGATGGATGATTTCTGGGAGCTCAGGGAAGGAAAGAAAATCTCATTAGCTGCCTCTAAGTTATTGTTGAATGGGAAGAAATGTAAGCAGATTCCTTTTCCAGTTTGCTAGAGAGTCGAATGTTTCTTTTCTCTGTATCGTGAAATTGTGAAAAATGAGGCAGAAAGACCTCATTTTCAAAGCTGTATAGAATCACTAAGAAATGTTGGGGGGTGGGGGGAATGCTCTGCTGAATCACTTCTAAGCGTGCCGTACGTGCGGCTGCTCATACTTTCAGCATCTACTGTCAGTGTTTACGTTTTCCATTTTCCTCTGCTCTGTGTTCGTCGAATCCTGGGTTCCTGGAGTTAAAAGGTTTTGAAACCCTGGCTGGGAGGAGAGCAGCTCAGCATGCATCCTGGTTGGTGGTGTCTTCTGAGGTGGTAGGATCTAGCCTCAAGGTTCAGTGGATTGGTGCTTTTGTGTTGGGTCAACATAGTGCCACATGCCAACAGGTGCCTGACAAACGCATCTTGAAAACACATGGTTCGGTAACAGAATCGCAGAGACTGGAAAAAAAAAAAAATCTTTCCTTAGCCTGTCTTGAAATTTAACTTCTCTACTTAATCATGAGCAGATTTCTTACCCTCAGATCAGTCACACATTGTCTTCTCAGTGTGTTGGGTGTGTGGCTGGGAACTCTCACCTCAGCTTTCCTTGGTGCCTGATTCTCAGTCCTCTTTCAAGACTTACCGTCGTTTCTGGGTTTCCTCTGCTCCCCTAAGTGTCTCCTGATTATCTTAGGCTGTAAGTAAATCTTCACTCTCAAAATCCTGGGAACATTTATTTGTTGTGCCACCGGATTAAAATGCTTGCTTATAAATGTTTTGTATGGTTCACAAATGATTTCATGTCTACTGCTTTTCTCCCAACCTAGATTATAAGTGCTTTGGAGACAGAGATCATCTTTTATGCATCCAGCTTTAGTGTTCCGGGGAATTCTGAGACATAGTATATGCCCCATCAACTGCTGCTGAGTAATAATATAGTAGGTGTGGGAATGCTTTCTTTCCTTTCTAGGCTATAAGCTCTTTAAGGAAACATCTTTCCATAATTCATCTTGTGCTTTGCACTCATTTAATGCTTAATACATATTTGTTAAATGAATGATTTGTAATCTCCTGAGCTTTTCAGAGAGGACATTTGGCTTTAACTTCGGATCAAGTCTCCGGGTGCTCATCAACCTTGTAGACATTAATGACTCCACTTCTGATGGAATATTTTCATAACTACTGCTAATTATTTTTAGTGACCATAGGTGCTTGGGATTATTTTTGGATGCTGTTGTTTTCCTGTAATACCTATGTCTTTGCAAAAATTGTTTCCATGGAAAGTGCCTGTTGTGCATTTTTTCTTCATCCTCCATACACAGAGGCACAGATTTTTGAAAAATAGTATTTTTGCTCTGTTTTACACCTTCCTTGTGATATTACTTTCTACTTCCTTAAACCTTAATTTGAAATAAGCGGGGATAAAGACACTGAATAAGAGTATTCTGAAAGCGCTGACCTATATAATCTGAAAAAAAATTCCCATGGCCATCTCCCTGCCTCTCTTTTTCTCCTAATGCTATGGATCCATAACTGTGCAGTTGTACAACAGTCTTCCTGCATTCTTCTTCACCACATGGTATCATGGATCTTTCTAGAAAATTTATTTTCTTCTTTTTAATTAAAAAAAATTATTTTAGAGAAGGAGAGAGAGAATTTGAGAGAGAGAGAGAATTTGAGAGAGAGAGAGAGAGAGAGAGAGAGAATCAAGCTGGCTCCATGCTCAGCACTCAGTGTGGAGCCAGATGTGGGGCTCGATCTCACAACCCTGGGATCATGGCCTTAGCTGAAATCAAGTTGGACGTTTAACCCACTTAGCCACCCAGGCACCCCTTTCTTACTTTAAAAAAAGCTCACCAGTATTATTTTCTAGAGTAATAATAAACTTAGTTTTGAGGTGGATTCTGTTGTCACCCTATCAACTATTCCTTCGCTATGGAAATTATTAAAATATTGTAATTTACATAGTTCCACAGACAGACTAAACATTTTGAAATATCCAGATAGGGTATTTCATGGATGTCTTCATTTAAAATGCAGATGGTCAATATCTCTTCTGTGATGTTGAGTGAAACAGTAAAAAAGGATGCATCTTATCCCTACTTTCTGGAGGTTTACAGTCTAGAAGGTGATTGGATCAACACTGGAGCCGAGAAACTGAGACTTAAATAGAGGCAGACTGCACATCTGGGGTCTTAAAGAAAAGATCCATTTGTTATGATTTTGAGTAACCTGAAGAGTCTTTCAGAAGAGGGAGCTTTTAAATGAAACCTTGATGGTTGAGTAGATGAAGAAAAGGATGGGGTGGGAGCAAGGGAAGACTGCCATGGGCAAAGGAAAGAACTGGAACAGAGACCCATGGATCAGAGGGCATGAATAGTTTAGGGAGAGGAAGGCCTGCAGGTAGAGGTGGGGTGCCAGGGGGCTGTTATTTGGGTATTTGAGGGATAGCAAAACAAAACATTGAGCTTATTTTTCTAAAGAAAGAAGTGTAATGCTCATTCCTCTGTTTCATTTCTTGCTCCTGGAATGATTAATGTGGCAATATAATTAACATTGTTCCTGTAGATGAACCAAAAGTGCGGATGCCAGTGCCGAGGGAGTAAAAGTGTTTGGAAAAGATAGTAGTGGATGTCGAGTTATCAAATCATTGCCAGTGATACCTCGATTGACTGGAGGAGCCTGGGTTGCAGATATTCAGCTGATCACTGGTGTTTTCCATAACAGACAAAAATGTCTCCATGGAATAGCAAACGTTGCAAAAACTCAAAGGGAGGGGTCCTAAGGTGTAAACTTGCTATGTGACCCTGGGTAATAATTTCATTGTTTTAGATCTTAAGATCCTCATTGAAAAATGAATTGGTTAGACAAGAAAGCCTTTCAGGTGTATTTGGCTCATCCTATGACTTTTTTTAGGCTAGGGATTTTCAAGCTCCCTTGAACATCTGCTTCATTCAGGAGCCTTACTCTTGAGAGTCAGTATTAGGAGGTGCTTGTGTGCTTTCACTAAGATTCTCAGGTGTCATCTCCCCCACGAAGATTCTTCTTTTTGTAGTTAGAAAATTGTTTCTCCCTGCAAAGATTCTTCTGTAGGTAATCTACACTAAGAAAATCTGCAAAGTCTTTACAGACTGATCCACTCTGGTTTGATCTTGCCCTTTCCAACTCTGGAATTCCTGGAGTTCTGGAGGAAACTCTAGAACTTCCTCTGATTCCTGGAGGACAGAGACCTATTTTTAACGTCTTCTTCCTTTTCAGTACTGAGATTCATAGAATGTTAGACTTATTCATTCCAAGAAATCTGTGTTGAGAGCTCCTGGGTGCCAGGTACTGGAGACACCGAGTCAAAAATGTCCCTTAAGGATCATTGTCCAACTGGTCCAACATCTGTGCAAGTGAAATAAATACCTGGCATTTTGTTGTTTGATTAAATGGACATCTAATACTTTTTCACACTTGAAGACCTAAACATTTAGTATTTACTGTTTTTCCCCTACTATCCCATTAAATAACAATTCTCCGATATCTTTGAAGGAATATAAGGTCAGGGAAAGATGAAGATTACATCATCAGTCATTGTCAATTTATTGAACACCCACAAAACAAAGGATGACTTGTAAAGTTCTGGTACCAGTGCCCTGTCGAGGAGCTGGCCATAGATCATATGTATATTCAGTTGATTTCTAAAACTCTAGGGTGGAGTGACCTTGTTTGACATACCCCTTTCTCCCCTCCCCCACACTACTTTTTTCTCAGCCTCCTTGGGCTTCTCTAATTTTTATCCATTTTCTCTCCCTCTCAATCTTTCCCTCCATTTTCCTACTCTTTGACCAATTTATGCCCATCATCCTCTTATAGATACCTTCATTAAGGGTTAATTACATGCCAGGTACAGATCATTATTTTATTTAGATCATTATTTAATCCTAACAACAATATTTTTATGGAGAAGGAAACTGAGGCTCAGTGATGCTGTCATTTGGCTGCTAGCACATAATGAGGGGCAGAGCTCCAAGAGGAACAAACTGATCAGTCTGATATATCAAAATCTAGCCTATCCATCTTCCTTGCAAACCAGTTTTCTTTCATCAATTAAGTGTGCCTGAAACTTTTCAGACAGCCTCTGGAAAGTTAAGATGGTTTGTGTTTTCTTTTATAACAGATACAATTATTTGGGAAACCAATGGCTAAAACTTGCAAAGTCTGAAGGAAAGAACTTCTGGGCCCTTTGGAGTTTTTCACCAATCCCCACCATCTCCTCAAAGGCAAGGAATGTAATGATGATAAAAGAGACTAGTAAATAAAAGGCATAAACAATGTAGTGATTGCCCTGGAAAAACTACAGCCTGTCTTATATTTCCACTTTAATAATGACCCCTAATCTTTCCAGGGGGTTTTGGAACATACATGTTCTCTTACACTTTTCGGACTTTGGCATTTTCATTGCCTTTACAAGGACGGCCAAGATGAAGGGAAGACTCTCTTAGCTGCTGTGAGTGGACAATAAAATGTGTTTACCTGCTGACATTCCGAACCACTTCTTGATTGGAAACAAGGGGGGTGAAACAGCCCTAGTGTTTATGTATAAAGGGATTGGGGTCTTTTCTTTTTTCTTTTCTTTTCTTCTCCTCTCTTTTCTTTTCTTTTCTTTTCTCTTCTTCTCTCTTTCTTTTGTATTATTTTCCTGGAAGCTGCTTGAAGTGTTGTGCTTCTAATTTTTTTCAGTTTGGCTGAGCTTGAAAATAATACTATAAATTCAGAGTGAAATATAATTCCTGTTGCCACTTTAATTTTGTATTGTCTACTGATCCAACAGTGGGTGGGAATTAATCTTGGAATCATACCCAAGTTAAACCAGTTATTGAATTCCTCTGAGTTTGACATTAATGATATGGCTGGGGGACCTAGGAACCTAGTTTACTGTCTTTTTCCTTATTTCAGGAGGCTCTCACATCTGGCAGTAAAATTTCTCTTAAATCAGAGGAAACAATTGGCGTGTCAGTTTCCTCTGAGATGTGATTAGAATCCCCCTAATTTGGGAGTTAGAGTGCCTAAGGTTCTGCCCAGCTTTGCTGCACAGTCTTAGCCTTTAGCAACAAGAGGAAAGACTGCCTTTACCGCATTGAGCCAGAGCTTCTCCCCAGAGATGCTGTGGAGTGACAGTGTCCCCTGCCACAGAAGGTGTGGCTTCTGAGAGCTTTCAGTGGAGTACCTAACCAAGGATGTGGGGGAGACATGTCTGTTACAAATGGTACCAACGTTGTGATTTACAGCAATGTTATGTCCTTTAAAGGACCTAAAATTGTGCTAAATTGTATCATGACCAACAAACATTTGTCTAGTATTTCCTATATGCCAGGCAATAAACTACGTACTAAGCATGCAAAACTAAATAAGCACAGTTCCTGTCTTCAAAGAGTTTCTTTATCCAACTAGAAACTGAGGAGATCTGAAATTTTCTAATGAATTAGAGTTGTAAGGGAAAATGTTGATTGCATCCCTTAGTGAAAATTATAAATTCATATTTGAAATAACAGTCAACTGTCACTATTACTAATTATTATAATTACTAACTGTCCACTATTTGGATGTCATGAATAAAGCTGTTATGGACATGTGTGTAAAAGTCTTTGGACAAATGTTCATTTTTCTTGAGTAAATACCTTGGGATGAAATAGCTAGATCATATCATACCTGTTTGTTTGTTTATTTATTTATTTATTATTAATTTTTAAATGTTTATTTATTTTTGATATATATAGAAAGAGTATGAGCAGGGGAGGGGCAGAGAGGAAAGTAGACAGAATTGGAAGCAGGCTCCAGGCTCTGAGCTGTCAGCACAGAGCCGGATGTGGGGGCTCAGACTCATGAACCGTGAGATCATGACCCGAGCCGAAGTTGGACACTTAACCAACTGACTCACCCAGGGGCCCATCATATCTGCACATTTAAATTTTATTTATTTATTTATTTATTTATTTATTTATTTATTTATTTATTTATCTATTTATTTATTTATAACATTTATTTATTTTTGAGAGACAGCGTGAGCAGGGGAGGGGCAGAGAAAGAGGGAGACACAGAATCTGAAGCAGGTTCTAGGCTCTGAGCTGTTAGCACAGAGCCCGACTTGGGGCTCAAACTCAAGAACTGAGAGATCATGACCTGAGCCAAAGAAGACGCTTAACGAACTAAGCCACCTAAGCACCCCATCTGTACATTTAAATTTTAAAAAACTGCCAAACTTTTCCAAAGTGGTTTTCTTATTTCAAATTCCCACCTGTAATGCGTGAGAATTCTAGTTGCTCCACATTGTTGGAAATACTTGGTATTATTAGTCTTTTAAATTTTAGCCATTCTAGTGAGCATGCAGAAGTATTTCATGTAGATTTAGTTAGTACTTCCAGACGACTCTTGATATAGGGCATCTTCTCGTGTGCATTGGCAATTCAAATACCTTATTTTGTGAAATGATTTTGCCCCTTTTAAATTGTATTGTTTTAGTTTATTACTATTTATTTACAGAGTTAAAAAAAAAAGATATTCTGGATGCAATTCCTTTGTCATACATATGAGTTTCTTCCAGTCTGTGGAGAAAATACTCATTTTATCAGTGATGGGTTCCAATAGATAAAGGTTCAAGTTTAATAAAGCCCAATTTATCCATTGTTTCCTTTTTATGATTTGTGCTTTTTGTGGCCTAAGAAATTTTGGCTTCCCTCAAGGTCACAAAATTTGTTTTTATGTTTTCTTCCAAAAGTCTTATCTTTCATATTTATGTTTACAATACATCTTGAATTACCTTTGTGTATGGTGTGAGGTAAGGGTTAAAATTCATATTTATCTCTATGGATATCCAGTTGTTTCAGCACCAGCTGCTGAAAAGCTATAGTTTCCCTTCATTGACTTTTCTTGGTGCCTTTGTGAAAATCAAGTGATTATGTATGTGTGGGTCTATTTCTGGACTCTACTCTCACCTACTGATCTGTATATATGACCTTATGCCAATATCACACTGTCTTAAGTATTGTAGATTTATAGTAAGTCTGGGTAACAGGTAGTGCAAATCATTCCAACCTTTAAAATTTTTTTGCTTTGTTTATTTATTTTTAATTAAGAATTTTTTAAACTTTATCTATGTTGAGAGAGAGAAAGCACATCTGTGAGCCAGGGGAGGGGCAGAGAGAAAAAGGAGACAGAGAATTCCAGGCAGGCTCCGCATACTGTCAGCACAAGGCCCGATGTGGGGTTTGAACCCACAAACCATGAGATCATGACCTGAGCTGAAATCAAGAGTTGGACACTTAACTGACTGAGCCACCCAGGCACCTCCCCAAATGTTTCCTTTTAAAAGATTGTTTTGATATTTGTGGTTGTCTGCATTTTAGAATCAACATGGTCAGTTTATACAAAATGACTGTTGGAATTTTGATTAGAATAACACATTAAATCTGTAGATTAGTTTGAGGATAATTTGTGTCTTGAGGATACGGAGTCTTCTAATCCCTAGGGATGGCATATCTTTTCACTTATTTAAGTTTTTTAGTACTTTTAGTTTCTTTCAGCAATGATTTATTGGCTTTAGCTATAGATCTTGCACACATTTTGTTAAATTTGTTCTTAAATATTTTATGTTTTTGTGTGGTACTGTATATGGTATTGTTTTTGAATTGCTATTTTCAATTGTTCATTGCTAGCATACAGAATACATTGATTTTTGTATATTGGCCATGTATCCTGACACCTTATGAAATTGAATCCAGGCCCATAGAGGGACTCAGCTGTGATCCATCAGTAGGCAGCACTCTGAGGCTCTGGTAGAATAATTGTCTTGGGCCTGCACAGGGAGCGTGAATGGTGGACGGTTGTGGTTGCAATTATAATTCCATTGCAGTATACGTGCTGTGAATGCCTGGCTTCCGCTCCTTCTCTTGCCACTCCCTTTTCTACATACACAGTTATTCGGAACTACCTCGACTTGTGGAAAAAGTCATGGATTTTCTTGCTTCTATCTTTGTTCATGCTGCTCCATCTACTTCAAACATTAATGTTCAGATTAAAAAAATCAAATAAAACAGCTGGAATCCAAAGAGAAGTGAAAGCACAAGGAGCTGGGGGCCTATGGGGGTACAGGGTAGGAGAAACCAGGAAGGCAGTGGTCTGGGCTCTTGGAAGGAAGCAGGTACTGGGCCTCTTGGGAAAACTATTTCTGTGACTCTTGTGGTGTCAGTCCCAGCCGCTGCCCAGATCTAAGGGTCTAGGTTCTGTAGTATGATTGTTGGGTGCTCCCCCTTTCCAAAGGCTATGTGGACCTAGATATGGGGAGAATGGGAGAGGGGAGAAGGGCAGTTCTGGGCTTGAGCAGGAGAGAGCCTCTAAGAACTAGACCCAGAAACAACCCTAAGAGAAAACTCAGGAGTTGGCATGCCAGCCTCCCCCCACCATTAAGTATGGTGAATATTCACCGTTTAATGTGGTAAATATCACATTCAGAATTTACTGTTACCAAATGAATTTCGTGATGAAGAAATAAGTCTGTTGTGTTTTCCTTCTTCCTCGTATACCAGGCATACATTTATTTTAATTATTTTAAGAGTATCAATTATATAGTTATTATCTGTTCAGATGTTGAACGTTTTCTGTCAGAATTTGACTCTGGTTCTTAAGATCAGGTGACCCTTCATGAAAGATCAGTCTGACAGTGACAAAGCTCTTAAGGAAGGAAACGGTGATTATTGCTTGTAGAGGTGGACGTGTTCCCACATGAAGTCAGTATTAGTAATGGGCATCTAGCCTTGAGAAGTACACTGGCTCTTCCTGAGCACCTTGGAGGAGGAGGGTGCAAAGCTGTTGAGTTAAGCCCTTACTGAGATTGCTTTCTCTCCTTGGGATGAAAAATGATCAAGTGTGAGGCACTCCTGCTCAAAATTGGGAAAAGCTACTAGTGAATTTATCTCCAGAAAAATTGTTTGCTCTCATTCCTAGTCCTTGAAGAACACTACCCAATCTGGGGTCAACTGAGAGTTAGATGATAAAGAGTATTATTTTCTGAAGTTTATTTTAATCCACACTGTACAGAAAAGCTATTTACTTAGATGACTTTTGTTTTGGAGGACACATCCACTTTGGCTGAAGTCCTGGAACTTGAGAGATAATGGACAGGTGATGTACAATCACCTCTTAATAGGGTCAATATTAACATAACAGTATATCTCTGCTGGGCCCAGGTATATGTGGGATGCAGAATTAGGAGACATTTTCTGGTTCTAAGTATCTGTTTACATTCACTGAGTAGCCTCTTAGATAAACAATGACAATACTGAGCACAACAATACACCCTGTTCACCACTTGGGCTAAAGACACACACGGACCCTTCTGTTGGGTGTGGGGAAGAATGGGGTTGTGGAGGGTTAGGGGCATTGGGCGGGCAAGAGGGCAGAGAGTAAAAAAAGTGTCCCCTAGAGACAATTTACTGTCATCTAGGAAGAAATTGTTCTGAAGAGTAAGCCAGATCCTACTACAAAGCCTGTGGGTCAGAGAGGAACAGTGGTTGGTTATGGTGGGCTGTTATTCCAATTCCTTGCCCAGCTACCCTTGTGGTACCTGTGGACCCAAGCCCTCACTGTGTACAGGTCATGAGGTTTCAGTAAGTTCACTGTGCTCTCCATCTCCCCCATTTTAAATCCAGCACAAGTCATAAATAAGGCTTCGTACAGATTTTGAGGAGGCCAGTAGGAACATCATGGCTCTATTTGCGGGCATTATCTCTGAGGCCAAGAAAGACTCTTGCCTCTTGTCTCCTGTAGAATCCTGGCCCAGCTTATTTTCACTTACGGGTGGATGAAGCAAATTACTAGGAGGAACAATGGCCTGGGGGTGAGATCCCAGAAGTAGCCTCTGGTTCTGGGTGAGGGGAGGGTTAGGAGCAGGAAAGTCTAGATGGTGACTCTGGAGAATGAAACAATGAGAGAACCTGAACTTTCCAAGAATGCATAGGCTGGGGAAAAGGGAGAGAGCAAAGGAGAGACAAAGGAATTCAGGAATTGCTAGGGGAGACTGGCTGATGGGGGGACCTGCGGGCTGCTGTGAGGTACTACCAGGAGGAAGCCTAGGATACTCTCTGGTCAGACTTTGTATGGTTTTTGAAATGGAAGATGGAAATGGGCTGACTTTGGGGGGAAAAAAAAATAGCCTCCATCTAGACTAGAAAAAAAACCAGAGGGATAACTGGAGGGGAATGACAACAGAATGAACTTTGGAAAACTATGTTTTTTTTTTAATTTGTATTATATTTTATTAGTATTTTTTTATTTTTTATTTTTTATTTTTATTTTTTATTTTTTTTTTTTTAATTTTTTTTCAACGTTTTTTATTTATTTTTGGACAGAGAGAGACAGAGCATGAACGGGGGAGGGTCAGAGAGAGAGGGAGACACAGAATCGGAAACAGGCTCCAGGCTCCGAGCCATCAGCCCAGAGCCTGACGCGGGGCTCGAACTCACGGACCGCGAGATCGTGACCTGGCTGAAGTCGGACACTTAACCGACTGCGCCACCCAGGCGCCCCTATTAGAATTTTTTTAAATGTCATTTATTGTTAAGTTGGCTAACATACAGTGTATACAGTATGCTCTTGGTTTTGGGGGTAGATTCCTGTGATTCATTGCTTACATACAATACCCAGTGCTCATCCCAACAAGTGTCCTCCTCACTGCCCATCACCCACTTTCCCCTCTCCCCCACTCTTCCCCATCAACCCTCAGTTTGTTCTCTGTATTTAAGAGTCTCTTATGGTTTGCCTCCCTCTCTGTAACTATTTTTTCACCTTCCCTTCCCTCATGGTCTTCTGTTAAGTTTTTCAAGTTCCACATATGGGTGAAAACATATGATATCTGTCTTTCTCTGACAGATTTATTTCACCTAGCATAATACCCTCCAGTTCCACCCATGTTGCTGCAAATGGCAGGATTCATTCTTTCTTGCTGCCAAGTAGTATTCCATTGTGTATACAAACCACATCTTCTTTATCCATTCCTCAGTTGATGGACATTTAGGCTCTTTCCATAATTTGGCTATTGTTGAAAGTGTTGTGCTATAAACACTGGGGTACATGTGCCCCTATGCATCAGTACTCCTTTGTCCTTTAGATAAATTCCTAGTAGTGCTATTTCTGGGTCATAGGGTAGTTCTGTTTTTAATTTTTTGAGGATCTTCCATACTGTTTTCCAGAGTGGCTGCCCAAGTTTACATTCCCACCAATAGTGCAAGAGGATTCCCGTTTCTCCACATCCTCACCAGCATCTGTTGTTTCCTGAGTTGTTAATTTTAGCCACTCTTACTGGTGTGAGGTGGTATCTCAGTGTGGCTTTGATTTGTATTTCCCTGATGATGAGTGATGTTGAGCATCTTTTCGCATCTGTTGGCCATCTGGATATCTTCTTTGGAAAGGTGTTTGTTCATGTCTTCTGCCCATTTCTTCACTGGATTATTTTTTGGGTGTTGAGTTTGGTGAGTTCTTTATAGATTTTGAATACTAATGCTTTATCCCATACGTCATTTGCAAATATCTTTTCCCATTCCATCGGTTGCCTTTTAGTTTTGTTGATTGTTTCCTTTGAAGTGCAGAAGCTTTTTATCTTGATGAGGTCCCAATAGTTCATTTTTGCTTTTAATTCCATTGCCTTTGGAGATGTGTCGAGCATGAAATTGCTGTGGCTGAGGCCAAAGAGGTTGTTGCCTGTTTTCTCCTCTAGGGTTTTGATGGTTTCCTGTCTCACATTTAGGTCTTTCATCCATTTTGAGTTTATTTTTGTGTATGGTGTTAAGAAAGTGGTCTAGTTTCATTCTTCTGCTTGTTGTTGTCCAGTTCTCCCACACCATTTGCTAAAGAGACTATCTTTTTTTCCACTGGATATTCTTTCCTGATTTCTCAAAGACTAGTTGGCCATACATTTGTGCATCTAATTCTGCATTCTCTATTCTATTCCATTGATCTATGTGTCTGTTTTTGTGCCAATACCAATACCAATACCATACTGTCTTGATGATTACAGCTCTGTAGTAGAGGCTAAAGTGTGAGATTGTGATGCCTTCTGCTTTATGGAAAATGAATTATGCTTTAACCTTATGCCAAGTTGACTTAATTAAATATGAGCATGTATGCATATAATTTATCAGATCCATATTATAAAAGTTGAGATTCCTTTACACTGTCATCAAAGCATATGTGTGCTGGAATGACCTCAGCCATCATGCAGTGAACCCATTTGGGGTGAAGAGGAAGGGAAAAATTCTACAGGTCTAAGGGAGAGGCTCTTAGAGGAGGCAAGGCCTCAATCTAATGAACAAAAAATTCAATAAATAGTACTTGTCAGGTGTCCATTCCCATGCAGTATGTTGGAAATTCTAAGGTCTCTGCTCTCAGGTATTATTGTCTGCGGAAGGTTCATAGCAACCATGTGCCAAGATGCTCAAAGGAGAAAGTGCAGGAATACATGTCACAAGCTGGGTGATACCAGTATTGATTAGGGCTACTGACAAGACGTTTTCCTGGGCGTATTCAATGCATATCTGGAAACATTATTTTTAAAGAAAATATTTTAGATATATGAAAATTTATAAGGGATAAAATAATGGATATTTATGTACCCACCCCCCAAATTAAGAAACAAAAATAAAAACCACCAACAAAGTAACTTACGTAACTATTCCTGAGATATGTGGGTTAGTCTTGTCTTTATTATTATTTTTTAAGTTTATTCATTTATTTTGAGAGAGAGAGAGAAAGAGAGAGCATGAGCAGGGGAGGGGGAGAGGCAGAGAGAGGGAGAGAGAGAATCCCAAGCAGGCCCTGTGCTATCAGTGTGGAGCCTGACGCGGGGCTTGATCCCATAAGCAGGGAGATCATGACCTGAGCAGAAAATCAGGAGTCTGACACTTAACCAGCTGAGGCACCCAGGTGCCCCAAGGCTTATGTTTAAAATCCTAGCCAGATAGACTTCTTATAGGGCCTATCTTAGTTTGGGCTGCTATCACACCATGCCACAGACTGGGTGGCTTATAAGCAACAGAAACATATTTCTCACAGCTTTGGAGGCTGGAAAATCCAAGATCAAGATGTCTGCAGTTTTGGGGTTTGGGGCAGCCTGTTTCTGATTCATAAATTGCTGTCTTCTTGCTGTGCTTTAGGTGGTGGTGGGGGGGTGGGTGGTGAGGGAACTCTCTAGGGCCTCTTTTAAATGTTTGTTTATTTATTTTTGAGAGAGAGAGACAGAGACAGAGAATGCTTGTGCATGCTCGTGTGTGAGTGCACAAGTCAGGTGGGGGGGGGAGGTGTGGGGGGGCAGAGAGGGAGGGAGACCAAGAATATCAAGCAGATTCCTGTTGTCAGTGCAGAGTCCAACTTGGGGCTCAGACTCATGAACCATGAGATCATGATCTGAGCCAAAATCAATAGTCGGTGCCCCTGGGACCTCTTTTATAAAGGCACTAACCACATTCCTAAGGGCTCCACCTTCATGACCTCCTCACCTCCCCAAGTCTCCACCTCCAAATACCAGCGCGTTGGGGATTAAACTTCAGTGTGTGAATGGGGAGGAGGGGTCACAAACTTTCAGTCCACAGCAGGGTCCTGAATGAATTAGGACCCTGATGGGAGATCCAGCTATGAAATAAGGACGATTAGTCCCAGGAATGCCTAAACTGGAGAAACCTCCCTTTAATAAAGGAGTCTCATTCTTCTGGTTCAAAACTAGGGGATCAGAAGTCCTCCTGCTAACGCCTAAGCTTGGGACTTGATTTCTTCGAGAGGCTGAGGGTTTGGAATAATCCGGGGCAGAAATAAGAATGTAAAGGAGCACTTAGTCACCCCAGAAGCAGGCCTAAGCTGCTTATCTCTGTTAGAACATAGGAACTTTTGAAAGGAACAATTGTCTCCCTTTGAAGAAACTGTCAGTGGAAAAGCTTTTAAAAATAATTTCCTTGAGAAATGCATAATGCTTTTCTGCAGAACTTTCCGACACTGTTTAGCAGCCTCTTCCATTTGTATGAGCTCTGGAATATCAAACATTCCTTGTGCAGATTCAGAAAATAGCTTGCTTATCACACTGCGCCTGTCAGTTGCACTGTGGGTGCTGGCCTCGGTACAGTGGTGCTGCAGGCAGGGTCAGGTCTGTGTGTGTGTGCTGCTGAGATCAGGTCCTTTTGGCATCTGGGTACTTGAGCATTTAAAAAGGAGTGGATGGGTTAACAGGAACTTTCTCCCCAGCAATCTGCCTGCCTTTCCTTCCCGGAGCTCTGATGGGTTGAATAGCTCTGTTTGGTCCTTAGGGTCCAGAGCTTCCAGTGAAGGGTAACAATGATCCCGGGTGATGCGGTCCTTCCAGTTTTGACTGTTATAATCTGCAGCAGGGGGTTGGCTAGATGGTTCCAGAAAGATTCAGCGGTTCCAAGGACCAACAGTAGGTTTGATCATTTGGCTAAATTCCACCAAAGCACCAAAGACAATAACAACCACTGACATATGGAGCACTATGGAAGCACGTAAAGTGAACTGAGCCTTTTTTTTTTTTTTTTTTTACATATTATCATATTGATTCTTATACCAAACCCATTACATAGGCTTTACTTTCCCCATTTTAGAAATGAAAAAGATGCTAAGTAACTTGCTTAATGTCACACAGTTTAGAAGTAGCAGGGTTGGGTGTGAACCTAGCTCAGCCTAGTTTCAAAGTCTGTGTTCTTTTCACCTTGCCAATGATTCCCAAATTAGTTTGTATAAGAATCACCTAAAAGTGTAATTTTAAAAAATCAGATACTTGACTCTTACTCCTTTGGGATTCTGATTTATTTAGTCTAAAGTGAGGCTACCTTTTTTTTTTTTTTTTTTTGAACATGCATCTTAAACACTCCATGGGTGATTTTGATGCAGGTGGTTGAAATACCATCCTTTAAGGAACAGTGGGATGGAGCTACAGCGATGGCCAAGCCACTTTCTGGGTATCTGTAACCATGCAGGAATGGAAGAATCTACCCCAGAGAGTGGAATGTGAATTCAGATGGGTGAATATCCGTGTCATGGGGAACTACAGGGGATGGACTTCAGATTCCCCAGTGGTTTGGGGTCCGGGGCTGGGTTGGCACAAGTGTATGCCATTAGCCTGGACCTCTGGTCTGCTAATGAGAAGCTTGGTGGCCCAGGTGTTTCTTGGATCTTCTCTCTTGTCCCCTTAGGGTCAGAGATTCTAGAAGGCAGCCAGTGGGGTCAGAGTCTCCTTAATCTTCCTGTATCCTATTTGTCTCAGCTCCAAATTCCCATGTTATAACTGGTTAGAACTGAACTGGTCTTGGACAGGAAACATGACCCCATTTCTTGGCAACACATTCTCAGTGGCACATACTCTATCCCTTACTAAGGGGCTATGGGGGCCAGTACTGATGTAGAATGAGGTCTGGGAAGGAAAACAGTTCAAATCAATCCCACTGGGTCTGGCACAAAGTTGATTGTCATAAATACTTATTGAATGATTTCTCCTCAAGAAACCATTGTAACAGGTCACAATCCCCCACCAGCCTTCATGGCAAGTAGGCAGAAAAGGTAAAATTGGCAAGGGTCTCCATCTTCTCTTCCTCTGTCTCTGCTTCACTGGACTAGCTTTTTTTTTTCTTTCCCTTCCTCAGGGCAGCAGTCCTTTTGCTCACAGAGGACCCTCCTAAGGGGAGGCTGTTCTCATACAGCATCCTTACACCAGTTTGATGTCCTGGGGTTTGCACCGTTAGGACTGGAAAAACTGTCCTCAAATTGACATGCTCAAATTCAGTCAATTTCATCTTGGCATATGGACGATATGGCTGCAAAGCCACCTATTGAGATCTGGGGACATAGCCAGCTTCCAGTCAAAGGTGGCTGATGTGTGTCTGATTTCCACAGGACCTTGAGGGAAAGGATTTGTTAGCTAATTCAAAATAAAATGTCGGTGATTTACTGTGCTCTCGTGGGGAGGATCACATTTTAAAGGAGAGGGCATGTGAAAAAGAGAGACAATACTCTAACAAAAGCATTTCAGGAAGTGATGACAGCAAGGTATCTGGTAGGAAGTGACTACAGAAGAAATGATATGACCTATGCAGATCAGAGTCTTTGGGGAGGATTAACCTGTCACTTCTCCAGTTGTGGGCACTACCACAAATGTCCTGTGACTCTGGGCACAGTTTGGTGACTGAGCATTTCCCGAGTCCCTGGGTGAGCCTGGATGTGTTTAATCTGAGCTGAGTCTGTGATGCACACAGTGCTTACCTCCGCAGCCTTCTTGAGAGGGAGAGTCCTGGCTGCACTGGGTCTCCTCTCAGAGAGGCTCCTCTGTGGCACTCAGGTGATGTGGGTCTCTGGCTGGTACCTTAAAGGTCATGGGAGCAATTTTCAATGCACTGTTCAAAAACAGTGGTTTTTAACAGGGGGCTGATTCTGCCCTCACTCAGGCAACAGGTCGCAGTGTCTGAGACATTTTTAATTGTCCTAAGTGGGATGGTGGTGATGCTGCTACCAGGATGTAGTGGGTACAGGCCATGGATACTGCTCATATCTTACGGTGTGTGGGACAGCCCCACAGAGCAAGGAACTATCCAATCCAAAGGCCAATAGTTAAAGCGGAGAAGCCTGTACCTGGGGAAGCCTA
The DNA here is from genome assembly GCF_018350215.1 of Panthera leo. Taxonomy (NCBI): domain Eukaryota; kingdom Metazoa; phylum Chordata; class Mammalia; order Carnivora; family Felidae; genus Panthera; species Panthera leo. The sequence continues at coordinate 70,855,992 of NC_056690.1, forward strand.
TCAGGAAGTAAGCACACTTTTCACATGGGCAGGTGCACAGGTGAGTAAATGCGGTCAGGGCAGGCATGGGATTCTGCCTCCTCATTTAGGGACCTTGGGAGTGATTTTGAACTCTGGCCATAATCCATAAATTCGGTGATGGAAAACAGACTTGCTCACCATTTTCTCTCCAAGGGAGGGAAGGGAAACTGGAAAAAGGGAAACCCTTTTCTCATTTTCCCCAGGCACCCCTAGGGGAGGCAATGTATCCCTGTCACCGGGCTCAGATGTCCTGAACTACAGGGAAGGGCTGTGGACAGGCTGCGTACGGGGCTGGGGACGACTGCCTTCGGTCTGTGTGTTAAGCTGTTCCCGGACAGGTCCTTAGCCTGAAGAAGTCCCTGTTCTGTTTTGCTCATGATTGTGTCTACCCTTTCCAGCACAGGGTTTAACACATATAAGACACAAATATTTGTTGAGCAAATGAACAAAAGGGTACCCTACTGAGCTTAAATGGTTCTTAGAATAATCCTTACTCCAGACTCTGAGAATGGTTCCTGTTTATAGAGGAGGGAGGCAGCCAATCAGGTGAGTGGGAGCAGGCCCTCATTTGCTGTTCTGTTTGGCCCAGAGTTAGCAATGTGCCACTCATTTGTTCCGTGTCGTGTGGTGGGCCGTGTGGTCGGTGGACCTGTGCCTGCATCCGGGCTCTGCTACGTCCAGGTGGTACCAAGGTTGGTCAAGTGGCTTAACACAATGAGATTTGGTTTCCTCATCTGTAATTTGGAGATAATCTGTACTTGGTTCATAAAGTTCTAGAGGATTACATGGAATAATGCCCGATGAGTAAAGATGTCCCCAGAGATTTCACAAGAAGCTTGTAGCTGGAGGGTCAGATAGAAATGTAAACAAGCAAAATTAGAACAACATAAGTGTCACAGTGAGATAAGAGGGGAGAACACCTAGCATAATGCCTAGCACTCTGGAAGGATTCAATAAACATGAATTACCTTCTCCTTAGAAAAAATGCCCTGAGACTACAGAGCAGACATGAATAGAAGAGGGAAGCTGGGTCAGCACTTTGAGCCAGAGAAGGAGGAAGTTAAACAAGTTTATGTTTGATGGTTCCTATACTCTGTGTAATAGAGAACAATGTCAATCCGGAGGGAGGGAAGGTAATGGGGACAGGGGTGGGGGGAGTTTGGGAAGCTGATATGGGAAACAGGAAAAATAATCAAATGGGGATGAGAATACATGTGCTGAGACACGGCTAAGACTCAAATGACAAATGGATGGTTTTTAGAGAAACAGATAGGCAAAGGCATGTGTTTTTGTTGTTTGCTTGTTTGTTTTTCTAGTTTTTTTCCTGCAGTATGGATCCTTGCTGGAAGAGGCAGGCCTCTTGCTGGTTGGCTGCAAGGGCCATCAGGGGACAGGGACCATGGTGGTGCCAATGAGAGAACACAGGTGAATTAGTGGGGTCCAAGGTAGGGAAGAGGAATGTGAGTCAGGAGGTGGGGAACAGAGGAGGACAAGGAACCAAGGGCCCTGGGCTATGGGAAAGGACGCTCAGATGAGAGCATCCCTCAGCTGCTGTTTTGTAGGAGCAGGAGTTCCGGGTGATAGGAACCTCCACAGGGAGGCTGTGCGAATGGGGTACTGAGGGAGAGGTGGGGTCCTTGGAGAAGAGGGGAATGAACTCTGTGCACACTGACTTTGTCCAGGGGGGGCAGAAGGTGAGGTAGACTGGAAATGGAGCCAAGTGGAGAATCCTTGCCACTTGAGTTGACTTGTGCTCCCCTCCCCAAGAGATCTGTTGAAGCCCTATCTCCCCAGTCCCTCAGGATGTAACCTTATTCGGAAATAGGGTCACTGCAGATGTAATTAGTTAAGTTAAGGTGAGGTCATGCTGGAGTAGGGTGGGCCCTTAATCCAATATGACTGGTGTCCCTATAAGAGCAGACAATGCCAGTGAAGACACAGATACACAGAGAGAAAGAAGGTGGCCCTATTGATGAGGTTTTGGGGGGGGATAGTGGGGTTCGTGGGGTCCGGAGCCAATGCCGAGAAAGAATTCTGGAAGATGTCTTTGGTGCAAAAAGGTGATTTTATTAAAGCACCGGGACAGGACCCGTGGGAACATGAGGAGACACTGGTTATATACTGTGGAGTTGGGGGAGGTAAAGTCCAGGGGAAGTTTCCAGTGAGATTTCCATATGCTAAAGAAGATTCCCAGGGTACTGGAGGCCTAGCTATTGTCAAGCTAGGGTTGTTTTCCCTCCAGCAAAGCATTAGCATTAAGACCTTAGGGAGTTCCTGGAGCCTCAAGTATCTGTCAATAATGGGCTGCAGGTTCTAAGGAAATTGAGTTCTATCTGCCATTTCCTCCTGCCTTTGCTTCCCACACCAGTATGACAACAGAGCAGAGATTGGAGTGAGGCAGCCACAGCTCAGGGACAGCAAGATTGCCAGCAACCCCTGGACACTAGGAGGAGGCAAGGAAGGATTCTCCCCTATAGGGTTCAGAGGAAGCACACACTGGGGACACCTTCATTTCTGTTGTTTCAAGCCACCCAGGTCGTGGTGCTTTGTTAGAGCAGCCCTGTCCTCTCCCCTGGTTCTAACTGCTGCCCCTTAAACTCTCTGCCCCACTCAACTTAGTGCTCCTGGCAAGGCTTTCCCACTCCCTGGTCACAGGGAGGACCTCCCTGCCTTCTCAGAATTCCAGCCACGCCTGCTCCTGGCACAGTTATGCATAATTTTAACATATAATTCCTATTGTATTGTCATTTCCTCCAAACTGATTCCAGATCTGCTTTTACCTAAAGTGTAAGCAGTTTACCTTTTGGCACATCTCACACTGCCTAAGGCAGTGCTGAGCGGGAGCCACTCCCTCACCAGTGACTCTGGCTGGCAGTTACACAACACAGTCTGACTTGATCCTCTCATTTAGGTCACTTGCAATGCGCTTTTCTGGGGCAGTGCCATCCTGCTGGGGTTTGAATACTGATGGGCTCTCTTGGCTCATTACGGAAAACTATAAAACGCACGTCGTCCAACAAGTCATAATGTATTTTCTTTTTATCATGAGAACAATTCAAACACAGGAACGCTCAGCCTCAGGAAACCCCAATACCAAAGTACACGCACAACTCACTACATGGTGGGGAGGGGACGAAAGAACGGTCTATTGACGCAAAGATATTTTTGTTTGTTTTAAATTGCCTGCTAAGGCATAGAACATTTTTTTTCTTTTTAAATAACATAACTTTTCTTTTTACGCCTATCACAATAAAATTTGATTTATACAACCTTCTGGGTGCACGTACACTGTATTAAACAAGGTACACTTATGCTGAGACTGAACGGAACATAGAAAAACAAAGAGGCAAGACCTTTTTATAAAAGGGGGGCTATAAATGCATATATACAGGTCTGTGCAGAGAACACCTTTTGAAGTTTCTTTAAGAAAGTGGTAACGTTGACTGATTCTGGAAAGGGGACTACAGAAGTAAGAGTCAGGGGGAAGGCAGAAAGAGGGAATTTTCGCCTTACACGATTTTATGCAGTTTTTTTTTTTTTTTAACTGTGTGTTTTTGAGAGAGAGAGAAAGGAAGAGAGGAAGAACAGGGATGGAAGAGGAAGGAAGGGAGAGGGAGAAGAAATAAAGGTGGCTCAGGCCGGAGGACAATTAAAAAGCAAATACTGTATGCGGTCCCTAAAGGGATGGTCTCGTCTTGGATATGGGGTCGAAGACTGCCCTTGGAAATAGTCAGAGAGAAGTACGTACACACGCTTCTTTAATGATCAGGGCTGCTATCTTTAAAAAGCCATATTCTCATTAAGCTTTTCATGGAAAGATGATGTCATTCCTAATGTAAACCTAAGCTGCCCAGGCAGGGTTTCTCTGCTGGTTTAATTGCTCCTTATCTGCATCCTGATCCCTCTCCTTAGGGAGCCTCAGTCACCTTGGTCCCTTTGAATACCACAGACTTCTTTTGGGCTCTCTTCCCCTATGACAGTCATTTCCCATGTCATTTCCCTGGCTTGGTGGTCTCAAAATAAGCCTTTCTTTCTTTCTGTAATGAATTGTATGCATCAGATAGTGGGATAAAAGCTGTTCAGAGCTGGAAAGGTTGCTGGAAACAATGGACTCCAATTCCCCTAGGTCACATAGGGACAAGGAGAGGGAAACTGCCCAGCTCCCACAGCTAGTTATGTTGCAGAGGTGGAGCTCGGTGCCAGGGCGCCTAACCCCTACCTCGCGCTCTTGCCACAATACCACAGACTGACACGCATGTTACACCACCCCCCCCCCGACTACATGATTGGAATAGGGGGCAGAAGAGGGAGCCTTGGTGGACATGCCGTGGAGACTGTTTCTAATTCATACAGCAGTAGAGCTGAGTTATTGATAAGCCTCTCTTGATCATTAACTTGCGTGTGTTGGTTAACCGCATTGAAGGAATAGTTTCTGGATGCCTCACTCATCAGTGGTTTGGTCTTTAACACTCTCCAGACTGTGTCTGATTTGTTATCGGCATTCATGCCAACCAGCCCAATGTGTGACACGTGGTAGGCATATGCCAAATTTGTACTGAGTTAATGCGTTGACTTACCATTTACATAGAAGGGAGACATCCAGTCCCTCACTCTCGCGTCAGAACCGAACAATTCATTTGGAAGAAGAATCCAGATGAAAAGAAGTGTGTCAAAGGAGGAGGGAAAACAGAAGCAGAAGCTCTGTGAACCCCTCTCCTGGGGTGCGTGCGTGTGTATGTGTGTGTGCGTGCGTGTGTGTAAAGAACAGGAGGGAAAGGAAACTGGAATTGGCTCCATGCTCTTTGGCCCTCAGCGGCAGTGGGCACACAGCCTCCCTGGGCTGGGTGGTGTGGGGCTGCTGAGGAAAGAATGAAGCTTTGGGAGAGGTGGGTGGACAGACATCGGGGCTGTGTGTTCTGAGGCAGCTTGTGGGAGAGCAGAATACCAGCTGGGACGTGTAACAGTCCGGGAACCAAGAACTTGTACTGAAAGGCATGGAAATTGGCAAGCACGGAGCAGGCACATGTGGAGATGCGCAAGAACACAGATGCACTAAGCTGCGAGGCAGTCCGTGTGGGGTTGGCCATCTCCCTCACTCCTGACTCCCCGCCCCTTCGTGTACACCCCAGAGCTGTGACCCAAACCTATCCTTCTATGGAGGGTCTGAAGAGGCACTTACAGTACAGAGTCTCTGTGGACTGAATTCATAACCTGTGTTCATTGGCCATCAAGACTCTTAGATATGTCATCATTCTCTTCACTCAGTGAGAATTTTAGAGAAAACCATTGTCCCCTCTCCCACAGAAATAACAAACAAGGAGCATGGCAGATTCTGTGTGGGAGGGAAGCTTTCCTCTCTAGTCATATGTCCTCTCTGGGGACTCTTAGAATTGGAGGCTAAACAAAGCTTTGAGTTCAGCTGGTCTAACCCTCATTTTACAAATGAAGGCATTGAGGTGCAAAGGAAGGAGCATGATTTACTCAGGGTCGCAGAACCATCCAGAAGTGCCAAGAGTTGTCAGCACTCGGTCTTCCTGTTTCAAATTGCATGATTGTTCCAGCCTAGTAGTGACCTCACCACAGCCTCTGCATGGTAGTTTGGAGTTCAAGGCCAACGTAAATCATCACTCATACCAACGCTGAGCTACACAGGGTGATCACCAGGGCTCTTAGCAGAATCACAGATCAGGCTGTGGTTTCCTTTGGGTTCTTTCACTGGCTTTTCCAAGCCCTCTTTCGCTTCTTCTTGTTTGGTTTCCTCTCGCTTTCCCCCCACTTCATGCTGTCCCTGGTGTCTGAATGCCCAAGGGCTCTGTCCACCTGCTCAGCCATCCTTCCGTTGAAGTGTTCAGATGCCAAAGTGCCATTTTTTCCCCCGCGACTTGGGTCTTGGGTCAGAAATTTTTTAATTCCCCCCAGGAGTGCAGCTCTCGGCTACATGGCTGAGTGGATTCTATGACTCAACTCGTCCAGTGGGTGGTGTGAATGATTTCTACTCTACCGTACCAGCAGGAGGTCTGTTAACCTGGCTGATTCCTCGCTGGTACAGTGTTTACTTTGCTGATGTCCCCTTTGTAATCGCCTCACTCTTATGTCAGAAGAGTCAAGAGGAAGGAGCCGTGGCAAAAGTTATCAACTCCTGACATAGTTGATGTTGAGGTGGGAGCAGGGGGCAGGCAGCACTAGATTCCTTTAATACCCACTGCATCTCTAAGTGTTCCCTAGTTATGCCCACCTACTCATATTTACGCATAACTTACAGTCCTTCACTGAGAAGCATTCGGCATGCTCCATACACATTGCCTCATCTGATTTTCCCAGCCTGGGGTACAGGCATTAACCTGCCTTGCAGATAAGGACAGAGGCTTCGAAGGATCAAGCACACTGCTAGTTAGAGGAGCCAGGATTTTAACTGAGGTCTCTGCTTTGAAGTCTTCCAAGCTTTCTACGGCACCGTTCTGCCTCCTCAAATCTAGTGCTTTTTTGCCTCGCTTCTTCTGTGATTCCCATAATAAATTCTTTCTTATCACTAGCTGTGACATTGGCTTTCTGTGGATGAAAAATGTAACCTTTCTTACTCTGAAAAACCTGAGCAAGGGAGAGACCATCTGATATCAGTGTGTGGTGAAACGTGGATGCCTGATGCTGAGTTACGGAATCATCAGCATCTTGCCTGACCTCCCTGCAGTGCCAGGAGGGAATTTTGCAGGTTAATTTGAAAAATTTGTTCTGTGAATGTTCAGCATTGGTTTTGTTTGTGGTGGAGAGAATATCTGAGGGAAATATCTACCCAGGCTGGTCCTGGAAAGCCAAGTTGCTGGGTCAGCCTGACAGGGATGGCAGGGGCCGATGGAATTCAGCCAAGAAAATAGCTGCGCTACGTTCTCCGTGGACAAGACCTCAGGACAGGCTCAGGTGCTCAATAGGAGTGACCACTGTGGGGCTTGTGGCAGCGTGCAAAGCACACAGGCTAGGAATCCAGTGACCTGGATTCTCCAGAGCACTGGAAATGTGCTCCCCTGTTAAACTATATGTCTTTCCGTCTCTCACGTGCTCGGTTTCTGCAATTCTGGTCTTTATTTCATATCATCGATTTTAAAAATATTTGTCACCATTCACCTTTTCCCGTGTTCTCTGCAGGAGGGCAAACATTCTCATCTAATACTCTTTCTAGACTCATGCCATCTGCTCTCACTCACCCAAGTATCAGAACTGAGCTACAATTCTGCTTGAGGAATGTGGTGAATTTGACAGATACTCTAATCTCTTAAGAAACTTCCTTTAAAAAATGTTTATTTATTCATTTTTGAGAGAGAGAGAGAGAGAGAGAGAGAGAAAGAGAGAACGAGCACAAGTGTGGGGTGGACAGAGAGAGGGAGACCCAGAATCCCAAGCAGGCTCCGTGCTGTCAGCATGGAGTTCACGAGATCACGACTTGAGCCGATGTCAAGAGTCAGATGCTTAACCGACTGGACCACCCAGGGGCCCCCAAACTTCCTTTTAAGAAACAAATCCTTTCTTTTAATTACTGACAAGGGTCTAGTCTTATTCTAGCTTTGGTTCCTACTTTGGGAAGCTCAAAAGAAAACCTAAGAAATTTGAAGAGGAAGAGTAAAAAGGAAAGCCAGGTTTAGCCAATCTGATTCTGTGGAAACTCAGGGAATATCTAGTTGTGACATTTAAGGCTCCACTTGGTAAGTCACCTTATTGCAGCCTGCTTCCTATCAGTCCTAATTCCGCCATTTGACAGATGCCAGAGGCCCCTGCCTCACACTGATAAAGATAAACCTGTTTTTCAATAGAGAAGAATTCTTAATTATAGGGTTAATGCCTTGAACATTCAGGAGCTGATCTGGCCAGCTAGACCACAATTCCAGGAAGAAAAGCCACCAGCCTGGGAAGAATGGAACTCATGTCAGAATGGAACTCAGAGCTTCCTCTTACTAATCCTGCTCTTACTTCCAGCTGGTGACAGAGAAGGGGGTGTCTGTCTGTCATCTTAGCATTTGGTCTTGAGCCCTGTGTTTCTGCCTTTCATACTGGTTACTTTCAGTTGTGTCCAAGTATAGCCCTCTACTTATGGGCTATACTTGGACTCACTTGAACCCTGCTAAGCCATCACTCTCCACTTAGTTCAGCACAGGGTGTAATGTAGCAAAAAATCAGAGGTACCCACCTGTCTACCCAAAAGGGAAGGTTATATCCTGCCTAGGCTTGGTGCGCCACTCTGGGGATTCATGGTAGGGGGTGAGGGAACAGTTCCTCATGGGTATCTCTTGGTCTACCCTGGACACAAACATGTAGTAAGAAGAGCTAGACTTTGGCTGTCTGTCCTTGTATTCCTCAGAACTCTCACCTAGACTGCCCCAAGCCTTCTTCTTCTTCTTCTTTTTTTTTTTTTTAATTTTTAAATTTTATTTGAGAGAGAGAGAGAGAAAGAGAGAGAGAGGAGAATCTTAAGCAGATTCCATGCTCAGCACAGAGCCCAACACAGGGCTCGATCCCACGACCCCAGGATTGTGCCTTGAGCTGAAGTCAAGAGTTGGCTGCTCGACTGACTGAGCCCTGAGCTACCCAGGTGCCCCTGCCCTGAGCCTTCTTGGGACTCAGACATTCCTGAACTCTTTACGTGTCCCATGCCAGTAATCAAGACAAATGCATGCTCAGGTGTGTTAAAGTTCTCATGGGTATTTACATTCGCATTTTCTGATGCAGGGTTTGACAAACTTTTTCCTTAAGGAGCCAGATAGTACATCTTCTCGGTTTTGCAGGCCGTATGATGTCTATTGGGACTGCTCAGCTCTGCCGTTGTCACATAAATGCAGCCATTGATAACATGTAAATGAATGATCATGGCTGTGTTCCCATAAAACTTTACTTCTGGGCACTTCAAATGTGAATTTCATGTAATTTTCATGTGTCATAAAATATTATTCATCTTTTGCTTTAAAAAAAAGCTGTTAAAAAAGGTAAAATCAGATCTTTGGATGTGAAAAACAGGGAGCAGACCAAATTCAGCCTGTTATTTGCCAACTCCTGATTTAACTAACAGCAGTGGACACCTGGCTAAAATTTTTAGGCACCACCCAGACTGTTAGCTCCTGCTTTTCTGGAACTTCTCTCCTTGAGCCAGTGTAGATCAGGTCAGGGAGCCCCCACCAATGGTAGCAGCTGGAGTTACTATTGTTGCCGTAGGTCTAGGCGTTTTTTGGTTTCTTGCAATTTCTTAGAGAACTTCTGGAGATTTGTGGAATAACTTTTTTCCCTCCTCTCCAGAGCTGGCTTGGTATATATTTTAGTTTTCTATTGCTGCCATAATACATTACCATTACTACAAATCTAGCAGCTTAAAATAACACATTTCTTCACTCACTCTTCTGTATGTGAGAAGTCCAGGTTAAGGCCATGTTGATTGGGTCTCTATCATTTGCAGTGGAAAGAATCCTGGCTAATATAATGGTGGTGTACAATATCACTGCCCTATGTTCTACTTATTATGCCTCTAGACTATAAGCTCTTTAAGAGCAGGGATTGGATCCCTTTTGTGTAGCTCCCACAGGAAGGGGCATTTAGTAAGTGTCTGAATTATGGGGCATTGAAGCCCAGTGCCTAGAGAGCCTTGTTGTCAGGAAGGAAGAGAGACCATCTGAGCACGAGAAAGACTGAGAAGCAAAATGGGTGCAAAGAAGCCAGCAAAGGAATCCTTGTGCTCACACGTGGAAGTTTGAGCAACAGAAAACAGGAGAAAGAGTTGGCAAATAGGAGTTTCATTCTAAAGTAATTCTAGGCACCATTAGGTTTTTTAGCTCCCATATTTCTGGAACTTCTCTACTTCCTGAGACAATACAGAGCAGCTTAGGGAGACCCAACCAGTGATGGGGACTGGAGTTCCTCTTGTTACCTAGCTGTGTGCATACTTTGTGAAAAGGGCTTACAACATGCCTGAGACCCAGTGCATGCTCAATAAATATAACCTATTATTATTCCTACTGTTAGACATTTTTTAGTATTCTTTTCCAAAATGAGTGAAGCTGTCAAGTGGGCCCAGCACCCCAGGTGTTTTGCTGTTGACCAGTTGTATGAATGTATTTCATAACTAGCTGAAGAATAAATCTAAAGTTTCTGTTAACTGCGATAGACAATTCTGATCTATGGAGGTGACTTTAGCCCAGGGGTAGTGACTGCGAAGGAAAAAAGTTGGTGTGTAATTGTGGCTCATTTAGAGCTCTGACAAGTCACAATGGATTCTGGAAGATGGACTTCAGGTTTATAAAAGAAGAATTATCAAATCAGAGGTTTTAAGGAAAATTATTACTATCTCAGTTTCTGAGTGCAGAGAGAGAGAGGATCAAAAGTAATTTTCAGTATGAATAGGAATTTCCATAGTCCATTTGGGGAAAAGGTTTTATCTTCTCTTGTATATAATAGTCATTATAAGATGAATTATTAGCTTTTACATCTCAATCTGATGTCACATTTTCCAGTTTTATTGCTGTGATTTAATATTCTATCTTAAGCAAGTTTCTAATGAGAAATCACAGAAGAATTATTGCTGGGGAGGAGATTTCAAGATTTCCAATGGGTGAGCATGAAAGAGGTATAAAAAATAGGCTTCTGGATTTTTTTTTAAAGAGCTTGTAGGATTTTAGAGCTTCATTCTTTTCTCTAGAGCAGGGTAGATGCAGTTTTGGTAAGTTAGATCACTGGGCACAACTCTTTGATCACATTAGTTGAAAGGGATCTGCACATCCTTTGATTTCCTTCAAATACTATGCCATTTTGACACATCCGGTGACTTCTCCCTATATTCTATTTATACTCTATTTCTCTTTCTAGACTGCAACTTCTTTGAGGGAAAGAAGTACATCTTATACATATAGAAGTGCCCACGTTTGCCAACAGCTAACTGAAGGTCCTATATGTAACAAGGCACTTGAAAAATGGGTGGGTTTATGGAAGTTAAATGTAGTGCAGAGAGGGATTCCAGAATTCTCTACAAGACCACAGACATAGTCCATGGTCTAGCTCTCACATCATCCACTTCCTAGGTAGATAGCATTGAGCTTTATGACTCTGATCATTCTGAAACTGTGGGGGACTTCTCTACAAGCTTACTTTGGCTCCATATTTGGTGGAACCTATTCTCTGGCTTGAAACAGCTCCTATTAACACGAGACTTTAAAATAATAACCCTTTTTTACAGGAATGCAGATTTTTAAATAGCTTAGTATTTTTTAAAATAGTATTTTCACTTTCTGCCCAATTGCTTACCAATTGGAGAGGTCATCTTATATTCTTTGGTGAGTCTAAAGTTTCACTTTGTCCTACCTGCACAGCTTCATCATGGAATGTTAGAGTTGGAGACTTTATCCAAGACTGCCTTAAGGCATGCTCTTGTTGCAGAAACTTGAGTCTGCCTTCGTAGAAGGGGGCAGATGGGCCTAGACCTCAAAGAGAGAGTAGAATTGGTTAAGTGGAGAGCTGGGAAATGGAGACGGTGTAGATTCCAGCAGAAGCATGGGCGATAATGGGGAGGGGGTATAGGGATTGGATAAAGGGAAGTAGGAACTTACTGGGTGTGTTTAGACACAATGAGAAGACAAGTGTGACTTGTGAGCAGGGTAGGAAGTGAAGGGAGCTTGCATTTCATAAACCAGGCCCTGTGCCAAGTACCTTACTTAATGTTCACAATACAGTTGACCCTTGAACAAGGCAGGGATTAAGGGCACCGGTGCCCCTGGGCAAGAAAAAAATCTGTGTATAACTTTTGGCTCCCTCAGAACTTTACTAAGAGCCTACTGTTGACTGGAAGGCTTACTGATAACATAAACAGTCAATTAACACATATTTTGTATGATATGTGTCTTAGGTACTGTATTCTTACACTAAAGTAAGCTAGAGAAAAGAAAATGTTATTAAGAAAATGTATTAAGAAAATACATGTACACTTTACTGTATATATATTTAAAAAATCCACATATGAGCAAACCCGTGTAGTTTAAACCCATGTTGTTCAAGGGTCAACTATAATTCCATTACGTTCCTGGTGCTCAGTCCGCTTTACAGATAATGAAGCTGTTCATGAAAGTTAACTTGCCATCCCTCACACAGCCAGTGTATTTTCCCACCAATTATTCCGTAAAGACTCACAAAGGGGAGCAGTTCAGCGACATTAGATAGGAAGCGAGGTTGGGGCTATTTTATAAAGGCTTTGATGTCCAGTGAAGGAGGATAGGCTCATCTTAAAGACAATGGAGAGGCCGTCAAAGTTTTCAGTTTGGGACTTTGGGAAATGGCATTTAGGATACAACAAAGGAGGTGAGTTAGGAAGCTTTAACCTGGCAGCTGTAAATTCCTCGGCTCATCTTTGAAATGCGAGCTTTTTTACTTCAGTTCCTGTCAGTCCTAATTTGTTTATTAGGTTGTACCCATTCTCAAAGGGAAGTAATGAAAGGGAGAGTGTCTGAGACTCCACTGATCCACACTGGCACCTACTCAAGCTGTCAGAATGAGGGGCAGGGCGTTTTCTCGCCTGCTCCTGGCAGAATCCAGAGCAGAGAAGGGCATGTTAATGCTTTCTTAGCAACACCGAGCAGTTGTAACCAAGAGAGCATTGTAGGCATTCGTTCTGAATTTTTCATGTTCTCCCTATTCTAGTTTTATCCCCTCAAGTCATGTACTAACTTCAGGGCTGGAAACTTTTTAGCTCACCATCAGTTTCCTTGCTGTTGAGGAATAGAGGTGAGTCGTTGACATTATTACCTTCTTGCCCACAGTAAGTTTAATGTGAAATGGAATTATGTGACAGGACACGACGGCTGTCTTTTGCCTTGAAAATTAACACCTCACCTTCACCCTGGTGTTTATATTTAATAAGTGCGTTACTCCATCATTTGTCTTTCAGCAGCACTGTTATCCATCCTATTGTGCAATTAAAGCAGCTGCCTGCCTCATTAGCCACGAATCCGTCTTGGCGTGGTTTACCTTCCCTTTTCGTACTGTGGGCTTGTTCAGTTCCAGATCTCCTGGCACTGCCCCTGTACTGCCAGGGTGACCCTGGAAAACATTTTAAGTAGGTAAAAGTTACGGACAGTATGCTCCTTTTTCCAGTGCCTTCGTGCTGACCCTGGGCTGCCCAGAGATGCCAACACAAAGCCTATGAAGGCATGAGCATTGCCAAATTCTTGGGGCTTTCTTGGCTGCCTTCTGCTCTATTAAAACCTACCCCTTCTTTTTATCCGCCCCCCCCCCCCCATTGCTGCAGGGTCTTGTTCTCAGCTAGGTGAATATAAAAGGCAATAAATCAATCCAAAAAATTTTAATCTTCACTAATGAGTAGCTGAGCTAATGTGTACACTTCTAAGGTAACATTTCTTCTTTGTCTTGCAGAGAATGTACAGCGGCAAGGAACTTAACAGACCATTATAGTACAAGTACCAGAGGTTCTGAGTCAGTAAATCTGAAGTGGGTTTAAATACATGAATTTTGAAAAAGCTTCAGTTGATTCTCCCATGTCACTGTGGATAAGAATACTACTCTCACGAGTTAATGATGGTGAAGTTCTAACGCTTCCCTGTCAAATACACTAGCCACTTGTCACATGTAGTAATTTACATTTAAATCAGTTAAATGAAGTTGAAAGTACAGTTCCTCACTCATACTAGCCACATATCAAGTGCAAATATAGACTATTTCCATCATCACAGAAAGTTCTATTGGTCAGTGCTGCTATAAAGCACGAATCCAATACGTTTATTGTGTATTCTAAGTCAAGAAATGGCACATTGGGAAGCAGAGCAAGATGGGAGGTCAGAGGGAGGTCTTAGGACCTACCTTCCCTGAGGGGGAAAGTACTGGGAGGTGGGCATTTCCCTGCTGCCTAGAATCTGATTAGATTGTAACTTCTAGCTTAGCTGTTTTCATCAGGTTTTTGGCAATTGCTATAAATACCACCTTACAGTGACATACTAATTCTAATAAAACTTACATTCTACTACTTGGGCTTCTAGCTTCAATATCCATTCACTTGCATGCTCCCAATAATCATATGGAAGTAATATTACTCCCGCTTAAGAGCACAAGAACATGAAGACTCATCAATGGAGAAATTCCCCCAAGGTAACGTTGATTGAGAGGAGATACAGGCAAGTGTGCATAGCATTATGTTGGTCATTTGGATGTTTGCTCCCTGATCCATTCCTCCCTCCTCCTCTGCTCTCTGAATTACAAAGTGGCAGATGCCTGCAGATTGTATTTTCCAGGCTCCCATGTCAGCTGGCTTCCAGCTGAGTGGAGCCAATGGGAATCATGGTGGATTTCTGTGGGCTGTAAGCAAGAGAGGAACCAGGGAGTCATCTTTGGCAGCTGTGTCTCTCCTCCATGGCTCTGACCACCTGGACAGTGTCACCATGGTGCCAGCTTCCACCAGGTGACCATAGCTGCTGGGATGGTGTAGCATTATCTCCCGTGCACCTTCAGCCTAGGGCTGAGAGCAGTTCGCTGCTCTTGCCAGCTTCTGGGCTGCCTCAGCATTCCATGTTTGGCTTCTTAGCTCACCCATTACCAGTGTAACCGATATCTTGCACTGAATTCTCTCTTACTTAGAATGGTTTCTGTTTTCTTGATTGGGTCCTGTTTCAAACAAATATGATCCTTCTAGATAAAAAATGCTAATCTATACAAAATAGGTCTGTGTGGAATATATGTGTAATATATGATTATGCAAGTGTGGAGAAACCATAAAAGGATTAGTACTAGGTTGTTAGCATGGAATATTGGAATGGGGGTGAATGGTGGAGAGGGGTGGGAGAGAAGGATAAAGCTAAACTAAAAAGGAAGGAAAACGACCGCATTAAAAATGAGTGATATGATAATGCGTGCATTTACGCAAAATCATGAGAGCTTATGTTTAAATAAGAGAGATGATGAAACTAGCTGGCAGAGTTTACTGACCTGCCCTGTCAGTAAGTGGTGCAGCTGGAACCTGAACCCCAGATCTTCTGACTCCAAATTTGGGTGTAGCATAGTGGTCAAGAACCCCAACTCTGGAGCCGAACTACCAGTGTCCATGACCACGGATCCATCACGTAAGGCTTTGCCTGGTGTCCTCACTGGTGAAACAGGGATAGTGATAGTGTCCACTTCTTAGAGTTGTTGAAAGGATTAAATTAGTTAATATTTTTAAGACACGGAGTTCCGTACTTGGCATGTAGTAGGTTCAATATAAGCATCAAAGGGGTGTTTTTCCTATCACTTGGTTGTATTGCATGTATCAAGAAAGTGTGAACATTGCTTCTGCTTTTTTAGTTTTTGCATTTACACTTTGAGGAGCAAGCAGTTGTAAGATCTGATCAAACTTAACCCAACAAAATAATGTACCTCTGCTTATGGGGAAAAAAAAAAAAAAAAAAAAAAAAAAAAAAAAAAAAAAAAGGAAGAAGAAGAAGAAGAAGAAGAAGAAGAAATTAAAGAAATTGGAATAAAAATTTTACTTTGGGGAATCTATCTTAGTGCAATAAAGTTAAGTATGGAAACAGCTTTATGTGCAAATTTGTTTCTTGCTGCATTTTCATAATGCATTGGATTGAGAGCTACTTAAATATCTTACCATGAGGGATTAGTTAAGATAACTGTTTAATATCTATTTGATAGAACATCATAAACTCATACAATTGCTTAAGAAGGTAGCTAATAACATCTTAAGTACTTGTACTATAATGTTATGTAAAAATACAGAATTTTAAATTATAGACATTATTATATTAAGGTAAAATTCTTGCATGGAAATGGCTAGAATAACATATACCCTTATAGTGAAGGAAACAGATCATACACAATTTTATATCAAGCAACCAGAGGCTAATCTGAGGTGAAGCCTTCCCATTTCTGTCTGTGTGAGGTTGGCTGGTCTCCTGGTCTGCCCTGACACATTGGTCTTCCCTATGGGATGGAAATCAAGGTTGGAGGCAGTGCACTAGGCTGTGTGTCTTTTTCATGAGCTGATGTTTCATTGGAATGTGTGTGTGCAGGGGGACATCTATCTATCTAAGGGAAGGGTGTTCCTAGATTTGTGGAGTGACTAGGGAAGAATGGAGGGCGTGGAAGGAAAATTCTTCACTATCTTGCTTGCAAAGGTTTATCTCAGAGTCAGGCCAAGAGTGACAATCAAATCAAGTCAGAGCTCCTTTCTGGCGTCAGCAGTCCAGATGACCCTGATTAAGCCCTGGTCAGAGCATCCTGGAAAGACTTAGTGGTTCCCTCTCTCTAAGCACTTACCATATTTTGCTTTGTGCTTGTGCAATATCTTCACGGCAAGTTTCTGAGGGCAAAGCAAGGACATTGTGTTCCTTTTTTTTTTTTTTTAATTGAGATATCCTTTATATACCATGCAATTCAGTCATTTAACAAGTACATTTTAGTGGTGTTTAGTATATTCGTAGAGTTGTACAACTATCACCACTAGTTCATTTCAGAACATTTTTATCACCCCAGAGAGAAACCCCATACCTATTAATAGTTACTCCCAATTACCCCTTTCTCTAGCCCCTGACAGCGACTAATTTGCTTTCTGCCTCTAGGGGCTTTCCTATTCTGGACATTCCAAATAAATGGAAACATACAATTTTGGCTTTTTGCATTTGGCTCATCCATGCCATAGCATTTGTTCCTGTTCTCATGAAGCTTATAGCCATTAGACAAGTAATCACGGGAATCGATAAATAACAGTAAATTCTGGAACTTTTGAGAAGGAAAAATTCAGACCATATTTTACTTGGGTGAGAAGGGAAGTCTTCTTTGGTGAGGGGATGTTTAGGACTGGTCCTGAAGGATGAGTAGATACTAGCCAGGGGGAAGGACGGAGGGACATAGGATTAGCGTGCGGAAGGCCCAGTGGCAGGAAAAGGATGTGGGTGGTAATTTCCAGGAAAGAAAAAAAGGCCATCAGAGCTGGGGCATTGTGAGCAGGGATGTGGGTGACATGTGTTTTGGTTGGTGAATTAGGCAGGGACCAGAGTACATAACATCTTATTACCCTTGTTACGGGTTTTAAATTTTTATCTCAAGTGCAATAGAAAGCAATTAGAGTGTTTTAAGCAAGAAAATGTTAAGATTCAGTGTTTGTTAAAAAAGATCATTCTGGAGGCTATTCAGAGAAGGGGGGCCAGATAGGGGAGATTTAGTAATCCTGGGGAGAGCTGACGGTGGTCAGGCTAGGGTGGTAGCAGTGTAGATGGATGGGCTTGAGGTTTATATTGAAAATAGAACTTACGGGATTTGGTCATTGGCTGAATATAAGTGCTGAGGGAAAGACAGTGGCAAAGGATGAGTCCCAGTTTTTTTGGCATGAGCCACAGCATGGAGGAAAAGGCTCTTTAGGGAGATGAGAAAAGCTGGAGGAGGAGCCTATTGAGGGCTTGGGACCGGGAGGATCAAGAGTCGGTTTTGGACCGACTAATTTAAGATGCTCATGAGATAGCATATTCTAGCAGAGAGCAGACAGGCAGTAGAATAGTCTATCTGAAGCCCAGAAGGGAGGTTTCTCCTAGAGATATGCATTTGAGAGTCTTTGGCACATAAAGGGCTGTGGACAGTTTGAAATTGCCAGGGGAGAAAATGACGAGTGAGGGGTGCCGAAGACCCAGGTCCCAGCCTTGATTAACTGCAATAGCATTAAGATAGAGGAGGGGCGCCTGGGTGGCTCAGTCAGTTAAGCGTCCGATTTCAGCTCAGGTCATGATCTCACGGTTTGTGAGTTTGAGCCCCACGTCAGGCTCTGTGCTGACTGTTCAGAGCCTGGAGCCTGCTTTGGATTCTGTGTCTCCCCTCCTCCTCTGCCCCTCCCCTGCTTGTGCTCTGTCTCTCAAAAATAAATAAATGTTAAAAAAAAATTTTTTTAAAGATAGAGGAGAAGAGCCAGCAAAGCAGGCTGGGAATGAATAGCCAGAAAGGCAGAAGGGGAGCTGGAAAGTGGGGTGTGGAGTCACAGAAGCCACAAGAAGACAGTTTTTCAAAAGAGAGCATAGCTCCTGAGATGGCTGCTAAGATCTTGGTAGTAGCATGATTTTTTGATGTGCCTGATCACATCGGGTTTCATAGATTGCAGGACGTCGGTACTAGATTGGGGTAAGTGGGAGAATAAAGGCAAATGAGGAATTGATGGGATCTGCAGACAATTCATAATGAGTAGCTTGGCTGTCAAGGAGAGTAGAGAAGTAGAACAATCTTTGGGTCAAGGAGCATGTTTTAGTTTTAATTTTGGCTTCTTTGTTTTTATTTCAAGATTGGAGAGAATAAAGCTTTTTTGGATGTTGATAGAAAGCAGGCTGAAGATACTTGAAGAAGTGAGAGGCAAAACTGATGTAATCTGTTCCCAACAAGGTGGGGAGGAGAGGGGCCCATGGTACACGGGGCTGGGGTGAGCTTTTTGAGGCTGGAGCAAGAAGATGGGTGGAGACAGACAGGCAAAGGAATTAGTGGTGAGCAGGAACAGGTGTTCCTTCTGGTGGACCTCTGGTTGGTGTCCTCATGAATGGAGAGATGAGAGTCGCTGAAAGGGAAGTCGCTGGGTAAATCTGTCTGAATTATGAGAGGTGTGAAGAAGGGATAAAATAATCATTGTGGGGGATGGAAGAGGACACTCACTACAGGCAGTAAGGGGAAAAAATCCAAGCTGTTTTGCTTGTCATTCACTTGTACAAATACTCCTTATGACCGCCATGCCGAATAAGACGTATTTCCTATCCTCGTGTTGCTCACTGGAGGTACAGCCATAACTACTGCCCATAGTTGAAATATGATTCATGTGGGAACAGGAGAATGCAGAGTGGACTATGGAAGAAAGGGGAGGCATCATCAAAAGGAAAGGCAGTCTGGGTGTTGGGAGGTGTTGGCACTGGTTATGAAAGGTTTTTCTGGAGGAAGAAAACATCTGAGTGAGCTGAGAACAGAAAACTAAGAGTGATACAAAAACCTGGAGAGCTGGAGAAATTCCCAAGAGGTCAACAAGGGTGGAGTCTAATGTGAAGGTGGGATGGGTAGTGGTAAGTGATGGGGCTGAAGGGCTGGACAGAGGCAGATCCTGGAGGCAGACTAGGTGTTAAAGAGCTCAAACTGCCTTCCATTGGTGTTCAGGAGTTAATGCTGGGCTCTTTGGAGGATAGCAGCAGGGTTTACCCTTTCAGTGGGTCGCTAGCCATTGTGAAGAGAGGCGTGGAGGAGCTGGGAGTGCAACCAGAAGGAGAAGTCAGTTAGCAAACTGTGGCAATAGTCCAGATGAGAGGTGGATCAGATGACCTCCACTGTCCCTCCACCTTTGCCTTCTTCCCTGGAGATTAAACATCGCAGGCAGGAATTTCCCGTTGGTCAGACCTGGCTCATTTCCTGGTGCCTGGGCTGGGGAGAGGGGATATCTACCACTCTCAGACTGTCAGCAGAAAATGGAGCCTTGCCGCCCAGTAATCCCCCTAAAGTAGGCAAGTCCACCCAAATAGAAAGTTTTCATTGTTATTGCTGAGTAGACAAAATAATGGCAGATGTCCACTATATTATTCATTCTATGACTTTCCTTTTCATGCAGCCATATGCTTTGCAGATTTTTTCATATTAGTAGGTATACATTTACCTCTTTCCTTCTACTGCAGCATGATTAAATTCTTTTTTAATTTTTATTTTATTTTATTTAAAAAAATTTTAAACATTTATTCATTTTTGAGAGACAGAGAGAGACACAGTGTGAGTGGTGGAAGGGCGGAAAGAGGGAGGCAAAATCCCAAGCAGGCTCCAAGCTCTGAGCTGCCAGCACAGAGCCTGATGTGGGGCTCGAACACACAAACCATGAGATCATGACCTGAGCTGAAGTCGGACACTCAACCGACTGAGCCACTCAGGCGCCCCAAGCGTGATTAAATTCTTAATAAATACATCTTAAACTCTGATTTGTCTGGATCTTCTGGACTTACCCAAGAAGGCATAACTCTGACTTTGATTCATTTAATTCCTAGATTTAGACCAAAGCCAGGCCAACTCTAGTGTCACAGCTCTGGCTACCGGGTGAATTGCAGTGCATCACACTCCATTTTTTTTGAGTTTGTCTTCTAGATAGACACAGAAAACTTTGAGTCTGGATAGTCCCAATCCTGGGGCTCAAGATGTTCACCAGACTTCATCAAGTTTCTTCCTTCCTACAGAACATCTAGAAACTCTGTCCAGACAATGATGTGGGGCAAACACACAACTCATGTTTGTTCCCCCTCACCCAGGGATCACAATCCTTGGTTTCCTGATGCCCAGTGTGTGAAAACTCTCATGAATGTTGTACACATCAAGCTAATGTAACATTGTGTGTCAACTAGACTCAAATAAAACATTAAAAAAAGAAAATTAAAAATTAAAAAACACCCAATTAGAAGGGAACACAGCTAGGAACTACTGACTGACTATGTGATCAGAGGCAAATCAGCAAAACTCTATAAGCCTCAGTTTCTTCATCCACAGAATGGGTAACAGTAACACCCATGCTCTCTCCGTACCTCAGAAGGTTATCGTGAGAGTGAAGTGGAAGAAGGATAACTGTTTGAAAAGCGACACGCTATTATAAAATGTGGTGGTTTGCTAGACTGTTGTTCAGGCTATCAGACCCGCTTCCCACCATCAACAGCTGAAGAACATGACTATACACAATTTGCCACACAGAAAAGTTTTTATTAGTTCATCTCCAACGTTACTATCTTTAAAATTACTGACTTTGGGATTGTATGTATCGATGGTCACAATTTTAAAACCTCAACAGTAGGACATATGGAAAAAGGATCCCTCTTTTTGTTTGTTTCTGGTGGGAGGGTAAATCTAGTCCCCTTACCTTCATCTTGGCTGGAGGTAGAATTCTCTTGTGCTGAATTACTGGTTTAGGTAGCAACCTAATACTAATCTCATTGGAAAATTCAGACACCTTCCTTGTCTTTTTCTATTGTCCATGTAAATTGTATAAAACATCCAAAACATGAAATGTCTATTCCATGAAAATATGGTAAACACCTTTCTAAGGCTGGTGGGCTGATGGTGAGGGCCCTGGAGTCTGTACCCAGAGCCATGTCCTCTGGTGTTACTGATCCTTTATCCAGGATGTAATAACATCACCAGCACCAATACCTTGCATCTATTTATACAGCTCTTTATAAATGTAAGGAGCTTTTTAGTTTGCCCGACACCAAATCTCTGTTGTAATAATTGCATACATCTCACATTTCATTTCAAATTAAATTACATGCTACTCAGGGTGCCTGGGTGGCTCAGTTGGTTGAGGGTCTGACTCTTGGTTTCGGCTCAGGTTGTGATCTCATGGTTCATGGTTCAAGCCCCGTGTGGGAGTTTACTCTGAGTGTGGAGCCTGCGTGGGATTCTCTCTCTCCCCCTCTTTCTGCCCCTCTACCCCCCTGAAAAAAAAATAAATAAACTTGAAAAAATTACATGTTCTTCCTCATAAAGCAGGTCAGTACTTTTTCTCTGGATTCTCTTTTCCACAAGATTATTCATTCAGTCAGTAAGTTTTGTCACTTCTGTTCCATCCCATCCTGTTCCACAGACACTTAAGGGATATCTCTTACATGCCAGACCCTGGGTGCTGTGTTGTGGCTGCAAGAGGAAGCTCCTATGTCTAGTGCTTTTCTTGTATCTTTGTATGAAGACGTGATGGGGTGGCTGAGACCTGTGACAATGACTGGTTTCGGGGTAGCACAAGGGAAGCCTGGGGCCTCCCTCTAGCTCTCAGCCCAGTTAAGCTCTTCAGCCAGGCCACGTGTCCCTCGCCTTGCCTTTTGTGGGCCTGATCTGTCACTCGCCCTGTACTCCATCCACCCCACCTGTGCCAGAGTAACCCATAAGGTGGCATATTTGTCACACCCCCTGCCATCTTGTTTCTGGGCCGATGTCCTCCAGCTTAAACAACGCTCTTTCAAACCTTCCCCCCCACCCCCGAGTCTCCTCCCTGAAAAAAATGCAAACTTCTGTGGCCTGGGGATCACGCTTGAATAGACAAATTCTGCTGGAGGAGTTTGTCCTTGTAAAGGCCACGCAAAGCATGAAGAAGGTGAAGAACTCAGCAAAACCTCAGCAACACCCTTAGCTCTGGGCTAATCCAGGTACAGATTCAACTTTCTTTGTGTCTGGTTTCTTTCACCGTGGTCACTGGCTGCTCCTACTGTCAGCATGAGAGCTGGAAAGGGCACCTGCCGACCCTGTCACTCAGCTCCACACACAGCATCTGGGAAATGCTTGCCCTTAGGTTAACTTTAGAAGTTTGATCTCTGTGGAAGAATGTATATAATCTCTCCTGATAGAAAGTGATGTCATGTTTCTTTGTTTCATATTAGCAGACGAAAACTTGACTACATTGTATAACGATTTGATGGCTAAAAGTACTTACTCCTTCTATTCTCATTTTGACAAATTTGTTTACATTGTGGCATATCTGTCTGCATTGGCTCCACGTGTGAAATTAGTACACACAGGAGTATTTTGTTTCCAGCGCACATTCACTCTGTTCAGATAGCCGTACCCTAAATGTATCCTGGGAAACCACCCTCCCCCTGTCTCGGGAACAATATCCCCCCTGGCTCCAGGGGCAGGGTGTGTGACTCAGACCCAGCCAATCAGAGCACCGCAAACTTCTGGCCACATGACCCCATCGGAGCCAATTTCCTGGAAGGACTAATAAAAGATACAAATAAAACAAATCATATGGAAAATGGCGATCCAACCACAGATGTATGATAAAGATCATAAAAGCATATGTGGGTAACTGCATGACCAGATGCAAAGTTCGAATTACTAGACAAGTATAAAATGCATAAATCAGCACAAAAAGAAATAGGATATTTGAAAAAGACAATGATAACTTAAAATAGAATGAGAAATAAAATTATTCCTTCTTGTCCCAATACAAAAATCGGAAAACAAAAGCCAAACGAAAAAAACAAAAAGAAAAAGATCTAAGCTTACCCTTGCCTTGCCTTTTGTGGGCCTGACCTGTCACTTGTCCTGCACTCCATCCACCCCACCTGTGCCACAGTAACCCGTGAGGTGGCATTTGTGTCACACCCCCTGCCGTCTTGTTTCTGTGCCGATGTTTTCCAGCTTAAACGAGGCTCTTTCAAACCTCCCTCCCCGCACCTCGCAAGTCTCCTCTCTGAAGAAAAGAGTAAATACAAACTTCTATGGCCTGGGGATCATGCTTGAATAGACAAATTCTGCAAAATTGCAAAACAAATGTTTTTTTTTTAAGTGAATTCTTGTTTTTTGTCTTTAAATGATATAAAGCATTTGAATTTCATAACACACTTCTGATCGTTTAGTGTAATCATCTTAAAATGATTTTTGGTTAAGTTTTTCAATATCTGCCTATACCCCACCACTACTTTTAAAAGATTACTTTTTAATTTTTTAAAAGTTTATTTATTTTTGAGAGAGAGAGAGTGGCAGAGAGAGAGGGAGAGAGAGAATCCCAAGCAGGCTTTGCACCGTCAGTGCAGAGCCTGATATGGGGCTTGAACTGACGAACTGTGAGATCATGACCTGAGCTGAGATCAAGAGTCAGATGCTTAACTGACTGAACCACTCAGGCGCCCCTTTAAAGATTCGATCCCTTAGAAATATGCCCCTAGTTTCTTCTATGGCTTCTTATATTCTCTGGACTGCAAATGTGCATTCCCAACGACACGGTAACTCTGAGAAGCTGAACTTAAAGAATTAACAAACCAAAATTCTTGGCCTGGCTGGCAGGGCCTCCAGCAAGCTGCCGTTCTGGCTGCTAAACTGTCTTCTCCAAACCCAGCTCCTCAGACATGCCCCGTCAGGGTGGTCAGGCCGCCCACCACACTCCCCCATGGTGGCAGTCCCCTGACCTTCAAGAGTGTGGTTTGCTTCCCACAAAGGCCCGTCAATTTGGGCCCATACAGCTGTTCCCCACGGTTTAGTCTCATCACAGGGGTAGGTTAGGGCACCAGCAGGTTTTCTTTCTTTCTCTTCTTCCCTTCCCTTTCTTCCCTTTCTAGCTTCCTAGCTTTTCTGCCCTCTCTTCACTTCCTTCCTCCTCTCCCTCTTCTTTCCTCTCCTCTTCTTTACAGAAAAAATCAGTACAAGTGTTCACCTCTTGAAAACTTGATGAAATCATTCCTACTGCTCTTCCCTATTCTCTCTGCCATGATAGCGTAGGATGACCATACTTCCCAGGGTCCTAGGTTCACCTGTCATCCTGGCATAGTTATTACTATTTCTCCTTTCACTCTCAAAAATGTGTGGGTTTGGATGATGGGCTATATCACTACCTTACTGTCATGTGAACCAGTTCCTGCGAAATACGTTGGTGGAGTTGGGAACGTTGATCTGTGGGTAGTGACCCCACACACCCTCCAAGCACCTAGCACTGGATCCCACAAAGAGCGGCAGAGAGTGGATGAATCGGTTAAAAGTGATTCTTTTTCCATCTGTCCTACTGTTGAGGTTTTAAAATTGTGACCATCGATACATACAATCCCAAAGTCAGTAATTTTAAAGATAGTAATGTTGGAGATGAACTAATAAAAACTTTTCTGTGCGGCAAATTGTGTATAGTCACGTTCTTCAGCTGTTGATGGTGGGAAGCGGGTCTGATAGCCTGAACAACAGTCTAGCAAACCACCACATTTTATAATAGCGTGTCGCTTTTCAAACAGTTATCCTTCTTCCACTTCACTCTCACGATAACCTTCTGAGGTACGGAGAGAGCATGGGTGTTACTGTTACCCATTCTGTGGATGAAGAAACTGAGGCTTATAGAGTTTTGCTGATTTGCCTCTGATCACATAGTCAGTCAGTAGTTCCTAGCTGTGTTCCCTTCTAATTGGGTGTTTTTTAATTTTTAATTTTCTTTTTTTAATGTTTTATTTGAGTCTAGTTGACACACAATGTTACATTAGTTTCACATGTACAGCGTAGTGATTTGATAAGTTTATATATTACGGGATGTTCACCATAGGTATAACTGCCATCTGTGGGGTTTCATCACTATCACAGCGTCGGTGACTGTATTTCTTATCCTGTGCCTTTCATCCCATGACTTATTCAGTCCATAACTGGAAGCCTGTATCCTTCTCTCCCCTTCACCCATTTCACTCAGCCCTCCGCCCCCTCCCTGCTGGCAACCATCAGTTTGTGCTCTGTATCTACAGGTCTGATTCTGCTTATTTATGTATGTATGTATGTATGTATGTATTTGTTTGTTTTAGATTTCACTTATGAGTGGAATCATACGATATTTCTCTTTCTCAGTCTGACTTATTTCAGTCCGCATAACACCTCTAAGTCCAACGATGTTGTCGCAAATAGCACGATCTCCTCCTTTTTTTATGGCTGTATAAACCAGGTGTTCTATTATTTCAGCATAGGCTGAGATAAAAGAGAAACTCCCCTGTTTTAGTAGTTTGAGAAAATAAAAGCTTACTTCTCACATCAAATCTGCTCTGAAATAGCAGCCTCCTTCCACTTGTAGCTATGTCACTTGGGGTATCAGAATTCCCAGCTCACCAAAGCAGGAGGGCTTTGATGGAGAAGGTCCCTAGATCTTAATGCCTCAACTTGGAAGGACACCAGGTATTATTGCCCATAGCTATTGGTCAGGACAAGTCACATGTCCCAGACCCAAAGTATAAAAAAGACTGAGATTGTAGAGGAGCCCATGGAAGAAGATATGGTGACCACTGACTATTTCTGTCCTAGCCACCCACGTGTAAATCATCTGAGAAGTCTTTAATGAACACACACATCAAGTGAAATACCGTATTGTTTGAAACTTGCTTTAATATACTGGAAAGAAAAAAGTGTGTGCAGGACGGAAAGATGAAAGAAAATTGGCAAAATGCTGTTAACTACTGGAGGTGAGTGATGAATATATAGGAATTCATGATATTATTCTACTTTGGGGTACCTTTCCATTATATTTAAAAAAATTTTTTTAACGTTTATTTATTTTTGAGACAGAGAGAGAAAGAGCATGAACGGTGGAGGGTCAGAGAGAGGGAGACACAGAATTGGAAGCAGGCTCCAGGCTCTGAGCTGTCAGCACAGAGCCCGACGCGGGGCTCGAACTCACGGATCGCGAGATCATGACCTGAGCCGAAGTCGGCCGCTCAACCAACTGAGCCACCCAGGCGCCCCGACCTTTCCATTATAAAAAATATAAAAAAATAAAATAAGAATCACTGATCCAAGGAGCCCTTCTTCTGTACATCTGAGGTGAGACTTGGATATGAATATTTTACAAAAGCAAGAATATTTATAGTATATATATCTAATAGCTATTAGACTCTTTAGTTCATGAATAATGGATTTTCATTATTTGTGTTCTGATTCCATGTTGGGTATCCCTTAACCTTGAGTCTTTTCAATACTGATGGTATCGAGGTGGTCTTTGTGATATTGTCACAAAATAAGTGTTCCTTTCCCATGAAGAAAAGAAAAAACAAACAAACAAACAGCAACCCAGCGCTGCTAAGGTCAGAATATTCAGTCCTCTCCATTCTGTGTTTTGGAAAGTAGATGATGTGGTGGTTCAAAAGGGCAACAGATCCTGTGTAGTTTTTGCTGTCAAGACTGGGCACTATTCCCCTACCCTTGGCTTTGGACTGGCCTTGTGGCTGCTTCGACTGATAGAATGCAGCAGAAGGGACGGTGTGAAGTTCTAAGTGTGGACCTAGGCTTCTGTTCTCACCCCTTAGTAATCAGCTGCCCTGGGAAGAAGTCCTGTCCAGCTTGTTAGGGTTGGGTGACTCCCCTGACAGCCATACCAAACCTTGGACATGTAAGGGAAACCACATGGATCCAACAGCTGTGGTTGAGCCTCCAGGCACCTGCATGTACATGAGTGACCCCAAGAACAATAGAAGAACCACCCTCCAATCCCAGTTCGAACTGTTGACCCCATAGAATCATGAGCAAATAAAATGGCTGTTATTTTTCAACTACTAAGTGTTAATGGTTTGCCATGCAAGCATATGATAGTGTTATACCCATAGACCCTCAAGTAACTGGTTAAGACTTTAAAATGTGTTTTATTGTTTATTTGTTGAAGGTTTTTCTTTTTTCAATTCTTGAAAATCTCTAGGCTGCACATCTTGGAGATGATAAGAGCTGAGTGTCAGAAGTCTCAGACTTAAAAATATATATCAAATTGTATTTCCCTCCAAGGAGAACTTGTGTCCTTTATTCACTCAGCTTTAGTTTTATCTACTTTTATGACATCTGAATTGCACTAAGATGTGATTTAATTTGGAGCTTGGAAGAGAGTTTACATTGGCATTGGGGGAGTTTTCCTGAGAGATAAACTTTCAAGGAAACACGTTGTAATTCAAGGGAAAGTGTATCTCAAACTAGTGCGATTTCAAAAACAACAGAGTTCTTCAGTAAGTGAAGCATTAACCAATTCCCCAGATGCTTTGATGATATTTATCTCTTCTGGGATTAACTCAAGAGCCCCATGAGAAAGGGATAATATTAGTTATTTACTACAGAGGTGATGAAAACAGAACTGAATGGAAAAAACTGGTTGATTTGTGCTAGTTTCTTACTGTGGCAGTTGGGAGAGGTATAATGTTCTGCAAAATTACACCAAGGACCTAGATTTTAATGAAGCACATCTTCCCTTCCTTTATATCAATCCTCAGTGGGTCACACAGAGAAACCACTGCTTCCCAACTATTCTGTTCTGAGTCTCTTTGCATTAGGAGACATTTGAATGAGAAACTTGTGTTCCAGATAAAGCTACATGTGTTCCTAAACCAGATTAAAGCCGTCATGAATCCCTGAACTGTACCGGTGAGTCTGAACATCCTTGAGAATGATTTGCTAAACTTCTGTTTTTAAAGTTAAGGTGCCTTTGCTACAGTTTGTATCTTGCCTATGAGAGCCAGTCTAAAAAAGAATCATGAATTAAAAGGTATCACTTTGGGGAGTACATTTCATCTTCAAAATGCTCACTATATCTAGCAGAGTTTACAATCCAGAATCTTTGACCCCTAGATAATCATTTTCAAAGTGTATTTTAACCAAGAATAACTATTTTTCCCTGTCTCCAAAAGCCTATATTAAATTTATTTTTTAAGTGATGTCGCTCACATCTTTTCTACTAAAAAAAGGCATGAATGACAAGAAAGGTACTTGCCAGGAGAGAAGGCTAAGCACTATGTGAAGGTTCGGATGGCAAAGACAGGCAACTCATTCAAACCTGAAAGCCTCCTGACAAAGACAGCACCTGAAGCCGCAGGAAGCCTTTCAAGAGAAATAAAGAGGATTTTGATGAGCTGCCTCTGTGTGCAGGGCCCTGAACCCAGGGCTGCTGTCGACTCCAAAAATAATGAGGAACAGTCCCGTTCTCAGGAGCTTACCATCTACATGGTCATGGAAGGCACAATGCATCTGGAAAGTTAAGAGCAAAGGAAGAGGGAAATAGATACACAGGACAGATATGAGACATCACAATGGTGAATGATAGATGTGAAATGAGCATATGGTGCATGCTCTAAGAACTCAGATGGAGCCATGATTGTGGAAAACTGGACCCGAGGGAAGATCATACATACACAGCCAGGACACTTTTTGGATCCCAAAGAATGGGCAGGACTTGGAAAAGCTGAAAGGGATGGGGGAGATAATCTGGTTTGGAACCAGATAGAGAAATTGGTATGTGAGATGACAAAGGAAAGAGGCAACACAGCATATGGTATGGAAGCACATTTTTGGAGCCTGTGAGTAGAAGAGTTGAATTAGAACAGAATGAAGCTGTATGCTGATGGATTGTTGAGTGATGAGCAGTCTTTGAGCCTGACCGTGGAAGCCCTTAGTTGTCAAGACAGTTCATCTAGAGTCTCTTGGTAACTGGGATCTCAGATAAATCTTTGGGTGTCTTCAAACATTTGTTGGATGGCCAAGAGACTAAGGACTATGTGAGGTCTTAATGAATGGAGAGACACTTTCCTTTTTTTTGTGTTAAAAAAACTAAGTTAACTTATTTATTTTAGAGAGAGAGGGAGAGCGAGCATGAGCGGGGGAGGGCCAGAGAGGAGAGAGAGAATCCCAAGCAGGTTCCATGCTGTCAGCACAGAGCCCGATGCAGGGCTCAAACTCATGAACCATGAGATCATGACCCGAGCTGAAATCAAGAGTCAGATACTTAACTGACTGAGCCACCAGGTGCCCTGAGGAGACTTTCCTAAGAGTTACAAGCTGAAATGAGATGTGCCACTCTTTTTGCCTTTGGACTGAAAAAGTGGTTAGAAGCCCAGCCAGTTTATTTAATTGGTCAGGCCAAGAATCTTTACATACCAAAATAGGAGCTTGGCTGTATAATCTAGTCAGGTTTCTCTTCTATAAAACTGAGCATAAAGAAATTAAATACTAATTTTCCACCACTTTTTTATGTGTGCATCCAAAGTTGAAACTCAACATAGCTAACATTCAGCAAGTAATATATTACATATGTTATGTGTGATACATGGATAAAATGAGCATATTATAATATTGCTTATTGAGTGACTTAAAATGAGGTGCAAATTGCTCATCACATCGTTCTAATAATTTCCAAGTAATTTGTTGGTAATCAGAAACGGTGATTATAAGCTTTTGTTTGAAGTGACTGTCATCCAAAAAAATAATGCCTGTCTGGGCCTCGATTTGATGAAGGGAAGTGCAGCAAAGTATTTCAAAATGACTTCACTGAACTGTGAGTCATCGTGTCCTTGGTGCCCAGATGCTTTGTGGCAGCCAGAGGCAGCCGGGTGCTCAGGCTGTGCTTTGTGACTTGGTACACACCTGGGTGCCAGAGCTTTCCGTGGGGCCTGGACCTGGAGGTCCTGTGTCCAGGCTTCAGTGACACTGCTGCCTTCCCACCAAAGCTGCCCCTCGGAGCGGGAGGCGGAGGCATGTAGGCCCCTCCTTCCTCATGCGCGCCAGCTGGTGTGAGCCTCACTGTCATTAGGGTTGTGTTTAAGGATGTCCCATGAGAAGTGCTGGTGGCAGGGCTCTTCAGCTTCTGGGCAATGAGGGCTCCCATCCCTGTTATACTTTCAGTAGGAAGCATCTCTGCCTGCAACCCCTCCAGGTGTAGTAAGAGAGGACTCAGACATAGGTGGAGTTTCTTGAGTAAATGTTAGCAAAAATATGCAAAAGGATGAGTATACACGATTTTAGCAGTAGAGAGAGCATCTCTGTCCTAGGAGATGAGAATGCAGACTGGATGAGCTGTAGTCTTTTTAGAAGGTGGTCACCATTTTTTTTTTTCAATTAGGAAACTCAGTCAGTATGTTCCAAACTCAGTCAGCTATAAGCATGTACAGAAAATGGAATATGGTTTTCTACATAGAATATCTCGAGTGACTCTGTCATCTTTATAAAATTCCAAGTGAAATAACCCTCTTTGGATATTGTTTATATGAAAACTTGGACAAAGTAGACCCTTTTGGCTATAAATGTCAAGAACAGGTGCCCTGGCAGGTAAAGGCAGGTAAGCAGCCTCCATTTCACTGTTCTATAACCATAAAGTCTATTACTATCTGGGCACACTAACTATTGTTAAGTTTTGAGTTAGATAGTCAAGGATTATGGCAGAGAGTTTCAAGCCTTAAAGTGCATTGTGATCGCTTACTGAAGGTACCCCCAGAGACTCTGATTCAGCTAGGAAGGACTGGAATCTTTATTTTTAGCAAAGGCCTAAGGCATTCTGATACCCATGTGACTCTATACTATTTACCTTAAGAAACACCAAACTAGGGCTTTGTGTTTCAGGAGATCATAACTGCTGATCTCTTGAATGAAGGAGGGAGGGATTAGGGTGAAGGGCAGAGGGGAGATACACATGGTATTCTTGATAGTTAAATCAAGAAATGAAAACCTCAGTGAGTAGCTTCTCCCTTTCTAAAAACTGCTCCAAAATGCCATGGTTCTCTAGAAGCTGTACCAAACAGGAAGCTACTGTGGGTAATTCCTTACAAATTTATAATCAGATTAAGGCGGAGGTCATTATGATAGAGACAGCAGGCAGGGAGTGTGCAGGGGTAGTGTGGTATCATCCTGCCATTCTCTTACCTCCAAAGCTATTATCGTTTACGAATGAAATGAGCACACTGCCAATTCTGACTCCAGGTCATTAACCAAGGAGGTAAATTTAATAAAATCCCAGACTAATCCAGACAATTGGTGGCCAACTAGGAACTTTCTCATCATGTTCTTAAATTATATTCACTGTTGCAACATGCTGACGGATTCAAAATCAATTATCATGCTGGAGAATACTATGCATGAGTCAGAAGAAATGAGCTAGATTTGCATATGGCAGCATGGAGAGATCTCCAAAACAAAGGAGTGAATACAAAAATAAGGTACAGAATAAGATAGATAGTGAAATACCATTTACGGATATAACATGCATCGTATTCAGTGCTACCTGTTTTCCAAGCGGAACACATGTCTGAGTGATAGTAGATATACATGCATTAAATAGACTAAAGCAAGTGCCTATGTCGGAGGAAGGCAGATGGAGACTGGTGGTGAGGGATAAAGGAGAAAAACAACAAACAAACCAGACCAGCACCTTGTCACAGATCAGTGCTGACTCTGGATCTCGAATTGAGAAGTGGGATAGACTCAGTTCTCGGCCTCTTAGGAACAAAAGGAAAAATGTTAAAGACTCGACATCTGCCCTGAGGAATTGCAATTTGGTAGGAGTCACATGTGTGAAATAAATAAGACATTATATATTCATGAGTTAGATAGGAAGTACTATGATAGCTGAGAGAGTATAGAGAAAAAAAAAAAATGACAAAACTTTAAGACAAAAAAAAAAAAAAGAGGAAAAGGCAAATGTTCTGTGGTGTCTGCCAATGGTCCTCAGAGGCATTCCACTGTGTGGCCGTCTTTGGAAGTTCCTTATTTTCACCATTTTTCCAACGGTCTCCAGGAACCAACATTAGTCTAGATCTCCCAATCCTGTCCCAGTTCCCAAGGACTGTCGTGTTTTACTTCATTCTTTTCCATACGCATCAGAGATATGATTGAACTTCGCTTAAATGAGGAAACTGTTATGTTAACCTAATTTCATTTATTTCTTCTTCTTTTTTGTACTGATTTTTTATACAAATTTTGAGTATAGGTCACACACCATGTTACAGTGGTTTCAGGCGTATAACATAGTGACTCGGCAAGTTTATACGTTATGTTATGCTCACCACAAGCATAGCTACCATCTGTCCCCATACAACACCGTTACAATATCACTGGCTATATTCCTCATGCTGTGCCTTTTTTATTCCCATGACTTACTCATTCTGTAACTGGACCCCTCTATCTCCCACTCCCTTCCCTGGCTCTGTGAGGTCAGGCAATATTTGCAAAAATTTCCAATACCGAAGTGTGCTCTCCTATTGAACATCAGTTAAGGTGATGTTAACCGCTGGAGTAGATGTGCCCCCCGTATCAGAGGCTTAAAAGTGATGTCACAGTACAATGACGGCTCTCCTGGATTGCTGGCTCTCCTCCACGCAGTGACTCAGAAACCCAGTTTCGTCAGTCGTGAATCTGTGCCATGTTATACACATGAATCTCAGTCTGCCCTGGGAGCCTTTTCTGCTCCAGCCAGGTAGAAGAGGAAAGAAGATGCAAGATTATGTTTGAATATGTTTGATTGTCCAGGATTGGAGGGAACATTACGTTACTTCTTATTCCCAGACCATTGACGAGAGTTCAGTTGTAGAACTGTCAGGAAGGCTGGGAAAGGTAAATATATTTGTATGCTCAGATACATGGGGAGATGGGTCTGCTGAATAACTTCTATGTATTTGTTTATTTGCTTGTTTGTTTCTTTATTTGCATCCATCTCTTATTCATAAGAGGTGTAGAAACGGGGACTGATAAAGGTAATGGGAAATATATCTTTGATTCCACTTGATATATTTGATGTGTTTAACCAGAAGTTGGGCAGAGAATCTGTGCCTTTTGAAAGTCTTCCTCATCAACATTCACTGACCATAAAATGAAGAAAGTTTCATGGACAGAACAGCTGTACGAATTAGAAGGTCTAGTAATCCTTCACTAGAAAACATATTCTTGTATGTGCCCTACAGGGGTAGTACTCAGCGTTACCCCTCTCCTCCCTTCAGCTGCCTTTCTGACTCCTCTGAGCCAGCATCTAGATGTCTGAATCTTCCAGCCTTGGCCAAAGTTTTTAGATTTTACCCCGAGCTGCCCACACCTTTGAGACTTGCCTGACTCTTTATGCCTCAGCTAATTCCTTTGGCCTCCACTTCTTGACGGCCTGAATTTCTCTGCCTACTTGTTTCAACCCAGGCTGTGCCTGTGTGAACTTTCCTTTTAACTTGTGTGAGTCAATAGCGGGCTGTCTCCTGAGACATAGCTACATTCTGGGTTGCGCTAAAAGTCCTGCTTATACTATAAATCCTTACATAAGACTTATTATATAAGTCCTGCTGAGCACTATTTTGTTGTTCTCTTCATCTCAATGTGATTATGGTATATACTAATTGCTGGGATTCCTATGTGAAATCACTACAAAAGAGCTTAATATTTTATCCTACATATATTTGCCCTTGATGAGAAAAGTGCTGAGTCATCTAGGTAGTTCAAGTAAAAATTTGAATTTGAATCATGAAAGGAAGTTCTCCTGGGGACATTTGCTCCAGTGTTTCTGCCGCGCATTCAGAAATTTGCTCATCATATTTGGTAACTGTTCAAAATTCTCTGGAGGGAACTGAGACAAGTTTTCAACATAGGAAAATTCATGTGACTGAGTATAAACTTTATTTCTTTGGCCAGCCTGATGTCTACAATATGTGCAGCCCGGTAATCAATTCATGATGCAAATATTGGTAATATAGGGGCGCCTGGGTGGCTTGGTCGGTTGGGCGTCCGACTTCGGCTCAGGTCATGATCTCACGGTCGGTGAGACCTGAGCACCGAGCCCCGCGTCAGGCTCTGTGCTGACAGCTCAGAGCCTGGAGCCTGTTTCGGATTCTCTGTCTCCCTCTCTCTCTGCCCCTCCCCTGTTCATGCTCTGTCTCTCTCTGTCTCAAAAATAAATAAACGTTAAAAAATTAAAAAAAATATTGATAATATATCTCTTTCTTACACATTTGCATGAACTAATCAATCATATATAGTGCAATAATTTTTTTGTCTTTGATTGATAAAGGTTAGGTACCAGTAAACAATAGCTTGTGGGTCAAATTCAGCCCCATGCCTGTTCTGGTAAAGTTTTACTGGAACACAACAATACTTATTTCTTCACATATTATCTATGGCTGTTTTCATTATATGGCGGCAGAACAGAGTAGTTGTAACAGAGGCTGGACGGTCCTCAAAGTCTGTAATATTTAGTCTCCCACCCTTCGCAGAAAAAATTTGCCTGCTCTCACTTTAGCAGAGTATATTGAAAGCATATGATTCCTAACACTGAGCAGACGGCCAATAAATGAGTTTTCTATTCCAATCTTCCTTTGCTTATATTATTTCTTCTACCTGGAATGCTGTGACTCTTCAATCATTTCTTTCTTTATTCACAAGTATTCATCATGTGCCTGTTATGTGGGAGGCACTGCTTTGGTGCTGGGATAGTGTAGATAACAGAATCGACTGTCTTCATGGACCTCACGTTCTACTGGGGTGGGGAGACACAAGCGGATGTACAACATCATGTCTCCTCCTGATTCATGCCATGAAAGTAAATAAAGCAGGTACAGAGGTCTCTCTGCCTGTTTAATTCGTATTCAACCCTAAAGTCTTGCAAAGCCCAACTTCCTTCACGAGATCATCCTTGGTCTCCCCATTTGCTCATTGCCTCTTTCCCTCTCTGTAAAGTCCCAGCTCTTTTTATTTGGTGTTTTTAAGGCATTTATGTCATTCTACCATCAACTGGAGCTCTTTGTTGATGTTTTTCTTCTCCACCATAGATTGCGAGGCCACCATAGATTGTGAGGTCATAACAATGAGGCAATTTTTTAAATTTCTCAACAGCAACTAACACGGTGTCTGAAAATTGCTAGGAAATCGGTATATACCAAAATACGGATCTACCAATGGAGGTTTGTAGTACACAACATTTTGATGCGTCTGCATCTCAGTTTGTAGTCTTCCTGAGTTTGTGACCATCACTGTGACCCATCATCATGTGTACCAATGGAAAGAGGGACTTTCCCATATTTTCAGAAGCTGGGATCTCTTCAGGAATTAACTACACCCACAAGTCCGTTTGGGCCATAAGATTTATCTTTTCTCTTGATAAAGAAATGAGATAACTTTTTCTTAATTGATTACACCCTGAATTTACCCCAGTTAAGAGGGAAAAATTCAACCTGGCTCTGCAGGTTGACCTCACTGCGCCCGGGAGCAGTGACATCGGGTAGCTCCACGCCCAGGCCTGCAGCCTTCGAGGGTGGCTGGGTGCTTCAAGAGGATCAGGAGAACATCAACCCCGAGAAGGCAGAGCCCGCCCAGCAGCCTCCCGCCCGCCCGGGCTGGAAACCCACGCCTCCCAGCACCACCGTAGAGCCGAAGACAGGATGGGTTGCACCTCTTAAGGATCTTCCTCTAAATGATGAGCATGCACCTGTTCCTCCCTGGAAAGCCAACAGTCAACAGCCTGCCCTTACCATTCACGTGTATGAAGCGGAAGAAGAGACACAAAAGAGGCCACCTCCATCTAGAAACAAAACAGAACATGAAAATGTCCTGGCT
The DNA here is from genome assembly GCF_018350215.1 of Panthera leo. Classification (NCBI taxonomy): domain Eukaryota; kingdom Metazoa; phylum Chordata; class Mammalia; order Carnivora; family Felidae; genus Panthera; species Panthera leo. Next base: position 70,891,779 of record NC_056690.1, read on the forward strand.
TTTAGCTCAGCTATTACTTTATCAGGGCCAAGAAAACTGCTGGTACCCCTTCATTATCCAGTGGATGGTAGTTCTGAGTCACCACATACTATGGGCAAGTTGCACTAGAAGACGAAAGCCAGTGGGTGTTCCTGAAGTGACAGGTAGCCATGAGGACATTCACACATACCTTAGGGAAGTGGAGGTTATATGTAAGCCTGAAGTGGGCTACATGAAGAAACAGCCAGACGTCACTAACAGTAGGAGGGCTATGCTTGTGGACCGGTCCATCAAAGTAGGAGAAGAATGTAAACTACAGAATGAGACCCTGCATTTGGCTGTAAACTACATTGCTGGGTTCCTTTCGCCCACGTCGGCTTGGCATTGGCAGGAAAATTTCAGCTCTCGGTGGTACCCGCTGCTGTGCTGTTAGCCTCCAAGTTTGAAGAAATGCACCCCAGAAATAGCAGAGTCTGTGCACATCACAGGTGATACCTATACCAAGAAACCAGCCCTGAGGACGGAGCACCTAGTTATGAAGGTACTTTGCTTTTGACCTAGCCACACCAAGACTTTTTCTTACCTGATGCTTTCTGCACCAGCAGTCTGCAAACCACAAAGTTGAAAGTTTGGCGATGTTTTTGGGAGAATTAACTTTGATGGATGCTGACCCACACCTAAAGTATTTGCCATCAGTGATTGCTGGAGGGGGCTTTCATTTAGCACTCTACAGTCGCAAGACAAAGCTGGCCTGAAACTTTAGTTCCAAAGACTAAAGATATATACCCTGGAAGGTCTCCATCCCTGTCTCGTGGACCTTCACCAGATCTACCTCAGAGGACCACAGCATGCACAACAGTCCATAAGAGGAAAGAACAGAAGTTCAAAGTATCCTGGTATTTCTCTTCTCGAGCCACCAGAGACAATAAATGTGTAGCAGTGAAGACTGCCTTTGTTTTCTACCATGTAAATAACTCATTGTATACGGTGTCCAGCTTTTCTAAGGTTTTAAGTTTATAATCATGTCTAAATACAGAAGTTAGTTATAAGGCCAAGTACAAATTATGGTATGCATTACATTTTAAATGGTTTTAATTTGTATCTTTTGTACATGTAACTATCTCAGATATTTGGCTAATTTTAAGTGATTTTGCTAAAGTATTAATGATGCCAGCTGTCATCATAATGGGAATTAGTAAATGGATTTGGGGAATTTGAAAAAAAAGGAAGAAAGGGAAGAAGTTGAAACAAGTAGTTACCAAACAGGTAATTAGATGAGAAATTCTTGGCTTTCTGTTGCTGTGTTAAAACACACACACACACATATGCGTGCACACACACACACACCCTTCGGAGCTCATGGGCTGGTCTGTTGGGAAGAAAATCGGTTACTTTGTTGGAAAGAAACCAGCTCTGGCGGTTGCATTAATCAGTGCTTAGAGATCAGCCAATTTCTCCCATGCGTGGGATGAATGGGGTTATTCAGGAAAGGGCATCTGGGCAGGAAATGGAGGAGTTGTAACTAACAGAGCCGGTCTAGCCCCTGAGAGTGGAAGGGAGATCTGTCATCAGAACAAATGAGCATCAGCGAGGTGAGGGAGAGGCCAAAGGTGCTTCTAGAAGGTGAGTGAGAAGGAAATGAAAGGTTGCAACCTGTTATCAATTAGCAGAGTTCTTGGGGCAAAGCCACGAGCAGAGACAGGCTGTGGGTCACAGGAGTCCTGTATCACGCTCATCACTGAGCCTCCATGGAAAAGATGCGTCTCTGTGTGTGACCTTTGTCCTAGAAGTGACTTATTGCCTCATTCTCATCAGCACCATTACCAACAGTCCCCACTATTTCTCAGCACTAGGAGGAAAGAGCCAGTAGTGAGGTTCTGTAATGGCTAATAAAACTATAAAATTCCTAGATGCCTTTAGCTTCTATCTCTGGATACCCAATTTAACAGAAATAGAAAAATCTGGAAATTTCTGTTCACTGCGGGAGTGTTTCTATATTGGAGACATGACAGCAGCCAAATTGCCATGGGAACTTTGGTAAGATTCTTTCCTCAGCCCACAGTATAAGCCTTCTCTTTGAACTCGGGAGGGTTTCCTGGATGACCCAAACTTGTTCCCACTGTGCTGCAATCACACGTCCTTGAACAAAGCCATCCAGGACTCTGGTCTCTTGGGATGCAGGCTGTGTTCTTGAGGAACAACCTGTTTTCTGGAACAACCTGCAGACACCTGGGACAGGAGCAGCCTCTGGGACAGATAGTGTAGCACGTGGTCAGGCAGTGGGTTTGCCTGCCCTGTGGGTTTATATCCCTGTGTGTTTCAAGGCTTTCCCGTGAGGGTTGTACCTGCAGAGTCTCATGTTCGTGCATATTGATAAGATGAGACTGATTTCATTCCTAGGATCCTATGTCCATATTTCTAGTAAAGTCTAAGTTTCCCAGATGAGCTAGTAGGAAAACAAAAAAATGTGATCTTTGGAATGTAAAGATAATCCCTATGCATTATTGATGAGCTTATGGCTATCTATAATGACAAACAATAACATTTTCCTTGTAGTAAATATACGTACCTTTGTATACTATCAATATTAGCAATGTAATAGCAATTATTAACTGAATACTTACTATGTGTCTGGCACTAATTGCAAGCACTTTAAAAATGTAACATTTACAATAACACTATGAGGTAAATACTAATATTATCCCCATTTTACAGATGAGAAAAGTGAGGCTTAGTTTCAATAACTTTTGCAAAGACTTCTGGCTAGCAAGAGGCAGATTCTATAAACCTAAATCCAGAACGCTGCCTTGTAGCCTCCATGTTATAATCACTCCTGTTTGCACAACTAAAAAGTGAAGGAATGGGGCTTCAAACCCAGACAATCTGACTCAGAGTCGTCACTGTTTCTTGTGCACTACGTTTATATTTTTATCTGTGTTTACACATATTTTCACCAGATGTATCGAATCAGGTGCTAGCTCTTTTTCGACTTGGGGACAGGTGGAGGTTAGAAGAATTCACAGCCTATTGCTTAGTAGCTAGGGACTGTCTGGTATAGATGAGTTATACACATTTATGGGAAAATGAGACTTTGTATTTATTGTATTTCCACGTAGAAAGAATCACAGGCATTTTTTAAAATTCATACTTGTCAACAAATGTGGCAGCAAGATTGCAGCGATATGTATTTCAAGCACTACCCAGCTGCACGGATATTCTTGAGACTGTGCAACGATGGATTCAACTCTAAGAGGGAAAAGAAAAATACAGTCGTGAGGAGTGCGGGCATTGTCAACGATGTCTTACCTGAAATGATGAACTTATTAACATTATGTATAATTTATGAACAATTTAATCTATGACTTTTCAAAGTTATCTAAAATGTTTCATAGGTCAGACTTGTTTGGCTGGATCTGTACTATAAGAATGTAACAGTAAGAGAGTCTTCATCTTTCTTTATATTCAATGTCAGGAAACAGAGAGGGTTTATAGTTTGTGATTAAAAATTAGAAATAGTCAAATGCAGCCAGCTCACTTGAAGCATTTTCTTCCACGTGATGAACCAGCAGATAGCTTTTCTGCTTAGCTAACAGAGAGAAGGGGTTTACAGCACGGTTTCTGGAACAAAGGAATTTGAGATGGAAGTACTCTGCTTCATAATTTTCCTTTAATGCAAACAAAGTGAATTCATTCTCTGATTTAATCATTTCCACTCTCAAATATGTGACTTATAGCATTCTCTTTCCACAGAATTTGCCAAAGGTTTATTTAAGGCATGTCTTAGTTTGAATCTAAAATTCCACGAAGTAAACAAGCCGATAGGCCCTGGGCAAAATGCTGAAGTAGGATTCTTTAGATCCTGAGTCCAGTCTCTTGCCCTTCTGTCTGTTTCTATCTGTACCATTCTGCAAGCCCATCGGAAAGGTGCTGAGGCCCTCAAGGTAGTGGCCCATGTGGTAGTCATTCGTTCAATGGATACTTTTGTCTGCCTTCCAGATACATGGTAGATTGCACTTCCTGGCTTGCTTGGAGTTTGGTGGGGCCATGTGACCAGTTCTGGCCAATGAGTTTTATTTAGATATGTATGTCATTTCTTATCAGGGCGTTGCCAGTGTAGCACCCTCCAGAACTCTCTTTCCCTCTGCTTCTCTCTCCCTCAGTGAGGAGCATTATATAACTGTCCTATCAGCCAGATTTGTAGAATAGGGGTGTCTGGGAAAAGAGCTGATGCAGGGATCACGTACCATGAGCAAGAAATCAAGTTTCTCTTCTTAAAACCACTGGGATGTGGTGGTTCTGGGTGTTACCAGAACATAAGCAAACCTGCTGCGGGACCAGTATTACCTGTTAGATGTGTGGAATAGCCAAGCCTAAGAATCATCAAGATAGTCCTGAGGAACAATAAGATGGAGGGATAGAAGACTTTCTTCATATATTAAGCTTTATTATAAAGCTATAGTAATTAAAACGGTGCAGTATTGTTAATATCATAAACAAAATAGACAATGATAGAAAAACCAGAGCTCAGAAGCAGCCCCAACTGTGCAGGGGAATTCTGTATTTGACACAGGTAGTGTTGCAAATCACTAAGGAAAAATAGAATTGTCAAGAAATGGTGCTGGAAAAGGTGGTTTCCATAGTGGGGAAAAAATAAACTTAGTTCCGTAACTCATACACAAAAAATAATTCCCAAGTGCTTAAGAAGTTAGATGTGAAAGATAAAATTTTTAAATTTCATTGGAAGCTTTGAGTAGGGAAAGAATTCTTAAAGGAGATAAAAATGATTGATGATGTAGATTACATTAAAATTAAGAAATCAAGTGCTTCTATCAAAATATGTGGAATGATAAGTCACATGTAGCAATGCATATACTTTGCAAAAGATTACTTATTGGAAAGAAAAAGACAACAGAATGATAATTCACTTCATAGGCATAAGATCACAGCCATTTCCCCCAAAGAGGAAGCACAAATGGCAAAGAGATAAACACACACACACACACACACACACACACACACACACACTCAAACCGGGAGAATGAACATTAAGTGCATATAAAATCTCAAAAATTAAGAAGTCTGTCAATACCAAGTATAGATGAGGATGTGATGTATAGGAATTCTCATTCACTTTTTATAGGAGTGTAAGTTGGTACAACTACTTTGGAAGACAATTCTTTCATTCTTGTGTAAAGCTGGACATTTCATTACAACTGAGTAACTTCACTCACAGGTGTCATGAAGAAATACTTCATGTAGTAAGTTGCAGGTGATGGTAGAACCATCACGGACAGCATTGTAGCGGTGAGAAGTATGGGGAGATATTGGTCAAAGGCTACAAAGTCTCTGCAGGTTGAGCAGGTTCTGGAGATCTGATGTACAGTGTCGTGATTATACTTAAAATACTATATTTTATGCTTGACATTTGCTAAATTAAATGTTCTCACTGAGCACACACAAAATGATGATTACGTGAGGTGAAGGATATGTTACTTAGCTTTATTGTGATAATCTTGCAATGTGTGTGTATCTCACAACATGGTGTATATCATAAATACATAGAATTTTTATTTGTCAATTATGGATTGATAAAGCTGGGGGGAAAAAGACAAATGCAAGAATGTTCTGAGAAGCACTGTTTGTAAGAGCAAAAATTCTGAAACAATCAAACTGCCATTGACAGGAATATGATTAATTGTGGAATATTTTTTCAATGTGGGTGAAAATAAATGAATTTAACATTCACTTGAATGTTCATTCAGGTGAATTCATCATTATAGATGAATACTTGAATGCTGAATGAGAAAAATAAGTCATAGAATAATCCACACAGCAAGATAACATTTTAAAAAATGTTTAAAAACAAGAACAACTAAACAATATATTGAGAAGGAAGTGAGGGAATGAATGAGTTAGGGAAAGGGCATGTACAGATACAGTGATTTTGGTAATACTCCAATTGTTAAGTGGGTGATAGTTCCATACATGTTCATTTTTTATTGTACTTTCTCCTTTATGTATGTATTACATATGGTATAATTATATATGTGAAAAAATATAAAATAGTTATCTCATGTATATTTTGCCAAAGATCTCATATAGGAAGAATTTTTCAAATAAATATCCAATGAAGTTTAAACAAAAGATATCTCTTCATTGGGAATCTCTTTCCAGCAAGAAGAAAATTCTTCATTGTCTGAGCACCTTTTAACAGTGATCAAAATTAGAGTTGTCGCTCCCAACATCCTTTATTTCTGATTTCGTTGTTCATGAATGCCTCTGACGTTCGCAAATGGTAAATAACAGAAAAATTCTTCCCCTGGCAGCCCATTCTTTTCCTCCTTTTTTTCCTCCTCTTCTTCCTCCTGTCTCTCTTTTCTTTCCATTTCTTTAATTTCAAACCAATTATTTATCATTTGTTGCTTTATAGTTGTTATTGATTTTTCTTAGCTGGATATACATCATTTCTAAGATATTTGCCCCTAAAATACTTCTTTTTTTCCAATTTAGATCACCTTCCTCAGATGATAGCTTATCTTTTCAATGTTTTCATTTAACATTTCAGGTCATTCTTCCATGCCTCTGTGTCAGAGCTTGGAATTTCCCTGGAACTCCACAAACTACAACAGCCAACATTCATGTAGCACTTATGTTCTAGGTTCTAGTCTGTTTCTTCATTCAATCCTCATGGAAACCAGACAGTGTTCTCCCATATTGCAGATGAGAAAGCTGAGGCACAGAGAGGTTCACAACCGCAAATGACAAAGCTGGGATTCAAACCAAGCAGTCCAGGTATAGATTCCATGCTCTCAACTAACTACCACATTATCACGATGCCCCTTTGATTTTCTATCAACCAGTTTTCTGTCTGAAGCAAGAAGATTATCTATTGCTTACAATAGCAAATTTTCCATTGGGTATCTTTCAACTTACCAGTATTGACTCTCTCTCTGATAAGATATGTGCCTTTACCAAGATTGGTGCCTGATTTGCAGATACTTGATGGGATCTATCAGATCCTGGAATATACAAGTGTAACTAGTCTAGCCCGCTAGACTTCTTTTGCCTAGCCACCAGATTCTGTCCCCCATGCAATAAACCTTATCAGTTTCTTGGACCCTGCAGAGAGAATATTTTTACATATAAGTAAATATGCATATTTTAAAAGTCCTCTTGAATATTAAACATTCATTTTGCACTCAATTTCATGTGAGGTACTATGCTAACCCCTTTCATTTAATCCTTCCAACAACTCCAAGAAGTATGTTTTACTCTATCCCCACTTTGTAGATGAGAAGACTGAGGCACAGAGTCACAAACTGTACAAAGCACAGCTGATATTTAAACCCAGAGAGTCTGACTCTAAAACCCAATGCTTCTCATTATTAGAATATATTGTCTCTCCATGCTGAATGAGAAAAATGAGATAATATAGTCCAAATGGAAGAAAAATTATCTCCATTTCTCTGGAGAGAATAAAATGTGGACTTTGTTTCTTTCTGTCTCTTTTTAAAAACATCTTCAGTGAGATATAATTTGTGTACCATAAAATTTACCCATCCATAACATTTATCCATTCAAATGTATAACTTAATGATTTACAGTGTATTCACAGAGTTATGCAACCGTCACCATAATGTCCATTTAGAACATCTTCGTCATGCCAGGAAAGACACCCTGTACCCCTTAGCATCCCTCTCTGTCCACTCTGCACCCCTCCCCTGGCCCTAGGAAAGCACTGATATACTTTCTGTCTCTATAGATTCTCCTATTCTGGATTTTTCCCATAAATGGAAGCATATAATACATAGCATTTTGTACTGAGTTCTTCCACTAAGTATAATGGTTTCAAATTAATTGTTCAATCCCTGACACGTGCTTTTAGCAGGCAGTTAATATTTCCATCTTGTGGACTTTTCCCTGTCTCTAGTCTCCCAATCAGTTCATACCTCTGGTGTAATAACTGGAGAAACAGGTCAGCCCTGCTGGTGCTTTTGTGGCCCTTATGTGAGATCTCATATGAAGGCTAGTTTTCCATCTTCCAACTGGCTCTTCTGGATCGTGGGATGATGCTTTCGGTCACCCAGATCCTGCCTGTGGTGCCACGTGCTTGATGTCCAGGGCCTTTTTGTTGCTCTTGGTCACATTTACATGCTCACCCATTGCTTTTTTCAAAGCAGGAATCATGGTGTCAGGTAGCCAAATATAGAAATGCTTCTAGCTCCAGCCTGGACCAGCACACTCAGATTCTTCCATTGGAACTAGCACACCAGCACAGTCATGCTTTAGAGTGCCTGGGATCTCTTTAGGCCAGCAGAACTTGGATCAGACAACCCTAGTCTTCACTAATAGTCTTTCTTAACGTTGGATTTTAGGGAGCAGGTATTGGGGGGGGGCTTTGTTCCTTCCCTCTCAAAATGCCTCGAGAAAAATCATTCAACTTACTTTACCTTCTTCTGGCATCAGTTCTACACTTCAAAAGCCTACTTATTAGACAATTTTTAAAAGTCTGTTATATACACTTCTAGAACAATGAGCACCTATCAGATAAGGAAGACCCCTTAAAATTCTTCTTTCATTACGGCAGACCCTTTCCAAGGTGACTAGCTCTGTCCAACTCGGCAAAGAAGTAGCACATGGCTTCAGCACCCTATTGCATAATGTAAGATTTTCCATCTGATAAATAATGCCCTTTCATTTTTAAAAAAGACCATCTACTGCAGTGGCCCAGTGCTCTTCGTTTTTTTGTTTTTTGTTTTTTTTTTTTTTCAACGTTTTTTATTTTATTTTTGGGACAGAGAGAGACAGACAGAGAGAGACAGACAGAGCATGAACGGGGGAGGGGCAGAGAGAGGGAGACACAGAATCGGAAGCAGGCTCCAGGCTCTGAGCCATCAGCCCAGAGCCCGACGCGGGGCTCGAACTCACGGACCGCGAGATCGTGACCTGGCTGAAGTCGGATACTTAACCGACTGCGCCACCCAGGCGCCCCTGCTCTTTGTATCTTCAGATATGTTTCCTTGAACTCCAGAATTGTGTTTGTGCATGGAGTGTGACGGTCTGGACTTGGAAGTTTGCTCATTCACATTCGTTTCTCCTACTGCTAAGTTAAGCTCTCATGTTTCCTTTGCAAAGAGATGGATTGTCTTGCCTTTTTTTTTTTTTTTTTTTTTTTTTTTTGTGGGTAGTTTTGACATTCTGTGTATTCCATCAAATTTTCTTTTTCTCTGACACAGTGAAGAGCAAGTAATTTAAAAGTTTAGAGAGAATTTGCAAAGATGAGGTATAGAGCAGTTTGAAAGAGATTCACTTGCTCTAAGTGCACCTGCAGATGATGTCTGCTGAGCCACTGCCAACCGTGGGGAGCACATCAGGCTGCCAGTCAGCAGGCTGAAGCATTGCTTGCAGAAGAATTAGAAGCCATCACTGTGGGATTTGGTCTTTACTGTGGTGTAAAAGTAGGGGGCATCACAAGTTCAGCAAGTTTAAATCCAGGGTCACCTGTATTAGAATTATGTGATGTGTATTTGCAATCGGAGAAGGTTTATTGTGCCAATTTTGTGGAGTCTTTTTTCCTTCTAGTTACCTGCAAGGTGAATTTACTTTTATTACAATGGATCTCAGCCAGTCTATGAGAGCAGGGAGAAGCCAGGTGAAGGAAGAAATTATCTTTCCTTGAGGAGTAAAGTAGCTCTTCCACATGTGTGATTTATGATTGTTTATCATGAAATGTTACCAACTATATTGGCCCCAAACCAGTTTTCATTTTCTGGTTAAGATTTAGAAAGAACCAGATCTACTCTGTCCCCTTCTGCCCACCACCCCCGCCCCCATGGCAGAGAGTTCCCCAGAGAGAACTTTGATGCTTGGACTTCTGCCAGCCTTTCTAGAGTGAGAGAGCGCACAGACCAGACAGGAAGCAGAGTGAGTCCTGTTTTGCCTGAGCTCTTTCATCAGGCTAGGTGATGATGATATATGAAAAGCTAGGCACTTTTCATATATGGAAAAATGAAATTAAAAGTCATATTTTTCAATTCACAATTTTTCTAGGCCACAATTGTGGTTGAACTATTGCTATAGATCTCAACAGATTGACAGAAAATAGGAGTGAAAAAGGAGACTTAACCCAAGAGACTATGGGAATAGAAAGCCTCTGGCTAGTTCATTATCCTTTCCCTTGAAGATAGGAGAGGAGGTTAAGGAATATTTACAAATCAGTTACTATAAAATGTCCAATAAGAAAGAACTTTAGGGGTGCCTGAGTGGCTCAGTCAGTTGAGCACCCAGCTTTGGCTCAGATCATGATCTCAAGGTTCATGAGTTCGAGCTCCACATGGCAGTCACTACTGTCACCTTGTCAGTGCAGAGCCCGCTTCGGATCCTTTGTCCCTCCCCCCAACCCCTTCCCCTGCTCATTCTCTCTTTCTCAAAAAATAAATAAAATACATTAGAAAGAAAGAAAGAAAGAAGGAAAGAAAGAAAGAAAGAAAGAAAGAAAGAAAGAAAAGGAACAAACTTTAGCCAGGTGGGACAAATGTTCTTTGGAAATTATATCTGTTTGTATTCTGAACTACTACATTAAATTTCTCACTACTTACTTGCTGAAAAGGATAAGCCCTCCTGTGATGACTGCTATTTATCTACAAATACTCATGGCTATCTCCTATGGAAATGTGACCCTTACCCATGTGTCTGTGATTGTTGCAAAACTTTACATTGTTTTGGTAAGAATTCTTATTTATTCATTATAAGTTAAAGAAGAAAATATAATTTATTAGAAAATGTTATAGAAATTAAATTAATTCACCTCAATTTTGATGTACAATTTTGACAACACTGTGATGGTTAACTCAGTGTTCATGACATGGTTGGCTTTACTCTGTCACCTCAGTAAATAAATGGCAAGAATTCACTTGTTGGTGGGAAGCATAAATGTTCCATGGTGTGACTTTTCTTCCTTTGTCCCCTTGAGCAAAACAAACTAGTGATCCAAGCAGATTCATTTCCAACCACATTTGAAATTTGTTTTGTTCTTGCTTATGCTATTATTTGTGGTCCTCATAAAACCCCTGAGAAAGAAATGGCATCATCTCCAGGGAAAAAAATCTCCTGTGAAAACAGAGGATTGAGAGTGAAAGCCCCGGTCCAAGGAAACACAGAGGGTGTCAGAGCCAGGAGCCAAACCCGGATCTGTCTTCCCTCATGTCCTAGCCCTTTCCGTGGGCCCAGCTGCCTCCTGAGAGACCTGGTTGTCACAGGCAATTGGTTAACAGACCTACAGGATAAGTTTCTACACTCATCATTCCATTTCCAAGGCCACGGGCTTGAAGTGTCCTTTATGAATTGCAAAACCAGCAGCTTCAATTTAAGGCTTGTAGGTTCTGGGGATGTGGTTGCTATTGCTTCTGCTGCTTCTTGGAAGCCAGCAAGATTTGGGTTCTGTTTGCATGGACACTTGTGGTTCATTGCTGTGTTGGTGGTCCTGTTGGGGTGACCGTGAAGTTGGCTGAGCATCGGTGATTAGCCTCACAGGAAGGATTCAGATTTTCTTTTATGAATCCTGCCTCTTTAGTATCACTGCTCGCCCTCTCTTCATCATCAGTCCAGTTGCCATTGCCCTTATTGGTCTCATTTTCTCTTACTTGAACTACTGTGTTTCCATACCGGTTTTTCTGCTTTTAACCTTTCTTGTAGATCTACCCTAAAACTGAATTTTCTTGCAATCAGAACTCATCATATTATCTCCATGCTGAAGATCCTTCCGTGACTCACTTTTGCTTTCAGGATATAGTACCAGCTTCTTGGGATATCACATAAAGTTCCCCAAAGATTTTCAATCTCAGATGTTAACCCCCCTTGCCATACACATCCTGTTCTTCAGACCTATCTAAAATACTTGCTGGTTTCTGGACACACTGTGTTATGTGACATCGTCATGCCTGTCTTCCTGTTTTATCTTCTTCTTGGTATACCTCTGGGCTCTCTACTTTATGGTCTATCACTCACAGTAGGAGCTGTGTGGGTATCTGCTTTTATCTGCCCACCATCCATCCACCTACCTCCTTTCCTATTATAATAATGGAATTCTGGGGATACCGCCAGTCACGGCATCTGTTTTACTGATCATAGGGGTGGGTATGTGACCTCAGGTATGGGTAGTCATAAAACCGTCTTGAACATAACGATTGGCCCAGGGTTGTCATGTGGACCAGATCAGGCCAATCAAACACTTCCCTGGAATTTTTCGTATACAAACTAGAGTTTTCTCTTGGATTCTACTGCCACTGCTGTTGTTATTATATGGTTAATTATATTATGATACTTAAGATAGTACAAATTAACTGTATGAACATGGCCCCAGAACCACTTTTGCCCATGCTTCCTAACACATGGAAGAGACTGAAGCAGAAAGCTGGTGTTTAGAATGAAACAGAAATGAAAAGATAGGGAGAAAGCCCTGAGGGTGTTGGTTCTTTGAGAACTGTCCTTTTTTTTTTTTTTTTTTTTTAATATAAGAAATTTATTGTCAAATTGGTTTCCATACAACACCCAGTGCTCATCCCAAAAGATGCCCTCTTCAATACTCATCACCCACCCTCCCACCCTCCCCCCCCCATCAGCTCTCAGTTTGTTCTCATTTTTTAAGAGTGAGAACTGTCCTTTACTGCCAGTAGACCTGGGTAAAAGTTAATTAACTTCCCTAAGCTCTGGTATTTTTTCATCTACAGAATGAGGAAAATGTAAGTAATACTGCCTACTAGGATTCTTATCAAGATTTTATGAAACAATGCATATCAAGTGCTTAGTACCATGCCTGGTGTAGAGTAAATGCTTAATAACTGTTAGAAATAACTGTTATAAGGAGAGAGCGTCCTCTTCCTTCTCATTCATAGTGATCCTGGGGCTTCTCTGTTTGCATTTAGGCCTATTCATCACTGACTGGCTAATTGTGGGACCATTTCCCTTCTCCTAGTATCCTCTTGGCCCATCTATCAGGCTAAATACCATTTTTTAAAATTCTGCATCTTGCTCACCTTTACTTCACTTGTTTGAGACACTCAAATGAGTTAACTTAAATCTTAATAAAAATACTTTGAGGGGTGCCTGGGTGGCTCAGTCGGTTAGGCATCCAACTCTTAATTTCGGCTCAGGTCATGAGCTCAGGGTTTGTGAGATCGAATTCCACATTGGGCTCTGCGCTGACAGCAAGGAGCCTTTTTGGGATTCTCTCCCTCCCTCTCTCTCTGCCCCTTCCCTGCATATGCTCTCTCTCTCTCTCTCGCGCGCGCGCGCGCGCGCGCGCATGCGCGCGCTCTCTCTCTCTCTCTCAAAATAAATAAGCATTTAAAAAAATACATTGAGAACATTTTCATTTAATTGCAGTGATATTAAAATGTTTAAGGTACTAAAATGCACAAGGAAATGGGACCACTGAAGATGTTTGTGTGGTTACTGGAAATCTAATACATTATAACACAACATAATTTTGATTGTTTGAAGCACGAAATTATCCAGTAGGTATATTACGGTAAGCATGTATATAACAAGGGCATTCTGCAGGCAATTCAGCCTGCTCAGCACAATTTCTCCAACAAGTTGCAATACTTTTCTCTTCTTAACAGACTGACCTCATATTTTTATGGGAAAATTGATAAACTTTCCTTCTTGGTGTCCTCTTAAGATGTATATGGATGGTATTTTCAAATGGGTAGCCAGTAACTCCTTCCATTCCTCTCTCCTGTGTCTCTGACCCAGGTCTTTAAAGAAACACCACATCAACATCTCTGTCCTCTTTTCTTTTAGCTTGCCTGAGATCTAAGCAAAATTCCCCCCCCCCCCCCCAAATCCACTGGGGAGGTTGGGGTGGAGAGGTACTAATGATTTCTGCTATTTCTCTTTAATTTAGTCCTGTTTTGCCTGCCCTGGAGAACAGTCATTGGCAAGAGCTAACTTGACGGTGGCAAAGTGATAGAAGAACCCTGGACAATAGGAGGGGACCTGAATCCTGGTCTTGGTTCTACCATTTTCTCTGTGACCTGGAGTAAGTCCCTTCTCCTTTCTGGGTATCATCTTCCTCATCTATAAAATGAGAAGCTTTTACTAGAGAAGCTTTTTCTAGGTATACGTACAGCCTAAGGATGACTTTAATATTTCAGAATCAGTATGAACCTGAATTGCTTGCCCTTTATGCCTGTTTTACTTTTAAAATATTGAGCATTATTTAATTCTAGCTTTGCTAATTGCAAGGAACAGAGACCCCTCAGACTAGCCCAGATATCAAGGGAGGTTATTGAAGGACTACAGGGGACTGTACTGAGCATCCAGGATAGGAAATGAGGTTCTGCCAGGCCACAGGGAAACAATGGAAAGGCAGGCTTGGGCAGTCCCATTCTCGTCTCAGGGAACCTCAAGTTTTCCCAGTACTGCTTCATTTGGACAGTGGCTCCGTTCCCCTGCGTCCTACTGCAGACCCCTTTCTTCTAAATAACTTTGGATTTTCTGCTCCCTCCTAATTCCAAACTGTCTTGGCACAGTGCCAATGCTGACTAAACTGTATGACCTTGAACTAAAAGGTCTCACGCCTTTCATGATCCAACTTCCTCAGACTCATAGAGACCTCTTTCTTCCACAGTTCTAAAGAGAGCGTCCATTTTTGAGTCAGGGGTCTATCCCTTGCCCAGTCAGTGGTACCAACAGTCATGTGTGGCTCAGAGCCACTCCTTTCAGGGGCTGTGGACAAGATAGAGGAAGTGAGACACTAATGAGCATATCTACTAGAAGCCTGAAGAAAATCCAATGTAGGGGCTTGGGAACTCGAGATAGAACTTTGTATCATTTATCAAATCCATTGACAAGATTGAGCCTGCTAGTCAGTTAAGCACCCAGCAGTACTCACCCAACTCCCTCACAGAGGGATGACATCCATGTACTTGGTAATCCGTAAAGAATGCTGGTGGAAGCTACCACTGAGTATGTGCTCCATAACTGAGGACTCCCCCATCTCAAAGAGTTTCAGTCATGTTCTGGAAACAAAATAACCATTTATCAAGTGAAATACGAAAAAAAAAATGAGATGAATTATTAGATTTCAAAGAAGAGAAAACTCATTTAGGGTTGGGATTGGGGTTAGAAAAATCTTCCCAGGTATCTGCTGAACTTTGAGTGGTGGATAGAATTCAGATAAAATATGCAGAGGGAGGAGTGGAGAATGCATTCAGATTTCAAGAATATAAAAGGACACAGAGGCCAGATGCTGAGCTTTGTGGAGTTTTCCTTGTTAGGGTAGAAGGTTTCACAAGTGAATAGCAAAAGCCCTTAACCCTTCAGGATTTAAGTACCTCCAGGGACTCCTCTCATCAGTTGGGTGAAAGGTATAGCAACTCCTTGGTTAGGCAGAATCTAAGATGTTTAATGAGTATGGCTTGACTCAGAAATACTATCAATAACCCAGTTTGCCATGAACTCCAGTGGATAACATTCTTTATGAACTGATGATTAGAGGATATAGAAACATGTTAGGTAAACACTGAGAAAATAACTATAGCTGTAGTCCTACTTCTCAGAAGAAGGAAGCCATGAAGGCAAGTAGACACTTGGTAGCAGGTGAGAGCTGGCTGGTGAGCATATTTATGATCTAGAAAGTGGACTTTATTTTTTTTTGACATTTATTTATTTTTGAGACAGAGAGAGAAAGAGCATGAACGGGGGAGGGGCAGAGAGAGAGGGAGACACAGAATCCGAAGCAGGCTCCAGGCTCTGAGCTGTCAGCACAGAGCCCGACACGGGGCTCGAACCCACAGACAGTGAGATCATGACCTGAGCCGAAGTCGGATGCTTGACCGACTGAGCCACCCAGGTGCCCCTAGAAAGTGGACTTTAAAGTACAGGGTGGCTTCCAGCTTGAGACTATCCTGTTGGGATCAAATGGACAATATTGCCCCTAAGCTTTTAAGAATGAAGAATTGCAAGAGTGCCTGGGTGGCTCAGTCAGTTAAGCATTCAACTCTTGATCTCAGCTCAGATATTTATCTCAGAATCGTGAGTCAAGCCCCAAATTGGGTTCCATGCTGGGCCTGGGGTCTACTTAAAAAAAAATGAATGAAAAAGTGCATTATAAAGGAACAAGTTTCTGTATTGCCATAAACAAAACTTATTTCTTCCCTAACTTTCCCCATTACCTAAAACTATTGTATCTTGAGTTCAGAAACTGCTTGTATTTCCTAGTGAATATAGGATTCACCACTTTGGGGATGATAGATACATATACTGATGTATTACTGTTGTGTCATGCTGTTGTGGAGCAGATATAGCTCTGTGTATCAGTTATCCACTGCTCTGTAACAAATTACTCTGAAATTTAGCAGCTTCAAACAATGAGCATTTATTATCTCCCAGTTACTGCAAGTAATCCAGGAATAGCTCAGATCAGTGGTTCTGGCTCAGGATCTCAAATGAGGTTGCAGTTAAGCTGTTGGTCAGGGCAGAAGTTATCTGAAGGCTTTACTGGGACCAAGTTCACTCACATGGCTTTGGGCAGGTCTCAGTTCCTCACAGGCTGTTGGTAGGAGACTTCAGTTCCTTACCACATGCGCCTCTCCTAGGTTCCCTGAATGCCCCGATAATATGACAGATGGCTTACTCCAGATTGAGTTGTGAGTTGTGAGTGTGTGTGTGTATGTGTGTGTGTATGTGTGAGAGAGACAGAGAGAGAGAGAGAGGGAGAGAGAGTCCAAAACTGAAGCAATGACCTTTTTAGCACCTAGTCTTAGAAGTGACATACCATTACTACTGCTGATTCCTATTGGTTATGTAGCCCAATCCTGGTACAATATGAGAGGCAGGGACTATTGGGGGCCATTTTGGAGGCTGGCACACATTGAACTTTTGGGTAAAACAGCTAACTTCTCTGAGCCACATATTCCCCTCTATTAAATGGGAATAAAAATACTGGCTAGAAGTGCTGCCTTCATGGGGTTGTACTGAAAATCTAACAAAGTAATGGATGAAAAAGTCCTTTGTAAATGGTGAACTATATTGATGGAAAATTTGATGTCACTGATCTGGAGGTGAAGACTGAAAGTCAAAGACAGGGTGAAATTCCAATCCAACAAAGTTAGAGAAACATGGACTATCTTAGGTCCTAACACCCTTCCCCTCCTGGTAGACGCTCTAAGCTTTCTCTAGGCTTTGGCAGATTGAGACCATGTAGAGTTGGGTATAGGATATTTAAAAAAATTTTTTTAGCATAATAAATTTTATGTTTCTAAGGAAAAGAACGAGAAACAAGCCTCACTGCAAGGTTTGAAAAGTTTGAGGACATCAACTTGTTCTCACCATATAATTTGTTAATGAGTCAATTGTTCATGAATTAAAAACATATGGGTTCCATTTTACTGAAAGGATTCATAGATTGGAAAAATATATTTTGGATTAGTGGATGGAAGAACATTGAATAGTATGACCTAATAAAAAATGCCCTGTGTCCTGAGCTCACATACCCTTATTCAGGTCAGCATTGGGGCTTATCCACAGGCAAAATGTTCTTGCCCACAAACTGGCTGGCATCATTTCTCATTTGCCTGTGTGGTGCTCATCTCTTGACATAATCAGAGCTGAGTTTAGGAAGATTATGTTGATAGAAATGTGCAAGATTCATCATAAAGTGGATGGGGTGGTAAACTGGATAATTTCACTGAAATAGCCATTCTGTTCAAGCAACTAAAATATCTGAGGAAAATCTAAAAATCATTTTCTTTAAAGTGTCAGAGAACTAAAAAGATAGTTAGGGACTATAAGCTAATATCTTGATAGAGATGAGCAACTAGAAGGAGATTATCATTCAGGACCACTTTGTTCTCGAGGGCATTTGCTGAACTTGAAGAGGTACGTTCTGTGCATTGATTTTCCTTTTGGCTCTCAAGTTCTTTTCAAGACTCTGCTCTGTATCTCAGGGGGCAGAAAGCCTGAGAACTACATATCCTGACTTCCTTTCCAGTGGACCTCCAATTAGTCTCTGGCAATGGGGAATACCCGTGGAAAACTAAACAGAAGAAAGGAATGAGAATATAAAAATTAACCCAGATTGACAAAGTAAAAATCTGCCCTGCCATTCATCATGTTAACATAACAGCCACAGATAAAGCCAACTACCAAGTTAATGGGGAGCAGTATTACTCCAAGGACACGCTGCAGTTGTAAACAGTCATAATGACTTTTTTCTTTAAGTGACTACTGTTCCCTTACCAGTGAAAAATACTTCTCTCTAAAATCACTTCTTGTTGTGGGGTGCGTGGGAGGCTCAGTTGGTTGTGTCCGACTTCTGATCAGGTCATGCTCTTGTGGTCAAGCCCCACGTTGGGCTCTGTGCTGACAGCTCAGAGCCTGGAGCCTGCTTCACATTCTGTGTCTCCCTCTCTGCCCCTCCCCTGCTCCTGCTCTGTCTCTCTTGCTCTCAAAGACAAACATTAAAAATTTTTTAAATCATTTGTTGTTTGAAATTATATCACTAAGAATGAAACATCTCACTTTTGCCCAAAGGGTCTTAGATGCTTTGAAGCAACCTCAATTTTCAGCCCATTTGTAGTTTCAGGTTAAGTGGTTTTCTTGTCACAACACTCCACATCTATCCCAGTTTTTTAGTTTCTAAGGAGACAGGACCCTAAATCCACCTTGCAGTCCAGACCTGTTGTTGATCCCTTTACTGGTAGCCCTGCTTTGCTTTGAGCTTATCCCAGCACTGCCTTATTTAAATTTCACCTAAACGCCACCCTTCCCACAAATCCTGGAATAACTCGGTCATTTCTATTGTTTGGTGAGATGCTCCATGTTTCCTCTGGTGTTTCCCTTGTCCCAACAGGCCAGTAAATTTGACTTGGTAGAACTGTAGGTTTGCTCTGGGTGGTCCTGTGCTGATGGAATAATAGAGAAAGAAGATATTTTCCCACTCTGATAATAACTGTGGGCCCCGACAGCTTTGGTGCTGGTTTCTGCGGCATCAGTGGGGACGACTTCTGAGCTTCTGATGAGGAGTAGTGGGTCAGTTTCAACTGCAGTGGAAGGAGCAGTGGCCATCACATGGGTTAGTGGGGTCCAGACCAGGGCACAAAGCAACTTCCCTTTTGTTCCTTCGGTTCTTACAATAGTTTTTTACAACCAGTTCTCTGGTTATGAACAACTAAATTTCTCTCTGCTAGAAATATATAGAGTGGTTCCTTTTTTCTTATTGGTCACTGGCCGATACAATATCTGAGCTTCTGAGCTGCACACTGGCAGCCTTCTGGGACTAGGGATAAAAACACTAGGAATCTAGGATCTGTCCAGGATTTCGCCTTGGGAGGTATGGCTAATTAGGAAATAAAATAAAACAGCTCTTACATGCACCACAGCTGGACTTCAGTCCTCTGGGAAGACCAAAAAACCCTAGGTCTTAAAATTAGATGAAGATGGCCTGGACTACTTAAATGCCTTCGGCTTCTTAAATTAATCAGTTTTGGAAAATTCTCAGCTTTGTATTCTCAAATATTGCTTTTGCTTCTCTTGGAGGAACAGCAGTTAATTGTGTGTTACATACTGTCACTACACATTTGATGTCTCTTACCTACTCCTCTGCATTTTCTACCCTTTTATTTGTTCATGCTTAATCTTTTTTTAAAAAATGTTTTATTTATTTTTGAGAGAGAGAGCACAAGCAGGGGAGGGGCAGAGACAGAGGAGGACAGAGGATCCAAAGTGGGCTCTGTGCTGACAGCCACAAGCCCCATGTGGGGCTCAAACTCATGAACTGTGAGATCATGACCAGAGCTGAAGTCGGATGCTCAACCCACCTAGACACCCAGGTGCCCCTGCTCATGCTTAATCTTGATAGATTCTTTTAACCTAATGTTAAGTTCACTAATTCTTCAGCTGTCTAATTTGGGATTAAAACCATCTATTGAATTCTTGATTTTTGTTACTGCTTTGTTTTTCAGTTCTAGAATTTTTAGGTTTCGGTTTTTTTTTGTTTTTTTTTTTCAAATCTGTTGTCATTTTTTAGGCTCCATTTCCTTGATGAATTTTTAAAATTTGGGCTTTATCTACATTTTAAATTTATATGCTCTTAACAACAGGCTCAAAATATGTAAATCAGAAATTGATAAAACTGCAAAGAAACATAGACAAATCTGCAATCATAGTGGATATGATAAAATACCTCTCTCAGTAATTGGCAGAAGTCAACACAGCTTATTAATAAGAAAGAAGATTTGAACAGCACAACTAACAAAATTACCTAATGCACATATGTAGAATGCTATACCAACAACTGCACATGTATTTTAAAATCCACATAGGATATTTACAGAAATTGACCACAAACCTATAGATCTATGGAATATAACAGATTATATATAATATATTATATTAAATAATAATATAATATATAATACAATCTATAATATAATAAATAATCTACAGAATATAGATTTATTAAAGAAGATTTATGTCAAAGATGTCAGTTCTTTCAAATGGTCCCAGAGATTTTGATTGCAATCCCAATCAAAATACCATGCAGGTATTTTCTAGAACTTGACAGGTTTATTCTAAAATTTGTGCTAAAATCTAGAGGCACCTGGGTAGCTCAGTCAGTTGAGCATCCGACTTCGGCTCAGGTCATGATCTCAGAGTTTGTGAGTTTGAGCCCCACGTCAGGCTCTGTGCTGACAGCTCAGAGCCTGGAGCCTGCTTCACATTCTGTGTCTCCCTCTCTCTCTGCCCCTCCCCTGCTCACACGCTGTCTCTCTCTCCAAAATAAATAAAGGTTAAAAAAAATTTAAAATTTGTGCTAAAATCCAAAGACTGAGAAAGGTCAACACACCCTTGAAGGAAAAAAAAAAAAAAACAACTTGAGAAACTTGGCCTACTCATTACTGATACTTAGAAATTTATAGTAATTAAGATAGTGTGATATTGGCAAAAGGATTGAAAACCAGATTGATGGAGCAGAAGAGATGATCCAGATATTTATTGACATATGTATGGACACTTGATCTTTGGCAAAGGTGACCATAGGTGACCAAAGGAAAAGAACATTTTTTCGATAAATAAAGCTAGGGTGATTGGATAGTCATACAGGTAAAAGTGAAATAAGACCCTTTTCTATAGTATATATAAAAAATAATTCCAGGTATACATAGTCCCTAAGTGTGAGTGGAAAAGCATAAAAGCTTTTAGAAGGTGATATAGGTGGTATCTTCCAGACCTCAGTGTATGGAAAAACAAGACTCAATAAACTCTAACCATAAAATAAAGGTTTGGTATATTTGACTAGATTAAAATGAAGATCTGCTCACAAAGGACAAATAACAAGAGACAGAATACAAACCTCAGAGTAGGAGAATATTTTCAGAACACATATAACAAATAAAAGGTTTGCATCTAGGTTATATTTTCAAGCTCTTTCAGATTAGTAATAAAAATATAAGTTATTTGATAGAAAAATGGGGAAAAAACCCTAATACTTTATTGTCTATATTCTATCACTAGAATGTAATCTCAGTGAAGACAAGACTTTTTAGTCTGTTTTGTCCCATATACCCTAATGCCTAGGACAGTACCTGGCCCATAATTGTTGCTCAATAAAAACTTGTTGACTATTTTTATTTAGCTCTCAGAGCAACTCCATAAATGAAGGATTACTATTATTCCTACATTACGATGAGAAAATAGAGGCTCAGGGAGCTCCTCCATGGCTAGCCCAGGTTCACTAGATAGTAGGTAATAAAATCAAGACTCAAATCCATACTTTCAGATGTCAAGCTCATTTATTTTTTTGTTTATTCCCATTGTATTACCTGCACCATTGACGATGCTGCTAATGGCCAGTCATGGAAAGCCAGGTAAAGGTATTTCAAAGGGAAATAACCCAGGGCCCAGATAACTTCTGCTTCTCACAGTGGGCTACAGCAGACCAATGTAAGTGGCCCCAAAACTTGGGGATGGCCATGATTATCTTCATGGAAACTATCACATCCTGTTCATCTAATTTAACAGTTTTCACATGAGGTATTTCCCACATGGGGCAGTACTGGGTAGTCTTCATTCCACAGGATAGGGGAAGAGGCTTTCTTCTCTGACTTGGCCAATTTACTCTTTTCTGTTGCGATTAGCAAAATGAAAACCATGGCTTTCTTCAACTGATAACATTCAAAAGGCTCAGGTAAGAGCCATCTCTGTATTGTCATTACTTGGCACTGCCTGTATTTATTATCCGAGTCTTGTGGGCTTGATGTATAATAAATCCAAAGGAGACTATTGGTATTATTAGGCTTTGAATTCATTTCTTGAGTTTTAGGTTTAGACAATGGGATATAGTCTAAAAGCTCATGAAAATGCCGACTATTTATCTTGAGTGCCGTGTATGCCACTTTGAGCTTCACAAAATCAGATACGACAGCAAAGTAAATAGAGCATGTTGACTTATAAAGGACAGTGCCTAGCACAGAGGATGGATATGGTCCAGTGCTCCTGAACAGAAGATGGAGAAAGACTCCTATGAACAGTCAATTTCATAACATAACCTTTGAAAGAAACCAGTAGCACTGTTTCATTTTTGCAGGGAGCAATTTTTGCAGTGTCTGAGATGAGTACCCAGAAATGTTGAGAGTCATGCAGGGAAGACGTTTCTTTTGCTTTCACAGAAATTTAAAAAGGATGCTACTGCTGTCTTGAGCTTCAAATCAGATTTGTTGCTTGATTAAAGAGTAGGGCCATCTTGTGTCTTCGTTCATGCTTTTCCCCACATTTTACCACCTTTCTGCTCAGTTTTCAAAATGTTTCCATTCTGCAGGGCCCACATCACTTGCTCTATGGTTTAATGGCTCATGCTGCCTGGGGTCAGCAGGTCAGGAGAAAAAGAAATCGTGGATGGGTATTGCCAGAGCAGAGGCACAGACCCATGTAGGTAATTAGTGGCCAAACAATGTGACTAACAGTCCAAAATATAATGGCTCAAAGCCTGATCTGGCATTGTAGGTATTGATGCTTGGTCATACCCAGCAGTCTCTGAACTATGGTGATCCTTCTAGAGAGGTTGTTGCCATTGCCTTGGCTTGAGGGTCTATCCAAGTTGAATGCAAGGGAGCTTACAAGAACTATGGGTTTGTCATTCTTCCAGGTGTGATGGGTTGAATGATGACTCCCAAAGATAGGTCTACTCTTTAATTCCACAGACTCTATGAAAGTGACCTTATTTGCAAAAAGGCTTTTTACAGATGTAATTAAGTTAAAGATCTTGAGATGAGATCATTCTAGATTATCCAGGTAGACCCTAAATCTGAGGCCAAGTATCCTTATAAGAGATGCAAAGAAGGAAAGACACAGAGAGAAGGTGGCTGTGTGAAGACAGAGGCAGAGATTTGAGTGATAAAACCACAGGCCCCAGATGCATACAACTACCAGAAGCTGGAAGAGACAGAACAGAATTTTTCCTAGAGCCTCTGATAACTTGAATCATCAGAATTCTGGCTTCTACAACTGTGAGAGAATGAATTTATGTTGTTTTAAGCCACTCAGTTTGTGGTAATTTGTTACAGCAGAGTTAGGAAACTGATACACCAGGCCATAGGGGTTAGACTCAGGAGAGGTTACAGGCCAACTAGGAACCAGGTGACACCAATAATCAGGACTGAAAGAAGCCCAGTTATAGGGATGAAACCTTCAAAAGGGCACCAGGTATAAATAAAGGACAGGCTGCAGATCAATGAATGCCTGCTTGGCCAGGAGCTCTCTCAGCCGTAAGACTAATTCCAGACATTCCACTGATGGGAATATGGTTAGCACATGTTAGAATAACAAGCTAAGTTATTTTTGATGAAAATGAATATTCTTTCTCAAACTATGGGTCACTACCCATTGACTATGAAATCAATTAAGTGAGAGACAAGGGTTTGTTTGGATTTTTTTGAAAGAATGGAATAAAGAACATCAGATTGCATCACATGTGGTCAGGGTAAGGATTTGAATCAGCAAGGTACTGTCAGGAAACAGATGAGACTCAAATTGAATAACTTGAGGACTGTTTAATAAAAGGACTATTTACAAAGGCAAAAGCAGCGAAAGATGGTTCAGCATCTGGGCCTGATAATAGCATAGAGACTTTATCATTCTTAGGCCTGGAGATGTAAACAGAAAGCGAGCTTCCAGAATGCTGTAAGGAGAGGGATGCCTGACAGGAGCTGTGATCTTTGCAAGAAGGAAGTGGACATCCCA
This sequence comes from Panthera leo, assembly GCF_018350215.1. NCBI lineage: Eukaryota > Metazoa > Chordata > Mammalia > Carnivora > Felidae > Panthera > Panthera leo. The sequence continues at coordinate 70,916,001 of NC_056690.1, forward strand.
CAGCAAGCTGGCAGGTAGGAACCAGTATAAAACAATGTCCCTCCCCGCTCTCCTCCTGCCATCTGCATGTCCCGCTGGTGCCTCCCATTGGCCAAACCTACCTTTGGCAGGAGGGCAAGAGAGCTTACAGATGGGATCCATAGGCATCACCTGGAAAAGAGTAGAGACTGGATCTAGAAAAGCAAAAGGAACGAATCCAGAACTGTACTGTTTCTGGATGCTTTTGTGTGTATTGAGTTGCAATAAGAAAGTATTTTTGCTACTGTGTGTTGTGGCCAAAAAGTTGAGAAAAATTGGGATAATGGTTGGCATTGTTCTGAAGCTTCAGGCTGAAGGTTTTCAGACACCTTAGCCAGGTGAGTGGGGGGTGAACAGGCAAGACTCCATGGAGACTCTTCCCTGTAACTCCACATAAAATCAGTCATTCCTTATCAGTCCTTCCTTACATGGATGGCCTGTGGCTCCTACATTGTAACCTTGATTATATTTTATTTAGTGCTATATTTTATGCTATCATTTAAAATTCTTTGTTTCAGATACATGAATCAAATCTCCCCAGTATATTCTAAACTCCTTGAGGGAAGAGACAAGGTCACCGTCTTCTCATGTGACCTCCACAGTGCTTGGGAGATAGTTAGGCCGGTCACCCCAGATATTTAATTACTTACGATCTGGAGGAGACCAAATGGCCTCCTGGTCTTTCAGTCAAACCTCGTATTCCAAACCTTGTTTCACTCTGTGGAAGCTATAATGAGTTGAACTTAAAATCTGACTCCTCCTAAGAAAAGTTTCATTTAATGGGCAGTAAGGCTATAAGCTGAAGCCAAAACTCATTTAGAATTACTAGGCTCACTCCATCTCTTATGGAATCCATTTTGAAAATTTCCCCTAAACTTTGGCATTCTTATCTACACTCCAAACCCAGAAACCAGTCAGACTCTGCCTTTTCAATTACAGTTCTGAAAATCTCAGTTCTCTATAGAGGTGAAACCAGTAAATGAACCTGAAAAGTGGGACATTCCACACCCCCAGTCCTGGTTTTTGCCAGTTAACTACCTTGAGTGGGTGAGGTGGTCTGAACCTTGAGCATCTCATCTCATCAAGGCCCCAGGGAGTTATTGAGATGCTACAGAAAACTGGCAAAAATGGTTGAGATTCAGGAAGAAAAGTGCCAGGGGTAGAAATGCAAGACTTTTCCTATCTTTTACGGTCCTTGAAAGGAACCTGGTTTACTTCCAGTCATCAGATTCCTGTCGAGTCCTTCACAACTCTCTCTCTGGGACCTCACTCTTCCTAAAAGATGGCAGACCACCGGTGTCTGGGGCATCAGTTGTGTTTGCCTAAAGCATAAGTGATTGAGAAATCAAACTTCACCTAAGGAAGACTGTTGCCTTGTCATCACTAGTCATTATGTACACACAGATTGGGTTTCTGAAGAAGCGATGTGGATTCTTTCTGCTCAGGGAGGATGTGGATTGGGGTTCAGGGGAAATGTTTTCCTCTCCTTCCTTTTAAGGAAAATAGATGGCAAAGGATTTTGAAAAACATGCAGTTTGTTTACAATGTTTAAAAGTTTGTATACAAACTGTGTGTTTTTCAAAGTCCTTTAACATCTATTATCCTCAAGCATAAGTAGTCAGGAAAGATATTGCTGCCTGCCATGGGTCCAGTTGTGTTTACCAAAAGATAAGTTGAAGCCCTGACCAATGGTACTGTGACTGTGACTGTTGTTGTCGATCTAATCAAGTTAAGATGAGGTCCTATTGGATCAGGGTGGGCCCTGAACAATATGACTGAGCTCCTTACATGAAGAGGGGAAACCACGTGCACAGAAGGAGATGATGTGAAGAGCTTCAGGGAGAATGCCATGAGATGATGGAGGCAGATCGGAGTGACACTGAAGATTGCCAGCTGTCACCAGAATGTGGGAGAGGCATGGAACAGATTCTCCCTCAGAGTTTTCAGAAGGAACTAACTCTGCTGAAAACTTGATTTCCGACTTCTTGCCCCTAGAACAGCGAGAGACTATGCTTCTCTGGTTTTAAGGCACCCAGTTTACAGAACTTCGTCACAGTGACCCTTAGCAAACTAATCCTCTCCCTTATTGAATAGCTCAGGAATGTCAGGTGGTTTTAGCCACACCCTGCATCTATGTGACTTTTGTCATCTTTACTCTTAAAGTTTCAAAAGTTACCCCTTTAAACATTGTATTATATAGCATAATATATCTGGGACATGTTATATTTTTAGCAGTCCATTATAGTACCCCAGTTTTCCCTTCTGAGAACTGACGGGGCTGGACCCAACACTCCCGAAGTCCTCTCTTAGTGCACTCTCTGATTGTGACACCCTGCTTACCAGACCTTCTGGGAATGAAGCTTTTTAAAAATGAAGTCAGATAGGCAGAGAGTTGGAGTGACCTGTTTAAAACTTTGCCTCTTAGCACCTGAATTTTATTAACTTCAAATGTCCTGGCTGTGCTGAGATTGGTGGGGAGTCCAGAACTGAGGGAGAGCGTCTAGTCCCCTGCAGGATGGGGAAACTGAACCCTGACAGCAGCCAAGGCATAAAGAGGCCCTTCTTCAGACACACTACCTGCACTTCTCGCAAAGGGCCAACGTGCTTGAATGTCATATGTCTTTGAGGAGCAGGTGACAGGTTGCCTCAGGGACTCAAGGTACAGGCTTGGCCCAACTCTGAAAAGTTGCCCTTGGTCCCTGGGGGTGGGGGGGTCCTTGTCCCTTCACACTGTCACAGTTTGTTGGCTTTGTGGCTTTTTTTTGGGGGGGGGGGGCTTTTGTTTTGTTTCATTTTTTAGCAGCTTCTCACAAGAATGGGTTGGCAGGCAGCTTGGCCCCGCTGTGACACGAGTCTAACAAGCTTGTCACGCTGATTGATTCAACACGACAGGTGAGCATGAAAATTCCTCGCTCTGATTGTCCTGAGAATTGGGCTTGCTAATGAGTGGGGTCTGATTACCGCCCAGCCTCTCGAGGAGGGCCTCCTGCTGCCCCAGTCCGGGGACTTCCTTTTCGAGTACATCTTAGAAAGCAGTACAGGCTTCTCAGCAGGATCTGGGGCCATGGGACCGGGAAGAGTTTCTTTTGCCCAGTCCTTGCTCTCAAACCTTCTCTGCACCGTTTGGGGGCAGAAGGTGATTCCACCCAAACCAGATGCTGCCACTGAAGCCACCTGCTAGTAAGCAGAGGAGTCAGCTTTATAAATTCCAAATAGTTAGGCTTGGATGTTCCAAACTGGAATCTCTGAGAGTCCATTGGGAAGTCCCCTTCCAGCAAGGCATCTCTTCGTATCAGAGCCTGCAACTTAACACTCTGGAAGGCAATGAGGTTGCCTGTAGTTCTATCTGCATATGATTCCTAGTTAGCAACTAGGCAGGAAAGTGACTGAGGCAGGAAATTATTTCCTTCTCTCTCTCTCTCTCTCTCTCTCTCTCTCTCTCTGCATGTGTGTGTCTCTCCCCTGGGTTATAATAGGCAAATGGAACTTGGTCCCTTATTTGTAAAGTAAGGGAACTGAAGATGATCTCCTGGCTTTAAAAAGTCTTGTGCTTCTATTTTTACTGTTTTCATCCATATGCCCTCTTCCATGGGCCCAGGGCTGCCCATCCCTTGGAATGTGTTTCTGCCCCAACAAGAAGTACATGAGCAAGAAACTTGCCTCATATCAGATTTACCACAGAACATGACTAGACACAAACACCTGAAGCAATGTTCTACACTGCTCTTATGGGATTCCTAACCTCCTTCCTTGCATTCGGATACCCGCATTCTCCCCAACTCGTGCCAGTTTTCCTGCATTTCTGACCACTCCTCTGCTTTGGCCTCTGGTGACTGCATATCCTTACTTGTGCCAGACACTGGGAATTTGTAATCGCACTGGGAATATTCCCCAGCCCACATGTACCATCCTCTACAAAGATGCTTCAGTACATGCATGACAGCTCAGACTCTTCAGTACATACTCTGCAGTACATTCCATGACAACAGCAAATTCTGGGCTCTCCTCAAGGGGCTTTGTCTGCTTTCAGCACTTTCCTGGGTCTGGTATCTCATTCCTGACTCTTCCTCCTCGAGTAAATTCCCTCTCCCAAATTCCCTCTCCCCAGATCACAGGTGCATTTTCTGGGCCTGGGACCGATCTCCATTGAGGTTAGTTGGCTATAGGGATGGGGGTAGTTTGTCAAACTGACGAAGAGTGGAAAGTCCAGTCCATTAGTAATGGCTAGGGTGGATGAATGAGGAGTCCGTTCAAAGTGACAGTGTGGTGTGCAGCAGGCCGACATCTAGAGTCTGTGTAAAGGATTCCAGGGGCAGGCAGGAAGAGACACTCTGGTTGGTCTTGCAGAGGCAGGACCCCAGTTTTGGTGAAAACACACGCGAGAATGCTAGGGCTGGAACCTGTGCACAGGGGCATAAGGTTTGAACCTTCTTCCAAGGAGCCTTGTTCAATAAGGCTTAATTTTAGAAGATTAGATTGTAGTAGGCCAGTTATAAAAATCTGGCGATATGATGAGAACTGCCTTAGTAGCTGCAATAGATGAATTGTGTCCCCCCAAAATATGTGTTGAAGACTAACCCCTGGTATCTACGAAGGTGATCTTATCCGGAAATAGTGTCTTTTATAGATGTTATCTACAAGTTTGGGAACAGTTCCACTTGATGAAGGTGGGCCTTAAATCCAATATGACTGATGTCCTTATAAGAAGACAGAAATTTGGACACAGATGCAGGGAAGAAGTCCACGTGAAGGCAGAAGCTGTGATTGGAGTCGTGTGCCTACTAGGCAAGGATTGTCAGAAACCACCAGAAACTGGGAAAGAGTCATGGAACAAAATGTCTCTTATAGTCCTCAGAGAGAAACAACTGGCTTTAATTTCAGACTTATAGCCTTTAGAACTATGAGAGAATGAATGTATATTGGTTTTGGCTACCCAGTTTATAGTAATTGGTAATGACGTCCCTAGGAAACAAACATAGTAAGCAAGCCAATCTAATGGAGAACCACAGAAGTGCTGGTCTGGTCCTTCTTCTATTTCTCTGCATGAGGATAGGATTGGTTTTAAAGATTGGCTAAGGGTTGACCCAAGGGTGTGATGATCTTCAAATATTAGGGGCAATGTGTCTCAACTGATATGCATGGCTGGGTGTTATGAAGCTGAGTGCAGTTTGTATGTTGGTACATATCATAATTACCAAGACATTCTTACCGAATATATATATGTGCAGGAATTAATTACCAAGATGGGATGAGTTTGTGAATGGGCTGGGGCAACTGGACACACTGTTTCTCTATCCCCTTCCCTGTCCTTTTAAGACATGGAATAGCAACTCCCCGACCTCCCTCCCCAACTCCCTGACTTGTCCTCAACACTCAGGTTGAGAAACATTATGTTAGTGGGATATACCAGGGGCAAAGAGACGAGGAGATCACTGTGTAGTTTAACTGGCACCCTGTCTTATTAGGGAAATGCTAGATGATGTAAGAAATGAACCCTAAAATGTTAGTCTCTTACATAATAAAAGTGCTTTCCTCACTAAGGTGATAATTGAATATAGCTCTTCCTCGACAGCAGGCTGATCTTTTTCACACAGTGATTCAGGAACTCAGTCTATTTCCATCTTGTGGCGACATCCGCCATGGCTTTGTAGTTCTCTGCTCTAGTCTTCTGGGGAGAGGGGGTTTGTGAGAGCCCCGTGTACTTCTCAAAAATGATGGTCTATAAGTGAAAAATATCACATCCTTCATGTTCTGTTGAAAAGGCAGCCACATGGCCCCACCTGAAAGCAAGTGGGGTTGTACTAGGAAATGTATTATTTGGCTATGAGTCTGTCTTCTGGCAACATTCCTCCTACAGATGGGCACAAATTTTTGGTGGTCAGCTATCCATCTCTGTTATGGTCCTTCTCATCACATCATAGATCTCAGAAATTTCCTTTTACCTTTTTTTTTTTTTAGTTTTTTTTACACGTTTATTTATTATTGAGAGGCAGAGAGAGACAGAGCATGAACATGGGAGGGGCAGAGAGAGGAGGAGACACAGAATCTGAAGCGGGCTCCAGGCTCTGAGCTGTCAGCACAGAGCCTGACGCAGGGACCGAAATCACAAACCGCAAGATCATGACCTGAGCCGAAGTCGGACGCTTAACCGACTGAGCCACCCAGGCGCCCCTTCTTTTACTTTTTGTGTGATTTCTTACATAGTAAATTATAAAAATGGCAGTTAGCTACAGTAAAAAAGAGACACAAGTGATACAGTAAGAATAAGATCTGTGTTTGAATCCTGGTTCCAACTTTTAATAATTGTGTAGATCTTGGGCAGTTTACCTAAATTCTCTGAGCCTTAGTTTCTAGACTTGTAAAATAGAGATAATAATATATCTCTCTAAGTTTAATGATTGGAGATGACATATGTAAAGGATTGGCATGTAGTAAGTACTTATTAAATGGTGGCTTTTATTGTAATTTCAATAAAATCACTGCCCTTGGATTTTTATCAGTCAACATGTTACTGTGAAACTCACAGTTTTTCTAAGTTTGAGATTTTCTCCTGTAACCTAAATTAGTTTCCACTTAGTCATAGAAGGTCAGAGTTCAAAGGCCCTTGGAGATCATCTTGTTTGCTTTCTGGGGACTTTGAATGGCTTATTCAAGGTCACAGGGGTAATTAGTAGCAGAGATAAGATGAAACTTTAATTCTTTTTACTTGTATTTCAGTGTGCTCTCCAAGACTTCCTATTAAGTTCACCGAAAATTGAGCATACCAGAGCTGTAGTTTCCAAGTGGGAGCTTTTGAATGACCCATTTGTCTGGTTTCGTTGGGTATGAGTCTGGGATAACTGTAATTTTCCTGAATTCCCTGTCATTTTTAGTATTATCATACAATAATTATCTTCCAATAATGAATTTTGTTGTTTCCAGAGTGGTTACTTTGACCTAGTCTTTGAATTGTGACTTTCAATTTATTTTATCCTGAAAAAAAGGGTACAAAAAGTAGATTCTCTAATATACCATATTTTAAACCTCTATTTTTCTTCTTACTCTTCCCTTTCCAAATCATTGAGTGTTCTTTCTTTCAATGGTTTTCTGGTGATTAAGAACATACCATTCCTGTATACTTCTCTGTGGGGGTGTTTTCCCATTCAGTAAAAACATTATAATATTCTATAATGGAAACACCAAACAACTCAGCAACACTGTTTTCAGAGAACCGAATTTCTGATGAACATTAATAATAAAGATACAGACCTCCAGCTCTTACTGAAATGGCATGGGTTAAATGTCAATAGAACAAATAGTCATTCCTGGGCATTGTAGCATATGAACTTGATCCAGCACTGTCCTTTCTTTTTTTCTCTAAGGGGTAGTCTATGCCAGCCTGAGGAGGAAGGGCTTACTAATTAGAAATCTGATCTTACTGCCTTGTGTATTCTGAACAGGTCTTCTACCGTGTCTCTACCATGCAAGACAACCAGATGAGGGTCCTTTCCCACCTCACCAGACTTCCCCAGATCAAAATCTCTAGGCTGCGAAAAGACACAAAAGAGTCTTAGCAGTACACATCTAGAGGGCTAGAATGTCAGAGACTGAATCTGTCTGCAGCAGAATTGATTTTTCTATACCATACTTCCGAAGGCTAGTTCAGGCTTAGACCTTGGAGTAGAGGATATGCCATGAATGTTCCCTCTCCTATCTTTGCTTCTTCCCTGTTTTCCTGTATTTTGTCCTTTTAAACTCATCAAACTGGGTCTCTCCACCCTCAGCTTTTGTGAGAAAGGCCTTTTTCCTCCCACTTTGCCCCCGGAAGCAAAGGTGGGATCTTTGTTTCCTCAATTTCTTGTAAAATGAAATGCTCCATTCTTTAGCCAGATTTTAATAGTGTGCTCCTTGACTTAACTGGTAATCGTTTGGGAAGAGTGAATTCTAGTCTCCACAGCTACCTCTCATTTCCTTATTGTTTACCCATAAAGCAAGTACATTGGACCAAAGTGAGTGTTCTGAAAGACAACATAGTTTAATATCACATGAGGAAATAAGAATTCTGGGGCAAATGCGGAGTTAACCTCCCTTGTTCTGAAATATTAAACGCTTGCATTATTGTATTATAGAGACTTTGACACCCCCCACCCCCCCCTTCCCCCACCCCCTGCCAGCAGGCCCAACTGGCTCTTTTCTAAGGGCCTTGCCACTTGATGTACTACAATGATGTCTGGCCTATTCATGTTGTGTTCCAGAAAGCGAGGCACTATTCCTAACTATTCTCTTCTATTCAAATACGCCTGTGTCCTCAAATATGGGGAGCAATGTCCAGGCTGTTTCCACTTCATTTTCCTGCAAAATAATACAAAGAAGTATAAGATTAATAACATAAATTTATAATTAGATTAGGGAGATGTGCTAGTGATGACTCTTACTGTTGCAAGTGACAGAAAGTCAACTGAGACTAACTGAGAAGAAACAAAGGATTAATTCATGTAAAAGTTAAGTTCCAGAGGAATACATTTAGCTCCAGGTATGGCTGGATCTAGAGGTATCAAGAAGTATCCGCTCTTCCCATAGCTCAGCTCTACTCACCTCACTTTGGTATTCTTCACATATTAGCATCATGGCTGCTGGCTGTCTCAGGGCTACACTGTTGTTACAGTCCTGAACTCTCTGGGAAAATGGCTCCAGAAGTGATCCTATCTTAGGTTACTTTTAATTCCAGAAACACTCACTGAGAAGGGAAGTAATTTCACTGATTAGCCAAATCTGGGTCTGCTGTCCACACTTGGGTGGTGGTGGTGGGGTGTGAGGTTAATCCCACCCCAACCATAGGGATGGAGCAGAACCACCTTGGAATGGAAGACAGGATCTTCCTCACAGGAAGGAGGAATGCTTTGCAGATAGCAAATCTCACACTTACCCTCTAGGAAGTATGGCATTCTAATGGGAAATAATTAAACGATACCAGACCATGAGTAATTACATACCAAAATGCCAAATCTATTGGATAGGGTGATCCTAAAAAGAGGGAAATCAGAGAACGTTTCACACAGAGGTGTTCTTTGACCTGGATTTCAGTGAAAACTTTCAAACAAATAATGGTTAATAAAGGAAATAAAGACATAGGCAGGAAAACAGAATGGGGAAGTCTGAGACAGCAAGAATTCATGTCAAGGCAATAGCACAGCTTATCCAAAACAAAGGTTGGTCTAAAACCTGCAACTCCTGACATTCAGAGTTGATTTTTCAGCAAATTTACCTATGATGCTTTACTTCTCAGTGTTCCTGTGGCTTCCCCCAGGACTGAATCAAAGCACTGTGTGCATCTGGGGAATTTGAGACCCGTCAAACAGTGGAGGTTTTGGTGCCTGGAGATAAAGGCAGAGATCGGACTAGCTTTCTCTATCAGCAAAGCAGGGGACTGCCTGGGAGGAATGAAGGAGCCTTTCTCCTCAAACCTCTTCTTTACCTGATGGTGGATGTCTGCATCAAGGAGATAATGAAATGGCTCATGTGATCATTCCTGGAGAGAGAGAGAGAGAGAGAGAGAGAGTGAGAGAGAGAGAGAGAGGGGTTTTGTGACAAATTCTTTCTATGATGTTTATGAATGAGATAAGAACCTTGGGAGGTCAGATCAGGTGAGTAAGTTCCTGGTATTAAATAAATGCTAGAACTGAATGTTGGGGGTCTTAGGAAGTGGGAGAATGAGTTCAGAAAGAGGAGAAAGGCTTAATCTGGGACGAACTACCCACTTTTACAGAGCAGTGAGCTGGTGCTGGTGATGCGCGGAGAAGTGTTGGGTGCTGATAAAGCCAAATCCTTCTGCTTTGTGTTATGGTAGAAATGACACCTCGGGTGACTCTTACTCTTGAAAGCAGTGTAAATATTTATTTGCAGGCACATCACATCTTATATGCTGTGAGTGAGTGAAGGGGTGGGTGAATTTTGTGTGTTGTATTATCTCAAGGACTGTGTGACCTTTTGCTCTCAGTCACGTCCTGCCTGGGGAGGAGTGTCACAGTCTCATGACTGTGTTCTCACTCTTGTCTGCAGCACATGGCTCAGCAGGTGAATGGAATGAGAAGATCGCTCTGCAGAATGGAAGGGCAGCTTTGACTCCCTGGCCTCCTTTTGATAGATCATGAGAAAGGCTTTGCTCTTGGGGAGTTGCAGCTTACTCTGGGCTGCACTCCCATGTTTATTTTGGGAGCAATGGAGATGCAGAACCCAGCATGACACTTGCATGACAATTTATTTTTAAAGGAGTTATAAATATGTAATTCCTTCAGCAATAAATCAAAGCTCTTTGGGTATATTTTATAATCAGCTACCAGCATCCTCTTTCTTTGTGAAATAAGTAAGCTAGATTACATTTTAATGCAATTTGCATTGATGATTTCATTTTCATTTAATTATCGGCATTTTTTTTGCTGGCATGTAAGACATGCTCCCAACAGTCGTCTGTTTCAAACCCATGCTATGAGGTCCATTACTGGGACCCCAGAGTGAGTGCTCTGCATTGGGGCTGGCTCAGAGTTAGTGTTCTCTTTCTCACTTCCTAAGACATTCATTTCCAGTTCTCCTTGATATAAGCCTTCCTTTCTAATATCATAAACAGAAACCCTGGTAGAGCAGAAAGGAAAAAAGACAGAATGATGGAAGTAGGTATATTTTGAGCAGTTTTCTGTGGTGGAGAGTATGGATTTGAGAATAAATGTGTGTGGTGGGTTCAATTCCAAGATCAATCACTTACTGCTCAAGTTGGGCACATTACTTGTTTTCTAAGTCAGAGCTTCCTTGTTTATAAAATGAAGATAATGCTTTCTTCCTCATGGGGCTGTCATAAAACTGAAAAGACACTATGTAAAGCACCAGGCAGGTAGTAGTCACTTAATAAGTGTTAGTTCCCTTCTTTACTTAAAGCAGAGATAGAAATCATCCAACCCATGAAAAAGGTCAAACATTTATTTTATTTTGGGGAGTAGCTGTATCAGTCAGGATAGGCTCGATTATGCTTCAGTAACAATCTCAAAATCTCAGTGATTTACAAAAACAAAAGCTTACTTTTATTCATGCTACAGGTTCATTGAAGGTCAGTTGCATCGTTATTCTTTGCCGTGGGATCCAGGAGTATGGAGCAGCCTCTTTCTGGGACATTCTAATCGTGGTGACAGAGGGGAAAAAGCGAATGAATTATGAGCTGCTTTGATTCAGAGTGCTACATACCATTTTGCCCACATTTCATTGGCCAAATCAAGTCAAATGGTGGACCATGATGTTGATGCTGGTATAGAGAAGTAGAATTCTTTACCCCTGTGTGTTTGATGGAACTGACTTGTTGCAAGCATAAGCTAAATCCAATGTCTGAACCAGAATGTTGTATGAGAATCACCCATATACACAACAGAGTCCTAATGAATCGAAACCTTTTGGTAAGCCCCTGAATACACATTTTTTGCTACTTATCACAGGTAATTCTGCTTTGCACTGTCTGGTTATTAGCCACTGTGCTAAAATGTTAAGGTTGATGTAAAAATTAAGAATATTAGTAAGATAATTAGCTTTCGAGGGAAGTGTTAAAAAGAGTTAACTTTGCCTTTTTTTGCTAAGTCTTATAAGTCTTTCTTTCTTCATTCTTTTCCCTGTTATTCTTTTATTGAATTGTTCCATGGCCTCCTTATTTATAATTTAGGAAGCAGGTGAGTTCAATACTTTCTCTTTCTCCAAGGGAAATAAAGAACTAGGTTGCTTTTTATTTGTTTGTGGCCCTCCATTGATTTTTCAATGGGTCAGTGGTTCACAACAGAAAGCAGCATCACCACCTTTGACTTACATCTTTCAGAGATTCATGAAGATGGATATTGAGGAAGAGCCAGACCTTGATTATCCATGTGCTTTGGGTACTATCTACCTTCTGCTGTACAGATAGTTTTCAGTTAACATTTTATTGTTTTTGTCAGTCAATCAAGAATATTGGATTTGCCTTTCCAGCATACTCCTGTTTTCTTTGGTGCAAAACAAGGCAATGAAAGAAAACCACTGGGGATGGGTGTGTGAGGGAGGAAGTCATAAGAAAGCAAAAGGGCAAGGGGGCATGTCTAGATTGAGCACTCTTATTCCAGATTGCCTTTTGGATGATGATGTGTTTCAGTCTTTATTAATCACATCCTCTAGTTCCAGATGTTCCTCGGACCAAAAAAAAAAAAAAAGGGTCCTGAGCCAGCACTTCTCCAGATACTACTGGAAAAGGACCCAACCTATGTGCCAGCCCTTGTAGGTGTTTAGTGAAGGTATCTTACTAAGGGGACGGAGCTGGCAACAACAATGTCCTTGGGTCTGAAAACACACTGAAGCACAAGACTGCAAAGAACTCTCAGTGCGATTATTGGAGTCATTGTGGCTCCCTCCCAATATTATGCTTGCTCTGGGGTTTGGGTTGTTCCTCCCATTTCAGAAAATGGAAAACTGGATTGCATAAAGTTCATGCAAGTGTTCAGATACCCTTAGAAGTTAGTGCACACCAGTTGCAGGACCTTGATGTAGCATTACTTAAAAAATTTTTTTTTAACATTTATTCATTTTTGAGAGTGAGAGAGACAGAGCATGAGTAGGGAAGGGGCAGAGAGAGAGGGAGACACAGAATCGGAAGCAGACTCCAGGCTCTGAGCTGTCAGCACAGAGCCCGACACGGGACTTGAATTCAGAACCACAAGATCACGACCTGAGCTAAAGTCAGACCCTTAACCTACTGAGCCACCCAGGCACCCTAGCATTACTTTTTTCTTTGTTCTTGTTTTTCACAATTGTCTCTGTGGTCAAACGCCTAGGGAGTGCCTGACAGGGCTGACCTGTGTGTTGGCAGAAGCTCCATGCACTGAGGTGTCAGAACCACAAAGAAGCCCCCCAGCTCCCCGTGCACACTGCCAAGTGAGTCGCTGAAGTCACTGGCAGCCAGAATTCCCCTGGCTGAAATACGCTTCAGCTTAAGGTTTCAATTTTTGTTGAAATGTCTCTAGGAGGAGTCAAATCTCATTTTATGTGGTGTGTGTGTGTGTGTGTGTGTGTGCGCGCGCGCACTTTTTGTGAAAATAAAATGTCCTGTGGATTGTAATACTGCTTTACCAGTGCTTGCTGAGTTTTCTTCTGGGAGTGTGACATAAGTGGCTAGCTCCTCTTCTATAATATAGATTCATCGCTGAAAGTAGCTGCTGGAGGTCTACCCTCTAACACACTCTCTTGTATCTAAGTGCGTATCGTGTGACTGGGTTCTAGCCATTAAAACGTGATTGGAAACTGCAGAGTACCACGCACTGGTTCCCAGTGCCTGAGGAGGACTCCAGCTACATGGAGGATAGCAAAGATCATCACAAAGCCAGCTGCCAGCAATAGGAGCCTGAACACTTCTGAGCACCGCTTCTTGGAGTCAGAATCACTGAGGAATACACAACACATTGGCTGCTAGGAAAGACTCACTGATCATGGGGACTGATGCCCACAATCGAAGCTGATCTTGCCCTGTCTCTTCTCTCTGTGAGCAAAGCACTCCATTCAGTGCTGGTATGGATGACAGAAGGAAAAAGGGAAGCTGGTTCTCTAGCTGATGGCATATGTGCATCAAAGGAGTTGAAGCTTTTGAAAGAAGAAGGAGGCAAATAATTTGAGAGCAGCAATGTGGAGCAAGGAGTGATCTCCCCAGTGCTCAAGCCTGTGGGACATAAGGTCTAGGAGGGAAAATAGCAACAGCTTGAGGGTGTGGTAGAGAAGGAAGATTTAGATCAGGGCAATAATGAAAAGGAAATTAGGAGGTGAGAATGTGGTCCATACAGTGTCCATCTAGTTCCCTGTATTTTTATCCAGAGAATAATTTGAATTGGGGAGTTCTGTACTGCGTGATTCCCATATCAGGAGGTACTTCCCCCCTACCACAAACATGGAAGGACATTTGGAGGTTTGGGCAGCCGGTAGGCCCCTAAAGAGCGCAGGCCTACTCGATCTAATTGTGCCTCTCTGGTTAGGTTTCTCTTGAAGCATTTTGATATTTGTAAAGAAAATTTGTGTGTACACAATAATTTAATACATTAAAAACTGAAAACATATATATTTCATCTACTTGTTTTTTTAAATGTTTATTTATTTTTGACAGAGAGAGGGAGACAGAGCACGAGTGGGGGAGGGGCAGGGAGAGAGGGAGACACAGAATCGGAAGAGGGCTCCAGGCTCTGAGCTGTCAGCACAGAGCCTGACGCGGGGCTCGAACTCACAGACTGTGAGATCATGACCTGAGCTGAAGTTGGACTCACAGACTGTGAGATCATGACCTGAGCTGAAGTCGGACGCTTAACCGACTGAGCCACCCAGGAGCCCCTATATTTCATCTACTTCTGTAGGCTGGTTTGGGAGCCTAGCTATACAATGAAAACAAAGTGTCTGTGTGTGTGTGTGTGTGTGTGTGTGTGTGTGTCTGTGTGTGGTACATAGTAGATGGCCACATGGGTGTGGTTGTTGAGTCTGCATCTAGGCTCCAATATTTAGTAGCAGTAAAACTTTGTACAAAAAAACTAACCTCTGTGATCTGTTTTTTGTATCTATAACATAATGTTGATAATCCCATGCACTTGGAAAGGCTGTTGTGAGGATTAAGTGACATAATCCATACAAAGCACATGACATAGTGTCTGGCACCGAGTGAACATATTATTGTTTTTATTCCGTTATTACTTTGAAAGGAAATTCTGCGTTGCAAATATTATGCCAAATAACCCTTGCCATGTAGCTCTTAAGTTAGCAAGTATCTGTTTGTATTTAAGAAAAGCAGACCTATAGTGTTTTTGTAGTCAGGGAATTGCTGTACCTAATCAGGGCGTATTGATTAGAGGGTATGGCCCGAGCTCTGAGAAGCCTTAGCAACCCTGTTTATAAATGGACAGTGAGGCATGAAGTGCTAAAATGTTTTATGGGAAAAACCCATGAAAACTTCAAGCCTTCTATAATACTGATTAAGAATAATTTAAATCATTCATATTTTATTGGAAAATATCAGTGTCTATGAGTTAATCAATTTCAAATAGATTTTATTTGTGTAAAATTGGCATTTTAGAAAGTGAATGTATTGTTCACAGTTACCTCTTCCAATGTGAAATTATTGCAATATTAGTAGTAAATGCACTCTGATTGAATCTATATCATTAATCAAATATTCCCCAATTGAACTCCTAATCATGTTTTTAAGATTAAATAAAAAGACCCAGAGGATGCTGGTTGCTTTTCAAGGCCTCAGTCAAGGATGAGGAAATGGTGACCGTAGAGGACATTTGCTAATTTTTGGCTGCCTCCTCTTATGTTGCAGGAGTGGTGGTAGGATGCAGAATCCTCCTTTTACTAGAGAAGGTGCTAGATGCTGAAAGGCTAGATGCTTTCCTAGTCTCCCCTGCAGCTAGAGTGGGTGTGTGACTAAGGTTCAATCAATCAGACACCACCACCCCAGACTTTGAATTGTTGCTAATGAGTCAGAAGGAGGCAGTGGAGAATCCATTCTGGAGGCAGAGGTAACAGTGGAACTCCGGGTCTAAGACTGGTGGTAGCGGCAGGGCAGGTGTCATCAGTGTTCTTCAGCTGGAGTAGAGTTGTCACTGTCAGTGAGTCATAAGTAGGATGACCACATATCCCAGTTTTCCTGGGACAGTCCCAGTTTATGCCCGGGAATCTCTTCATGCTCCCACCACCAAATACACTAGCCTTCTCACCTATTACCCATTTACTTAGCCGTCCTTCCCTGTATAATAGACTGTCCATATGCTCCGTGAATCCAGACCCTTCACGTGTGCATTGGATTCCACCCCCTCATCCACAGTCAACAGTGTTGCTCCTTCAATTACACCCACTTGCTTCAACATCATCAACATATTCCTTCTATTGGATCATTCCTGCCCTTGTATGCTATGCTTTCTGCCATGACATGAAAGGGCCAAAATGAGTGTGTGTGTGTGTGTGTGTGTGTGTACAGGCAAGAGTTATCTATGAATATCAGTATTTATTCTCCAAGGCCTTAATTGTAAAATCAGTACAAATAAACAGATATTTGTTTATAATCTATAAAATGAATATATATATATATATATATATATATATATATAGTAGGGAATAATGAAGTTTTAAAGCAATGTAAATGCTTATCACAGTCCTAGGTTATCCAGAGAAGTTCTGGTATTAAAGACTTTTACTCACTATCTGCATAACTACATCCATCCCCGCCAGCCTGAGTAATCAATTTTAGGTTCAAAAATAGTTAAATCACATAAGAACTAATGCAGTTCATTTGGGAGTATCATGCATAAAATGCTAAGAATTAAAGATGCAACATGAAGAGACAGTACCACCTGAATGGCTAAGACTTGAGTTAGAAAATTCTGGTTCTCCTGGAGAGGCTGAGATTCTCCTGTCCAGTCCTGAGGGTAGCCAGTGCTAAGCAGTGGGTGGTTTTGATTAAAGGGCTGTGGTCTGGTTAAAATTGTTCTGCACTGTAGGCAGGCATCAGCTTTGTTAGAAGCTGACATTGGTCCTCCGAAGTGGCTGCACCATTTTACACTCCCGCGAGCAAAGGAAGAGAGTTTCACTTGTCCTACCTCCTTGTCAGCACTTGTATTGTCAGCCTTTATGATTTTAGCCATTCGGATGGATATGTGGCAGGATCTTATTGTGGTTTTGATTTGCAATTCCCCGAGGAGCAGTTACATTGAGTATCTTCTTCGTAGGTTTACTGGTCTTTTGTATAGCTTCTTTGGTGAAGTGCCTGTTAAAATCTTTTGCCTATTTTTTGATTGGGTTGTCTTCTTACTATTGATTTGCAGGGGCTCTTTATATATCCTGGATACACATCCTTCATCACATATAAGCCAGGAACACTTCTGAAGGCAAATAACGGAACTTGACTCGTGGTAATGCAAGCAATAGCAGCATCAATTATCTGACAAAGCAAAAAGTCTAGAGGCAGGCGGTGTGTGCCTTACTGAACGGATCTGTCATCCTTAGCAGGTTGGCTCCTCATGCCTAAGCTTGTAACAACTTGGTTGCAAAATGGCTGCCACTGCTTCAAGCACCATGCCTGCCTTGGAAGGCAGGGAACAGTGGGAGCACCCAGGGAGGCAATATGAAGAGGTCCTTATATCTCCTTCTTTCAATGGGGAGAAAAATTGTTTCTCAGAAGTTCTCTCAAGCTTCTATTTATTTCTTATTGGCCATAACTAAGTATTTGACATACATACCAGCAAAAGGGAAAATAAGCATTAGACAATGGTATGCTACCCTATAGCCATGACTGGATCAGCCCCGATCATGATTTGTGCCCTGGGGCTGGGCACACTGCATGAACACAGGCACTGTTAGTTAGAAGAGAGGAATAGCTTTTGAGTAGGCACCTAAGGTGTCACTATTAAAACAAAGCTATATGTTCCTGTAGTGAGGGATCCTTTGGAAAATTCTGAGAGACCTTGGTAAGCTTATAGACAACATAGTGTCAGAAAAAAAATTAGAAAGCCAAAAAATTAGAAAACCGTCTTTTGACTTAAATGCACAAAACAACAGTAACAACACAAACTCTCATTAAATATCTGATCTCAGAGAAGCCCTATTGCATGAAGAGCTGAATCAGGTTGTTAGTTGTGGTCATATTTTATTGCTGCAAGAGGAAGACTGGATTCATCACTACATTGTCCAGGGGAACAAGGCCCAGTGAGGTCTAATAGGAGTGCTGAGAGCAAGTAGGGGTTAAGGGTCCATGCCTTTGTCTCAGTTTCCTCTGAAAGTAGACCCTGAGGCAAGGACATTTTAGGAAGTGTATTTGGGAAGTGATCCCAGGAAGGAGTGAGGGACTGGGAAAGTGTAATATAGAAAAGGGAAGGCAATGTAAAAGCACAGTAAACATTGGTCATTTCTGTGGGTGGCTGGCCCTTGATTGGCTAGGAGTCTCTGAGGAACTATATAGAATACATGGCAGAATTGGTCTCTAAGTGTGGCCCTGGAACCGACTGCACTGACATCACCTTGACTGTGTTAGTCATGCAAATCCATTTCCCCAGGTCTCCCAAGGTTCTGAATCAGAATGTTTAGTGGGGAGGGATCCAGGATATTGTACTAATAAACTCTTCAGGTGACTCTTATGCATGTTCACATTTGAGAACCAGAGGTCTGCTGTACAGAGAGAACACTTATCAGTCAGCTCACATCCCCCAGTGGACAAATCATGAGGGGTTAAGTCCCTTCTACTTTAAGGTTGCTCACGTGCTCATGCATCCTTTACCACCTGTCAGAGAAGCCCATGGTAGAAAGTAGAGGTTTTCAGTACAGCTGAGGCAAAGTCTGTCTCGAACGTTCATAGGGTGCTAGTTTTCAGCAATTGCTGGAGCAGAAGGGTTCCAAGAGAATGTGACACAAGAGATGTCTGATCCAGGAGAGGAGAACAACAAAAGGCCAGTTTAGATCATGACAGCTCTTTCAATACCTGAACTTCATGGAGGAGGCCAGGAAATCCCTCTTGAAAGCATTAAGCTCTTTATAAAGGGCCTTAAGCTCCTAGAAGGAAATATACCACGTAATTGCATAGGACTTGAGTTTACAGAAAACATTAACAAGACACATGAGAAACAGTAGTTATTTGTACTGTAGTATATCCTCTGGGCAGTGGAGTGTTTCTATCTGTTGAAAGTGACCTCAGTGGCGTTTCCCTATTGGGATCAAGTTAAAGAAAATGGATTTTTCACTTTATTGGGGAAGAGCTTCTTCTAAACAGAAGATACTCATCAGTCTTCCCTTGATTTCTTTGGGAATTTAAATCTGTGTAGATTTGTATTTTCTTTCCTTTCACCCCAGGAGAACATCTACTTTATTTATTTATTTATTTATTTATTTATTGCCAGCCACTAGTTCCCTTCCAGTTTTTTACTTTCTCTGTGGACTCTAAAAATGTCACTGGTGGTCATGATCTGATTTAGATAATTTGAAGAAAAGAGGAAAAAAAGCTTGTTGAGACTAGAATGAATGTGGGCTGGTGGGTCAGGGATGACTAATTTAGGCGCGGAGTGGAGAGTCATCCTACAAGTCCTTTGTACGTGACGTTTGATTCAACACAAGAAACTTCAGATTTTGACTCAGAAATACCACTAAACTGGAGAGGCAATAACATGAGCTACAAAGATTGAGAGAGAACATATTTTCAGTCTTATTCTGCTGCGGTGGGAGGTACTTTAAAAGTCAATTTAAAAAGTTACAGCCATGGCAACTTGGAATTTAATAGTTCATGTGTGTAGAGATTTCCCTGGGGAAAAATGGCCACCTTTTCCCTATTTTCACCCCTTTAGATGTTTCATGCCAGTGCATGTCTCCTAAATACCAAGTATATCTGGTGATGACACTTAGTGCATTCCTATTGGTGAGGACTGAAAAATTCCACCACATAGGTCATGGCATGGATTGACTTAGTGTCTGAGAAAGAGTGATGGTGATTTTCTAGCCTCCTTTGAAATAAGAGATGGTAGGATTCCAGAAAGAAACAATTCTCCATTGGAGGAAAACTCTTAGATACATTTTCCTAAAATGTACCTTTTATCATGTTCCTACTCAGTTCTAGAATCTACATCACTCATAGAATGGCCCAGATGCCAGCTTAGGCCTCTTCTCTCAGGATCTAGACAAAATTAATCCCAAACTTTGCAAATTGTAGGGCTCTAATAATGCCCATGGCCTTTGAATGTACACATAGGATGGGATTGCCCAATCAGACTCATGCCAATCAGAGGTCTTACCCAGTATTCAGTTGTACTAATTCGTTTCCAGGATACAGGCAATCAATAGGTCAGAGTCTTTCCTTTCCTGGTTGAAGAAGTCTGTCCAGCCCAGAATAGATAAGGTCTCTGAGTGAGAGTGACAGGGATCCTCTCACAGAAATATCCCCATTTTTACCTGCAGAGAAATGTTCAGCTCAAGTGTCAATCTCTAGGGGCCAGGCCTCACACCTGGGTTCTACTTAGTATTGGTGATCTTTAGCGAGGACATCCTGCTAAGGGCACTGCTAAAAAGTGATGAAATCTCCTTCCCAGCTTTGTTTGTGCTGAGTTTTCAACTTCTCTTTGGGATGCTCTTGCATCCATTACTGTTCCCCTTCTCTCGCTGGCCTCCATGAAGAGGGCAACATCACTTAGAGTTGTAGTCAGAGAGGAGTCTCGTCTTGTATGTTCCTTTTATCACAACTGAGGCACATCACTTTTCAAAATGGACCATTTATTCACAAATGAAACAAACAAGGACACACAGGGGAAATACTAGAAACCAGAAAACAGGTTTGCAAATGCAGGTTTCTGAAACTGCCTTTTCTAGCTCACTTTCAAGCTCCAAGGCTCTTTTATGTCCCCAGTCCTATCCTAGGAAATGGAGTTTGCCACCATCTAGACGCCAAGGCTGCCTCCCCGCTCAGTGCCATCTTGTCTCCAAATTCAAGGATCCATCAAATGGTTCGCAGATCTAATAGTGTGGGTTCTGTCTGCTGCCTGGGCCCCTTGATCCCTCAGAGTCAAGGAAGCAGTCTCCCACCCTGCTGTTATCTGTCTAGGATTATGTGGTCACAAGGAAGTTCTATCTCTAAAGAGCATTCCCTTTTCCCTATTTACAGCAGATCTGTTGAGACTAAAGCAATGAATGACCTTAACATTCCAATGCCACACTCCCTGTATTCAGGATATCTCTTGGAACCTAAAAGAAGCCCAACAGTTTTATGCTAAAATAAAAATAAAAAAACAAGAATATTACTCAAACACCCAGAGCTACAGTGAAAGAGAATTTATCTGAAGATCCAAACATTATAACCTCTGAAAAATAAAATTGTTCTAAAAGAATTAAAAGTGATTTTCTCTATTTAAATTATATCGTTGTCATAACTCAAGATTCATTTTGTAGTCTAGTCCCCCAGGCTGTGATTGATCAGTCTACGGTTCCACGGTTGTTCAACCTGACAGATGTTTTGGCAGGCAAACGCTCTTTTTGAATTACAGTTGTGAAAATATAATTTATCCTTTTTATTCCTTCGTTCTATGCAAAAAGTAAATCTCAAAACTGGACTGGATCTCAGCTCTGTTTGGTTCCAAGTTTGGCTTAAAGTGTAGTTAAATTGAAAGTGCTACCAAAAGAGACCAGTCTATGAGATAATGAACAAATACCCTGGACACTTTGGAGATGGTTAGTAAGTCTGAACAGTCACTTACTCCCCCGTGTTAATTCATCTATTTTACCCTTTCTTTATAGGGAGTTAGAAGGAAGAGAGGACAGTGACACAGAAAGGACTGAGGGCCATTAACCTGATTGCTCCCTTGTTGATGCTGTCACCACAAGTTATCATTATGACTTTAATCTGCAATCACATCACAAATGTAGAGTTGCATTGGTCCCTCAAAATATTCTTGATGTAGTTTTAACACTTCTCTCTTTCCCTTAGTGGGTTCAGAAAGCAAGTTTTTCCCTTTCAAATTCGTGACTGAGGGTGATGAAGAAGTGAATTCTGATTTCTTACCAGCATCTCAACCAGGGAATAGGATTTCTAGTAATAACATTGCTTTTATTTAGATCCTAGCAGATCTTGTAGGTTTTGACAGAACATGATTTTATGCTGAGAATTTCCTATAACTATATGAGGCTGGGTCTGCTCTAGGAGACACACAGCTTGGTCTCCCGGGTGGGGGGTGGGGCATGCAGGGGAAAACGCCAATAGTGAGAGTCTCAGACACTCCAGAGCATAGGCCCCAAGATTCCCAGCCCATAAAAGTATTAGAAGCCATAAATCCTATTGGTGAAACCTCATCACTGTTCAGTTCCCTGTGGAAAAGAAGGCAGGACCTCAGCCATCTGGGAGTGGGACAAAAACTCTGTCTTGGAAAGCACTGGTGGGGTAATGTATTTCTGCAGAGACCCCAGATGATGTCAGGGATGCCGGACTTATTCAGAATTTGCAATTAGGATTCTGTCCCATTCATTTCCTGGTCAACCACAACCAGGACTCAATCCATCAGAACAGTTAGAGATTCCAGACTGGGTGGGTGGGACAGGGCACATGAGGGGAACAGAGCTAAGCTTCCTGTTGACTGATGTCTATGATGGATGCATGGGACCTAAAGGTAGATTGGAGAGATGGAGGTGATAATGGCAAATTGGCACTTTTCTGGGCCCATACCAGGAAGCTTCTCTCCTATAGTGCCTGAGGAGAAACGACTGTGGCTTCAGCAAATACTTGAATTCTACAATAAATTTAATATAAACAGAAAAAATTACTTGTACACCATTTTTTGTTTAACTTCTTGGCAAACATAACATTTATTTTTGAACATCATTTTTACCAATTTTGTGAGTCTCCAAAAGTTTATGTTTTCAAACTCAGGGATTCTCTTAAAAATTATACATTAATTTTCAACTTCTGAAAGTTTAGTTCTGAGAAAAAAGTGAACATACTAAGGATCAAGGGAGAAAAAAAAGGAACAAAAAGGGACAGCAAAATAGGTGAAGGGAATTAAAAGGTACAAACTTCCGGTTAAAAATAAGTCATGAGTATGAAAAGTACAATGTAGGAAATATAGTCAATAATATTGTAGTAACTTTGTAAGGTGGCAGATGGAAACTATGCTTCTGGTAAGCATTTCGTAGTGTATTAATTGTCGAATCACAATGTTGTACACCTGAAACTAATATATTATTGTATGTCAACTACATCTAAAATAATTTTTTTTTTTAAATTTAAAGGGGGTAGCAACATGTTAAATCCAAGACCAGTAATATGGGTCCTGTTGTGAGGGTATATTTTCACTCTCAATGACTCTCAGGAGGCAGTGTTTACAAGTAAAAAGAATTCTGCGCTTTAAGTCCATTGGTTGTGTCATGCCTTCCTAACCAATTGTGTGATCTATCATTTTATGAGCCTTAACTTCTTTGTTTGTGAAATGATGGGACTACAGGAACACCTTTCTCTTTTTCACATACAAAAATCCAGACAATTCCTTTTGGATTTAAAATTACAACATAAAATTTGAAAAGGTACTATGTTTAATTTTGTTTAAATACTTAGTTGTATTTAACCCATCAATTTAATTTCCATTGAGCAAAACTTCTTAGCTAGGATATGTCCTTTTGATTTCACATAACCCTTGACTTGGATAGTATCTGATCAGGCATGATGCTTTGCCATGTGAATGGAGGTGAAACTGTGGAGTCATTAGCTGCTTAGGACTTTCTTAAAGCTAGCCAAACAGTCTAGTCCTGTTCTTTTGCCCAAAGCCTTGTATACCCCAAGTGGCTCTTGTGTTAGGTATCAGCTTCTAGAATTCATCTCTTGTGACAATGAAAGCCAGGATAGCCAGACACTTGTGTCATTCTTTCCCACTTACTGGTTTAACCTGTGATGACACTGGGGCAAGGGCATATCTTCCAGAGGAGATGCACCATGTTGGAAGATAAATCAACAGATTAGATTTGTGACATGTACTCCTCCCAGAGGAGAGAACATTGCCCTATTTTCTTCCATAATATCATTTACCAATGGCAAGAAACCAGGTAGGCTTTTTTGAGGAGTGTGATTTTCAGAAACAGTTAGAGGAGAGAGACCTTGGCTGGAAGTTAGATCAGATCCCATCCTAATTGATGGATCAACTTGAAAAACCCCCTTCTCATGCCTGTGCCCAAGGTGGTATGTTTGTTTTCCCATCAAGTAAATGAGGAATGAAGAGTATTTCAACATTTTCCTAACTAGAACAACATTTTCCAAAGAGTGTTATGCTTGAAGAGCTGTAAGTTGTTGCAAGAAAAAAAGACTTCCATGGCTAAATGGGAAATGGTGCATGAAACACTATTGACAGTTTGGGGTGTTTTTGTTTGTTTATTATTTATTTTATTTTATTTTATTTTATTTTATTTTATTATTTTATTTTATTTTATTTTACAACTGATTTCTACTATGCAGATGTGCTTTTGACCCTCTAATAAGGGAGTTAAAATTAAGCTTTCCTCAAATTTAGTTGAAAACTATTTTTTTTTTTCTTTTGGAAGAGCATCTTATGACATTAGTGTTCACCAAACTTCTTTCAGCTTTGTGAATACCATCTTAAAAGAGTGCACTAATTATTATAGAAGAAGGATAAGAATGTCCATTAAACCCAATTCCCTTAGGACCCCAATGAAGATCTTCATTTTTGGGAATCCATTCTGTATTTTACTGTTTTCCAAGAGGAATCTTCTACTCCTCTCAATGGAGAGACCAACTGAAAAGAAAATTATCAAATAAAGTGCTTCCAAATAATTTGATGCAAGTTTCTTTGACTTTTATTGACTCCCTCACTTTCATATAATGATTTTCCCTCCATTTTCTGAACTACAGCCTAAGGTAAAAGTCAGTACATGAAAATCTGAACATATGAAAAATTAAAAATTAGAGAAAAGCTATTCATACAACAGAATTATTCATTTAAAAATGATTTTTCTGAGTCTATTTTAAAGAGAAAGAAAGTTGTAGACGCTGAAGGAAATTCAATGGTCTGACAATTTTCTCTAAGTTCTATAATATTTGTTTTTTAGTAACCTTAACCTTTAAAAGTATTTTTTTTGATGCCTGTGTTTACCCTGCCATTAAGATTGAGAACTTGAGTCCCTTCCCTCACTCCACTGGACATGAATGGGTTGATTTAGCATATCTAAACTTAGAAATGGCACACCTCCTCTCTCATTCTGCCTAGTGGCTCACTCCCAGAACTTCCTGCTGGTCAGGGAGGACTTACTCACTAGCAGGGGACTGCTGGTATTAACAAGATAGATAAGCTCCCAGCTGTAACCTCATTGTCCATTTTTCTAGTCTTACTTGTAGCTTGGAGACTTATTGTGGAAATTATCTTCCTCCATAGAAAATAAGTCTTTGGATATCATTTTTATAGCATGCATCTGAAATATGTGTTCTATTTTGCCAGCTGTTCAAGTTGCTGAGACTTCTCCTCCCTTGGTTGGGAAAAGGGTTTCTACTTTAGATAGTTACAGTAAATCAAAGTGTATACAAACTTGATTTTGAAGGGGTTTCCTGCCTTGTTAACCCAATCATTATGAAGACAAAGGAACAGTTGGATTGTTGCTATGTTGGCAAAAAGCATTAGTTTTCTTGTGAGGGTGATTTGCCAGTTCAGGCATAATTAGGTCACTTAAATGCTTATCTTTGCTAGTCAATGGACTGGGAAGTCTTTATCCTTATCATGAGTGATGTAGTTGAAAGACAGTCTCAACTCTAAATGGAGATGTTCTTTCAGTGCAAGGTAGTTTCTACTGGATTGCTGGACATTTTAATCTCCAGACCTAACCAACAGTCTTGTTTACATGCCCCTGGAAGACCATCACCTCTAAAATATTTCTTCAGCTCCTCATTAAGTAGAACTTCATATCCTTGATGACTCTGTTTTTGGATGGTAGATGGGTGATCAATGCCCTTTTGTAAACTTATAAATTCAGGGGGGAGGAGGGGCTGATTAAAATACTAAACCTTGACAGTGAATATTCTTTTCCAGGGCATCTTATGCTATCTGTTTGAAAAAAGAGAATATAGTATATAGTAAGGGGTGGGGAGGAGACCAAGACATCCATGCATCTCACAAACCCACACTCTGTAGCTCAGGTTTGATGGGAGACACATCTGATGAAAGATGGGTATGTTTGGCTGATTTCTCCTATGATGGTGAAGCCTAATGACCTGTCCTTGGGGAGCTGGGGATTCCAATCCTGATCCAGGCTCTGTTTCTCAAACCAGCCCTGTGATCATGGGGATCAGTCAATCTTTCAGTTCTCTTATAGCAAAGTGGGGATTTATCTCGGCCTTGCTTGGATACGCATAATACTGGGAGGTATTCTATTGAGATAATGAGCTTGAAAGTTAGACTATGATGATTTATATGGTCAAGGGGCATAGCTTTTTCTCTGCTTCTTTTATATTCTGCTTGGCTTAATGTGGGAAGAGCATGGATATTAGAATTGGACCCACCTGAATTTGAATTCTGGTTTTGCTAATTACTCAGTTTCCTCATCTATAAAATAGAGATAGTGACATCTATTGCATAGGGTTATCTTGAAGATTTGACTGATTCTGCTGCTTGTAATTGTATTACCTGGCATTGTGACAAGCAATCTTTTCCTAATATCTTTTCCTCCCTGTGTGAGTCAGTGGCAGATGCAGCTTCATCAACTCTTTTATAGGTCATTTATGGCACTTAGTTGTTGGGTTGTTGCTTTGTAAGAAAATGTTGAATTGTGACATCTCCACATTTCCTGCTGCTCTGTTTCTATGCTCTCTAGCATATAATTACTTCTTTATATAATCTTTTTGAAGATGTTTTAAGCAATAATTAATAATCCAAGTTTAAGTTAAATTTTACTGTAGGTTAAAACCATAATGAGATACCAACAGAATATAAAAAAACCATCCAAACAAAAAAACAGAAGAGAACAACCCAAGAAACACCAAAATGCCAAATCATACCCCCCCCCCCACACACACACACACAATACCAACCAAACAAACCAAAAACCAAAAACCAAAAACAAATCTGGTGATACCAGGTTCTGACAAGGATGTTGAATAACTGGAATTCTTATACACTGCTGGTGGGAATGTAAATTAGCACCACCATTTTGGCAATATCTAGGAAAGCTGAACATATGCTTACATTATGGTCCATAAATAGATGCATATTTGCACCAAAAATGTACAAGGATGTTCTTGGCAGCTTTATTTATAATACCCAGAAATTGGTAGCAGAATCAGCTGTGGTGTATTTATACGGTGGAGCACTATATAGCAATAAGGGGGCAGTAGGAAACTTCCATGGTATTAGTGATGTTTTCCATCTAGTTGTATGGGGGTATTTATTTTTTTAAAAAAAAATCAAGCTGTATACTTGGGATCTTTGCATATATTTTAGACTTCAGTTAAAAAATTTACTAAATAAATAAATAAATCATAAATATCTATGTCATTTTAAAGAATTCAATGCCAGATGACTGGAAACTTTCTACAATCCATAATCAAAATAGACTTCATAATTTAACAAATCTTAAAATATAGACAAAAGAAAAATGCAACTTAAAATTTAGTACTCATGTATTCAAGCATTTATATATTGTTTTTTAGTGAGGAATAATTTGCAAATAAAAAATGCATAGATTTTAAGTGTATAATTTAATACATCTTGATACATGTATACATTAAAGTAACTATCACCGTATAAAATAGAACATTTCCATCACTACCTCAAGTTTCTTGTGCTTCTTTCCAGCCAATAGTCTAGGAAGCCAGCTATTCTTACTTATAGCACATTAGGTTAGTTGTGCTTGTCTTTGAATATGTTATACATAGAATAATGCAGTATGTATACTCTTGTGTCTGGCCTCTTTACCTGACATCATGTTTCTGATATTCATCCAAATTGTTGAATGTACCAATGGTTAATTTTTTATTTTATTAATATACCATGATTTATTTTTCCATTTCCCTGTTTAAAAAAATTTTTTTAAATGTTTATTTAGTTTTGAGAGAGACAGAGATAGAATGCGAGTGGGTTAGGGGCAGAGAGAGAAGGAGACACAGAATCTGAGGCAGGCTCCAGGCTCCAAGCCATTCAGCACAAAGCCCGACACACGGCTCCAACCCACGAGCCGTGAGATCATGACCTGAGCCGAAGAGCCACCCAGGTGCTCCTCATTTCCCTGTTTTTAGATATTTGGTTCCCCCCCCCCCCCCAGTTTGGAATTATTTATGAATAAAATTGCAGTCAACATTTTGCATAATTTTTTTCTTGAAATATGTGTACTGTCTAAGAAATCCTTGCTTATCCCCAGGTCATAAAGATAGTTTCCTTTAAAAGCTTTGTTTTTTCTCTTATGTTTGTGTGTTTGATATACCTCAAATTAATTTTTATGTATAGTGTGAGGCAGGGATTAAGTTTCTTTTTTCCTATGGTTTATCAGTTCCAGCCCAATTTTCTGAAAAACAAAACAAAACAAAACAAAACAAAACTTGCTTTCTCTATTTGATTACTTTACATCATCTGTTGAAAATCAACCGCCTGTATATGTGAACATCTATTTCAGGACTTTCTATTCAGTTTCACTGATCTCCTTACTCTTATGTTCATAAATTACTGTTTTAATAACTGTAACTGTGAAATAAGTATTAAAATCATGTAGTGAGTATTTATTTGTTTTTATCTTTAGATAATACCAATGCATTTGTGAACCTCTTTACAATGGAGATAAATGTCATCTAGTGTCCTAGATGGTAACTTGATTTTATGATAGATGAGGGAAAAAAAGCACTCAGATTTCAGAAACCTTTCAAGTAATGGACCCTAAAATATAGAAGTATCTTTGCTATGCAAAAAAAAATTTTACCACTGCCTTATCAACAGTAGTTTGTGAATTCCTTATGGCTCTATTGACCTTTCTGCCCTTATCATGAAGGTGGTGCTGAGTGTAAATCTGATAATATTACATAGTGGCTTTGGGGATATAGTAATTGAGGAATGTGCTTTTATTTACATTTTGGTCTCCAATATCCCTTTTAGCACACTTGATTGCCCCAGATATCCCCCTTTCTCTCTTTTCTCCTTTTCTATTTTTTAATGCTTCACATTCTTCTGGGTTTTTGTGTGTATGTTGGTTTGTTTGTTTTGGGAAATGATGGGTATGCTGTAATCTCAGCCCAGAGCAAATACAGATTGACCTTAAAGTAACTAGGTGGCCTCATTTCCTTTTTGTGAATGATTGGTTGGGAATATGGCACAATAATGGACAATGAGAGGTGGTGCAGGATAACTTTGGAGCTCTTGTGAAAAATTTTCTGGCTGATAAAAGGAAACCAGGGATTAGGGGCAAGGTGACAGTTTCTCTCCTGATGCTCTTGCTGTGGAATGTTGTTGTGTTGATCTGTGATATCTGGAACTGTTGTAACCATCTTATGACCATGAGGAAAGCTATGAGCTGACTTGCTGAATTAGGCAGAATGAAGAGAAGAACGAAAGCTGAGTCCTCAAAGAAATGAGGGAGCTAAAAACAATGTCCTAATATATCCCTACCTAGTCTTCCAGCTATGAAATTTAAAAAACTGTGTCTGTTGTTCATACCATTTGAGTTCAGTTTTCTGTCATTTGTTTCCTAATGTATGCTACCTGTTAAAAGCACAGTGCATCTTAGCAGCTCTTTAATGTGCTGAGAACTCATAATGAGAAAATTAAGTAAACATGGCATTAGAGTGAGAACCATGATTTATTGATGAGTTTTAGTCCATCAAAATGTATGATTCGAAGGGGAGGGCACTTACTTTTATAAAGTATGATAAAATTGGATGGCCTCGATATTGCTGTGTCTTGAGATACAGTTACTCATGACTCAGGTAACTGCCAATGAATAGAATACAATGTTGGGAGGAGAAGAAGCAAAACCAACTGTAGACTTTGGGAGAAAGTCCATAATCAAACACATGCCCTGCCTGAAGAACCACTGGGCTTTAGAGACTTGAGTAAGGCCTAAGCTTATAAGAGAGATCAAGTAACTCAGCTAAGAAGACTGAAAGTAAGGCAGGATCAGACAGTAGAGCTCTTGTGTACGGGGAGCTTAAGGGCAGGCAAGTTGGGATATGGAGCTGCCATTGCAAAAAGAACTCCTAATAGTTGTCTATATCAAAGAGTGGGGTGGGACAGCGGCTGTGGTGTTGGTTAACTTCTTTGTTGCAGTGATTAAGGTCAGACTAGTTTTCCTGCCTTGGATGAAAAAACCTGAAATCATTAGAAGCAAGCCAACCTCAAAATCTATAGCTGCTTTATTTTGAAATGAAGTCATTATTTCAAGTTAAAAGTACATGAAGAATTCCTGAAGGGTTTCAAAGGCAGAGAATTTCAATTCTGGTGGGGTGGAAATCATAGGTAGTCCTTCAGGTTTCAATTTTATCAGAGATGATGCTCCATAATTTGAACTTTTGATGCTGAAAATTGAACTGATAATGAAATTCTTCATTCATTCAACCACTGCTGCCTTATTGGCATGATTATTATTAGCAGGTTATCTCGTCCATGTTGGAGGAGGTTGAGAGGCTTGCCCAAGGTACACAACCATAATCCTAGAAACTACCTTTTACCAAATAGCCTGTGCATGGTAGGGAATGGGGTCTTCCACTGGCATGAGTCATGGTCTTTTCCATTCCAAGCGGAGTCTTTTTTTTTTTTTTTTTTTTGCTGAGTTTCTACTTTTTAAATTTTTTTCCAATGGGAAGGGGTAAATATGCCTGTCATAGAAGGGATGGCTGCATGGAGTTCATAGACTGAATTGCTTGGGTTCCTGCTCACCATTGTACACAGGCAGGGTTAGGAATTTATTGGGAGACCTATGTTTCTTGCTAACTTGTTAACATGACACTTTGCTTCACTAATACATTTACACGTTTGCAGGAGTCTGGAAAAATAATGTGTAAAACAACTCATGTTTACCCTACTATGGGGTGAATTGATTTGTGTGTGTGTGTTTAAAGTAATGCATCATTAGCTCATTTAAAAACTATAGACTAAGGAAAAAAACCCACACCAAATATTTCCCATTTTCAATTTAACACTAGAGGTTTTTGTGTTGTTAGGTTTACAGTGTGTGTGTGTGTGTGTGTGTGTGTGTGTGTGTGTCTGTGTGTGTCTGTATGTGTCTGTGTAAGGAGTATAGCCCTTGAATAAGGACTTTTCTACTATCTTTGAGCATATTTTTTAACTTGAGAAAAAATGCTATTGGTTTTATAAAAAAAAATTCAGGCCAGCATCTAACTAATCTTAGAAAATTGCACAAGAGTTCAACCCTAAAGTATACGTGGATCATACTGAAGTAGATGCTCAGAGCCTTTCCTGACATGTTACTGAATCACTAATGGAATAACAAGTTAACTTATGCTGCATATTCATAATGTTGAACGATAAGTACTTTTTTTGCCCTTATTGTAAATTTGAAGCACTTCTGATCTAATTCTATCGCATATGAGAGGAAATGAGAATTGTTATTCAATACTGTTATGTGACAGAGGTGAAAATATTGAAGCATTGGTACTATGGCCTTTTCCCTTCTTCACTCTTAGGGGAACAAGTTTGTCTTCATGACTCTGTGCTCATCATGGTAGTGGGAAGAGGTGCAAATGGAGAAATCAAGAGATTGGACTGGTGATGATCATAGGGACTATGGATGAAGAAAGATGGCAGACAGGAGTCAGGGAAGAATGAAGTTCTTAGGGGTTTATGGGAAAGAGAAGAGAGATTCTGGGGAACAGAGGCCACAGTGAATGGGATACTGATAAATAGAAAAAGTGTAGTATTTAGTATGTCTTTCTTTGTGTCAGTTTATTTCTACTTTCTGAAATCTTCAGAATGGATCTGGTCACAATTGCCTTTTGCCACTGAGAACAACGGGAGATGGTCCAGTTTTACATTATGTATGATTATTTATTTCACTTTATGCAAAATGTTTCCACCACTTTCAAGCTTCCAGATTGGTTATTGAAAGGTTTCTTGAAATTATTCCTTGGTCTTGTTCAGCTATCAGGTAGAAAGTCCTGTAGCTTAGTGAAGGTCTACGAGAGGGCATGCAGCCTGGATCTGGCCAACTGGACACAAGAGAACTCTGTTGGTGGTGTCTGGAAAAGATGTTTCCCTCACATAGGGAGCATGTCACAAAGAGATCTCTCTCTGTCCCGGCCACCATTTGCTCTAGTTTTTTGGTGGCTTTTTTATGGCTCATGACCATGAAGTGGCATCCTAGGGATGAAAGGTCAGCCAAGGGAGGGCAGAAAGGAAGGATGGAGAGATTTGGATCCTTTAGGACACTGTTGAACCATTGAACTAGTTCTATGTTGCCTACCTTTGGGGGTACTTGTTCAAGTCTTATAAGCCACCACATCTAACTGGTATCCTTTTCTATATTCCTAGCTTTTGTTAATCAATAGTAAATATCCTCTGACATTTAACTCTTTTCTTACATGCAGCCTAAAGCATTACTAACTGGCACGTAGTACATTGAAAACGTTTGCCAGCTGTAAGCACTTCTTCATAAAGTTCAACAAAACAAAACAAATAAATTGGAAGTTAGAGCACATAAAAACCTGCAG
The DNA here is from genome assembly GCF_018350215.1 of Panthera leo. NCBI lineage: Eukaryota > Metazoa > Chordata > Mammalia > Carnivora > Felidae > Panthera > Panthera leo. The sequence continues at coordinate 70,948,186 of NC_056690.1, forward strand.
TCGTCATCTGTATCATCTGATTCCAAATGTCTGTGTTTATCAGAACCATTTGGCCTCATTGACTGACTTTATCATAAGTAAATGTCATAATTAAACTAAAATTGTAAACAACCATTAATAACATCATGCAATCGGTCTGTTTTATATATCCGTATTCCAACCAAGATTTTATCTGAAAAAAAAAAGCTAAAATAATTGAAAAACCACAGCAAAAGCCAAAGGGAAGCAGGGTAGTTGAATGCTGGCATTTGTGTATATGTACATGTATTAATCACCACATTCATCTGATCATTTAAATTTATTAAGCCCCTGTTATGTGGGATCCACCATTCTGAGGGTTAGAGATACAAGGCTAAATTTGACACAGATTAGGACGTGTACAAGATTTTTTTAGTGGTGTCACCATTTGAGCACAGACTCAGGATGAAAACTATGTGGTTGTTCTTGAATCCTGTCTTTTGCACACGCTCCACATGCAATACATCAGCAGGTTACTTTCCCTCCACCTGGGCAACACTTCCTGGCCTCAACACCTCCCCACCTCTCACTCCGGCTCCTCTTGCTCTAGCTCGTGCCACCAGCACCTTCTACCTGTCCTGCTTTGCAGGTTGTGGGTTCTTCTCTATAGGGTAACAAGAGGGAGGTTTTGTTGTTGTTTTTTTAACATAAAAGAGATCATGATGTTCCTTTCTTTTCAGCTCTCCCATGGCTTTGCATCACTATTAAAAAAATCCAAAATCCTGTTCTCACACAGGATGCTTTATGATAGAGCACTAGTTCCCTCTCAACATAATTTCTACCCCGCTATCCCTCATTCATTCCTATCGAGGTATTCTGGCCCCCACCACTGTTGTAAACACCACGTATATTCCCTTCTCAGTAACCTTGTATGCATGGCTCACTTCATTCACGTCTCTGCTCAAAGTCATCCCAGGAGGCCTGTCCTCAGCTCCTATATATTCTTCTCGATCTCCTTACACTGCAGTGTGTATTTATTCATTTATGGTCTATCCTCACTTTAACATCAGCTCCATGAGGGCCAGGGCTTTGCTGTTGTAATGAATCCCAATGAATGAATGAGGGAGTGAATGAACACACAAACTATGGGCGAGTTGCTTTTTCTTTCTCATCCTGATTCTGCGTGACTGGTGATGTCTTCTTGGCCATTTTTGTCCACTCTCTGTGCCTCTCTGTTTGCATTTGTGAAATGAAGGGAGGTGTCAAGCCTGGGAGTGGGGAGATTTTCAAGGACAGACCTGTTGGCTTCCTCCCTTCCACACTGTTTTGGCGGCTTGGTACTTTGTTTATATACCAGAGAAGCCTGTTGCCAGGCAGGATAGGAAGCTGGACTAGGGGAAGGTGATGACTAACACAGGCGTCTCTCCCCTCACCCCTGGAAAGAAAAGCCAGCTCAGGCCACAGGGGCAAACACACATGAAGTCAGCAACGCTCTCCTCTGGGTTTGCATCTTTCCTACACCTTACCCCCCTGTTGCCACTCCCCCTACCAGAAACTTGATGGAATCCTGAAATCCTGAAATTCTAAGAAAGTGAATTAGAAAATTTAACATATCCACAGGTATTCAGCATATAGTTAATCCTCTTCCAAGTGTCTTGGGAAACACTGCTTCCAAGAGCAGTCTCCTTGGACTCTAACACTTCTGTCCAACTCCGGCTCTTTTCTAGCTGTGTGAGCCTGGGCAGGTGTCTCTACTTTTCTGAGCCTCAGTTCTTTCATCTGCAACCTGGGGACAGTAGACCCGCATCACGTTGAGATGGCAGTTAGATGAGGTGACGTGAAGAAGGCACCTAGCACAATGGCGTCAGAGTAGAAAAAGACGGTAGCAAGCAGGCAGTGGACAACTCACGGGTATCTTGGCTGACTCTGCCTTTCTAGCATCCTTTAAATTCACTCTTTCTATATTTCTGTTCAAATAAATGGCCCATCTTGCATCTAAGCATGGAACTGGGAGCTGCTAGAAATGAGGCTGAGACAAATGGACAACAGTGAAAACATTAATACATCCATAAACCTGGGCCCATTTCAGCAGTGACCACAGCCCGTATATTGTTTGCAGCGCCCATACCCACGGGCTAGAGGAGCTCTGAACCCATGGCCGGGTTTCCTTCTCCCCTTATCCACTGTGATTTCCCTCCAGGAAGAAGGTCTGGTCTGGACTGCATGTCCCTAACTGGAACCCCCAGCCTGACTCTGGGGGAGGTGGCTCCCTCCTCTTCCTTGCTGCTGACTCCCCTCCTTCCCTGCAGGGTCTGGGAGGGGATGGGGAATCCAGCTCACTCGTGATGATGACATGTGTCAGACCTGTGGGAAATGGGACACACTGTGAGTGTGTCCTTTGTGCAGCTCAGCTCAACCTTACCTTTCATGTTTTGAGCTCTGTTGAGGGAGTGTGGGGGTGGGGTGGGAGGGGGGACAGCCCAGGGACACATGGAATCTGGCCAACCCCTCTGCTTGATTATAGAGTTTGTCAGCAACAGAAAACCTGTGTGGAAAGGCCAGGAATCCACAGCTGCCTGTCTGTGGGTGGACAAAGGGGTTTTGTTTACCTGGGAGAACTAGTCTTAGAGCCCCTGGCAACAGAAGTTTTGGAGTGGAGTTACTCTGAGATGTCCAATTCAAGCTAAGAGCTGGGAAGGCCCTGGATCTACCAGAGAAGGAGAGGCAGGCCTCTGGGCCAGGATGAGGGATTGGGATTCCACCCAAAGGGAGAAAGGAGAAAAGCCAAAAGGAGAGTCTCCTGTGTCCTGACATGTCAAACTCATTTCCATCTTAGAACCTTTGCAAGTTCTTTCCCTGGAATGTTCTCTCTCCTACATCTGTATGGCTTCTTTGTCATCTTGTTCAGGGCTTGTCCAAAGGACACACTATCTGGGAGGCCTTCCTGGAGCTCCTGTCTCTCAGAATGCTGAAATATTGTCTCCGGACATTCTACTTGGTTTATTCAACTTGCCTATGAAGTTCTAAGTTAATATTTGACAAATATAAGAGTGAATATTTTACCAGGAGTTCCCCAACTGCTGAATGTATTTCTTGGTGGTAAATTTCCAGGATATAAGATAGCTGTCTGAATTCAGAATAAACCTTAATAACTAAGCAATTCATTGGCTGAACCTCTCGTTCGGCCCAAAGGAAAACTACTCAGATGAGGACTGACAAGAGTGGCCTCCTCTTGCAGTGAACTGATGCTATTCACCTTCAGGTGTTTGAGGATTTCCTCTCACTTCCTCCAGGTCTATGGAGTTAAACACAGGCTGCTGTCTTTGTAGAGTCATTATGAATCCAGGGTGAAAGGAATCACAATTATGATTTCCCTTATACTTTAAACCTCCTTCTCCAAACAAAATGATGAAGACCATTTTTACTGGGACAAGAGGCACTTTTTTTTTTTAAACTACAGGCATATAGCAAGCTTAGGTAGAATGGAAACATTTTGCTTTAGTTATGTATGTGTATTTTTAACTAAAGAATTTAAAAAAAGAAATGCTGTAGAAATGTCAATCGTTGTGTCTGTACATTGTATCACAGTCGGGCAATTCCTAACTAATTGAATTGATCACTGTGAGATTGTTCCACTTTGTTGGAGAGAAAAAGCAGGCAAACGGGCCATATCTAGTTCATTCATGGATCCTGTTTATTGAGCTGTAATCGTCTCAACCACAGAGCCAGGAACCTCGTAGTTTATTCATCCACTCTCGAAATATTTACTCATCGCCTACCATGTGCCAAGGTTTTCCAGAGGATTCAGCAGTGACAAATGAGACCAGCATGTGTGCCCTCGTGGAACTTTCGTTCTAGTCGGGGAGACAGACAATATCAAAATAAATGAAGTATAGTGTATGTCGTACTGAGGAAAAAATGCAGAAGAGGGAAATGGGGGATGTAGTAGAAAATGGGATTGTCAGGGTGGCTCTCGAGTGACATTTGAGCAAAGGTTAAGGGAAGTCAGAGGGCTAACTGGTGGAGGGGCATGATAAGTGGAGGAAATGGCCAGGGGGAGGGCCTAAGCATGTTTGAAGAACAGCAAGGAAATTGCTGTGTCTGGACCACAGCTAGCAAGGGAGCAGGATAGAAAGTGAGCCAGAGAGGAAAGGGGGTTCCATTGGAAGGTGAAGCCAATCCAGGGTTTCACTGAGGAGTGACATGACAGGCCCGCAGTGTGAAAGCATTCCTGAATTGAATTCTTTGACAGCCTGTGTTATTTTGGTCACAACATCCAAATCCAAAAAAAAAAAAAAAAAAAAAAAAAAAGCTGCAGACCAAGTCATCCCTGGGTACAGTGTGGAGCCTGATGCAAATCTCTACATGTGCTGCTAACACCCACCACCCTGGAAAAGCTTCTATTTTACCTCAGGAATGCTAAAGGTCAAAAGCAAGAACAATAGAGTTATGAACTCTGGAACAATTTTGGCTCCACAAGGTCAAGATTCTTCACCCCCCACTTTTGCATGTCTGGTTGAAGGCAGGGGGTGATACTAGGAAGTAGGGCAGGGAGGCTTAGCCTGGGATATTCATGCCAATGGCCTGATGGTATATTCCTGGTCAGAGCAAACCTCATCTAGAGAATCTTATGCTAAGATTTCCTGAATCATTCTTCTCTTCTAAGTGTTTGGTATTAATGCACTTGTTCATTTCATGGTTCACGATCTGCTATTTCTGTAAAACCAGGGGCACTTTGTCTAACAGGATTTTTTTAAAAGCTATTTTAAGGTTTGAGAAACAGCCTGGGAGATGTTTGGAAGCAAAATTTTAATATTGGAATCACTGGGGTTTTGATTTGTCATGAAGACAAAAAGATAATGAGTCCTGGCCAGGTCTTTCTGACAAGTGGGATGGGCAGGAAGACCTATTTGGAAGGCCTCCGTGAGGCAGAGGAAGAAGGTATCCGAAGGCTTCGGGAGATGGGAATGCTAGAGTAGGTGTATAATATGACACCACCTCACCCATCTCCTGACTGTATTCTCCCCAAGGGTCCAGGGGGTAATCCTTTCACCAAACTTGGGCGAGATGCATTTGTCGGGGGAGAGGCCCGATATCCTTGAAAAGCACCGTGGTGGCTCTTCTCTATGGGCCAAGAGTGACGGTGGGGGCTGCTATCTTTAGACTAGACTCCCTGACTTAAGTGGGGATGATGGAACCTGGGAGCAAGAGGTGGTATTTAACTGCCAAAGACAAGGTGGGTGAGGTTGCTGAAAGATTAGCAGAGCCAAAGCAGTAACCAGAATAGTATAACCATCAGAACGTTGCTTTGCCCAGGTAGTTGATAGTGATATTCCTTGGGCTGAAACAGATGGGCAGGCTACTAAAGGCTTACATGATTTGCATGAATGGAAAAACTCTAGATGTGGTAAAGGTCAATAGAAGGTCATGGACCTGAAACCAATTCCCAGACTTGGGCTAGTTCTTAGACCCGGAGTCCCTCGAGTGGTAGGGAGGAAAAGTCCCATTGAGGAAATCCTGCTGCACAGCCAACAGTGTACATTGTCAGTCTTCCTCCCAACCTTCCCTAAAGAGCCCACGGCTGCTCATCAGGGTGACGGTGCATGAGGAAAGGGATGGAACCAGACTTTTGGAAACTAGTGTAACCTGTAGACCCAAAGTGCCACTACCATCCACCAATCAGATGATCGATGGATCTTGGTTCTGGTCCACCTCAAAGTCCCCAAACCCACCGTGTGGTTATTTCTGCGGTTCCGAAAATCATAGCTGGAAAAAATATATTACCAAGTGGCAGCACCCCCACATTGGTTAGCATTGGTTAGATGAGAAAGCATCTCTTCTTTCAGGTTCCTGAAGGCTGAGTTTGCCCAGCGCTCGGAGCACTTCCCATCCATAGACAGTTACTCCCAGATGGTTGTCCCTTGGGGCAGTGTCTGCATGGGGTGACAACTCTGGCTGGTGGCTGGTGAGGTCTAGCATGCTGCATTTGCTGAGCATGACGTAGTAAACTGTAGCAGACCGTGAAGGACAGGGAAGAGAAAACAGGTCTCAGTTCTGCCGTGACTTTCCTGTGTGTTGCTGGGCAGGTCACTTTATCTTTCTGAGCCTTGGTTTTCTCATCTTGAAGAAGAAAGGTTGGGCTAGAAGCTAGTGATTCTCAGCCTCGGTTGCATATTAGAATCACTCAGGGAACTTAAACATTGCTAATACCTAGGCTCTATACTAGAGACTTTGATTCATTGGTTTGGGGTAGGGACCTACATTGGGGTAGCACTGACATTTTGAACGTCTCCTCCAGGCAATTCAAATGTGCAGGCTGCGCGAGCTCATCCTGAAGGCCCCTCCCTTCCAGCTCTGACAGGAAAAGCCTCCACAACATTCTTCACCAAGGGAGAGAAAGAGACTCTGACATATTTGAAGTCACAGCTCTAGAGGGCTTTTGAAGGAGAAAAACCTGAAAACACCTATTCCCCAAATTAAAATCTGTAGTATTTCTCCTTTGAGGGAGAAGAACTTTGACTGGCTAGACTACAGAGAGGCTGGGTTGGGGAATAGCCCAAATATTTGTTCCAGCTATTTCAATGACATTTTGGAGGGCTGATCAAAGATCTGTCTACTGTTTTTTGCATGTGTCCTAGACACAGGCCAAAATCTGTCCTTATGTTTAATATCTGCCTTGTCATACCACGGTTATTATGTGGATTCAGAAAGAGACCCACACTTTCGCTTACCGAGGGCTGCTCTCACTTCTGTGTCTTATTCCTATCTTCATCTCTGGCCTGCCTTTGAAAAAGCGTTGCTCCTATTCTGTGAATAGTAGTATTGGTTTTAGTTCATGAGCCTGACTCAACCACAAACTAACTGAGTGACCTTGAAGAGGTAGGTATCTTTTTCTCCCTGGGCCCATGTTTCCTTATTATTTATTTATTTATTTATTTATAAATTTTATTTATTTATTTTGAGATAGAGAGGGGGAGAAGAAGCAGGTGAGGGGCAGGGAGAAGAAGAGACAGAATCCCAAGCAGGCCCTGTGCCATCAGTGCAGAGCCTGATGTGGGGCTCAAAACCATGAACGGTGAGGTCATGACCTGAGCTGAGATCAACAGTGGTATGCTTAACTGGCTGAGCCACCCAGGCACCCCAAATTTCCTTATCTTTTAAATGCTTAGCTCTAAAGCGTCTCATGGATGAAATGCTCTATACTTTTGTGTTTCATGGATGAAGTGCTCTATGCTTTCCTGTTTTGTTTCAGGTCTCTATTCTATTTGGACTTTGATTTTGTGTGTGGTGTAAAGAAAATCATCCAGTTTCATTATTTCACCTGTAGCTGTCCAGTTTTCCCAGCCCCGTTTATTGAAAAGACTGCCTTTTCCCTCTCGTATATTCTGAAATGCTCTGTGCTAATGTAATTTTATGAAACCTGGCTTATCCATCCAGAATTTTAAGCTGAGCTACTTACCTAAAGCAAAATGGACTCCAAGTGGTTGCAAAACGATTGTGCTCATTGATAGCCAAGGTGGACTTGTGAAGAGCATCTTACCAACTTGGTCAACCTCAAAAGAATGGTGGCCTTTTCCACTGGTCACTTAACGACAGATAAACCCAGCTTCAAAGCACTTAGAGCAAGGGCTGCTAGATGGCGCTGTTTCCCCAGATTTCCAAGGCATCAAGGTTTAGCAGATGGCTCTTGTAGGAGAATTAACAATTAATGTCCACTGTATCAGCCTGAACTGGCAGAATATGCTATACTCCAGAAACTACGGAGAACTGAGCTTTGTCAAAGACATTCTTCTGCCAGCCTGGTCCTCTGCTGGCCAAAAATGTAATCATACATATAGCCCATCCCATCCACAAATTGGTCCCACAAATTAGGGACATTAATAACAAGAGTAAAGAGGAAATATCAAAATGAATAATTCTTATACTAATTTTCTCAGTATTATTATTTTATTTTGGAGGTTTTATTCCACATATAACAGAAAATAATCATCCCTGGGCTAGAAGGTGATTGTAAGGTAAAACCAATTCTGATGTGAGTTCACTGTCTCACAGCTTGAAAAAGGAAAGCACCAAGTGAGTGAGTATCTGCTCTGAATTTGTATGGTTGCTTCTAGGGTATTGCAAACAGGGATGTAAGGGCTATAGTGTCAGGTAGAAAAGATTTCTTGGTTTTCCTGACCTTTACTTTACTAGGCCATTTGAGTTAAGGCCATTTGAGTTAAGGATTTAAGCACTACAGATATCACTGTCTTCACCCAAAGGCAAAGATGTTCTCTGTCACACAAGGAGTTAGGGAAGTCCAAAAGAGGGAAGGACAAAGAGGTCATTTGGTCCATCCTCAGCTCTGCTCCTTGTAATTTTTTCTCCCTTAACGTTCGTCACCTTCATCACCAGTATTTCCAATGATGCCCGGCTGGGTTCCTGAATGGCAAACTCCTTTTGGTAACAGAACTTTGGGGGAGGAGGGTGGCACATTTTCTGCTTCCCTGCATCTTTTCTTGTAGATATGGCCATATCGAGGGGCAGGGGGTGGTGCCACGGCCGTGTGGATCAGAGAGGGCAGCTCTCCCTGGCAGGCAGTGGCCTCACTCTGCAATCTAAAACGTGCACCTTCCGCAGAGGTCCCCCTCCCGTTACTGCCTGGCCCCGACTTCTCCTTTGCCCAGAAACCGCAAGCTGTCAAAATGAAATCATTTACTGCTCCATTCTCCCTCTGCCACGCCGTTCACAGATCACTTTTGCAGGCTGGGGAGATGGAAAGAATGAAACCCACGCATTTTCTTCATGTTTCCCTTCTAGTTTAATTCTGCCTTTTGTGAATACATGATGGTGTGCATTGTTTAGATTTAGAAAAATGTTCCCAGTGCCAACTCCTCTGGTGTGTGTCTCAAAAAATCATTTTCAATCAACAGCGTCAACAACTCGGACTCCAGGCTGGCAATTGCGGGGGGAGGGCTTGGGGGTTTGTACCACTGGGAAGCAGAGCATCTCCCCTCCTGGCAGGGAAAAGTGAGGCCCCTTGACCTGAGGCACCAATTACTATTTTAACCACCCTCCCCCCACAGCCCCAGAGGCAGCTGGAAAGGAAACCACACACTGGGAGTTCCCACAGAGTCTTGCTGGCTCCCTAAGGCTTCCAGGCATTTGCCCATCTGGTGAGGCCTCCAGAGCAGGGGGCCTAATTAGGCATCATCTGGCCACCTGAGAAGGCTTGGTGGACCTTCCCCCCACTTCCCCCTCCTCCAGGCAGGACTCCACTCTCCCAGCTGCGGATCTCTGGAGCTTGTTTGGTTGAGCAGCTGCTCAGGCTAATTATTGGCTAGCAGGGTCCCCAAGTGGCTGCCTCAGACTGGAAGGGGGCAGGCAGAGAGAGGGCTGAGGGACATAAAGGGACAAGGAGGGGAACAATATGAGGGGTGGGCAGAGAGGGGATAGAGGGAGAAGAAACAGAGAACAGAGTTGGATGAACAGTGCAGTTCAAATCTCCCGAGCTGGAAGATGAGGAGGGGTCTCCTGACCTGCAGCAGGACAGTGGATCCCAAAGGGGGGCCCATCCGTGAGACAACCTGCTGTGCCCTCTCCACTCCCCTCCTCCCACCTCCCACCTCTCCTTCCCCACCTCCCACCTCCCCACATCCCACCTCCCATCTCCTCACCTCCCACCACATCACAATATTCTATATTCCTGCCCTTTGCTTCCCTTTTAGCACCAGCCTCTACCCAGCCTTGCTCCTTCAGTCCAGGTACTAACCAACTGTGTTTTCTTAGGAGAACATGGCCTTGGAGCCCTAATTTTGGGGATAAGCTTTTGGAAGAGGATGTTGTTTAACTCCCAATTATTCTTTGCTCTTGTTGGACTTTTTGGCACACAAGTGTGTCCATGTCTTAAGGTATTTTGCACCCTAAACCATGGCAGGTGTCCAGTGCCTTAGCCAATAGGTGAGCCAGACTCCGCCCACCCATCCTCAGACATTTTCCCTTTGTCTTCTGGGCAATCACCCTGTGACATGAGAGGAATGGGAAGAATATCGGGAAAAATTAAGGGGAAGCAGAATGGAAAGTAGAATTAGCTACAAGGTATTGTGTTGGCAGAAGATGCAACCTCCAGGCCACTGATGTCCCACTGTCGGCTTGAACCATCACTTGCTAGAAAACCGAGCTGAGTCACTGACACACTTAATTCCATGGATTTCCTCTCTTGTAAAGTAGGATCGTTTGAAGCAATAATGTTGTGGTGAGTCAGGGGAGCATCCCTGGACTAGGTCAAAACTCACTCTAGTTTAATTTCTGGCCGTTATATCTGGGGTATGTGATCATGGGTAAAACATGGCATTTTCCTCTCTCTTCCAATATTCTCATTGGAAAATATAAGAGAATGATTCTTTTAGTGTGCTAGAAGTTACCATTTTCTGAGCATATTAGAAGTTAGAATTTTACGTTTCTGTATTTGGTTTAACAGGGCTCAAGAGGGAATGGCTTTCTCCTCTCCTGTCCCCAAACAGCCACAGTACAATTGAAGGCAGTTTTGCTCCAGGAAAGGAAAACGAGTGTATGGAGAACAGCCATTTTGAGACTCGTGCTACGTGCCCCAGACCTCAGAAGGGTGGGCTGTACAAGATGTACACAGATTAAGGACAGTTGAAGCAAGAATTGGATGGGTGGTGGGATTTTCAGGGTGGTGGGAAGATAGTCACAGGATTTTGAAGTCTTGTCTGGTTCCCTTATAACTGTCCGTCCATCCCTTGTGAACCCAGGGCTGGTGTGGGAAGCCTCAGACTGCAGTAGAAGGATTCTGAGATGTGAATTCATCAAACAATATTCACAAGCATGGGCCATTCTCTTCAGAACACTAGAATCATTTGATTCCATTAGTCATAGGCTGTGGTCATCTTTGGCCCTTCCAAAGGGCCTCTGGGTGTAAATCCCAGGTACACAGAGGGGATCCAGGGACGTAAGCAAATAAGAAGAATCCTTTTACTAAAGGGTGTCAGCTCTCAGCTGGGTATAGACTGGTGGGAAGTATAATTTCTTCAGCCCTAGAGTAAGAGACATTGCTTTAAATTACTCTGGGGGCCACGGTAATTCCTAGAGGTTAACAGTTACTATTTTCTGCAGGCCACTAAGCATTCTATCTTTGTTCTCAAGCTCCGATAGAAAATTACCAAATCCTTAATTGAAGCCTACAGATTCTGCAGGGAGATTTTAGGGCCTTGAGAATTGATTTGGCCCAGCCCTGTCACTCTGGTGGGCACCTCTCTGGTGTCTCGGAGACATGAAACGAACCCTCTGCTTGACTAACCCCCCAAAAAAGCTGCCCAGTGCATTCCGTTGTGGGCAGTTCAGGTGTTTAGAGGACCATGTCTTACTTTCAACTGAAAGCTGCTTCCTTAAAACTCCTGCTCACTAATCCTGCTTCTGCCCTCTGGAACTACACGGGATAAATATAATCCCCTTTTCAGATGAAAGCTCTTCAGATAGGAGAAGCTGGTTATCACATTCCTTAAAGTCTTCCTTTACACAAGGCACCCGTTCTAAGTATGAAATGGTGTGAAACTCCTCACCAGCCTGCTGCAAACCTCACCATGTGCATCTATCAGGATCCAGAAAGGAAGGTAGAAACACTCGCAACATTTCCAGTAGAGACAAATTCATACGGGAGCTTTCTACGTAGCTGTGGAAGGGCAAAGGGAACAAAAAGGCAAATGTGGCAGAGATGTTAGTAACTGCGGGAAGCAGCTACCACCCCAAGAGCCAGAGGGTGAAGAAGGGGAGTGTCCCTGAGCCCAGAAGCACGGGAGGCCACTCACGGGACAGTGGCAGTGCCATGAGGGGTGGAACCTCTGAGGGGCACAGTGCCACTGATGCTGGGGCCACCAGCACTGTGTTGGCACTCTCATGCAGCCTGCAGTCAACTAAGCCCCTACTTCCATGAAGCAGGTGAGATCAAACCCAAATTTTGCCAAAATGAGTGTTTGACTGAAGATCAGGTCTCCAGTGGATCTATTTTTTTCTTTCTTTCTCAGCAGACTGCCCCTATCCTCTGGTGACTGTGCCCTTTTTTTTTCCCTTGGGAAACCTCCCTCCTGTATGCACGTGGCTGGGCTGTCGGTCACATGTGACCCCCAACAGCCCAATCCCAGGAGGGGACGGCACAGGAGACAAGCTTTGCAACTTGGGCAGAGATGCCGAGGGACATGTGGTCGGTGGGACGGAAGCGTTGATGGCACTTCCCTACAGAAGCAGTGTTTGGGTTTTCTCCTGACATCCCTGCAGCTGCTCTGATTCTCGGTTTTTCCAAGACTCTGTTGTTCACCCCCCCTCCTTTTTTTACTATTATTGCAAGCGCTTCCCAGTATCCCTCCTATAAAGTACTTTCTAGCTCAGGTTACTCAGGGTCTATTTCAGTTGCTCACAACCAAAGAACCTGGAATGCTGTGTATCTTTACCCGTATTTCCTATAGACAGGAAGAAGCCATCTGGCGTGGTGGAGAGCTATCAAATACTGACTCTGAAGCCAGCACATCAGCAATCCTCCTAACTTTCTGTCTTCACAAATATTAGAAGCCCAGGGAATTACTGCCAACCAGAAAGTAAACTCCTCTGGGTGTGCTGAAGAAAGCTATCCTTATTGCTCTGGAGTTTCAAAAATCTGTGATGCAGATGAATGTATGGGAATCGGGTCTGGAAAAAACATTTTGATGTGACAACTTTGATGTGATCATATCAAAATGGGAACATCAAAATATTAAAAAAAAATCTTCTTGTTTCCTAGAAATGTGAACAATGAACACCTCAAAGCCTCATCCCATCCCTGGGTCTGACCTTACTATGCCTCTAAAATTCACTCAGAAATGGGATGAAGGTCAGGAAGTCAGTGTGTATATAATTATATTAACTGGCACTTTAGGAAAATTTCTTTAAAAAATTAAATAGTTTTACATGGCTGTCAAAATATCTTCAAAGCATTGCATCAAAAGACCATGTATTTGATTTCCATATATCCATACAAGTCATTAAAAAGGTACCAATATATACATTTTTTCAAGAAGAGCAACCTCCCCCCACCCCCATCATCACATGCCACTTTTCAGATGGGCAGAACTGAGTTTATCAGTAACATATATACTCAGTAACTCAACTAGTTAAGAAAACTCTTCTTCATGTAATTGCCAGTCATTTCATGCTTATCCACACTGTCCATAGGGATAGTTTGACTATGACTTCTCGAGATCTTGACCCAGGAAAATGTTGGCTTCCCTTATAACTTCTTAGCATAGAAACAAGGTTAGTTGGGTAAAGCTTGTTTTGTAAAAATCAGAGTGGTACAAGTAGTTATGTTTAATAATTATATTTTAAATACTAAAAAATATTTACTCTTTTAAAAATTGGCTAGGTCCTGGGGCACCTGGGTGGCTCAGTTGGTTAAGCTTCCAACGTCAGCTCAGGTCATGATCTCCGGCTGGTGGGTTCAAGCCCTTCGTCGGGCTCTGTGCTGATGACTCGGAGCCTGGAGCCTGCTTTGGGTTATGTGTCTCCCTGTCTTTCTGCCCCTCCTCTACTCATGCTCTCTCTCTCTCTCTCTCAAAAATAAATAGACATTAAAAAACTTGGCCAGGACCTGGTTTCCAGGAGGGAAGACATAGGAAGAGAGACCCTTGAAAGACTACTGACTGGCTTCCCTTCCCACTGGGCTGCCCTTCCCAGCACTTGAAGCTACCACCAGGCTTGATTCCTGAGGGGTCTGGCCACACAGCCATTCACCCTCAGGTGTGTTCACCTTTGCTAAGGGGGGCGGGGGGGCTGACAATATGATGAAGTACTCTATGGGTTTTATACTTATTACCTTAAACTTTTAAAGAAAAATGAGTTTCCAGAAAATATTAAGAAAACCATTCATCTTTGGACAGCTGACTCTGAATTTGTTGGATTTTGGAGTGTAACATTTGGAGGTGGAGTGAATAAAGTGTTTCATGTTTGCAAGTATGATAGTTTTTTTTTTTTTTTTTTTTTTTAACTCTCTCTTTTTAAAATAGGCTTCAATGCCCAGTGCAGAGCCCAGTACAAGGCTTGAACTCTCCACACTGGGATCAAGACCTGAACTGAGATCAAGAGTTGGATGCTTCACCGACTGAACCACCCAGATGCCTTGGAAGTATGATAGTTTTGTTCATGGAACTGAAGTTCAGAAAGGCTTGACCAAAAATAAGGATGGCCAGGAACAGCTTCTCATTCCAAAGTTGGCTCTCATTGATTAACAAGAGTTTGAGGTTACTTATGTCATACCATGGTCCAAAAAACCTCTAAAGGAGTGAGTCCAAGAGCTGGTTATTTTCCAGATGAAACCTGATGCCAACTCTGTGGGGTGATGCACTAAAAATGGCAATTGATACCCTTGTAGATTTAGGCTATGTAAAACCAGTTGGCATTCTCCACCCAGAATATGGAGCAGCCAGCAGAGTTCCTGTTCTTCACTGAAATACGAGTACAGATGGTCATGTAGCTGGGAGACATCAGTCTCTTGAGGACCCCAGACTTGTGGTGGTTGTTTGGAAAGATGTCAACTACCATGTGTCACGGCAAAGTATGCTTCTGATGCCCATGTCATTTCACTGTTGAAATAGTTTTCTACTGAAATATGAGGCATTTCATGAACTGCCCTAAAACGCGTCTGCTATGGGGCTTTGATTCTCCCAATAGATTCTCACTGTAGCTTGAAGGAGGTGATAAGTTAATTAGCTATGTCCCTTGCATTTTTGAAAGCCACCTCTGTCTTTTGTCACCACCACTTCAGGAGATAGTTCTGTCCCTTTCCTCCAGCATGGAGCCCGAGGTGGGGCTCTATCTCGCCACTGTGAGATCATGACCTGAGCTGAAATCAAGAGTCGGTCGCTCAACCGACTAAGCCACCAGGTACTCCAATTATTACTTCATTTTAGATCACTACTTAACAAAGATACTTGGGACACGTTTTTGTTTTAAGGAGATCTTTATGGTTATGGATATGCTTGCCATAATGAAAGTCTACATATCCATAAAAAAATTATTCTCAGGTCTGGATAATTTTCACCTTTCTGTAATCCAGCCATTTACTTTACTTTTCTTTTTTTTTTTTAAATTGGAGCATGTTCCTATTCCTCAAAATCCCCTCCAATACTCCATCGCTCCCTGCAGCTGCTTATACCCCACACCTTCCTCTGTACAGTGGGATGTCATTCTCCAGAACACATTTGAGTGGCAAGGTGTTTTCTTGTCTCCTTGCTTATTACAGGTTTCAGTTTCCTACTAACCGTATTTGTTCTAGCCTTCCCAGTTTGAAGATCACTTTCCTCGATAGAGAAAGCAGTATAGGAGTTGAATTGCCTTGCTTTTCTCTGTTAGCTTTCAACATGACATCACTTGCCCCTAAGAGGCTCTTCATTCCTCATTCTTCCTGCTTTGAGCCCAGCCAAAAGCCCCCTTTTAGTGCCCTTACACTGAATTTTTTTTTTTTAACGTTTATTTATTTTTGAGACAGAGAGAGACAGAGCATGAACGGGGGAGGGTCACAGAGAGAGGGAAACACAGAATCTGAAACAGGCTCCAGGCTCTTAGCTGTCGGCGCAGAGCCCGACGCGGGGCTCGAACTCACGGACCGCGAGATCGTGACCTGAGCCGAAGTCAGACGCTTAACAGACCAAGCCACCCAGGCGCCCCTACACTGAATTTTTAAGCCTCGGGGCAATTTGGACTCTGTTTTTCCTAGGATCATTATGACTGGCTAATATTCCTTGGTGATAAGTGTATAAGTGCTTCTTTTCATATTTCAGGTGTTTCTTTTTAAAATCTGTAATCATTAGAAAGCTCTCTGCATTGTTTGTTTTTATTTGCTTTTGGTTTCTTTTTTGTCAAAGACACTTCCCCTTATTTCTTCTTGATCTATGTCATTTGTTGTTATGGTCTGAATGTTTATGTTGCCCTAAAATTCATAGACTGAAATCTAATCCCCAGTGTAATGGTATTTGGAGATGGAGCCTTTGGGAGGTGATTTGGTCCAGAGGGAAGAGCCTTCATGAATGGGATTAGTAGACTGATAAATAAGGTGAAGGAGCTGTCTCACTCTTTCTCTGTGCCACGTGTGGATGCAAGGAGAAGTTGGCAGTGTGCAACTCAGAAGGGGTTTTTCCCAAGAATCCCACCATGCTGACCCTGACCTCTGACTTCCAGCCTTCGGAACTGTGAGAAATAGATTTCTGTTGTGTATAAGCCCCCCAGTCTGTGATACTTTGTTACAGCAGCCCAAATGGACTAAGACAAATGTTAGTGTTCAGGTAGACGTTTTTCCTGTGAAAACTTATTTCTTCTTTTAGCCATTTTAACTTTTAGAATGTTGCCAAGGAGTCATTCCTACCTTTTCTCTGAACTTTTACAAATTATTTTTTTCCCTAAAATCTAGAATTTATGTATAATTATGGCCAATGGTTATGTTGGGGAACAAGAATGTCCTGTTCCCTTCAAGGTCCTTCTAGCCAGACTTAGAATCAAATTGACATGAGACAGGTTAACATGGGAAAATCAAATTTAAGAGTGTATGTACAGGGAATCTACACAGACATGGAAATCCCAAAGGCAGGAAAAATAAGGTATATATGTCATTCTGGACTAAGGAGAAGGGGTAGGGGTCTGGGACTTCTTTTGAAAGAAGGGATGCAATTCACAGGAAGATGAAAAAGAATAAAGGTTTGGGAAACAAGTATTTTCTGGGCTACTCAGAAACAGTGGGGCATAGAGGACTTTACCCAAACAGGTCTTGTTAGGTTCCTCCCTGTCTGCCATACCTAGTTTATATCATAATGTAGCTATCTATCATGATAGTTCTCTTCCTATAAATTCTTTTTAGGCACATGAGTGAGAAGTAAAGAGCTTTTCTTTTATTTGCTGGGTTTTGATTCCTTTTTAACTCAAAATAATCTTTATGCCAAAGTGGCCCATCTTGGGGTGGCCTGCCCTTGGACCCCAACAATTCCTTCATTCTTTGGCTGTTAATAGTTCCACAAGGATGATAGTCACTTTATCTGGCTATTTATTTGACTAAACTAGGGTTAGTGCCTAAGGGTTGTGCCTAAGGCTTAGGAAGAAGGCTCAAACAGTAGCTGCAAAACCAGGGGCTTCTGAATTTGGCAGATCTGGATTCAAATCTCCACAGACCCTCTGATGATCTTAAACAATCCACTTGACCTGTCTGACTCATAAGGTTAAAAATTGAGTCAATTATACAACTTTGCAGGGATGTTTTTAAAATCATAAAGAATGTAAAATTTGCTCAGTGAATGGTAGCTATTGTTATTACTGCCTGAATAATACAAAGAGAATTCTGAACACCGCTGGGGACAAAAGGTCCTTAACATACAAGGGTAGGCCCATAATGTTAGCAGCAGACCTGTCCACTCAGTAATGTTTATGATCTTTTGGAATACATTCCTGCTCCAGCATATGTGCTGATATATGTTCGTGAGCTTTCTGTCCTCGCTCCAGGCCATCTTGGCGACTGCTCTTGATTGGGGTCTTCTGGCACCTAAGACAGGAGGGTCGTAGCCCCGCAAAGAAGATGAAAAAGTCACTGGAGACAATCAACCCTAGGCTCCAACTTGTTATGAAAAGTAGAAAGTGTGCTCTGGGGTACAAGCAGACTCTGAAAATGATCAGACATGGCAAAGTGAAACTGATCCTCCTTGCCAACAACTGCCCAGGCTTGAGGAAATCTGAAATAGAATATTGTACCATGTTGGCCAAAAGTGGTGTCCATCACTACAGTGGCAATAAAATTGAATTGGGCACAACATGTGGGAGATACTACAGAGTATGCACACAGGTTGTCATTGATCCAGGTGATTCTAATGTCATGAGAAGCCTGCAGACTGGGAAAGGTACATCACGCAAACATTTTTCTTTACTAAAACTGGCCAGAGCTTGTTAAAAGGAAAAAAGTGTGTGTGAGTTGGTAGTGTAGCATAAATAAGTAAAGCTACAATAGGTATCATTAGGGTCGAAATATAGACATATTGGTGGCAACAAGCATACTGATTGAGCACACAGTTTCCGAAGCTAAACTGAATGCTTAAAGTCCTTCTGGGCCACATATTAGCTTTGTGATCTTGGGCAAATGGCTGGGATATTTTGTGTTCCCATTTCTAACTCACTTATCTGTTACAAAGATTTAAATGTATAAATACATGTAATTGTTTAGAATGTCACCTGGCACATGGCACTTAATGATGTTAGCTCTTATTACCTTGCTGAGGACGGCATTATGTAAGACAGAGCTGAGAATGCCAGAAGCAATAGCATTCCCATGTCAACCAGAGAATCTGCAACAACACTGAGAAATCCTCAGAGATAAACAGGGCTAAGGAAATGAACAAAAGGAAGGTACTGAAACATGTTCACAAGAAAGCTTAGGTTGATAAGTCCTTCCATTGGGAAACATATAGGCATGTCTGGAGGTAATGGTTTCAGTCATGATGTTGTACGAGGTTAGTTTATAAGGGCAGCTGAACATTTACCATCAATTTGGGGGTATCTCTTGCTGAATAATTACAGCCTCCATTTGAGTGGGCTGTCCAAGTGCCCCCTACCCTTTTAGGAGAGTAGAGGTGTGCACCATTCTCCAAGATGGGTTGTAGGTGAACCCATGGGTAGGCAGTTATATATCTTTATAAATCCTTCTCCTCCTCTTTGTTTTTTTGGCAGTCAGTCAATCAAGCTTTAAAAAGATGGGCCCTCAAAGGCTACATGGTGGGATTAAAGTCAGGGATAGTAGCAAAGAAGAGAAGCATTTGAAACAAGGTCAGTGCCCTTCAGGATTATTTTTTAGACTCTAAGCAAACAAAAAACTGCTCAGAGCTAAAACGAACGTGTTTTCAAATGCGAGAAACTCTTCTTAAGCTTCCAACTTTGGCTCAGGTCATGTTCCTATGGTTTGTGAGTTCGAACCCCACTTTGGGCTATGTGTTGACAGCTCAGAGCCTGGAGCCTGCTTCAGATTCTGTGTCTCCCTCTCTCTCTGCCCCTCCCCAACTCATGCCCTCTCTCTCTCTCTCTCTCAAAAATAAACATAAAAATATTTTTTTAATACTGGGCATGGTAATAATAACATGTAACCCCAAGTGTGTTTATAAGGAGTAAGTGAGTTAATACAGCGCCTGGCACACAGTGAGCACTCAGCCTGGTTAGCTTAATCTTTAGGTAGATTTCCCCTAGAAAGCCATTGGCCCTGGACTCTTATTTTTGGGGAGATTTTTAATTACTGATTCAATTTATTTACTGGTAATGGGCCTGTTGAAATTTTCTATTTCTTTCTGTTTCAGTTTTGACAGTTTATCTGTTTCTAGGAATTTGCGCATTTCTTCCAGATTGCCCAATTTGTTGGCATATAATTGCTTATAATATTCTTTTATTATTGTTTGTATTTCTGCGATACTGGTTGTGATCTCTCTTCTTTCATTCATGATTTTAGTTATTTGGGTCCTTTCCTTTTTCTTTTTGATTAATCTGGCTAGGGTTTTGCCAATTTTGTTAATTCTTTCAAAGAACCAGCTCCTGGTTTTGTTGATCTGTTTTACTGTTGTTGTTTTTTTATTTCGATATCATTGATTTGTGCTCTAATCTTTATTATTTCCCTTCTTCTGCTGGTTTTGGGCTCCATTTGATGGTCTTTTTCCAGCTCCTTTAGGTGTAACATTAAGTTATGTATTTAAGACCTTTCTTCCTTCTTTAGGAAGGCCTGGATTGCTATAGACTTTCCTCTTATGGCTGCCTTTGCTGCATCCCAGAGGTTTTGGACTGTCACGTTTTCATTTTCATTGGCTTCCATGTTCTTTTTAATTTCCACTTTAATTTCTTGGTTATATCATTCATTCTTTAGTAGGATGTTCTTTAATCTCCAAGTATTCATGGTCTTTCCAATTTTTTTCTTGTGGTTGATTTCAAGTTTCATATGCATGGTACGATCTCCATCTTTCTGTACTTGTTAAGGGCTGATTTGTGATCCAGTATGTGATCTATTCTGGAGAATGTTCCATGTGCACTTGAGAAGAATGTGTATTCTGCTGCTTCAGGATGAGATGTTCTGAATATATCTGTTAAGTCCATCTGGTTCAATGTGTCATTCAAAGTTACTGTTTCCTTGTTGATTTTCTGCTTAGATGATCTGTTCATCGTTGTAAGTGAAGAATTGAAGCCCCCTAGTATTGTGGTATTGTTATCAATGAGTTTCTTTATGTTTGAAAGCTGTTAAGTAACTAACTGGTGGTTATAAACTGAGAAACATTTCTTTGTTCAGGAATTCCTCTCTCCACCTTCCATAAACATTCTTGTTTATCAAAAGTAAAGTTTGAGGTAGAGTTTTGAGAGATTCTAGTCTACTTATACCTATTTGAATTAATTCAAAATTCTACTGACTCCTCAGAGTTGATTCAAAACACCATTTCCTCTAGGAAGCCTCTCCAACTACTCCCAGTTATATAGTGAGTCTCACTCATGGCTGCTCAGTGCACATGTGGCCCAAACTTCATATGCTGTCAATTGGCTGACATCACATTTTTTATTTCCTTCTCCTGTTTCATCTGAATAAATCTTTTGTTCTGAAGTGTATTTCCAGATAATTGAAGACAGTATATATTCAGCATTTTTCAAAAGTATAATGAATGAATTTATTTCTTTTTTATAATAGAAGTCTGGCATACAAAGGGCAAACTGGGTGGTGACATTTAAAAATCATCATCAAAAAAGAGTTGAGTTAGGGGCACCTGGGGGGCTCAGTCAGTTAAATGTCTGGCTCTTGGTTTGGGCTCAGGTCATGATCTCACAGTTTGTGGGTTTGAGCCCCCGTCAGACTCTGTGCTGACAGCAGAGATTTGCTCCTCTCTCTGTCCCTCCCCTGCTTGTGCTCTCTCTCTCTCAAAATAAATAAATAAACATGGAAAAAAAAAAAGAGTCGAGTTAGTTTGCTTGTGTTTAAGGTCTGGTTGCTCTTATTTTGCTCTATGACCCTATGTGAGTTCTCTAAACTCTCCAAACCTTGATTTCTTCATCTGTAATAGAATCATTGAGAACTAAATGGCATAAGCCACATGCCTGAACCAAATCGGGTTCTGGACAAATGTTGGTTTATAACCAGTGTCAGTGGATCTTCTCCTCTCGATCAATGAGACAACTTTGACTTCCATCCATCCCCTTGCGTCCTGATCAATTGACAGCCCAAGTGAGTGATGACTTTCGGAGAGCTTTTTCTGTCAGTCCTGGCTTTTGGTTGAACTCCCAGGAACTTTTTATGGCCATTTTCAACTCTTAGCAGTTCTTAAGCTATATAATGATAAATATATCCTGAATCCTTAGTAAGAATGCAAATTCCAGGACCACAGCCTGGATGATCTTGATTCCGTAAAGCCAGGAGGGGCTCAGGATTCTGCATTTTCAGCATGCACTGAGTGATTGCAGGTGATTCCCATGCAAGTGCTGTAGGAAACACACTTTGAGAAATTTCTAGCGAGGTTTCTAGGCCCTAGAAATAAACTCCTCATCTGTGGATCCAAAAAAGCCTCTAAGCAAGGGTGCATGCACAGACTTTAGGGACTCCATGAGCTCTCTGAAATTGAAGGCAAGTCACATGTATATACATTTCTTTGGGGAGATGTTTGACTTTAGCTTTCATTTTATATACTTTCATAAACCCTCTATCCCAGTGTTCCCTCTAAACTAAAACAAAACAAAAAAACCTTAAGAGCTATATCTTCATGCTCCAGGCCATTTTCCACCCAGCCCTCAGAGTCTATCTGTCTCTAATAGCCAACCGGACATGGACAGAGCTGTGTCAGCAATTAGTGTACCCACCGCCCCCAACGCCTACAGAGTGCTCCCACACCAAACTCTCATTGTTTTTTATGGCCAACAGGTGGGTCCTCCTCGCCAGGCACAGCTGCATGCCATGGGCAGGAGTGGAGCCTGCAGATGTGGCTTATGTGGCTTATCTTCAGCAGCTTACACCCCTGCTGAGCACAAGTCTTGGAGAAAGCCTGCTATGGCCTCTGTGTGGGTACCCAGTGAAGGCAAGCCCTTGTCTGGGTTTAAAATTGTCTGCCGAGGTCCAATGTTAGGAGTTCTGTGTTTTGCAGGTTGCTCATGGAGTATCTCCACAGGAATCCAAATTATCTATGCTGGGGAAGGTCTGAACCTCTGTGACAACCTGGTTACTCTCTCTCTCTCTCTCTCTGGGAAACTTGGCCACACTGAAGCTCCCTCGGGCACTGAGCCTAACCCAAGGTAAGATTTCCCTTTCTCCTTACCTGGGAACACAGTCCAAACAAATCAGCTCCCTGGAAGATGGTGGAGAGCTTGCTCTCTGCTTGTACCCATAGTCCCTTTGATTCCATTTTCTCTGCTGTACGCCTGTGGGGTAAGAGCTGCCTGGACCAGTATTCATTTAAGTGCCTTGTCTCCTAAGCTCTTCTTTTATTAGAGAAACATCAAAGATCCTCTCTTCACTACCAGTACCACTAATGCCTCATTCGCCTTTCATGGGAATCCTGTTTCCCCTCTAATGGCCATTGATATGTACTGGGCTTTGGGACATCTACAAATGGCTCAGGTTATTTGCTGGTGATGCATGTATGTGTTCTTCCTCTAAATATCTTCTGTCCCAATCTTTAGAGCTGATTACCTCTGGGTTTCATTTTGTGAAACGTGGTGCTGGAATGTGAGAGGGCACAGAGGAAGGTGACAGGATGCTGGTGTGGCCAAGCAGCTTTACCTGATGTCTCTTGTGATCTCTGAGCCACCCAAAGGCCTCCTTGGTCCTTTTTTTTTGTCCTTTCCTCCCATGACAAAGCTTTCCTGGAGAAGTCCAGCATTGATTCCTATGCTGCTGGTAAAAATGTCACCCTAGGTCTGGAGATGAAGTGCCTTTTGTATTCACTTCCATGCCTTCCATGGCTCTGTTCTCCTGCCTGGTAGCTTATTCTGTATGAAGAGCTTAGCAGCAATGGGCTCTGGAAGAGAGCAGGCAAATATGGTGATATAAAATGCTAACAACAGCAGATGGCAGGAAAATTTCCTTTAAATTCAGATGAGCAGTTGCTTCTTCTGGTGGGCTTTTATTATTAAATTTATTTCCATCATTTGGCTAGATAGGTCTCTCCTTGTGCTCGCTTATCATGTGCTGAAATCATCTTGCTTTTAATATCGGAAACAAGGAGCTGTTCGTTATACCAATTATAAATATATCCATATGGTCCCATGTGTAATCGTCAACTCAGTAACACAGATGTAGCCTTCATATTTGGAGGGAGTAAATGTTCACCTTATTCTAGAGAAAATGGTAAGCTTCTAAGCTTTTAGGTGCCTACCAACCTTTTTCTTTAGGATAAAGTGAGCCTTTCTGGGAGCCAAAAATTATTGATCCTTTAATTGATTTCAAATACCTTATCTTTATCTTAGCCTCAGAGGTCCTGACTCTAATCTCTGTCTTATAACTGTTGAAACTTAGTGCTCTGATATTAAGCCATCTGTGCTCTCTCCATGAATTTGTGATTTTTTTCATTTCCAATATCTATTAGGAGGAACCAAAGCTCATCAAGTTCTTTGGAAATTGAATTAAAGTGATTCTTTTACCGTTTGTCCTCCCTGCCAAAATAAAATTCTTTATCGCTGTTATAGGCAACATCTCCCTTATCACCCACTGCCTTCCTGCTCCATAGTTATATTACCATCAGTGTTGTTTAATTTCATATGTAGCCAAATTGGCATCAGCTTATATATATATTTTTACAATTTCCAGGTCAGGAATCCTAGAATTCCAAGGACAGAAAAGGAAATCCAGAGGTCATATAATTCAGTCCTCTAGTTTTCCAAAGAAATGTTCAAGTCATATGGAAGGAATTTATTTTCAAGCAACACATTCTCTGCAACGAGATGGCTACAGAAAGGCTAAGGGATACCAATGGGGCGTTAAAATGAAATGCCTCCTGTTTTTTCACAGGATCTCTAGGTAGTAGTAAGGGACCTTCAGTGCCAGGGGAAGACCATCACAGGCAATTTTGTGAACCCAGTGATAAACCTCCTATTGAAGAGAGATGTGCAGTGAACCTGATTATTTCTCAAAGAACTGTCATTTTCCCAAGAGCTGGCATTTTCAACCTCTTGAAGAACACCAACCACTGTTATCACAGCTCTAACTTGAGCAATCAATCAGGGGTTTGAAACATTAAACTCGAATACATAATTTTAAAGGGGATAATTTTAGCAAGATTCACCCTGAACTGAAACAGCTCCAGTCAGCCCTTCTCCAACAAGAGGGTCACTGCTTGCTTTTCTTGGCACTGACAATTCCCTCCCTAATTCTCCCCATCCTCCTTTCCAACCAGAGGAAATGAGGTGCCAGGCCATGGATTTATGAGATCCCTGAGAAGAATACCCAGAAACTTTGAAAAAGAGGCAAATATAGTCTACTCAGGAGAACTCCCAAGAGGAAGAACTGACTCTTGTTGCACTGCTAAGCAAGCTGCACTTTCCAGGGTAAGAATGACACCAGTGGAAAAGGCGGTCTGAAACTTATCTCTGACCCTATCCGATATCACAAATGATACAAATTCTGTTTTGGAAACCCAACAAACCAGTTTAAATTTAAATTCTTAACTGATGTTCTCATGGCTAATCACATAGCCCTTATTTCTTCTTAGCTAGCCAAGGGGAAATTTATGCTATAGCAAACACATTGTGTGTGTGTGTGTGTGTGTGTGTGTGCGCGCGCACACACCTAAATAGAAGCCTGTAATTAGTCTAGAAAAGAAAGCACCATTTGGATCTCAAGAAGAGACCATTTGGAATTTGGAACATGTTTTCACTGCCTGGATTTGGTAATCTAAGTCCCTGTCTTCAGGGTCTCTTATAAGAAGGGATACCCATTTTTGTTTCTGTTTCTGGTAATTGCCTGTGTTGCAGTTGGCTGATGCCTCCTGTCCAGAGTTATAAATGCCACTGTGCGGCCATTGTCTTGTCAGATGTTAAGCTACTTGTTCTGCAACAAAAGGAACAGCACCAGCAGTAAACCCCAGGCCCACCATAGACTAGTTCCTGTGGTCTGTTCAACCTCCTGATCAGCAAAAGCTCGGCAATGGTGGCAATCTGAATATCTTAGATGAGTGTCCTGCAGCCTAACTTTATCTGTCCTTGGCCAAAAGGGGTAGCTGAGGAAGGAAAGCAGCTCTGACAGCCAGGAATTCACCTGGCTCTGTCAGTGGGGCAGTGGCATCACGAGGTGCTTCCTGTCAATTAGAGCTAGGCTTTGGTGTTCCCCCTTTTAATTATAGACCATTTCAAAGAACAGCAATGCCAGGCAAGGCCACTCAGAAAAGGCACAAACAAGATCATTCTGTAATCATGTCTGAACACAGACAAAAACATAAACATTGTCTCCACCACAGAATGACCCTCATCCTGGATAATATAAGCAAGGATTTGTCTTTACTAATCCCAGCTTCAAGCTCACTCCATCCTTATGGCCTTCTAGGTAAGAATAATAGTCACCCAACCGTAGAATTACCCTACTTCCTGACAGCATCCAAAGTAGAGCAAACCACATTTCCCTGTGAAAAGAGCAACCTGCCCACCAGAAGCCCAAATTCCCTAGTCCCTTCTAACACCCTCTTACTGAGGTACCCTACCACTCCCCATCATGTGCATTCTCTCCTGTTGCAAAAGCTCAGTTCCCTGACCTTTGTTCAGCTGCAGATGTGTTCATGGTGGTCTTTGGATGAAGGGCTCCTCTTGTGCTATTTCACATCTCAGCAAACATCCTCACTCAAGCATTCTGCTAAAATAGATCATGGGTATCCCCATGGGATCATGAAGTCATACCTGACATCTTCCTGTAACCCCATCCTGAATCGATCACAAATCCTGATCATTTTTACCTTATAATAGCTCTCATAACCCTTTCCTTCTCTACATCTTCAAAGTAACCTCTGTTTTCCAGGTGACAAACATCTCTCCCCTCACCTACTGCCCACCACGAGTCTCTAACCTAGTCTTCCTGCTGCTCCCTTCAGTTTCTCCAATCTGTATCCCATACTGCAGCTGGAGTAATTTTTTCTAATTAGAAAACTTACAGAGCCAGTGTCATGTTGAAAGCACTATGCTTCCTAAAGCCTCAGTTACTGACAATGGCCATGAGGGCCATAAGAAGTCTGACCCATTCTTACCTCTTTAGCCTCATCTCATGTTATTTCCCACTTTTCTGATCTAGCCACATTGGCCTTCTCTCATTTTGTTGAACACCATATACTTCCTGCTACCACAGGGGGTTTGTATATACCATCTCTCTGGAAGTTCACTCCCTTTCTCCTTCACTCTTCACCGTTCAGACCTCAGTTCAACTGTGTCTTGGGCTAACCTCCTCTGACCACCCTAAGTCAGTTCATGTTATTTATATCTCATACCACATACCTCTCTCTGTGGTAGCAGAGTTGAAATTTTATTTTTATTGATGTCATTCTTTGATTGATACCTGTCTCCTCCAAAGATGCCTTACACTCAGTAAGTGCTTAATATTTGTGGAATGAGTGACAAGTCTCTGCTCTGCCACTGGTGAGCTGCCTCATTTCGAACATGTCATTTAACCTTATTAACTACCTTATCTGGTTGAGCTGCCATAACAAAGGTCTGCAGAATGAATGGCTTAAACAAGACACTTATTTTCTCACAGTTGTGGAGACTGAAAGTCTAAGATCAAGAGGTCGTCAGAGTTGGTTTCTGGTGAGAGCTCTTTTCCTGCCTTGCAGATAGCCACCTTCTTGCTGTGTTCTTACATGGTCTTTTCTCTGTGAAAAGAGAGAGAGACAGAGAGAGAGGGAGAGAGAAAAATGGATCATGGATCTTTGGTGTCTCTTTCTCTTCTTATAAGGATGCCAGTCTGCTTGGATTAGCACCCCACCCTTATGACCTTATTTAACCTAAATTACCTTCCTAAAGGTATCTCCAAATACAGTCACAGTGAGTGCTTCAATATGTGCCTTTTGGGGGACACACAATTCAGTCCATAACTTTAATCCTTAGATTTCTCACCTGTATAGAGATGAATAATTGTCCCTAGGAGATGTTATGAAGGTAAAATGCGACAGTGTATGTGAAAGTTCCCCAAGACATACAAAGTTCTAACCCAAGGAGGGTGGTAGGAGTCTACTCTTTGGTTAAGAAAGATTGTGGTTAATGTCTTCTCAAGGTAGACAAAGTTTATAGATAAGAAAGCCTATACTGGTGTGGGGGTGGGAATTGTTTTAGCTTAACATCAGAAACATAATAGGTAGAGTCATGGTGTTCAATAAAGGGCCGGGCTTCTTGGAAATTGTGAGTCCTCACGCCTGGATTGCTTCTGTGGGACACTCAGTGGAATGGGAGACTGGACCAGGAGTCTTCTTCATTCTCTTCCAAGTTCAAGCTTTGTCTTTTGTGCTGTGCTTCATGTTGCCTAGGAATGGGTCCGGAACTAATTTTCTCTGACTATGCATGTTAAGAAGTCAGCAAACTTCTAAAAAAGGGCCACATAGTAAATATATATATTTTAGGAATGGCAGGCTATGTGGTTCCTTTTTCTAGACTCAACTCTGTATTGAGTTGTAGCAGGAAAGCAGCCTTAGACATTATGTTTATGAATGTGTATGGCTGGGTAAATAAAACTTTACTTATGGATACTGAAATTCAAATTTTATCTGATTTTCATGTGTCATGAAGTATTATTTTTCTTTTGGTTTTTCCCTCCCCTATCCACTAAAAACTGTAAAAACTTTTCTTCTCTGGTGAACCTACAAAAACAAGCAGTGGGCTGGTTTGTCAACTTGTGATCTATATCATTAACTCAGAATCTGAAAAGCCATTAACTTCCTGGCTATTCTTAGACCACCAAGGCACACTGATTTTCAGGCCTGGTTGGAAAAACCTACTCTTCTCTAATTTGACTCACTGGCTAGACAGAATATTTACTTTATTGTTTCCATAAGTTTCATTTTACTGCTGGCTGTGAAAAAATTACTTATCCATTTGCCAGGTTATAACAGCTGACGCTAAGTCTCTTAAGCCAAACCTGGCCTTTTCCACACTCCCTGTGCTTCTGGCCAGCCTTAATCTCGCCATATTCTCCAAGCCCCTTAGCTGCTGCCAATGCCAAGCCCCCCAACCTGTAAACCAGCCTCTTCCAATAAGTATTTCCAATCTCTAGATTTTAAAAATACCCCGATGCCATATTTAGATTCAATTACAAAGCACAGACATGCATAGAAAAGAAGAGAAGGGTAAAAAGTGACTGATGTTTCACCAGCAGCTCTTAGGCTACTTGGCAAGAATGCTCCGTCCTATTTAAGAACCATGGGTAAACGACACTGTCATATTTTCCCAAATATCCTGAAATTAGAATGTACAAAGGCTTCTTCAAATGCCCAACCAGACACAATTCATCCATTAATGTTATTAGTGCTGGCATATTATTTGGTGATCAAGACATGTATGGAAACTTACGCTTTGAATTTCCTCTTGGTTGCTGACCACTTAGCTCTGCACTCAAGCCTTCCTCTCCTTAATAGATATGAAACTGTTAGGGGGGTGTCATAGGTGCCCTAGCAGCAGCCACCTACGGCCCATGATGTATGTTCTGTCATGGGAAATAGTGTAGGATTGCTTCTGGCTGGCCAATGCTAAATGGATTATTCTGACCATGGAGCTTGGCTTTGCAATTTTAGTCTTGGGGCTAGTCTCAAAGAAATTACCAAGTTCATTTATTGATTGATATTTATTGGTAATTTCCCATGTTCAATGTTGTGCAAAATGCCCAATTATATGGCTGCATGCCCACATCCTGATTTTAAAGGTGCCAATTTGTGTTGCAAAGCTGTGTGTGTGCCCGTCTCAGGTATTATAGTTATTACAACCACCTAGGGAGCTTCTCAGACAATTCTTTTCTAGTCACATTTCCATGATCCATTCATTCATCCCATCCGGCATTAATTCTGCTTTACATACTGTGTGCATTCTTTCAACAGATATTTTGATCATGCACCAAGTATAAGGAAAATATTCGACATTGAGGGTAAAAAAAGATGCACAGACACAGGCCCTTTAAGAAAATACCATGCACATTTAGTTGTGGAGGAGTTAGGCATTTTTTAAAAGACGTTAATTCAGTGTGAAAAATGGCAGAGTAGAAGTATGGAAAGAGATTCAAGTTTGGAGGCAAGGCAGGTTATGGAAAACCAAGTTGTGAAGGATCAGTGGTCTACTGGGAAGAAAATGGGAAAGAGCATTCTAGGCAGAGCAGACAGGACAGGCTTTTACCATCCAAGAGGTGCTTTTCTCCTACCCAAGCCCAATGATGTCTTCCCTTCACCCATAATCCACTTGCCTCTGTCTGCTACTCCCCTTCTTTGTAAATATCTTTTTGTGATCCCTTACTAGCTAGGCTAGCATATAATGAACCTGAGTGAGTAGCTAGTGGAAGACTGGTGTTATAGGGAAGGACTTGAAGGCCAAGCATTTTCAACTTTTGGTCTTAGGTTTCTGAGCAGAGAAGCAAGTTGATGTAAGCAATATTGCAGAATAATTTTCATGGCCATGGTATGTAACGTGAATTGGAGGGAGGAGGCTGGATTTGGGATGTCCCCTAGGAGACTTTGTTGGGGATGGACTTTCTGCTTCCCAAAGCACAGCACAGGATGTTCACTGAGTGATGGATGGGCCTAGAGATGGGCCCTCTGGGCCCTGGTGGACAGAGTGCATCTGCAGAAGTGACAGAGAACAAGGCAGAGCCTTGGAGGAAAGCTTTAACTTGCGGCTCACTCAGCCCTCCTGGGAAGAGCCTGGAATTATTTAGCAATCAGGGAAATTTGGCCAACGTGGCAGATGGGCAGGAGCAACACTTGTGCTTGGCCTCAGGTTGAAAATGAGGTAGGCTGCCATCACGCTGAGCAGGGATGGGAAAGCAGAGGCCCACAGGAAGGATGCAGTGAAAGCTGCCAAGGTGCATGTCAAGCAGGACTAACAGAGTTCCAGGAGCCGGAGCCAGGAGGAAGTGATAAGTAGATACAAGGTTCCCCGCAGAACGCTGGCAGGTAGAAGAGTGTTATCAGGAAATATCCTCTTCTCACCATAGAGGGAAATTTGTTACTTGCCAGGACCAAATATTTCAAAAGCTGTTTCCCTTGAAGGCATAATCAAAATTAAGATGTCAAGTGATGGCAACGGTGTAACACTGCCGTTGAAAAGATAAATAAATTGTAGAATTGTTTTTAGATCCCTGGGAGACAGTGTGAAGAAGTGGGGGCAGCACATCCGGCTCATAGCCCAGTTAATCCCCCCAAATTGCCAGGATCTAGGGCAGGCTGTAGAATTTGCCAGACATGTTTCCTAATGCATAAAAGAGGGAGGAGGGGTGCCTAAATAAACCATTTCCAACATTTATTTCATAGCGCAGTTCAACACATTATGGCTGCATGTGTGTGTTTTATTTTATTTTATTTATTTATTTTTTAATGTTTATTTCTGAGACAGAGAGAGACAGAGCATGAATGGGGGAGGGTCACAGAGAGAGGGAGACACAGAATCTGAAGCAGACTCCAGGCTATGAGCTGTCAGCACAGAGCCCGATGTGGGGCTTGAACTCACGGACCGTGAGATCCTGACCTGAGCCGAAGTCGGACGCTTAACCGACTGAGCCACCCAGGCGCCCCTGCATGTGTGTGTTTTAAAGAAATTATCAACTTCGAAATGATGGGAAAATCCAAATCATTGTTAGTAGGAAAAAAAAATTAGCACAACTCATTTGGAAAGCAATTTGGCAATCTATGTCAAGAGCCTTGAAAATGTTCATACCCATCAATAATTTCTCTCCTAGAAAACTACTCTAAAAAGTGGTCTGAAATTCAGAAAGAAAAAAACGTTCACTGTACTATAATTTTTTAATAGTGAAAAGTTATCCTGGATTAGGGGGAATGTTTAGTTGATAGTCTATACAATGGATCTTTTTTAGTCATTAAAAAATGATTATTGAGCATATGAAAGGACAATTTTAAGTCATTTAAATAGTAAACAAGGAAATTATTGAACTAAATAGGGAAATGTTTATATTATAATATTAACTTTAAAACGAACAGAATCCTAAGTTATATAAAGACTATTATCTCAATTATGTAAAAAGTCATAAGCATATTGGAAGAAAATATTCATTTTAAATGTTTTGGGATTATTGATTGTATTTCTTTTCTCTTTGTTCTCTTCTAATATTCTATAATAAACTTGCACTACTTTCATTATAATAAAGACGGAAATAACTCAAGTTTATGATTATTAGTTGGTAGTATATATTAAGCTGTCAGAAAAAAATGGAAATAACCACAATTATAGAACTTCAGTGGTTATACAATATGAAATGATGTACTATGGAACTCGGTGGTAGATGTGTTAGTGCAAAGGTCTCTGAACTCACAGTCAAAGCTCAAAATCAAAGTGTGGTTCTTACAGTTCTTGACTGGAGGGCTTGTAAGTGAGTGAGTTCCATGTCTGAATCTCAGAAGTATTATCTGTAAAATAGAAATTCAAAAAATATTCGTTGAATGCTTACCACGTGCAGGTATTTGTGAAATGTAGTCATGATACAGAATTACAGAAAACATGATTCGTGCCAATAAAGGATTCATAAATTAAGGGGCATCTTCACTGAGTCTAAGCTTGAGCAGTAAGGGGGAATTAGTTAAATAAAGACTTTATAGATAGGAGGAACAGCAAACCCACTTTTGGGGACCAACTAAAGTGTGTCATGCAGGGAAGTGACAGGCAACATGCCATAACAGAAGACCACAGTCTTGGCGTCATAGGTCTGTATTCAAATCCTGACTTTGTCTCTTACTGGCTGTGGGGCCTTGAGCAAGTTACTCAATCTTTCTGTGCATCATTTTTCTTCACTTTATTTGTTTGTTTTCTTAAAGTTTATTAATTTTGAGAGAGAGAGACAGAGAGAGAGCGCATGCTTATGCTTGAACAGGAGAGGAGCAGAGAGAAGGACAGAATCCCAAACAGCTTCCATGCTGTTAACATGGAGTCCTACACAGGGCTTGATCTCATGAACCGTGAGATCATGACCGGAGCTGAAATCAAGAGTGTGACGCTTAACCTACCTAGCCACCCAGGCGCCCCTCATTTTCCTTCACTTTAAAATGGAGGTGATATTAGCTATGTCTCATGAATGCTGTGATATTCAGCGGCAACTTTTATAAAGTGACAAAGCAGTGATCCATCTCTTCAAAGGATATAAAGTGAAACCACAAGTGGTGACAGACACTGAGAAGAATAAATAATAAACCAGACCAACCCCTTCCCTTGCTCTTCTATCTAGAATAAACAATACTCTTATTGCCATTATCAATATTAGTAATGTAATTATTGGAAAGAAGTTCTCAACACTTTCTATGTGCCATCAGTTTTCATTACTCCCGTGATTGTCAACCCGTGGGCACATCAGATCATCATCTCAGACACCATGATATAGATGATGGAAGATGTCCCTCTTAGATAACCTGTTCAGCCTCTTCCTCCTCGCTACCCCCATGAGTCTCACTGAGGGGAGAACAGATGTCCTGTTGACGAAGTGGGATGGGGAGGATGAACTCCTGCAGCGGCCTCTGGGAAATGGGACTCTCCCAACCCCCACTAGCCAAGGGTGTCACCCAGCCCAAATGGGAGAGATGAAGGAGGGGAAAGAGCCAAATGCAGACTCCTTCCAGAGGGCTCCTTAGAGACCCGGGGAGGGATTATGGCAAATGTTTCAGCAGCCACAGGGGAAGGGAAGGGGGAGGAGAAGGGCGGGTGAGGGGAGAGCCTGGTTAATTATGGAACAGATGCCCAGCAGCACCTTGGGGTGAATGCATTAGGACAGGAGCTATCATTTCACTCACACCCTGGCATCTATTCACAGACTCCTTGGCATCCAGCTGAGGCTGGTTTCTTGTGGGTTTTGCCTCAGTTGGAGAAATCTGCAAGTTCAAAGCCTTCTCCTTATTTCCAAATGGGATTTCTCTCCTGCCTTCTTTCCCTTCCTTCCCCACTCCGCCTCCCCATCTTAACTCTCCGTGCATCCCATGGTGCCTCGTCTGCCTGCAGACAACTTTAATTGTTTTGCATGAACTGGTGCAGGAAAGCTAGCTGTAGACCTTCAGGCAAACGGAAGGAGGGGGCTTCCAAGCCTGCTCCGGTTCCCTCGCCACTTTGCCCTCCTTTCCCACCTGCCCGTGGCCCGTGCCAAGTGCACCCAGGAGGCCTATTACAGACTGTGCCTCTGAGGGAGGTCTTCAGAACTCTGCTCTAGACCTGCTGCTCCTGCCTGGAGCCCAGAGAAACAAAACCAGTGGTTCCGACATAAAGACCGTGTGCCCAGCACTGCTCTTTGTTACCGCAATATTGTGCACTTTGCACCCCTGTCCCGGTGGTCTGGGCTTGAGGGAAAAGGTGGCAGGGCCCACGTGGGGGTAGAAAACAGGGACTCGGGCTGCCCTGGGTTCTCCTCCCATGTCTTCGTTGCCATTCCCCGCACACCCCAACTCTCCAGGGCTGCCAACTGGAGATAAGACCTGGAAATCAAAAGAGAGGAATGACTTGGATTTCACCCTCTCTCCTCGTCCCAGAATTTTCAAGTATGACTCACCTCCCCAGGGACCGACTCCAGCTACCTCTGTTGTGAAAAATGTTCTAACTCCCTCTGCCTCCTCTGTGCCTCAGTTAGCACTTGCTTTTCTGCGAACATGGGAGGATCCCTTCTCTCTCTGCCTAGATCGTCAGCTTCTGGAGAAACTACTGCCCGCTTCAAAGCCATTCTGATTCAATCTGGTGAAACGCGTGGTGGAAATGGTAATCTTTTCACAGCACCTGTCCTGGTGTGTACATGCTCACCCTGTGTGTAACATTTGTGGGTAGTAAAGTAAAATGCCACTGGGATGAGGCATGTCTGTAACCTCTCGCTTTGGTATTGAAAGCTGGATGGAGAGATAAGCAGGTCCTACTTTTATTGTATCCACAGCTCCCGATTCAGTGATAATGTTTCCTACATAAATGAGATGATTGAATAGTTGGAGTCATTTAAACCAGATAGCACAAATGAACTCACTGGAAATGAGGTACTTCATGCATCATTGGCTTTATCGTTGTTATGCTGTCATTATTCTCATAATTTCAAGATGTGGGTTGTCAATTAGATTTGGGAGTGACCTTTGAGGGCACGTAGTCCAATGTCCTCCTCAAAAGACAGCCCTCAGCTTACTACAAGCCGAGGTAAGATGCTAAGTCTGTGAAGGCAGAAACCTATAAGGAATGTGGAATTGGTGTGAGGCATTTGCCATGCTGTGGAGAAAGCCCGGGGTCTGAAATAATGGGCTCTGTCTGGCCCCGCACTCGGAGATCTATAACCTTTCATAAGACCATTTAAAGCAGAAGCTGCAAATTGGCTCCTCAAGGTTTGTCTCCCACCTCCCAAGTTTCGCCTGTGTAGAATTTATTAATTTTTTATATGAGTGAACATTTAAAAAGCAAGAGAGTTTAGCTAAAACAAATCAGATTTTTTTTTTTTTTTTTTTTGCTTTTCTTTAAAAAGTAGAAGATTTGTGGGGCACCCGGGTGGCTCAGTCTGTTGAGCATCTGACTTTGGTTCAGGTCATGATCTTGTGGTTCATGGTGTCAAGCCCCACATTGGGTTCACTGCTGTCGGTCTGGAGCCCACTGGGATCCTCTGTCCCCTTCTCCCTGCTCACTCCCTGCTTGCACTGTCTCTCTCTCTCTCCCTCTCAAAATAAACATTTTTTTAAAGTAGAATATTTTAAAACAATGGCTTTGCAATTACTTGGAAACAATTAGCCTGAAGAGTTTACTTTAGATCCGGGGTGAGCTCCAAATTTGGTACAGTCCTCACCATTCCCTATTACCTCCCTGACCCTAAGGCTAGGTGCCAATTGCCACCTATACTTATTTTTATTATTATTTTTTTAATGTTTATTTTTGAGAGAGAAAGAGAGCATGAGCGGTGAGGGTCAGAGAGAGAGGGAGACACAGAATTCAAAGCAGGCTCCAGGCTCCAAGCTGCCAGCACAGAGCCTGACACAAAGCTCAAACTCATGACCCGCGAGACCATGACCTGTGCCGAAGTCGGACGCTTAACTGACTGAGCCACCCAGGTGCCCCTACTTATACTTATTTTTAAATCATTTCTTCTTCCGTCCTTCCTTCTTTTATTTCTTTCTCTTTCTTGTTTTTCTTTCTCTTAGCAAAAATGGGACAAGAAAAGGTCGATGAACATTATTTATCCTTCAAAATGTTACCCTACGCATCTTGTGCTTTCCTTCCATAACATTTGTATTCCCGTTACTTGTTTTATGCTTGTCTCTTCTCTGGACTATGCGTTCCAAACAGTCAGGAACTACGTGTCTTGCTCATGGCTGTGCCTAGCCCTCCGCCTGACAGAGTTCACATTCGATATATATTGTCAGGTAGACATCAAATTTCTCTTATTCTTCTCTTCACAAGTACAGTAGTGAGATACCTCCTCAGCCAGAATTGACCAAAATCTTG
The DNA here is from genome assembly GCF_018350215.1 of Panthera leo. NCBI lineage: Eukaryota > Metazoa > Chordata > Mammalia > Carnivora > Felidae > Panthera > Panthera leo. Next base: position 70,983,766 of record NC_056690.1, read on the forward strand.
CCACAAGTTGAGTGGGCTCTAAATATTCAATGATATAAAATGCGAGTCATATCATTGGGAGATAGTGAAAACAGTATTTTTTAGTTGGTCTGTGCTGTCACAAGGAGCTAACCACGGAAAGATTAAATGGTCATATATCTGTCACTTCCCCACTGTCTCTCCCCACTGGAAGATAAGAAGCCTACTCGCCCCTGTTTGGGAATGAGAACTGGCACAGCACGGGGGCCAACAGTCATTCGAGATGTCCAAATACCCATTACTACAGTGATAACTTTCTTGGGGCCCGTAATCAAGGGGTTTCACTGGATACTGAAGTTCTTGCTGGTAGTTATGCAATAAAAATCTTGTGTCGTGACTGGCTGACCAAGGTGCTCATACAAGTAGCCCAGTCCTTGGTATCATTTTGTTGTTTTCTCTCTCACTTACTTTTAAGCCTTAAGAGACAGTGCTTTGTCTCCAGCCCAAGCAGAGTGCTGCCTACAGCAAGAACACTTGCTTCTCCAGAGGAGTTTTTCTCTGCATGATCCTCATCTCCAGCTCTGAGCCCTGAGGGAGCCACCTTCCTACAGGGGCCTCAAGACACGCCAAGCAGAAACTCAAGTAGGGAAGAGAGTGATCAGCTTTCTCTCAGGGTTTGTGTCGAAGTTGTATGATAGGAAGGCTCACTCCTTCATTCGGGGTTTGACGAGTCACGATTCCTGGGGGCTTGTCTTAGGATCTACTACCATCTATCATTCCTTCCCCCAAATGATCCTCTGGCCCTTGTACCTGCTCATTCTCTCCTCCCTTTGGACTTTGCTGAACGCGGGGCAGGGAACCTGGCGAGAGCACGTGAGGGTCACTCACTGCCGACCCCCAGGTCCTGACTCCTTCCCAGCACCTGACTGAGGCTGCTTGCGCACATGTATGTTGCATGTGTTCAGCGTCTGCTTGCCACCCAGCCTTATCTCCTTTGTCTGATCACAGAGCCTATTCAAAGTTGGGTCCTCCATTACACAAAACCAAAGGGAAAGTGATTGCATTTATTTTGGCTCTCAGCTTTACCCTTTCTTTAAATTATTTTTCTTTCTTTTGCCTATCCTTTACGCCCTTCTTAAACACAGCATCTGGGTGGCATTTAAGCGAGTCAGTGCTGAGGCCAAAGGTGGCCAGTGTCTCGTAAGGGCTGGCAGTAGGCTTGCAGAAAACCATGGCGGTGACTGACAGGGCAAATGCATGCACTTAAGTAACAGTGCACTGCTTTAGTGATTCTGATGATTCTACCTACTTTTCTAGTACCAGAAGCAGTGATTGTTCATCCAGAGAGAGCAAATGGGCCAATTTTGATAATCCAAGCTACCCAGCAGGCTTCACTGGTTTCTATAAGCAGTCAGTAGAAATCCCACCATGCTAGGCTGCTGGCAGGTTTTTCCTAGGATTCAGAAGTCACCTGGGGGTCATGTCTAATCCTTTCTGATATAGAATATGCCTTCTACTCTCCCTCTAGTGCTCCCTTACTTCCCCAGATCCTACCCTGTCAAGAACTGCCTGTTTCAATTGTGGCTTTATCAAACCACACACTGATGCATTTAGTACCTTATTCTTGTCAAAACCTTTCACAAAACCACTGCCTCAGCTACCTTGAGTCTGTTCCCACTGAGCACATCCCTTCATTAATGCCCCATTTCTCTGATGCGATCCCCCCTGCCCTGCTTTCTTCATCTGTTTAATTTGTTTGCTGTGCACTTTGAACCCTTCCCTTGGAAGACATGACATAACACCATCTATTTCTATTTAAACTGTTATTCAGGACATGTTTGAAATGTGCATTATTCATGTATTATTCATGGGCATTATTGGAGATCAGTGTGCAAATCAGCTTTATTGGGCACCCCAGAGACTGCAGCAGCGTCCTGCGTACTTATAAATTGCATAGTATCATTTCCTGAAAAGCGGGCCTGCTCTGCCTTCTGGGGGAAAATGACAGTTTCATGGAACTGCCGAGAACAATCATGCCTTTGAAAGAGATCATGCGGCCATTTCATTTGCCATTTAATGCACATACTTTAGCCAGGCCAGAGAGGTCCTCAGCCAGGTTTGATTTGTATGGTTTTGAAACATTATTCAGACCCAGACTTTGGCCAGCACCTGGCAAAAATCATGGTAGAGTTGTGGGTGTAAAAAAAAATCATCAGTTTGTTTTGTTTAGCAGGGAATGGAAAGGCTATTATAGAAAACTTTCCCAAACCAAGGACACCCACAAGTAGCAAAAGGGACGGACATGTGAAAGTTTGGCAAGTGTAACTTTGGTGCCCTGCTTCCTTTCTAAGTCTGTCCTCTCTGTTCAAAGTTCCCTTCATGCTCCGAGGACCTCTTGTCTTGGAGAAAGTGATCCGTGCACTGGGTTGTAGAAGTTGAACAGATTGCCCCTCCCAGGAATATATATTGTTAGAAAGACTAATGTGGAGCTCCAATGTGGATATTTCTGTTGATAGAGATAGAGGATTACAGTTCTTGGGTGAGGAGACTTTGGGGGGCAAGATGGCTTTCCTAGAGTCTCTCTAAATTATGTTGCACATATGATTTGGATCCCTTCTACATTTTGAGAAAGCGACCACTTCCCATCCAATGGGTAACACAGGCTCTGTGCCATACAAAGTCAACTAGACCCTCTGGTCCCATTTTCTCTGCAGTAGTATTCTACATAGTCCCCAGGGGTAAAGTAGGGTTTTTGGAAAGCACTCACTCTTTGGATCTTCTGTACAGATATGCACTAGACAAACTTTTTTATATATGAGTGGGTTTGATTCTAAAGACCATTGAAGTTGATTTGTTCCAAGGGTCCAAAGTGGCATAATAAAAGCAGCTGCCTATGCCACTGAGGGGAGATGGGCAGAGTTCACACACCTCTGCCACAGGTTCTGGCTTTGTTCCATCTATAGAAGTTCTTATGTGGAGAGTTTTAGATGCTAGAGGGAAAAAAAATGAATGGCTCCCTTAAAGATGTAAAGGCGAAATATACTTTTGTGTGCATTTAGCTCCTCACACTAATATTTCAAGTTGTCAGAGCCCAGTGAACCTAAAACTTTTGGTTCATTAATTCATTAATTAAATTAAAACATTGTAAATATTTATTCTGTGCCACACTCTGCTAGGTGCATGGGATAAAACAAATGAAGGATAGAGGCCCTATTGGAAGTATGTGTTTACCCCTCCCCACACATACGTGTACACACATTTGCAGAGCATTAGTCCAACAGTTATGATTCAGTGGAATGAGGGCAAGAGTAGAAAGAAGGTGGGAGTGTTTGGGGATTGAGGTAAATAAAAGCAGCCAACTCAATACTGGACAGGATGGCTGGGGAGATAGGCCAGAGGGACTGATGCTTGATTTAGGTTGGGAAGGATGATGGCAATCTTTTTAGGGAGAGAGAGAAAATAGGGTGGTCAAAGCAGAAGAAGCATTTGTGTAAAGGCACAAAAAGCAAGAGGGAATGAGGCTGCTTATGGAAACGAAGTGGTTCTGCAGCTGGGAGGTCTGAAGCACTATCAGGACTCTGGCAGGGGAGAAGTTTGGAGAAGAAAATTGGATCCCAGTGGGAGGTTCCAGGCATTCCATGTCGAGGAGTTGGGATCATATCCTTAAAGTGATGGAAAATGGCTGCAGACTTCAAACAAGACTGCACGCTTTGGTAAGATCACCATGATGGTAGTGGAGGCTGGATTAGAAGAGAGATGAGAATCAGGGGGCCAATTATGGTCCAGGTAGAAAAGGCTCAGCAAAGATGGTGACAAACAGGGATAGAAAGGAGATGGACCGGGGCGCCTGGGTGGCTCCGTCAGTTAAGCATCCAGCTCTTGATTTTGGTTCAGGTCATGATCTCACCGTTCGTGGGCTTGAGCCCTGCATTGAGTTCTGTGCTGGCAGTGTGGGGCCTGCTTAAGATTCTCTTTCTCTTTCTCTCTCTGCCCCTTCCCCACTCTCAAAAATAAATAAATAAATAAATAAATAAATAAATAAATAAATAGGAAAAGAGATGGACCAGAGTGTCACTGAGGAAAGTCACTGCAGATGATTGACATGACATTGGAGACCAGATGGTTCTCAGGCTTCAATCTGGTGATGGGGTGGTTAGTGGACCATTCCCTGAGATGGGGAAGTTGAAGAGGGTCCTCCTTTGGGAGAGAGACTCATATTAGAAGAATATGTATCACCTCAGGGAACTACGTTAAAAACCAGAATTAGCTTGTATTAAGAAAAGAGAATTTTTAAATATATAAACATGCAATTCCCAACAGTGAATGCAAATTCTAGGTTCAACGGAGTAGTGCTCTTCAGGCATCGTCTCTCTCCATGGGGGACAAAGACCACTGATATTTAGGATGATGACCTTGAGGCCTTGTGAGTCATTATCAAGCCTGAAAGATTCAATTATTTTCATTAAGGCAGGAAACTGAACTCTGGCATTTGAATTTGAATTTCTTCCAACTCTGCATGCTGCCCACTTTGGAAACAATTTGAGATACTTTATAGATTTGGACTGTTCAAGATAAGATGTTTTTGAGGAAAGCAGAAGGAGTGGAAGCTTTTCAGGCACTGGAGTTGAACACACACCACCATTTGATGATACGCTATCACAAAACAAAAATTTTGCATTTTTTCCACTGAGGTAAAAAAATAATTAGACTGATTCCTTTTTCATAGTATAAAGCATGTGCTTTCATCAGTTGTAAAAGGTATTTCTGCACTAAAATTTAAATATGATCCACTAATAATTATTTCCAGTAAGGTGACCCCAGTCTTGATGCCATTCCAAGATTTAAGTGGGGACCTTTTGTCTTCATCCCCAAGGCCAGAGAGACATCCTTTAAACAATCTCTAAGTTTCTTTTCCTTCTCCTCCATGCCCTGACCCCTATCCCACATGCTTGGACCAATGCTATCTCCATGGCCCTTCTCCCCTTCATGTCCTGTCCTCTGTGACACCTCCTTTGTATACCCTGTTCACTTATCTACGCACAGATGACACCCTAATTTACATTTCCAGCCCTAACTTCCTCCCTGATTCATACACCCACTGCTCTACTCAACATCTCCATGGCTGGCACAAGTCATTACTATTTGTCACCTGCATTATTAAAACAAACAAACAAACAAACAAACAAACAAAAAACACCTCTACCAGGTCCTTTGCTCCTACCCCTGTCACCTGCAGAATGTTCAGAGCAGACAGAGTGATCCTACTACTACATAAGTTAGACCACACCCATCCTCTGCTTGGAACTTCCCAGCAGATACTGTCATACTCACAATAAATCTGAAGTCCTCATAATGGCCACATGGCCCCTTAACCTGGTCTCTGGCCCCTTTACTTGATGCATTTCCTACCAGTCTCTCCTTCATAGCCACACTAGCTTCCTTTCTTCCTTAGATTCCATCCCTATCTTGTATCACACAGGGGTTCCCTGCCCTTTCCTCCAATTGTGGCTCATATTGCTCTCCCCTGGGTCCTTCTGTCTGCCGAAAGCTTCCTCTTACTTTGTTTTATTTTTTTAATACTAATTTATTATTGAGAGAGAGAGAGCACACAAGTTGGGGAGGGCAGAGGGAGACAGAGAATCTGAAGCAAGCTCCTCACTGTCAGTGCAAAGTCTAATGGGGGGCTTGAACCCATGAATTAGGAGATCTTGACTGAGCCAGAGTCAGATACTCAAGCAACTGAACCACCCCAGCTTCCTCTTACTTTAAAGCTCAATTCAGGCTCACCTCCTCCATGAAGACTCCCTGATGTTATTTTTTTGATGGCTCTACTCAATTCTTCACTCCCCCAAAACAAGCTGGGACTCTTAGCTGAGTGATAGGGCTAGTCTGGTGCTAGCTAGCCGGTGGGATGATACCTTCCCTAAGGCTGAGGACCATATCTTAGTTTCTATCTCCTGTGTTTGCATTTGCCTGTGTATCAGGCAGAAGAACTGATGGATATGTCTTTGAAAGTAGTTCTGATGACTACTTAGCAAGAGGAGGAATGAATTAGTGAAGCACGCAGTAGCATGGATGGATTTCAAATGCTTCATGTGAAAAAGCCACACCCCAAAAGGATAGTGTATGATTCCATATCTATGATATTCTGGAAAAATCAAAACAACAGGGATGTAGGGTAGACCAGTGGTTGCCAAGAGCTGAGGGTGAGGAAGGTGTTGACCACAGAGGGACAGCATGAAGGAATTTTGGGGGGTGGTGGATCTGCTCTGTATCAACTATGGTTGTGAACCTATGATTCCATGCATTTGTCAACATTCATGGAAACCACATGACAGGAACAATGAATTCTACCCTTTGTATGCTGAAAATAAATTTACAGGAAAAAAAAATCAGAACCAGACTAACACATTTAACTGTTTAATAACTATTTCTATTACTAATGGGAAAAAAGCCTGCTTTGTAGAAAATGAGGAATATATCAATGCCAAAAAAATAATTTACTTATGGTGTATTATCTAAGCAAAACACAAGATTGGTTGCAAAAATATTTCCCAGTTTGTGAAATATCCAATTGTATTTATACTTTGTAGGGACAGCATTTTATCTTTAAAAAAAACAGAAGAGAAAATTATGAAAATAATGCAACTGTGTGCTAATTATTTAAAACAATCCAAAATGAAACGACTATTGTATTATAGTTTAAAAATGTTCTGATGTAGGGGTGCCTGGGTGGTTCAGTAGGTTAAGCATCCAACTTCTGCTCGGGTCATGATCTCATGGTTCATGAGTTTGAGCCCCGTGTCAGGCTCTGTGCTGAAGCTGAGCCTGGAGCCTGCTTTGGATTCTGTGTCTCCCTCTCTCTCTGCCCCTCCCCTGCTCGTGCTTTCTTTCTCTCTCTCTCTCTCAGAAATAAACAAACATTTAAAAAAGTAAATAAGAATAAAAATGTTCTGATGTAATAGCAGTTTTCATTGCTATAATGTATATGCAAAAAATACCCAAAAAGTTTGAAAACACACAGCTACACAAACATAAGGAGCTATTGCCTCATTTTCCAGAGAGAGAACAACTGTAAAGGGGATTCATAGGGAGCCTACTTGTGCCAGACACTGTTGCATTCATGAGTTCTTATAATAATCCCCTGAGGAAAACAATATTACCCCCATTTTATAGATGAAAACTAGGGGACCCAGAGAGGTTAAGTGAGTGACTGAACAAGGATTACAAGGCTGGTTAGCGGCTAGGCCAGGGTCCCACCGGGTCTGTCTGACTCAGCTGGTGCACTGGCCCCGGGCACCTGCTCTTCTAGCAGCACAGATGGAAGGCAGCCAACGGCAGCAGCTCCTACCACGGAGGCTCCAGCTTGAACAGCAGGCGTGTCTCTCAAGTCTGGCCTCTGCTGAGGACCTCTGTCCGGCTGCGGGACCTATGACCCCCCGTGCTCCTGCTCCGTGAGTGGCCTCAGTTTGGTCAACATGGCGAGGAAAAATCTGTCCCTTTGCAAAGTCACTGAGGCGGGGCTGGGATCCAGGTCCTATCTTCCTCAGCTGCACTGCCAGTTCAAAAACAAACAGCCTCTTTGGGGGCCGTTCTGTCAGGAAGATAAATGCTGTCTCATTGATTCTCTCACCAAGGAGCTTGTCCGAAACGGCAGCTGCTAGACTGAAACGCTTTGAAGATTGAACCCAGGAGTCCAGTTCCAGCCTCTCTTGTAGTCTTGCCTAGCAATTCAGACTCGCACGACAATTTCAAGTCTCTGTTGCGGGCTGACGTAGAAAAGAAGATGAATGAGTGGTAACTCTTCCAGGGAGAGTCTTACAGAGTTGCTGGCACAGGCCTGATCCCCCTGGATGCTCGCCCTACCATAGATTTTATAGCCACATGCCTCAGGGTTTACAAAGTTCTTCATAATGGACTTCAAGGACAAAGGGAAATCCTGACGGGCAATGGAGCCAGAGGAGGAGAGTGGAAATTTCCCCCTTTGCAGGAGATGGCGAAAGGTGAAGGGTCACTTAGGATTGTGTGTGTGTGTGTGTGTGTGTGTGTGTATGAATGTGTGCATACATAGATGTCTGAATATCAGGTTTGTTGCTTTTACTGTGCCAGCTAATGGCATCACCCCTTCCCCCTCATTAACCCTGTCCCCTGCATCACTGTTCTGTGTAACCTGCTACTCCTAGCAAGAGTCTTCAGAGGGTGGGGGCTCAGGGAACTACCCTCTATTCCTCACATGCTAGGGCAGTGACATAATGCCGAGGATGAGATACAGGGTGTGCACAAGGGCTGAGGGTCTTGTCCAGTCCTCATTCCACCCCACCTCTCACTTTGGGGAGACTATTGCAGTGACAGGTCTCTCCACCAGGTGGCACTCATAGTTTAGCTTTATTTCTATTTCTCTCAACAGAAAATTTTGCCCTACCGTCACTGTCAAGAACACATGACATACGCTTCTTAATTCATGTACTGATTTCATGTATTGTCATGTTTTGGGTTCTATTGTCTTCTACAATTACAATGTATTCTTTCCTTCTGGGACTTTGGCAAAGGACACTGGAGGGGAATAGCCATTATAACCTGAGTGGGAAGGGAAGGGTCATTTTCATTACACACACACACCCCAACTGCTGTAGGGATAAATCCTGCCATGTTTTTTTCTTTTCCAGCTTTTCCTATCTCCTACCTCCCTGTCCCTTTCCTGTTCCTGTTCCTCTCCGTGGTTAGAATGGCATGACCCACTGGAACACTTTGGTTTACTAGAACCCAGTGCAGGATTACCTTTTCAGTATTCATGTCCATTAAAGGCTTGAATTGGTAGCCTCAGGAAGTGCCAGAGGGGAAAATGATGATGGTAAACTTGTCCTTGAGGGAGGATGTCAAGAACTGTATGTGCCTGAGATGTTGTGACTGGATTTTATATGGCCATTCTCTCTGGGGAAGCTGTCTGTAGGGCTGATCTGACTAAGGCTTTTAGAAGCCTCATGGTAATAGTATTGGATGTGATCCAGCTATTAGAGCTCAAGACAAAAGATGTAAGATACCGTCCCTGTCCTCAAAGAATCCAGTCTACTTGGGAAGATAAGAAGTTTAGTTACTACAGTTGTGTTATTGGAGTAAGGTAATCTCTGCTAAGAGTCTCACTTTCAACCTATTTGCCCTGAGAGTTCATAACAAAGCCTGTTCCGGAGTCCTGAGGGTGAGGAAGCTTAGAGTGAAGGAAAGGCCCCACTTGGATCTTAATGGGATTATGGAAATAGAGAGGGTGGAGAAGGCAGACCCAGGGAAGAAGGGAGGAATCTCACCTGAGAGGCATAGGTCTAGTAGACCCGCCAAACTACAGATAGTTGGAGCTCAATGAGTTGGCATCCTCAATGATAAATGGTTCTTTTAAAAATTCTATTTTATGAAAAGACCAAACCACAGATAATTCTCAATCCCTACCACGTGGGAAGATGATGTCCCTAAAGCCCTGAAAAACTATTCATCTTTAAGGCAATATTTATTTTTATTCTTGTCAAGTACTGAGAGTGACCTCATTCATTCAACACGTATTTATGGGGTATTTTTTATTGTGCTGGATGTTTTGTGGGAAACCAAGATATATCAGGCAGGATTGTTTTCTCTGGAGCCTTTGTGCTAAGAGGGAAGACAAGAAATGTGAATAACTATAATGTCAGAGAGAAAGACAGAGTCTCAAAGGTAAGTATAGAAAAAACATCACATGAGTTAAGAGTAAGATAAAAATTATTTTCTGCTGGGGGTTCATGGTAGGACAAACTCATATAAAGATAAAGGAAGGAAAAAGAGTATTTTGCACAGAGAAATGGCACAAAATAAAGAGGTTGAAAAGAAAAGCCTGAATGGGGAGCATACGTACAGGAATGAGAGAATAAGAAAGGATGTTCAAAGTTTAGGCTGGGGTTACATGGCACTCAGCCTTGCATAGCAGGTTAAAGATTTTGAATTCAGCAGGAAGTTGCTGTGGACTTTTGAGTAAATGGATAAATAGATCTTTTTAAAAAAGATTAGCACTTGGCACCAACATATAAAATGGACTGGTGGGGTGGGGGGCGGGGAAGAGAATGGAGTTCTGGTTAAAAGGATATCCTATCAGTTCTAGAAGGAATATGGTTTTGTAAATTGACATTTATTCTTATCATCCTGGAAATTACCAACATTCCAGAAGCAAAATGAAGGGAACAAAGACCTAGAAATTATTTTTGGTGAGATTAGGAGAACTGTATAAGTCACGGATCCCAAAATATGTGTCAAGGGTCACCAAAAGTAGTTGAGAACCAGGAGAAATGGTGCAGGACGTGAAGAGAAGAGGGATGGAGAAGGGTAGGTGACAGCTACTTCAGATGCCCCAGCACCTCCTGAAGGGAGGGATAATCCCTCAAATGCAGAAACTCTACCTTTTGTTTACAATAATCCAGGTGAGAACTGGGTTAATCAGAAGTGTTAGCAGAAGCTGTCACAAAATGGATTCAGTAGAGAGAATGGGGGGTTGGGGGCTTCGTAGAGAATTGTACCAACATGCTGAATTTGCGTGGGTTGTGTTAGAAACGTCTGCTAGCGTCCCCCTTCCCCTAAAGTGCACTCTTCCCTCCAGTGAAGGGACTTCCTGCAAACAGCTGGCCCAGGGATTCAATGCAGACTAAGACAAAGAGGAGCAAGTACTAAGTCAATGCAAAGGTACTTTAAGAATAAAAGAAGCAAAAGGACATCAAAACTTACTAACACGTAAAGAACATTTACCAGAAAAACGTTTCCACAAAGTAGAAGAAAATTGTGAGCAATATTTCACTACAAATTAAAAAAGAAAGAGAAAGAGGAAAAAAAAACCCCACACAATCACTTCTACAAATCAAGAATTCAATGAAAAATATAAGAACTTAGAAATGGCCAGATAAGAAGAGAAGACAGAACACGAGAAGTCAGATCTCAGGAGAGAAATAGGAAACTTACAAACAGCCATCACAGAAATGAAGACAATACTGTAAGAAGCACAATGGAGAACATACCCTATGAAAAACAAGCATAGACACAGAAGAAGAAATTAGAGAAGTCACAAAAATGAGTGCAACTCTGAAAAATAGATGCATGTTTAGGTAATTAGGAATCTCAAAAGATTCCACATTGGCATAGTCAGAGTCTCTTAAGATGACAGCAAAAAATGGAAGAGAAAAAATATTTTTAAAAATTTATTTATTTATTTTGAGAGCAAGCGTGTGTGTGTGTGTGTGTGTGTGTGTGTGTGTATGAACACATGGGGGAGGCCAGAGAGAGAGAGGGAGAGAGAGAATCCCAAGCAGGCTCCACGCTGTCAGCAGAGAGCCTGACACGGGGCTTGATATTAGGAACTGCGAGATCATGACCTAAGCTGAAATGAAGAGTTGGATGCTTAACTGACTCAGCCATCCAGGTGCCCCGAGGGGGGGAAAAATATTTAAAACATGTGATTTAATGACATTTTACTTATGTCAAAAGTTCACACCATGAGATAAGAAACACTGACCTAGAATGATCAATACTGAGACCGAGTCAAGTGAATTCATTAGATGTAAAGACTTTTAAAACATTCTCTTGGCATTGGGGCAAAAGATCAAAGCCTATATAAAGAACTAAAATCTAGGCAGGTTTCAAACTCCATTGCAGCAAAATTCCATGACAAAGTGTCATGGTGCAACACTTAAAAAAAACTCAAAGGAAGAGGGGCACCTGGGGAGCTCAGTCAGTTAAGTGTCCACTTCGGTTCAGGTCATGATCTCATGGTTTGTTAGTTTGATCCCTACATCAGTTTCTGTGCTGGCAGTGCAGAGCCTGCTTGGGATTTTCTCTCTCTCTCCCTCTCTCTTTCTGCCTCTCCCTACTTGCACTCTATCTCACATAAAAAGTAAACTTAAAAACTCCAGGGAAGAAAGTATAAGTCAAGAATTTTCTATGCACCAAAATTGTCCTTTTAAGTATAAAGGCTGTGCGTAAATTTATAAGTATGTAAAAACTAAGGAAACAGTTATTAGGAGCCCTTTTTGAGGAAAATTCTAGATAGCCAACAGATAACTAGGCAACTTATAACAAAAGGCAAGGAACATCAAATACATTTTACTCCAGAATTAACACTAGTACACATTTGGAGACTAGAGCAATGAACCATAATATAAGTCTCATGTGTCCTGACAGTATAGAAATGTTACAGTTAACAAAAGTTTAGAGAAAGGTTAAAAGAAGGTGGGGAGTAGAATATTTCAGCTTACTGCCTCACAAATAATAGTCAATAGCTATTATTTCAAGCTATTAGAAAATTGACATAATTAAGTGTACAAAGGTAAACATAAGGAAGTACAATATTAACTAAAAACAGGTGGTCAGGGAAGAGGAAATGTGTTAATTTTATAGTTTCTCAGAATGAGGAATTAATATATACTGTCTAAAGAAACATGTCCCAAAATTGAAGCAAAGAAAATATACCACTAGTAAGGGATGCCTGAGTGGCTCAGTCAGTTAAGCATCTGACCCTTGATTCTGGCTCAGGTCATAATGTCATGGTTCTTGACTTCGAGCCCCATGTCAGGCTCTGTGCTGACAGGTCAAAACTTGCTTGGGATTCTCTCTCTCCCTCCCTGTCTCCCTTTCCTCCTTTCATGTGCACTCTCTCTCTCCAAATAAATAAACTTAAACTTGAAAAAAAAAAAAAAAAGAAAAAGAAAATATACCACTAGTTAAAATGAGGGAGAGTGAAGGGAGAGAAAACATAATATGGCAGATCTAAGGTAAACATACTTTTCATATTAATGTAAATAGGCTTAACTCACTGATGGAAAGAATTTTAGAGTGGGTCAGAAAAACAAACCAAGCTATATGCTGTATAGGTAATATGCCAAGATGAAATAATTCAGTAAAGTTGAAAATGAGAGGTGCATAAAGGTATGCTAAAAAATGCCAAAAACAAAAGTGAACCAACCAAAAAAAAAATCCCCCAAACTCTCCAAAACAATAACAAACACTCAAAACTAAATAAACAAAAAGGGAAGTAAATAAGCAAGTGTCATGATCCTAGTATTAGAAATCATAGAATTCAGGCAAAAACAAGGGGTTAAATAAAGGCAGTTTTATCATGTAGCATGCAACTCATGAATCTTTAATGGTTATGTTTACCTACACATCAGATAACATGGTATCGTAGTTTATAAAGTAGAAATCACAAGGAATAAAAAGAAAAGAAGAAACATAAGTAACAAGGGACTTTAGTTCACCTCTTTCAATCTTTGACAATACAAGTTATCAAAAACATTGAGAAAAACAAAATAGTATGATTCACATGTAGATGAGACGGATATATCTCAAATTATTTCTGTTCCCTGAAAATAGAGAATAAACATTTTTTTCTGTGCCTAGAGAATAGTAACAACAATTGACCATATACTAGGTTATAGAAAAATATCAATATATTCCAGGAAATATAAGTAATACAGACTGTAAGATAATAGAAAATATATATTTGGTCTTTGTCCCTGGTTTCTGGTACAGAGCTCCTGAAACACTTGTAATTTCTTAAGTGATAAGAGTACAAGGATCTTTTGTTTGGTCTTTGACCCATCGATGACTCCTGAAACCTTATAATTTCCTGGATGATAGCAATGTCTTGTGTTCTGATGAGGTGAGTCTTGTTGGGCTCCTGGATGGGAGCTAGTCACCAGAAAGACCAAACCTTGATTGAGAAACTTGGAATTTTCAGCTCCACCGCCCCCCCACCCCCACAACCTCTTGTGAAGGGATAAGGGTTGGGAATGGAGTTAATGATTGGTCCTGCCTACATGATAAAGCCTCCATAAAAATCCTAATAGTAGTGTTCACAGAATCTCCAGGCTGAGGAAAACATTCACATACAAGGAGGGTGACACATGCTAACTCCACGGGGACAGAAGCTCCTGCACTCAGGACCCTCCAAGACTTTGCCCTATGTATCTCTTCATCTGGATGATCATCTGTATCCTTTATCATATCCTTTAAGGAACTAGTAAACATAAATAAGTGTTTCCCTGAGTTCTGAGAGTCACTCTAGCAAAAAAACCAAACCCAAGGAGGGGTAGTAATAACCTCTGATTTATAGCTGATAGGTCAGAAGCACAGGTGCCAACCTGGACATTTGATTGGCATCTGAAGGGGAGTGGGTAGTCTTTCAGGACTGCACCCTTAACCTGTGGGATCAGACTCTATCTCCAGGTAGATGGTGTCAGAATGGAATTAAACAAAGGAGACCCAACTGGTGTTGCAGAGAATTGCTTGGTTGGGGGGAAAAAAACTCACACATTTGGTGACTAAAAGTGTTAGAAATGCTGCAAATATGGTAGTAATATTAGTAAAGGAGATACACAAAAGGAAAAAAAAATTTCTAAATTTACAAACATAATTTTTAAATGTTTATTTATTTTTGAGAGAGAGAGAGAGAGAGAGAGAGAGAGCTTGAGCCAGAGTGGGGCAGAGAGAAAGGGAGACAGAATCTGAAGCAGGCTCCACCCTGACAGCAGAGAGCCTGATGTGAGGCTTGAACTCAAGAACGTTGAGATCATGACCTGAGCCAAAGTCGGATGCTCAACTGACTGAGCCACCCAGGTGCCCCACAAACACGAATTTTTCATAATGCAAAGAATAAATTTCTAACAGGGGCACCTGGGTGGCTCAGTCAGTTAAGCGTCTGACTTTGGCTTAGGTCATGATCTGACTGTCCGTGGGTTAGAGCCCTGCGTCGGGCTCTGTGCTGACAGCTCAGAGCCTGGAGCCTGTTTCAGATTCTGTGTCTGCCTCTTTATTTCTGCCCCTCCCCCACTTGTGTGCGCACGCGCTCTCTCTCTCTCTCTCCCCCCCCAAAAATAAACATTAAAAATTTTTTAAAAAAGAAAGAAGAAAAAGAATAAATTTCTAAGAAAAAAATTAGATAAAAAATATCGTCCAACTGGAAAATTTAAGAAAATAAAAGCTCTTATACAACTTCAGGATCAGTTGTGACATATAATCAAAATTGTATAATATCTAAATAATAATTAAAACACCCTGATTCAGACTGCCTAACATATGAAACATAGCCAAAGGAGTGACCAAAGGAAAAACTCGTAATTTTAAATATTTATATCAATAAAAAGAATGATATAATGAGCTATCCAATTCAGAAAGTTAGCAAAACAGCAATAAACTGAAGAAAAGCATAACAAATAAATTACTATAAATAAAATCAGAAATTAATGAGTTGGAAAACCAAAAATTACCAGAGAACTATGTCCAAAAAATAGGATAAAATTTTTAAAAATTGAGTAAGTAAAGCACTAGGTAATTCAAACAAAGAGGAAAAATATCTTTTTTGGGAGGACAGATAAACATATAAGAAAATGATAGAAGAAATTAACTACAGAATGATAGGAAAGTTTCAATCTGACTGTCTAACTTTATACAAATAATTTTGAAAATTTCGCTTGTATCCATTATTTTCAAGGAAAGCAAAATTTATCAAAACTGACCTTAGAAGAGATAGAGCATATATTATTATGCTATTTTGAACATAAGTAGATAAACTTACTAGGTTCTTTTTGTTTGCATAGAAGAATTCTATGAAACAATTAAAGAACATTATTTCAACTCTTCAAGAATAAAGAATAAGAAGGAATACATCCACATATTCTTAATGAAGTGAGGAAATCATTGATATCAAAGCCTGATAATGATTGCACAGAAAAAAAAGTTATAAATAACTTTCTATATAAATTCCACATGTGAAGATTAATGTAAATACCCTAAGTTAATCATTAGTAAGGATTTAGTACAACATTAAAAGACCCAGAGATATGAGCAAATCAATTTTATTCTAGTAATGCAATTAATGCAGTGTCCTCAGTATTATAACACATTAATAACCTATCATAGTTATTGACCCAAGGAGAAAACTAGACACTGAAAAATATTTGATAAAAGTTAATATTTATTATTGCTCAAAATGATAAAATAATCAGTCAATGGTATCTTCAAAATGATAAAGTATATCTATCTTAGCCCAAAGCCAACATCATGCTTAATGAGGGAAACACATGAGATATTTCCACCAAAGTCACAAACTAGACATGGCTGTCTACTATGACTATTTTAGTTTTTAAAAATTTTTTAAATATTTATTTATTTTTGAGAGAGAAAGAGAGAGACAGAGTGTGATCATGGGAGGGGCAGAGAGAGACGGAGACAGAATCTGAAACAGGCTCCAGGCTCTGAGCTGTCAGCACAGAGCCTGATGTGGGGCTCCAACCCACAAGCTGTGAGATCATGACCTGAGCCAAAGCCAAGTGCTTAACTGACTGAGCCACCCAGGTGCCCCTACTATAACTATTTATATGGCAGGTTCTGTTCAATGAAATTCAACAAGATAGAGAAATTAGAAATCTCAAAGTGGGGGAAAATAAACCTATAAAATTTGGATTTGATATGAATAATCTAAGGTAATTAACAGAAATCTGCAATAAACAATAAGAAAATTCACCAAGGTAGTGGAGTAAAAAAATAATGTACAGAAATTTACAGTTTTCATATATACAAACAATTGCCAGTTAGAAAACATAATGGAGGAAATATCCCATTTACAAGAACAACTAAAAAGGTAAAATATCCATGAATAAAACTAATTAGAAATGTGCTGACTGATAGGAAGAAAACCTTAAAACAATCCTGGAAAACTCAAAAGAACAAATGACCAAATGGAAAGAGATATGATAGTGTATTAATTATGTTGTGTTACCTGACGTAAAATTTGAGCCTAAAATGTATAGTAAGTTAAATAATATAATTGAAACTGATTTCTTGCTCAATCTGAGGCAGGTATCTATTGTTGGAGAATAGCCATGCCCAAGTGACTGTGGGACCCAGGCTCCTTTCAACTTTTTGATTTCCTATCTGCTAGAGTTGCTTGGTCTTCTGATTCCAGCTTGTAGAAGGAGAAAGAGAGCCTGGCAAAGACACACTCTTACTAAATACTCTCATCTAGAAGTGACACAGCAAACTTGCTCTCCTTCTATTAGTTTCTCTCTACTCTATTCCTCTTTCTAGTAGCAGCTTTGGAACTATTTTGGTGAACAGCTAACCACCTTTGACACTCATGTTGTTGTATAGGCAGCCTCAATATTATAAAAATATCAATTCTTCCATGTTAATTTTTAAATTTAAGAAAATTAACACTACAAATGTTTTTGGAAACAAGGTGCTTTAAAGCTCTTGTAAAAACTAAAAAATAAGTATAGCTGGAAAAACTCTGAAAAAAAGATAAACGAGGTGTCAGTAGTTTTTTCTATGCATTAAAATGTTATTATTAAGTTCCAATTATTAAAATAGTGGGATGCCAGTGCATAAATTGATGAATGGATGAAAGGAAAATAATTGAAAGACCAGAAATGGCTTAAAATGAATATGAGCAAATTTAGAATATAATAAGTGGGAGAAATGATAGAATATGAAGATAAACTCTGAAAATATCAAAGATTTAAGAATAAGAAATAAAACCATAAAAATAAAAAGTAAAATGTAGGAACATTTTAAATCTTAGCTTGGGGAAAATCTTTCTAATGATAATTCAATACTCATGAAGTACTAAAAAAAAGTTTGGTTAATTAGACCACATAAAAATGAAAGAAAAGGTCCTGTATGACATTTTTTGTCTTTTACAACTTGCTTTTCATTTCGGGCCTAACAAATTATTCAATTTAATTGAAGTAATAATAATAGAGTATTCATGGCCAAGTTCATGAATGAGTATGCAATGGTAGCTACATTACAACTGCCACCTGGTTGGCAGTTTTACCATTGATTGCAAGGTCAGACATGTAAAAGAATTTTGCAATAGAGAGTTAATATCAATGGCAGATGGTATAATATATGCACTTGTATTGCAGAAAGTAACACAAATATTCTCTATACCAGTTTGAATCAGAGGTGAATAACTACCTAATAATTGATCTTTGACAACATACTTATGGTCTCAAAGGATTGTCATAATAATTTGTGTATCACTCATTGAAAGATTATATTTGTAATCTTATCTATAAAAAAAGTATATCTGTAATAATCTTGAGAATAATCTTTGCTCTAGATTAAAGTTTTCAGAACATTTGTAATACTCATTTGCTACACACTAGATGCTGTTACTTCGTATTTATTATAAAAAATGAGTGGAATTACACGTTATTGACTATCTCACATGCACACACACATGTGTACACACACACACACACACACACACACACACACACACCCATTCATGTGCATGTACAGAACACTCTTTCTCAATATGTCCCAGGGCTGAAAAGGACTAATAAAGTCCACAGCAGGGAAGAATAAGTGAGAGCATATTCATGAATCAGATTTCTGTTTTTAGTTCTATTGTGATGGGTAATTGTTTGTTACCATAAATAACAGCTTATGCCTTGGTTGCAGTTTTCAGCATGGAGAAATATTAACTGTCTACATCCCTTCTGTGAAATACAAGCTCTCCTGACTTACTTCTGAATAAATCTAGTACAATTCACTTAATATCAAGCCCTGATTACTTAAAGGGACACAGAAGACTTTATTTCACCCAAATGAAAAGTCAAATGTTATCAACAGAAGAACAGAGTGGACCTAAACCACTGCTCCTGTCAACTAGAACTCCATCCAGGACAACTACCAATAAGATAAAATCTCAACTGAAGATAAGTTTGCTTGAGAAGCTTGAGTTACTATTTCTTTTCAAGATGACTGATTGACCCCCACATCACATTTCAGGTATTCTTTCAATGCAATGCCCTTTGGTTATAAATTTGGTCCAAATCAGTCAATTCTTTTTAAATTTATTTTGGAGTAAACAACATGTCATGGGCAGAATACCAATTCTGTTGAATCTGAAAGGACACTTTATGTGTTAATTGTTCTTTTCTGCCATAGATTTTAGTTCAGCTTTTGTCCTTCACTCTGGCACATGCGAAATGCTGGTTATAAATCTAGAGAACTAGGAATGTGGAGCTGATGGCTGTAATACTCAATTTATAGCATCTGATACTAACAACATAGGTCTTCCAGAGGTGGCTTATAAATATTGATTTTAAAATGGAAACCACCAAAAAGCATATAAAAACCATTCCAAAAACACAATTTTCTAGAAAAAAGTTTTTAATTTGAGGACTCAAAAAAATTTACTCTGAGGGTGATTGACATCCTCATTGCCTTTGTTTGGGGGCTGGTGGCCTCCTGGTCTGTTGACATGGCCTGCTACTAAAGAGTTAACCCTATTGGCATATTTGTCATACCCCTGCCTAACGATCCCTTAAGCAAGCCACAAATCTTCCTTGCTCTGGATGACAGTTAATGAAGTGTAAAAGTCTTGCACCAATATTTCTACTTCATCTGCAAGCTTGAAGAAAGCAAGTTTGTTTTTCATCCTCGAAAAGAACCAACTGTATTTCTTAGGCAGACAAGGATGATTTGTTTGTGTGGACCTCTTTTTAGTTAGGAGGACATCTTTTGAGCTTGGGAATTTGATTCAGAGAATCACAGGCTTCTAATTATTCTCAGGATGTTTTATGTGCCTGGATGTCTTTTATTAGCCTAACTGTGCTGCAAGCTCTTCTAATGAAGTAACTCTGTGACCTTGTGCAAGTCACTTAACCTCTCTGGACTTAATTCTCCTTCTGTAAAATGAGAATTCTAATACCTGGTGTTACTGCATCACAACATTCCTTAGAAGATCAAATGAGGAACTATTATGTTTTTAAAATATCATTAAGCATTGCCTGATTAATGCTCAAAAGTTTAAATCTTGTTAGTTGCCATACAATATGCATGTTTATACAGGTGTGCATATATATTTAGATAAGTATATATTCCTACACACTTTGAGCCAGTTCTATGAGGTATAATTGTTTTTGAAGACTAAGCAAAATGAGCTATATCTGGCATGAGAGAGCAACTGTTTAGAAGCAAGAGTAATAATATATTTTAAAAAAGCATCCATTGCATATTCTGGAATAATTGTTATATGCAGGACCCTGTGCCTTAGATTTTGACTGGAGCTGCCTCCCAGAAGTTTAATGCCCTCCTAAATTGTTGTTTCAACTGAGTTTCTATTTCATATTTGGCAAAATGATACTATTAGAAATGCTGCTAATGTTTTATTCCATTTCTAATTTACTCTTCTGTGATTTTAGAAAGAATTCTGGTTCTTCAATTTTTCCTCCATTTCTTAGATGGCATCCTCTCTTATCCTGCTCAGCTGGGATTGGGCAGCACAATAGTCTTGACCGAGTGCTACAGGTGATTGCTATTGCATTTTCTCAGCTACCAATCTTTTTCAGGGTTCTACTAATTTTATCAATGAGATGTATTCTGCCAAACTCCTGAGTGTCCTTTAAAGCAGATTTAACTCCACTTTTGTACTAGAGGATTTGGTCAACATAGATTTTTTTTTTTTTACATCTTATTGCCAGTTCAAATCACAACTTTTAGCTGTGACTAGAATACAGTCCACCACCAGCTGGAATTCTGTGCATCTGGTATAGAATCCAAAAGAGCTTCTTTGTCTGACAGAGTTCTCCATTCCAGTGGCTGGGTCTGTGATTTTAAAATATCGATACCAGTAAGGCTTTTGTCATTGGCTATCCTCTCTTTCAAAATTTATTCATCCACTTAAAAAAAAATTAAGGTCCATACTTTATTCAGATCTGCTTAGTCTTTTATCAATGTTATTTTTCTGATCCAGGACCCCAGATACCATATTATATTTAGTTGTCATGTCTTCTTAGGCTCTTATAGACTATGATAGTAACTCAGATTTTCCTTAATATTGATGACTTTGAGAATTTTGAGGAGTACTGATCAGATGTTTTCTGGAATATCCCTCAATTTGGATTTGTATTATGTTTCTCTCATGATTAGAATGGAGTTATGAGTTTTGGGGAAGAAGACCACAGAGGTAACCGACATTCTCATCACATCATATTAGGGTACATATTATCAATTTGACTTATGACTATTGATGTTGACCTTGATCACCTGGATAAGGTGGTACTTGTCAAGAATTTCCACTATAAAGTTACTCTCTTCCCTTCCCCTTTCCGTAGTGTACTCTTTGGAAGGAAGTCACTCTATGTAGCCCATACTTAAAGAATAGAGATTTACTCATTATCTTCTTCAGGTGGAGTATGTACACAAATTCTTTAGAATTCTTTAACACAGCAGATTATCCTTTTTTCCCTCAGTTATGTATTATTCAATCATTTATTTATGTCAGTATAGACTCATGGATATTTATTTTACACTTTGGGTTATAAATCAACATGACTTTATTTTGGTGCTTATGTTTTTCCAGCTTTGGCCAGTGGGAGCTCTTGAAGTTGGCTCTTGTGTCCTATTGACAGAGCCCCTATCATTTTGTTTTGTTTTCTTTTAAAGTCCTTTCTTATTTTCTGGCACTACAAGCCACTCCAGGTTTATCTTCTATATTTCCCTCACTAGTTCTAGAATCAGTCACTTTTCCATGGAGCGTTTATTCCATTTATTGCAGAATGGTATTATAAACCAAGATCAGGGTACTAGGTATGCTGGTGGGGTATTGTTTCTTTTAGCACATTTCTGCTGACAGAAAAAAGAAATATATTAAATATAATAACCCATGTATACACATTTACTTATAAGTATTTCTATATTTGATCCTCTGTATCTATATTAGCTAAACATGACTTCAGACTGATGTCCCCAACTCTAATCTATTACCATATGGATCATTCTAGACATCTCCCCTTATCTATCATCTTGTACTCCAAAAGTAGAAAAACTTGGCTCCCATCATCTGCCATTTGTCTACGGAATTGTTCAATTCCAATACACATGTAAATCAGTATCAGAATTGTTAACTCATAGGAAAAACCTTATTAACCACAATACAATGCTTAATAACATACAGTTTCTCCTGCCTTTAGTCTTACAATCTTTGTTTACTTCCAAAGTTGTCTAAGTCCACACTTTTCCCCCACTTCCTTTAGTAATACAGTTGCATTACAGGTGTAACACAGCTAGGTTTGTTTTGTTTTGTTTTGTTTTACATTCTGCATTTCCTCCTGTGATCTCTCGGCTCCCTTAATGTTTTTAAAAAATTTGTCTTTATTCAATTTTATACTTTAAATACTGCATGACCTATCAAAATACTGCTAATTTCCTGCACATTTTTATCCTGAGTTTTTGGCCTTTTCTGGCACAAATGCATATGCGTGTTAATACTTCTTTACCTGGAAAATCAAGTACATAAAATGCATAAATTCTCTGTAATCAGTGCGCTTAGTTATAGGCAAGAGAATCCACTCTAGGTAGTTAGAGTTATAATACAAGGCACTCTATAACAGCAGCAACTGCAATCATATAATGACCAATATTAATGTGTTTGCTGCATGTCAGACTGTATTCTACATGCTTTACATATATGAATTCCTTGGTACTTCACAACAGCCCTGTAAGGTAGCTACCTAGTGGCTCCATTTTTTCAGACAAAGAAGCTGATGCACATAGCAGTTAGGTAACTTGCCTGAGATCACACAGTCGGCAGTGGAGCTGGGGCTGGAGCCCAGGCTGCGTTCTCTAACTCCCAGAGGGCTTGGGAGGGCTAGAGAGAAACCCTAGGCTGATTTCCAGAGCAATTCCTAGAAATATCCTGCAGATGTGTCCTGGTGAAGGAGCTGCTGCCTCTGTTGCCACTCTCAGAATCCCCCTGCCCCAAACAGGATCAGAAAGTGGCCTCTGCTGCCCCCGCCTCTACTTCTGGTCATACAAACCTGCTTCTGTCACTACCCTAGGTTGCAAAGTAGAAGTTGCATGATTGTTCATTTTCTCGCTGCCAGATCAAAAGCTCTCGCATGTGGGTCTGATCGGAGGAAATTAAATCACATGTCTGAACCTTAGTAATAGGAAGCCAAGACTTGTAGTTATTTTACTAGGCCTTCACATTGTTAGTGCTATGCAAAGGGAGGTGGTCATCTTTGTAATCAGACAGCAGCAAGAGTATGAAGCAATGTGTTTTTATTTTATTTTATTTTATTTTATTTTATTTTATTTTATTTTATTTTATTTTATTTTATTTTATTTTATTTTATTTTATTTTATTTTATTTTGACTTTGGTTTTTGTAGAGCAGTTTAAAGTTCACGGCAAAATTGAGGGGAAGGTACAGAGATTTCCCACATACTCCCTGCCCCCATACATGCAAAACTTTCCTCATTATCAACATCCTCCACCAGAGCAGTACCTTTTTTTTTTAACGATTGATATACCTACATTTACACATCATAATCATCTAAAATCTATTGCTTATATTACAGTTTACTCTTGGTGTTATACATTCTATGAGTTTGGGAAAATGTTTAATGACATGTATCTGTCCTTATGGTATCATACAGAGTATTTTCACTGCCCTAAAAAGCATCCTATACCACCTATTCATCCCTCTTCTACCCTAATCCCTGGCAAACATGGGTATTTTTACTGTCTCCATAGTTTCTCTTTTTCCAGAATGTCATATAGATGAAACCATATAGTATGCAGCCCTCTCAGATTGGCCTCCTTCACTTAGCAATATGCATTGAAAATTCTTCGATGTCTTTTCATGGCCCGTTCATTTCTTTTTAGTGCCGAATAATATTTCATTGCCTGGATGTGCCATAGTCTCTTCATCCATTCACCTGCTGAAGGACACCTTGGTAGCTTCGAAGATTTGGCAGCTATGTAAACATCCATGTGCAAGTTTTTGTGCAGTTATAGTTTTCAACTCCTTTGGGTAAATATGAAGGAGCATGATTGCTGGATTTTATGGTAAAAGTATATTTAGTTTGTAAGAAACCTCCAAATTGGCTTCCAAAGGGGCCATACCATTTCGTATTCCCACCAGCATTTTATGAAATTTCCTGTCCCACATTCTCACTAGTATTTGCCACTGTCAGTGTTCTGGATTTGGGGCATTCTATATGTGTGGTGGTATCTCATTATTGTTTTAATTTGCATTTTCCTGGCAACGTATGATGTAGAGCATCTTTTGTAACTAGCTTTAAAAGAAGTACCTTTAACAAATAAATTAATATTTGATTCAGCTATCATATATGTAAGATGGGGGGGGGGCAAATAAATAGTGTCCCATTTCCCTACCCATGTTTGGAATCTGGTGTAACAGAGCCACACTCAGGAGTTATAAATGATTGAGATCAAAATAGGCTTTTGTAAGAAAAGCTCTACTGAAGGACATGGCTGAGTGTGCAGCAAAAGGACCCGCTAACCCTACTCTGAATTCGACTTCTCTCCACAAATTGAGGGCCCACTCTTGCCGCATGGCCAGAGTGGGAGACAATGTGTGCTGCCTGTAGACACTGCAGAGGCCCACGGCATATCTCGGAAGGGACTAAGCCCGGAGGCTCACCCTCTGTTCCCAAGCTTTCCAGTCAGTTAAGTCACCCTTCCCACCCTCTGCAGTGGACATGAGTTAGTGTAGACAGAGGCAGGGGTGGTAACCTAAGGGCACTAAGGGTAGGGTGACTTCACATAGGAACATGCATCCATGGGAAAAGGGGGTTCCCACAAGAGAATTCTGAGTCTGTACTCCTAAAGCAGGTACAGAGCTATGGAAAGAACTCATGGCGAGGTCTGTGCTCTCAGACTGGATCCAACATTGATTTCTATAATCCCAGACAGATCAGCTCACCTCTCTTAGCTGAAAAACTGTGGATAACCAAAACTGCACATGATCTGCCAGAAAGCATTGATGTCTGAGTCCAATGAGACAGTGAAAAAGTTTGAAACATTATAAGGAATTGTATAAGATAAGAGTGAAGTAGAAAGCACATTTTATTCATATTAGGGCTCTCCAGAGAAACAGAACCAGTCAGTAGGAGCCGCGCGCACACACACACACACACACACACACACACACAATTTATTATAGGAATTGGTTCATGTGACTATGGAAGCTGAGAAGTCCTGTAATCTGCCATTTGCAAACTGGAGAATCAGGAAAGCTAGTGGTACAACTCAGAGTCTGAACGCCTGAGAACTAAGAGTGATAAGGATGGAAGTCCTGGTCAGCATCCAAAGGTGCAAGAACCAGGAGCACTGAGATCAGAGGGCAGGAGAAGATGGATGTCCCAGCTCAAGAGAGAGCAAGTTTGCCTTTCCTTCATATTTTCGTTCTATTCAGTCCCTTAGTGGATTGGATGATGCCCACCCACCTTGGAGAGCACCATCTGCTTTACTCAGTCTACTGATTTGAATGCTAATCTCTCCCAGGGACACCTTCGCAGGAGCACCCAGAAATAATGTTTTACCATCTATAGCCCAGTCAGGTTGACACATAAAATTAACAGCCACACTATTTTTTTAACATGAAATCTATTGTCAAATTGGTTTCCATATAACACCCAGTGCTCATCCCAACAGGTGCCCTCCTCAGTGCCCATCACCCACTTCCCCCCCACCCCCCACTCCCCCATCAACCCTCAGTTTATTCTCAGTTTCTAAGAGTCTCTTATGGTTTGCCTCCTTCCCTCTCTGTAACTTTTTTTTCCCCCTTCCCCTCCCCCCATGATCTTCTGTTAAGTTTCTCAGGATCCACATAAGAGTGAAAACATATGGTATTTCTCTTTCTCTGTATGACTTATTTCACTTAGCATAACACTCTCCAGTTCCATCCACGTTGCTACAAAAGGCTATATTTCTTTCTTTCTCATTGCCAAGTAGTATTCCATTATATATTAAACCACAACGTCTTATCCATTCATCAGTTGATGGACATTTAGGCTCTTTCCATAATTTAACAGCCACACTATTGACTCATGGAAATTAGGGACTACATGGTTGTTATAGACTTCTGGGTCTGGAGTTCTCTCTTGTCCAGCAAGAGAGCAGGATGCAGAATTAAAATGTGAGAGAGGCTAATGTCCGGGAGGAGACAAGTGTCCCAAGTAAGGGTCCTTGCTCCATTTTTATTAGGATTAGAAAGCTTACAAGCATCATGAGCATGCACAAAGAGACAATGAAACCGTGAACATTAGCTCATGGGCATGGGGGAAAGGAGGTTTTGAAGACATGCGGTATTAGGGGTTTGGGTCAATACAAAACAAAATTCTGGTGCTGGGCAGAAGGTTGTTTACAGCCAACATGAGGCACCACCTCTGTTTACCTGAACTGGTCTAGGGGACAAGAAAGACAGAGCATGCTACCTCAGGGTCAACAGGCACCTTTCTTTTGCTAATTAGCTCCACTCTGGGCAACTTCACCCTGCTGAGGTCTATAGTCCTATTTACCTGTTACCTATTTTGGTCCTTCCTTCCTGTGAAAGCAGCTTTCTGCTATTGTACTAAGTTGGGGACGTTTCCACCCTGAATACCTAATCTTTTTTTTTTTTTTTTTTTTTTTTAACCTCATTTTTGATGCTTTCATCCTGAGGCTTTTCTATTCCTATACCTTTGTCCTGTACTGGGGGCCTTTGCCCTGTTTACCTAATCTGTTGTACTTAATCTTGTATGTGTTCATCCTGTGGCTTTCTAATTCTTTATGCCCTGTTAACCCATTGGTGCAAGCTCAGGGAATTCCTAAGCTTATTTCCCACACATGGTATTTCCAGCCCCAATTTTAGCTTTACTAATAAAACTGAATCAGAGTATCAAGGCAATGTTCGGAAGATCACACTCAGGTTTCTGGACCCAGGTCCAGGCTCTTCTTACCATTCCTTCATGCACATGTTTCCCAAGTCACACCTATTCCTAGAAACCAAGAACTCTAATTTAAATAAAAATTCTCAGCCCAAGACCGAGTCTCCTACAATTCTACTCAAATGTGTAGTCTTTCCCCCCCCTGGACAGGGGTAGGCAGTGTCCCTTTTGTGTGCTCTCTTCCTTCCCAGTGAGGTGAGTGGGGCAATTTGGGCTGGAATGCTCTGGGAAGGAAGTCAACACTCTCCTAGGCTCTGCTTCCCCTAGCTCCCCGCACTGTTTCAAGCATGGTCATCAAAGTATGTTTCCAAAGTATGTTTCTCAGATTGCCAGGTTCCCAAGGAAGTCCACACTCTAAAAGTGTTTGTATTAGTGTCAGAAACACTGATGAGCAAGCCTCCTTATGGAGAGTGATAATGTCCATTAACATACCAAAGGTCTTAAAAGTCCCACAGCAAAGAGAAGTTGTTTGTTTACTGTTATTTAACCCAGAAATCTCCAACTGTATTTAGCATTGAAACACTGTTTTTCAAGAAACATCTACTAACATCCTGGCTTCTTTCTTTTTTTAAGAAAAATTAATGTCTATTTATTTTTGAGAGAGAGAGAGAGAGAGAGAGAGAGAGCACAAGCAGAAGAGGGGCAGAGAGAGAGAGAGGAAAACACAAGATCTGAAAGCAGGGTCCAGGCTCCAAGCTCCACACTGTCAGCGTAGAGCCTGATGCGGGGCTCTATCTCACAAACCGTGAGATCGTCACCTGGGCCAAAGTTGGATGCATAACCGACTGAGCCACCCAGGCACCCCTAAAATCCTGGTTTCGTATGGTGAATGAATCTAACCTTCAAATCCCACTCCTTCTTACCCCTCTATGTGGAGGTCTGGAGGTCCAAGGAGACTTTTATGCATTAGAACCACCTGGGAAGCTTTTAAGATTGCTGATACCTTGGCTGCCCCAAACCAGTGAAATCTGCATTTCTGGGGAGTGAGTCCCAGGCGTTAGTACTTCCTAAAGCTCTGCACCCAGGTGATTCCAATGTAAGAAGGATGAGACCCATTGATCTAAAGGAAATCACTGGCTATGACATCCATTGCCACAGTCTGCCAGTGTCAGGTAAGCTAGCCTTTCAGGTAGTTAAGACCAGGCTTATTATTTCACAAGAAATAGGAAGAATGTAAAATTTTCATTTTGACTAAGTAGGAATGTCTACCAAAGGCAACTGCTGGTTGCAAATATTTATATGACACATAAATACACCTTCAACTTTACACATATTATCGCATTCAATTCTTAGCCCCAGGGGTTAAGCATTTTTTAATCACCGTTTCATAGAGGAGGAAACTGACACACAGGGATGGGGCTTAAAGCCATTTAATGAAGAATATGCTCACCTAATAAGCAAGAAAACTGGGATTTGAATTGAAGTGGTGTCCCTCCCAAATCCCTAATAAAGCTCTTCTCCCTTCCATGACCCTCTGGGTAGCAAGATGAGACTGGTCACAGAAACTTTAAGAAAACATGAGTTACAGCTCAAATGGGGAGCCCCAGCATGTACCTCCGTTAACCACTTGTCTTCGTCTCCAGGAGCTAGATGGAACTCCTTGCTGATGAAGCCAGCTAATACGAAGACTGGAGTTCACTCTTCTGGCAGATCAGCAGAAAACCAGACAGATCATGTTCTGCAGATGCGTGGAGGCAGAAGCATTGGTAAGCTGCCTGGAATCAGGAGTGGTGGGAGGCCTTGACTAATTTGAGGAGAGGGATGGGTGAATGGACAGCACATCTGATCAGTGAGGAGTAAAGCAGAGAGGCCTCCAGGAAGGGAAGGAGAGGAGAAGAGCTGCAATCCACACAGGGGGACACTCCAGAAGAGTTTGGCACAATTACCTGGTCTTTGCACAGTGAAGTTTCAACTCTGCCCTGGGGGTGAGGCAGGTGAAGTGGTGCCCAGGACTGTAAGGGCATGAGCAGGTTCTACCATTCATCTAATGGTGACTTCAGAGGACCAAGTCATTGGCTGTGAGGAGGAGCTCTCTACAGACAACTACCTATGAGAGAAAAGAGGGAAGTCAACCCAACTCCCCGTCACCCAGAGAGATAACTAGAGCATGGAAATCATCTGGAAGGCTTGTTAGAGCACCGATGTCTGTGCCCCACCCTCGGTTTCTGATTCAGCAGGGCTAGATAAGGCCAGAGAATATGCATTTCCAACAAGTTTCCAAGAGATGCCCATGCTGGTAAGAGAACCATCAGCTACGGATGTCCCTCTGGGGTGGGGCGGAGATGAGGGGTCTGCCATTTGGGATACACTTTGGAAAAAGCCCCCCAAGTCCAATACTGCTACAGTGCCTCCTGTGACTGCCAGGAAGGAACCCGTTGCTTTCTCCCACACTCTCTCTCCTGCCAGTCAGGCCTCTGGCTTGTTACTCTAAGTCTTTAACTTCATGGGTCTCCAAGCACCCCGTGCATGAGGAGTCTTGCTAGCAAAAATGCTTCCTTTCTTTCACTGGAAATCCTTCTGTTTTCTAAGACAGGAGGAAGCCCAGCAGCAAGACTCCACATCTCAAGGTCCTGAGAGCCACTGGACTTGGGGATCTTAGTAGCTCCAGAGAGTCCCAGGTCAGGAACCAGCACGTCTTTCCAAGGGGTTTTAGCCTGAATTAGGGACTGTGACTAAACCCCAGTCCCTTCTACAGGCCTGCCCCCTGAAGTTCAGAGGGATTATGCAAACGAGGCCCTGAGGCCAGCCCAGAGCAGCTCAGAGTTCCCCCAGGCAAGTTTGCAAATGAGGCAGAAATAGTGACCCCGGTTTACAGTAATAAAGTCAAAGTTGGCTTCATTTATTCTGTGCTGCTTTTCTCCACCTGCCTTCTTACCTCGGTCTCCCCACCTGGAAAAGACACGTGCTTGGTTTTATGCACCAAGTAACTATAATGATGCTCACTTTAGGCAGCTGCTAGTTAAGAATCATGTTACATTATTGTTCCCTACACTGTATTATACACAAAAAACATATGTCAGCGGGCTTTGAGAGCAGGCAGGAGGCCTGAAGGGGATAGCCTCAAATGGGACAGGCAGAATGGAAAATCTGCACCCTCACTCATAGAATTCCTAATTTGTAGTTTATCATTCAGGATACTTCACCTTTCAGAGGCAGTTTAAAGCAGACAACCTGAAATTAAAACAAAGAGCTAAACACCTGCTGGGTGTATCCTTTGCCTTTCCCAGTTAGAACTGATGGCTTGTGTGTCCCCTAAGCCTCCAAGATGAATGAGAGGTAAGGAGGTGGGTGATACCAGGCTGCTTTGCATATTTGCAGCCATGTTGTTTCCTCCCAGGGCCACTCGGGGAGGAACAGTATTTGCTTCCATCAGTATTCTTGGACTTTTATTCATAGGACATAAAATAATACATGTAAGGAGCCCAACAGCTCATCAGGCATTCTATAAGGCCCTGTGCCTACGTAGCCCCTTTTGTCTTTACAATGTCAGTGAGGAAAGTATGATGAGCTCCATTTTCCAGGGGAAGAACAGATTTAGAGAGGTGGGTAACTTACTCAGGGTCACAGTTAGTAGGCTGCAGAACCCAGACTTACGGTCCTATAGACTTCAGGCGAAGGCCACAAAGGTATGGCTGCCCCTATGCTAATTTGCCTTTAGTGTATTTCCAGGTCCCGTAATGTGTTTCCATCTTCCCAAGTGCCTCCAGGTTCCCTAAACTGTCCTGGCCTTTCTCAGAATTCCTCATGTCCCCTTTACTGCCAACTGTCACTTCTTCCTTTCCTGGGGCTCTGCATGTGAACTGGAAATTGAGAGGGCCTGTGCCAGTCCCTTAGGGGTGTCTCATTAAGGGTGATGAGAAGTAGCATAAAAAAGACCTGTGGATGAAGGTCTTAGAGGGGTCTGGAAGGGAAGGAATGAGAGCCCAGAATCACCTTGGGCCAAGAATCTTGTTCTCATCTGAGAGAAGAGGTAGGAGAACAAGGTGGAAAAAGTGGAGAAGATTTTGTTGGGAAATGTGAAGAAGGAAGTTGGGGAGTTCAGTGCCTCATGGCTTCTATTTTCTCTGAGTAAGCAGAGTCACTATTTCACGTGGTATCTCCTTTCAGATCTGTCTTTAACGTCTGAATAACGTTTGAATATCTGTCTTTAACGTGGACTAGTGTTTTGAGCCTCATGGAAGGGACGCCCTGGCTCTGAGTTCTGAGTTATGCTATTTAGTAAATTAAATATTACACTCTGAGGAGAGGAGGCAGTCAGCTTCCCTAAGGGAATCTATAAAGAGACTTAGAGAAGTTTTATTTGAAAAGATCACACTAAACTACAACAAATATACTTCACACTACCTGGAAAAGAGACTGAATGTCCAGATGATAAATGACTTGTCTCTTAAGAACCAACTTAAAAAAAAATTTTTTTTTGGATAAAATATTTCTCAAATGCATTCAAGACTTCACTTTCTCTTCAAAGGAGCACAGTAAACATAAATAAACATTTTCTTCATCCATTGTGGACCAAGATTCTCCTTATATCTATTAAAATCCAACTGGGCTGTGTAGCTGGGAGCATCTCAGGGGTATTAAAATTTCAGGGCTATGAAGTATTATTTGGCTCTGTGTCAGCTTTTTGTAGTTTTCTATCTCCTCTCCATGGTCACGCTCTGTGTAGTGTGTAAGTAAGTGTGCATGTGTATGTAGATAGAGAAATCTATATAATGCACGTTGCTATGAATTTTAATGACAGATTTTTATTATAATAACTATAGTTTTTCTTGAAATTATACATGAGTGTCATGGCCTCCTTTTCTTATCTTTCTTTAAGCAGATACAATCTGGAAGATTGTTTACAGATTGCTTGGTGACCATGCAACTTTTTGATTGCTTTTCTTTGGGTACCAACAAGTGGAGGCGCCATTTTTTCTTTTCATGCCAGTAATTGATTTTGTAATCAGTCCTTCTGGTAGCACTTTAAATGAACGTTCTCACATATGGATTTAATTGGAATTTAATAAGACAGCGCCTAGTAAGTAAAAGCCACGTGATGCTAAAGACATATTTACTGAAGATTAACCACCATGGAGATACAAATCTATTATGTAGAAACCCAAAAAAATATTTTTAGAACGTTAAACCATATGTAAACATTGTGTATTGCTTCAAGTAAATCCAGATCTTCAGATTCATTTGTTATTCTCTCTTCTAAGTAAACATAGCTGTTGACTACAACTAAATCCATTTTCATCATAACAATCTAAACAACTGGTTTAGCAAAATTCAGAGTGAGAGGGAAAAATATTCAACCTTAACATAAAGTAGACTTTCTTCTTCAGTTAAGTCTGGGGTAGGACCTGAGAATTTGCATTTCTAACAAGTTCTTGGATGATGCTTTGGTCTGGGGACCACGCACTGAGAAGCACTGATGTCAAACACCGTCTTGGTTTAAGATTAAGGAAGGCATTGATTTCCTCTTCCCTGATTTAATGTCTGGTCTTAGGTAAAATCTGCAGTAATTGTGTTTTTTTAAATTTATTTTTTATTAAAAAAATTTTTTTGACGTTTATTTATTCTTGAGAGAATAAATTCTTGAGAGAGAGACAGAGTGTGAGTTGGGGAGGAGCAGAGAGAGAGGGAGACACAGAATCCAAAGCAGGCTCCAGGCTCTGAGCTGTCAGCACAGAGGCCAACGTGGGGCTCGAACCCACAAACCACGAGATCATGACCTGAGCCGAAGTTGGACACTTACCGACTGAGCCACCCAGACGCCCCTGCAGTAGTTGTTTAAAGATGGCACACATTCTTTGTCACTGTCCCTATTGAGAGGTGTGGGTTATTTCTCCTTGAATCTGGACTAGTTCTATGGTTTCTTAATCAATGGAATGTGGAGAAAGTGATACTTTAGTAGGACTGGCAGCTTCTACTTCCTCCCTTTTGGGCCCTGCTGTCATGCTATAGGTTAGTCTAAGCAGAGAGGCTCACATAAAGAAGAGTCAAGGCCACTGACCTCAACCTTGGCCGACCTCCCAGGCAACACTGAGCATCAACTCGCTGGCCATGTGAGTGGCTAGCTGCCTCTCCTTGAAGTGGAGCTGCCTCAGTTTACACATATGAGCAGAGACAAACCATTCCTGCTGAGCCTTGCCCATATTGCAAAGTCAGAGTAAATAAGATTGATGTTATTTTAAACTGTTTTGGGATAGGTTATTTTACAGCAATAAATAGCCAAAATTTACCTGCCTAGAAGTTGTTGGAGGCCCAGCAGTCTCTCAAGATAAGTCAAGCTTGGATTTTGACTTTCCCCTTTAGAGAATATGTTATAACATCTAAAGGACAATGCCAACGAAATGAGTCATAAATGAGCAAAGGTTCTTTTTATGATTTTATTTTTTCATTTTGCCAATCCCCACAGTGTTCGACTTTATATGTAGGTAAAGTATGTAACTGTCAACAAGAGAATCATTTCAAGGTGTTGGGCAAGGCTTCCCATCCCTTCACATATGCACCCATGGGGTCACTAATGCCTGCATTTCCACAATATGACTCAATTCTTCTGCCTTGAATCAATGAGGCTTTGCTGTTAACATGCAAAGAACAATGGATGATTTAACACCTTAATGCTTAGTGGCCATTGACAGCCTAAAATCCGTGCTCTATTTGTTCTTTCCTAAGAGTGGGCACGTCTAGTTTCTTCACAGTGGGCAAGCATGGTCCCTCATCACCACAGTCAGGAGTCTTGTGTGTATTTATGTAGGAATTTTACTCTTTTACTATAGAAGCAAAGTCACTGTTCTACCTGTAGCAGATTCCATCCCAGGAAGAAGCAATGAAGTTGAAAACAGGCTCACTCATGGAATAAAGGTCATACTTGGAAGATTTACACTATTGATCAAGAAAATTACGTCCAACTTTTAAAACGCATGCCCATAAACCCTATACTTAGCAGTTATCATTTACGTAAATACAGTATGCAGTTTATTCAATGTCCATAATTTGTTCAAATAGACAATAAGGGTATCAGTTTCAATGTGATCCTAGACATCCAGTTCAGGAAAGTAATCTATTGTGGTGCTTTGTAATATGTTCCCGATGTATTTTCATTACAACCACCAGAAAGCAAAGCAGTATTCTTATAATAAGGGATGTTCAACTCAGTTCAGCAGCTCATTGCCCTGAATACCCATTGTGTGTAAGACAGTCTGCTGTGCACTGCAGGGGACTGAACGATCTCAATGATCTCAGTGAAGTCTAGTTGGTGTAATAAAAACAGAATAAAAATGACTTCAATTCTAAGCAGACTACTGGCAGCATTAGAAGTATAAAGTATTATAGGTTTTCAAAGGAAAAAACTGCCGTAATCTAGTTGGGGGAGACAGAGAAGCCTTCTTAAAGGATTCAGTGCAAGTGTAACAATAAAAACAAGACTCCCTTACACGAATATAGCAATTTATACCTTATGAAACACTTTTACATGTATTAGCTTATTTGACATTTGCAATACGCAGGGCAGTGAGTGATTCTAAAAGCATGTTCCTCAGACTAGCAGCATCAACATCTCCTGGGAGCTTGTTAGAAATGCAAATTCTCAGGTCCCATTTCAGACCTACTGAATCAGAAACTCTGGGGGTGGAATGTCTTTAATCCCTGTCAGTAAACTGTGTTTTCACAGGCCCTTTCCCTGATTCTAATGCATGCTAAAGTTTGAGAACCACTGATGTAGGATTCTTTCAATTTCAGAGTGTTCTTTTGATTTCATATATAAAATTAAGAATTACTGAAGGTGCATTTCGCCACATTTCCAGAACAATATCAGGAAACCTAATTCCAAAGAGTTTTCAGGTTGCACCTACATCTTTCTTTGGAATTGAATCTTGAGGAATGAGTAGGACTTTCACAGGTGAAGAAGGTTGAGAGTGAAGTATTTGAGAATGTGGGGTAGACTGGGGTTATTTCAACTGGATGGAAAACTATCCTTCAGATTTTGAAAGCTATCTTTGGGGAAACCTTGGCTTTTAGGTTCTTCCCCCCAAGAAATATGTCCTTGGATGTTTATCTTCTTCTGTGTTTTTTATTACATAAATACAGAGTGTAAAAATCATGTTGTGCTTCCTTCTATTACATTTGGATTGGAATTCATTTCCTCCAAATGTCTGAGTCTTTGCAGGCCTTAGGTGCCTTTTTTTTGTTGCTGTGTTACTTTGAGAATAAGAACCAGGGACTAATCCTATTTCTTCTTTTACTTCAAAGAAGGATACACTTTTTTATTTGTAAATTACTCATAATAAGGGATCAGAAGCTCTTGATAAGCTTTCACACATGCAGGGACTTTATGCATTTGGTCTTCAAGTAGTAGAAATCAGACTGGGCCAGTTCCAGGCAGATTGAGGCAGGGACTTCTGATACTCAGTTGGAGATATTCCACAGTTCCTCACTACATCTAGGACACTGAGGCTCTTATGAGATATCCTGAGAAGTGGTCCAACGTCTCAACTTGGGATTCCAATAACTTGAACAAAGATTCTTTAGCGTAGAGACTTTAAAAAGGCAACTTAACCTTTGGTCACTTTACCAGAGCATTATTGATGCAGGAGGAAATGTCTCCTGATTTAAATTTCCAAGCTGACAATTGCACATTTACCAGAAATTTTAATAAATTTTTAAACTTTTCTCTATTTTATTCATTTTTTTAACATATAGTAAAATTAACTCCTTGTGGTATACAGTTCTGTGAGTTTTGACAAATGTGTATAGTTATTTAACCACCAAGATAGGTAAGAGTTCCATCGCTTCAAATGTTCCTTAAAATTTTGTGTCAGTCCCTCCCTCTACCTCCAATTCCTAGGAACCAGGATCTCAGTTTTGTTCCTATAATTTTGCCTATTCAGGATGGTCCAATAAATGGCATCATATAGACTGTAGCCTTTTGAATCTGCTTCTTCCACTCACATAACATAGTTGAAATTCATGTTGCTATGTGATCAATAGTTTATTTCTTCTTTTTTGCTTAGTAGTATTCCATTGTATGGATATACCACAGTTTGGCTATCTATTCATGCATTGGACATTTGTTTCAGTTTTTAGCAATTATACAGTTTTTTTGTGTGTATAGATTTTGTGGGAATATAAGTCTTCATTATTCTTGGAAAGCTACTTAGGAATGAGACTATAAGAAACTGGCAGTTTACCATTTTGCAAACCTTACTTTCTAGTCCTGAGTTGCAGTACTGTAGCACCTGGTGGGTGTCTGTGTCATGAGATGATCTCCAAGTAGCCAGTTCTCTCCTTGTGATCCTGTGGGAAGGGATTTGCATGTAGGTTGAAGCCAGGAATTCAAGGCTCCAGAAATGTTATACAAAGTAGTACCAGGGGACTGGAGAAACAGAAAGTCTGGTACTAAGGAGGTTAGAGTTAAATTGTCCTGAGCATATTAGAAAGCAGCTTGATATCATCCATTTGTGGGCTGCCTCTTAAATGGAATAAGATACCATTGGTACAATTGGTAGAATTTCTTATCTGAGGTTATACATAATGGTACAAGAACAACTATATTTGTATATTAACCAATGGCTTTATTAACTTCCCAGTACTGTCATTGCATAGAAACTCTTCTGGGCATCAAATTGTCCGGTTTTGGCCTATTGTCTAATATTCAGCCACTGATAATTTAGGATGTCAGATTTTTAAGAACCCCTTGGCCTGAATCTCACCATCTTTATTCATTTGTAAAAATACTGATGATGACGTGAGGTGAAATTGAAAAATGAACAATGGCTTCATTGTGAAAAATAAATGCTTCATTTATGATATGACCATTTCTATAACTATCACCCTTGGCTGTACCACTACTTGAGTAGTGTTCAATCAGATTTGGCCTTGGAAATAACTAGAGCAAGGCTGAAAAGTGTTGCCATCGGTAACAGCTTTAAGCAACAAGCCTGGACACTTGAAAAGTCTTCTTTTGGTCTTTCCCTATCTACCCAGTTGTACTGATGCTTTCAACTACCAAGTCCAAAAGCCAATATTGCCAAGGCTGGTACTAAAAAAGCAATGCATATGGCTCCACCTGCTGGTGATTTCTGCCCTGGGCCTGGGTGTGCTCCTTGGACAATGGCAGGTTCCTTTACTTCAGTCCTTAACCCAATCCTGTTTATATAACTGGACTCTATAACTGGACTCTGTTTTGTGTGTGTGTGTGTTTCTTGTACTGAGTTTTGCCATCAGCTGAAGCTAGATGGAAATTAAACGTACTGTCTAGCTCTTACCAGCCCCTTCTCCCAAGGCTAGTTCTTGCACCTCATGCCTTCAGTACCTGGCTTGGATTTTGCCCTTCTGTCCCCACCTAGGGCCTGCAGAGTGGTCTTTATCCAGAACACAGGGCTCTCCCCTCATCTACTGACTGCCACACTTGGAATGTAGTATCTGTAAATTACTGTTGGACCAATTTCTTCTTTCTCCATGGATCACAGGTGTTAACTTTTTCCCTTTAAAGCTATGCCAAAAGCAAACTACTTACCACTTAACAAGAGAAGATTTATCATATTTAACCAGAAGGATATAAAATGTTTCTACAGTAATACTCTATGTATCAGCAGAAGTGCTGTCCTAGCTGTGGCTGAGTCAGCTATCAGTGCCTCCCTGGACATCTCTTTATCTACCACCACCTTACACGAACTATGGGTCCAGCTTTTACCTTCCAGAACATGACCACGAAAGGGCAGTCAGACACCACATTCCTGTGCTGAGGTGACCTCCTGCAACTTCAGTCAATTTCTTATGCAGTCCAGTTCTATGGGCCAGTTCTTTGTTGCCTTTCAAACTACCTCTTGGCCATATATTAATTGGTCAGTTTGAGCATATGATTCAAATATTTCTCAAATCTTTAGAGAGCAAAGAGAGAGAGTAGTAAGGTCAGATATTGGTTGTATTTCAGGCACCAATTAAAATCTGGGAGTGATTTGTGAGCACGGAGTTCCTAAACAGGTAAGATTATTTGTGTCATCCAAAGGTCTGGACATTTCATTCCTTTTCAAAAAAATTTTTAATTGAGCTGCCTCCACAATATCTCCCTCTATGAGAGCTAGATTCATTTCTCTCTTTTCAAAAGCTTACTTAGTACCCTAAAGGGTATAGGGAGTGGATGTATCACTTTAGGCAGAGAAAAGGTATATGTGTGCATTGCACATGTGTGTTCCAAGTTAGAAAGAGCCCTTGAAGTCTGCTATAGGATCTTAATGCCTACTCTTGTCACTGTCTGGGAAATTCTATTATCCTATAGTCTATGTCCAGGTCCTCATTGGGTTCAGCTCCTGGCTAAGTTGGAGCCCAGATTGGCCAGACCCCTGCACATCCTGATATGGACCACTCGTTGACTGCTGCTACAATAGCGAGCCAGAGCTGTGTTGGTTTCCCAGTCCTGTCTCTTCCTGCTTTCCTTTCTTTCCTCTAAGCCTGTGTTGCAAAGGTCCTGACAGCTCTCACACCTAGAGACAGAACTAGTGAGCCATCATTTAGTGTCGGAAAGGGGGCACACATAATCCACTTGATTGGCACCCATTCGATAGTCTATTATGGCATTCCAGAGATCATGGGTAACAGAAGTTATTTTGCAGCTAGATTTGTGTTCCATTTCCTTTCCTTTATAGCTTCCTCCTCATTCCTTTCTTCTGGGGAAATAAAAAAAAAATTATATATTTGCATTAGAGGCAAACAAATTCAAGATGCTTGCAAACCACATTTTTTTTTTTCTCATCTAAAATGAAAACAGATTTAACAAAACCCCTGGACCAATTTAGAGATTCACTACTCTATTCAATAGAAAAATAACAATAAGCAAAATGGTCATGCTGTTTAGGTGCTAAAATACTCATATCCAGGTATATATTTGCAAAACAGGAATACAGACACAATTTTCCACTTTCTATTCTGAAATTAGATCAAAACTGGGTAGGACAGTGGGGACTTGGGGTGACTTATGACTCATTATGTTCTATAGCAATGTCACCTGAGTCTCTAGTTAAAAATTCAGTTTCCTTAGCTTGTCCTCTGAACATGGGATAAAGATCAACAATTTGTATTTTTCAAAAAATGTTTATTTATTTTTGAGAGAGAGAGAGAGAACACAAGTGGGGAGGGGCAGAGCGAGAGACACAGAATGTGAGTCAGGCTCCAGGCTCTGAACTGTCAGCACAGAGCCTGATGTAGGGCTCGCACCCATAAACCATGAGATCATGACCTGAGTTGAAGTCGGATGCTCAACTGACTGAACCATCCAGGAGCCCCAATAATCTGTATTTTTTTTAAACCAGTGTCCCAGATAAATCTTGGGATCTATCAAATTGGGAAGACACTGTCCTAAAGGAACCAAGCCTGAATCTTGTCATGGTAGTATTGAGGTAGAATGATCCTGGGGGTCATTTCCCTCATTTTTCAGACACATAGGCTGGGGTACCAGGAGCATGTGAGCCTTGCTCAGAACATCCCGTTTGTTGGCAAAGAAGCCGTCTCAAGAACCTGAGTTTCCAAATTTCTGGTGGGGTGTTGGGTTTTTGTTTCTGCCTGACCACATTACCTACCTCAGGATCACCCGGATGAACTCACATGCTTGGTACCTTCATGGACACCAGAGAAGGACCAACGGCAATGTTTTATCTTGAGAGAACTTTCCTTTCCAGCAATATTCAACAAGTAGCTCTGGGGAATGCTCTGCACCCAATCGGTGCTATCCCACCAAAGAGGGCTAAGCAAATGGCACCAAATTAATCCTTCAGGCCTGCGCCCAGAGAGAGACATGGTGCTGTTGAGGGTCAATCTTTTTATGACTCAAATTCCAGATGTATTCTGAAGGGATTCCAAGAATCCTATTGGCCTGTGAACGTACAAGTTCAAAATACTTAAATGTATGTGTCACATATATTAGAGAAATAATAGTCTCTCAGCTCAGTTTCATAGACTGGGTGGCTTCCATAACAGACGTTTATTTCTTATAGTTCTGGAGGCTGAGAAGTCCAGATTCTGGTGTCTGGTGAGAGCCTGATTTCTGGCTTGCAGATGGCTGTCTTCTCCTCTCCTCACATGGTGGAGAGAGAGATCATCTTCCCGTGTCTTTTCTTACAAGAGCACTAATCCATTCATAAGGGCTCCTCCTTCGTGACCTCATCACCTCCCAAAGGCCCCATCTCATAATACCATCACCTTGTGGATTGTATTTCAGCATATGAATTTTGGGGAGGAGGACCATAAACATTCAGTCCACAGCAAATGCAATCCTGCCAACAGAAGACACCTTTGTAACTACAAGGAGAAAGAGTATTTATTACAAGGTAAGCATTATCAGATTTACATGTATGTAAGGCAGCATAGACGTGCCCATGAGATCTGGACAGAAAAGCTCACAAATTTGTACAGTAAAAAGAATAGCTAAAATATCTCACCTTTATG
This sequence comes from Panthera leo, assembly GCF_018350215.1. NCBI lineage: Eukaryota > Metazoa > Chordata > Mammalia > Carnivora > Felidae > Panthera > Panthera leo. The sequence goes on from NC_056690.1 coordinate 71,023,898, forward strand.
AAAGGCGGACAAATATACCTTGTGATTGTCTCCTATGTGCCTCATGAGAGACTTTAAAAAAAATTTTTTTTAATGTTTATTTATTTTTGAGACAGAGGGAGACAGAGCACGAGTGGGGGAGGGGCAGAGAGAGAGGGAGACACAGAATCAGAGGCAGGCTCCAGGCTCTGAGCTGTCAGCACAGAGCCCGATGCGGGGCTCAAACCCACGAATCGCGAGATTATAACCTGAGTCGACGTCGGACCCTTAACCGACTGAGCCAGGCAGGCGCCCCGAGAGACTCTTAATTTTGGAGCTATGTGTTTATACTTGCAAGACTCAGTAGACTTGTGACCTTACTTTATAAAATCCAAAGTTCTGTGACCTCTCAGTTTTCAAGGAGACATCCTAAAGACATGGAGGCAGGAAGGTAGCCATATCCCCCCTCAAAAACAATTCCATTTTATACTTGCACATACCTTAGCCAATTCCCTGAGAAATATTCTAGCTGTGACTTGAGTAATGGCTGCCAGATTGGCAGAAGTATGTTACCTGCCAGGGTGATTATTTGGAATAAAAAACACTAATTTGATATAAAAATCTCGGTGTGTTTACTTAAGAAATCAGCTCCAGTCCCAGTTTGCATGTGGGATGAATTGCTAAATATGAAAGCTCGTTTAAAAAGTCATTCTGCTGAGTCACTCATTCAGTGAAAACCTGAGGGAGGTAATTAAAGAGTGGGTGTTGGAGACAGGGAGAGCAGATGACTTGGTTTGCTCCCAGAAAGAAAGACTGAGGTGAGACCTCGGCGTGCAGACCCACAAAGCCAAGCACCGGGCTGTGGAGCTTCCTGGGCATAAACTGGGAGTGAACTGGGTTGGCTGGCAGACCAGGAGGAGCTCCCGACATGGAGGAAGTGCTGTCCTTATGTTTTAATGCCGGGACTTTGATTACTTAACAGCTGAACGTAAGCTGTGAGGTAAAGTACCAAAGCTAAAGAAAACAGAAGAGGTAGAGGATTAGCCAACCAATAAAAATTCAGCCAACGAACTAAAATTTTGTCCTAGTAAACAGTGACAGGGGAGGCAGACTCATTGTTGTTTCATGGGTTATTGTTCTTTGACCTATTCAGCTTTTTAGACCAGCTCTGGCCAGTAGAATTTTCTGAGATGATGGAGATGTTTTATCATCCGTGCTATTCAGGGTGGTGACCACTCCTCACATGTGGCTACTGAGCACCAAAAATGCGTCAGTGTGACAGAAGAACTGAAGTGTTAATTTTATTTACTCTTAACTAATGTAAATTTATATGACCACATGGGCTCCCAGGGCTACCATATTGGATAATACTTTAGTGAAGGACTTAGTACCCCTATAGTACATAGAAAGTACGTATGCTTTTTTCTTAAGAGTGAAATTTGCTAACTTGTTTTCTTTTCTTCTTCTTTTTTTTTTAATGTTTATTTTTTGAGAGACAGAGCATGAGTGGGGGAGGGGCAGAGAGAGGAGACACAGATTGCAAAGCAGGCTCCAGGCTCTGAGCTGTCAGCACAGAGCCTAACGCGGGGCTCAAACTCATGAACCCCGAGATGATAACATGAGTCGAAGTTGGCCGCTCAACTGACTAAGCCACCCAGGTGCCCCTAACTTGTTTTCTTATTTTACCCAGCCATAGTGTTTACTGAGAACAAAGAAAGTATGAGTGTTTTGAACACTTTTGTTTGCTTGGTTTTTGCTGGTTTGAAGTGCCTTATCCACATGTCTGCAGCATTACAGGCCATGGTGGGAGGCTCACCCTCCAGGATGTTACTGGAGGGAAGGCTGAGTGCCTGGTGGTGCCAGGCTGCCGTTTCAGGACGTGACAGTGCCCATGCTGACCAAGGGCTCTAAGAGCAAACGCATCGTAACTGACAAAGAAACCAAGTCACCTTTGTTCCGGTCATTGCCTCTTGTGTTCTTTCTCGTGTTCCTGGGAAGACACTGGGTGAGTGAGAAATCACTGTTCCTTGTGGCATTCTGGCACAGAGCGTTTATTGTTGAAGGCAGCATATGTGCTGCGGAGCTGTCTTTCAAGGAACCGCAAGTGCGCCAGGGCTGGAGGAGGACTTATCTTTTCAGATATGACTCTTTATCCTGCCACAAAAACGCTGGCTCTTTTCTCTTAATTTGTGAGATTTAACATCTTTTCCAACACAAGGCCATGTGTTCAGCATATATAGGTAGAATTAAAGGAGCAAAATATAATTGCTTTCGTTTCAAATCCTTCTAGCTTTATTTACATTCCTTAAACCGACTAGAAGGATATTCAGGGATGCTTTGACACAATGTCTTCATTTTCTAAACAACTGTGCCTGAGACTCAGGGAGGGGAAGTGCTTTGTTCAGGGTCGGTGCTGGGAGGCTGGTCCCCGCAGAGCCTTAATTTAGTTGATTAACTCTCAAGATTGATTAGTATTTGATTAATTTTCTTAATCCTTAAAAATGTGATATGTTTGATTGGGGGGTAGAATATTGTTAATAGTCACCGAAACTCCTTCAAAAATTGGAAAAGACCTTTGCTTTAAATTTTCTTTGATTGCCACCTGTAGCAAGCCCCCTGCAGTAGAGACAATTTGCTAGGGCTATAACCCCCACTTGGTGCCATTACTTTAATTGGCATCAGAGTCTAGAACAAAAACCCAAGTGCCAGGATTCCTGGCCCAGCATCGGGAAATAAATTCAGTACATGTGACTTGAACAACCCAGAGAGTCCACCTATCCCCAACGTGATTTGTTGCACCCAATAAAACCCCTGAACCAGAGGAAAAGCCTCTGCCCCTCTAGAAACAGAGCCCTCTGAAGATCGTTACTCAGTAGGACTGAGTGGAGCATCTCAGGGGATCTCATCCTGCTAAAAAGAGAGGCATGAGCACTGAGAACTACCTTTGGGAGAATAATCTTTCTGATCTCAGAAGAACTGTTCTTTTGCCCACCAATTTCTGTGAGTTTCTGATAACCTTGGCTTGACTTCTGTTAGTGAGTTCATCCTCCAAGTCTGTTCTACCTAGGTTCCTACTTCCTCCTTACTTTCCTGCCTGTTCTTGGCCATGTCCCTTGGTTCATATCCCAGCCTAGACCTCTGCTCCTGACAAGTCCATATGATGTCCTGATCTAATAGAGTAACTTTGTTTTTAGGTATTTCCCGACCTTCCTGCCTGCCTCCCTGTGGCCACCCTGGCCACAATGTCTGTGCCACACAAAGCAGATTCTGATTCCCTGTCCTCCGTTCCAGTCCTCGTAAATATTTGTCTAATACTTTTCTGGAGACTACTTTGTAATTCAGCCCCTCTACGTCCCCTGCCCCAGCTGCTTCTCAGGAGAAAATGCTACACTTAGGAGCCCTCTGGTACAGGCTCCTAGAGTCCTAGATTATGACGTAATATATTTTTGTTGAATAAATGGTAATGAGGATTCATATTTGCATATATTCTCATACATTGTTTTTTTTCTCCAGTGCTTTAAATGCATCATTTTGTTTGCCTATCTTGACCTGGAGTAAAAAAAAAAAAAAAAAAAAAAAAAAAAAAAATCACTAGATCACAAAGCAAAGTAGGAGATGAAAGAGAAATAATCTAGGTGTTTGTACTCACTGAGTTTAGAGGTTTCACACTGGGCTTTTTCATACTGTATTTCTGAAAACGTGTTACTTCTGCTGTGTTCCTTGTTTCAGATAATATCATCACAATCTACTGCATTACCCAACTTAGAAACCTCTGACTCATCTTCTGTTCCTCTCTCTCTGCCCACTCATACCCATCAGTCACTGAATCTTATTGATTTTATCCTCTAAATATTTTTCCAGCCTGCTCTTGCTCTATTTCTTTGAGAGGTAGAAAGGGAATAATTTCCGTCTTTCCCATATATTACCCGGACAATTAAAATTGTTGCCTAACTGGGTCTTTCCCCACCACACCTACCAAACAAATTTAATACCTACATTGGCTACACTGCTTTCAAGATTGTCATCTAAAATGTATATTTCCGGGGCACCTGGGTGTTTTACTCGGTTGAGTGTCCGACTTCGGCTCAGGTCATGATCTCATGGTTCGTGAGTTTGAGCCCCGCATTTTGCTCACCGATGTCAGCCCAGAGCCTGCTTCAGAGCCTCTGTCCCAATCTCTCTTTGTTCCTTCCCTGCTCACACTCTGTGAAAAATAAATAAACATTAAAAAAATAAAATGTATATTTCAAAATGTAACTCCCTTGTTAAAAACCTCTACAGCCAACAAGGTCACGCCCCAACTCCTTGGCAAGGTTCTCTCTCAGATTTTATTTGCAATACCTGTCCATCACACAACTTAGACTCCATCAAAGGATCTTTTAAAATAACTTCTAGGCTTTCCTGAGCCTTTGTGAAAGCTTTGTTTTGTTTGATTTTGTCTTACAACCAAAAGGCCCACCTGTTAGGCCCAAAGGACTCCTCCTTAGTATTTTAGATACAACTCAAGATGTAACTATTTCCCTTCTACATATTCATCCTTACTCCTTCCACCAGACAGCTGTGGCTTACCCTTGTGTTATAACAGTCCACTGTCCATTCCGTGACTTTTTCTTTCCCACTGGGTGCTACACGTAGTTACTGCTCTGTTTGTCTAACTTATAACCTATGGATGGGGCAAAGACTAGTTCTTAATCTTGTAATTCTTATATTCCATTTGCATTTTTCTTATCGCATTAGCCTTCAGAAGAGTTGACATAGTACCTAAAAAAAGGTTAAATGTGCACTAAATGTTAATTTTCTTGTCCACTCCAAAAAAGTAAAAGTGACTGTAACTTCTTTAGGGATTACTATGTTTTAGTCACTGTATTTTACGGGCCTTACTGAGTTTTCCTAATATTGTCTCCATATTCTTTGTAAGGATATTGCGGCTTCTTGTCTATTTGTCTTTTCTCCCAGGACATTATAAAACGATTCATTTTCAGAAATTAATCTGCTATAACTTGTTTATGGAGGCTATTGGGTGATTGTATTGCTCTTCGTGTATATGCTATTCATTAGAGACCTTCCAAGCTTTCCCTCAAATAGTGACACTAATGATTAGATGGGGGTGGGTCAGTGGTGTGCCCGAGTCAGATTGTACTGACTCCTGAGAGTTAATTGTTAAATTTTCATGAATTTTATTAGCAGGTTATTAAACTCAGGCTTTATTAAAAATTAAATTATGTAAACCTATAAAACAAATTACATTTTAAAAGGTGATAATATCTCATCACTTCCTAATTGTTTTACTACATTTTACAATATATTATCTATACCCTTAGATTATATATTTATCATCTGTGTATGGTATAAGTATAATGGTGTGATACTGGGTGTCTTCCTGGCTCCATGTTTAGTGACATCATGTTGATAGCTTAAAAATTGGCCATGGTGAGAGTTTTTACACCATAGGAAGCAGAAAACACTATAACTCGGGGCTTCTACTCCTGCCCTTCCACTGGTTATTAGACATTCAGCAGAACAACAGTGGGATGGGAACACATTTAAAAATGATATTCTTCCAATATACACTAATATGGCCATAATCATTACATTTTAAGAATGCCTTTATACTGGTTGGGCAATAAAACCTGCTGGTCCAAGATCCTCAAGGGCCCCCAGCTGCCTAGGCCATCCAATCCCTTCACTGGGACCTCTGCCAACTGCCCACAAGCTAGCCATTAAATGATTAATACTGGCCCAACAGGAGCCTACCAGCTAGCCCTTTGGTTCTTCACTATTTCGGGCACAACGAAAGCACAGAGGAAAGCCCATTTTAGATTGGGAGTATCTTTCATTGGTTGTCAAATTATACCAACTGGGCAATTACTTATTCAACTAACATAGCACCAGCCTGAAAACATCAGTCTTCATTCTTCTGTGAAATACAAAAAAGTTCCTAGTGTAATGGATCACCTTATTCTGTGCATTACACACCAGAGTGGAGCATCATTTTCATCCAATAGGTCAGCCTTGGCTGCATATTTAAGTGAACTGAGGAACTCTTAGGAACAATAACAAATCTCAGGCCTCAGTAAAACATGAATCTATTGGAGGTGTGGGAGAGATTGGTGCCCCTGAATTATTATTTTCTAAAAGCTCTCTGAGTGATTCCTATAAGTAGTCATTTATCCAACATACAGGATGAGGTCAGAGATTAAGAGTCCACACATCTTAGAGTTGGATCTCTACCATTCACAAGCTGTGTGATACTGGGCAGGTCAGTTTAAACACTCTGAGCTTTGGGTTTCATATCTGGGCAATAAGAAGATTAATAATCTGCCTAACATGTCATAGAAATTACATGAAAGTGTAAGAGAGAGCAATTTCTGAATGGCAAAGTGCTAAACAATGTAAGTGACTTTGGCTGCTACCACATCCTTGCTTTGTCCAACAAATAAGCTTTGAGCCAAGTCGCATATATCAGTGTTAGAGTGCTTTCTTAACACTAGCCAAAAATCCTCTGCCCATGTCTGAGGAGATGGATAGTGCTAATAATTTTAAGCACACCTGGTATAACTGTGGGCTCTGGTTTGAAGGCACATCGTATTCCAAAACTATTCTTGAAAGCTAGCTAAGATACTAGCCTCCCTAACATCACAGTGCAGGGAGCTCCAAAGGTTAATTACAATTGGATGCTCCTGTACCATTTCTAATGCCCTGCTGTCACATGTCACACAGTGTCACCTTATTCTTTTCATGGAGCAGAAAAGCCAATCACCCCCATGACCTTTGATTCCTTCCCTTTATTTTAGAAGCAAATGCACTTTAGCTTCCAGGATTAGACAAGTAGAAAATTATGAAAACAATGTTCCAACTCCTTTGTTTGCTGAAATATGCAGGATCCTGGAAAGATGCTTATATGTCCGAGAGTAAGAGAGGAGAAGCCTCGCTATTTAACTTCAAGACCAGCCGGGCCAGACACTGGGTCCTACATTTCTTTTTTCAGGTACTAAAACTTCAGGAGGGTAGAAGAAAGGTAGTGGGGTGGCCTGACTCAGAAACCCAGGCATGCCACAGTTCATGTTCAGGAACAAGCTGTCGTGTGCAGGAGCACCAGATGTCCCGACATCAGAAGGTGGATGTCACAGATCCAAGAAGAGATGTGGCAGAAAAGAGCCAATTGACAAGATTTTCTTTTCTTGTTTCTAATTAACTTTGATTTTGCTTATAAGACAAGAATCAACACAGAAAGAGATCATATATCCAAAGCATCCATACTTATTAATCTGTATTAATTCATACATATTAAATTTTAGAGTATACTCTTTGAGTATTTTCTCTTTTTTTGCAGAATTTCTTATAACGTTATCATGATTTTCTTCAAATAATAAAATATTATGAACAGCTTTATACTGTAAGACCAAATGTGTTAATATCACCCTCTTTCTCTCTTGTGTGCTTATACCACACACACACACACACACACACACAGAGGCACCTACACGCACACAGAGTGTGCTAGCCACTGTGCTATGTGCTAAGTTTTAATTAGAATCAGTTTGAGAAAGGGGGTTTGTTGTCATTATTATCACAGAATTCCTGGGTTGACAAGGATATCCAGGGTCATCTAAAAGCATTTCTGTGCCAGGCAAGTTTCAAGTTTGTATTCACAATAACCACACAAAGCGTTCATCGCTGTATCTCCACCACCCTCTGCTTCTCATCTTGGAAAACCAAACAAGGTTAAAAATATCTTCACTCCAAATGATATTAGCTAGAAAGCAGACCTAGCAGTCACTCTGCCTACCCTGCTCAATCCTAGTCAGTGTGAACGGGGCTAATGAGCAGGGGCTGGCAGAGGACTGTGAGCATGTGTGGCCAGCGCCCCCATTGCCTATCCGTTAGCAGATGTTCATCAGCAGGTTGGAGGAAGGTCAACTGCGTTTGCAGTTACTTTTAGCAGCCACAGGAAAGGACTTACGTAAACAGCCAGGCCTGGCCAGAAATAGAATCACCACACGGAAAGAGTCAAGTTAGCTTATCAACTGGGTCAGCTTCTGCCTTTCCATATGGGATAGAGGAGACTTGACAATCTGAGAAATTGCTAGAGTGAAATGTCTAATGGTCCCTCCCTCAAGTTTGTATCATTCTGACTACATTTTCCAAGGCGTTTCCCATCCTCCCTACCTGGAGGGCACCTGATGCTCCTGTAACAGGTCCACTCCCACATTCCACTCTTGGTTTACATGCTATCACAATATGTCCCAAACAACCAATGAGCATCTCTTAATAGGACTGAAGGTTTTTGGTTTTCTTTTAGGCCTGATGACTTATTGACATAGGGTTCCTTACTAGCTCATGAATATTTATTTACCATCCATTTAATTACCCATTAAGAGAGATTTATGGAATGTTTATTAACTATCTTGGGGAACACAGAAAACTATGGCACCTGGTCTTTACCCTAAAGAAGCTTCCAATCTAGAGCCATAAAACTGACACAAATGAAACATATCAGGGATGTTGAGGCAGAATACGATTGGACATTTACACAGTATGTATGAAAACATATTGAGACAGAGGAGAATGGATGGAAACCAAAGAGGTCTATAGGCATTCCTCCCATAGGTAGGGCTTTATCTCAGTCTCAATGAATGGATGAAAAATATATGGATGGCCTAGGGTAGGTGGTCAGGAGGAGTATATACCCCTCACACAGAAATGGGCAATAAACATGCTGAATTCATGAGATAAGAATGAGATAAGATATGAAGAAATGAGACAAATCTGTAGCAGAAAAGTATGTTGGCATCAGCTGGATTCAAATTCTATAGGAGGAGGGGAAGATACTCAGAGGAAATAAGAAGCTGCATTGTAAGGACTTCGAAGATGAGTAAGGCTGAATGTCTTCAGCTTCTCTCAGGTTTCACTAAGTTAACAAACACTACTCCAAAAGTAAATAGTTCTCTTCTGTATGACTTGAACCTAGTCCTCCTAAGATCCTTTTTCATTGTAGGTCAGTGACTCCCAAGTCAGTAGAGGAAATGGTGACAACCTACAAAGCCTTGTTTGGCTACTGGTATAGTTTGAGATAGTCCTTTACGCGGGTGATGAAGACACTGAGTATTTAATTTTCCAATAAAAGTCCTACGTTGCATGGAATCAGCCCTTTTCCCTCCCTGTGACCAACTGTATGTACTAAATTTTTTTTTAATGTTTTTATTCATTTCTGAGAGACAGAGAGAGATAGAGCATGAGTGGGGGGAGGATAAGAGAGGGAGGAAGACACAGAATCTGAAACAGGCTCCAGGGTCTGAGTTGTCAACACAGAGCCTGATGCGGGGCTTGAACCCATGAACTGTTAGATCATAATCTGAGTTGAAGTTGGATGCTTAACTAAGCACCCAGATGTCCCCAAACTGTATGTATTTTAAAAATGGCTGGTCATGGGCTTGAATAGGTTCACCAGGATTTTCACCCAGATCCTTAGTCCCATCAACACCATGCACCCAAGAGTTCAGTTGACTAGCCCAGACAGAAATAAACCTATGAGAATATTAGTGATTTAGTCCTAATATAAATTGATCATTTAAAACATGCCCTACTACCTGAGACTTTATTTCCACCACCCTCCGTCCCTCCAATCCTCTCTTTATGCCATTGCGCGGAAGAGAAAGTAAATCCTAAAGCTATCTTTGTGATGAATCTTCTGGCTTTTTTGCTGGTAGTTACAATTCAAGGGTGGAGTCTTTCTTGGTATTCAAATATCATGGTACCCATTCTAAATCTCCTGGTCCTGAAATGGTCTAGAATACCATTAGAAAATATCTACTAATCCCTTTCATACTTCGTACAAGAAACTGAGGACCTAAGAGAGAAAGTGACTTTTTATGTTTCATTTGGGAATGGGCTGAGCCCCACTTGCCTGTTTCTACTTTACTGTGTTACTTCTGCCTTCAGTAAGCTCCCATCTGGCTGCCTATTTCTCCCATCACCACTTATCATGTAAGTGTGTTAAACACCAAAAATAAATTTTGAATATAGATGACACACAATATTACATTCTTTCAGGTATAAAACTCAGTGATTTGGCACATTTATAATAAAAATATTTAAATTTAAAAATTAAATCACCTGAGTTGTTAATTTTAGCCACTCTGGTGTGAGGTGGTATCTCATTGTGGTTCTGATTTGTATTTCCCTGATAATGAGCAATGTTGAGCATCTTTTCATGTGTCTGTTAGCCGTATGGATGTCTTCTTTGGAAAAGTGTCTATTCATGTCTTCTGCCCATTTCTCCATTGGATTATTTATAGATGTTGTGGAGAAAGGGGAACCCTCTTGTGCTGTTGGTGGGAATGCAACCTGGTGTGGCCACTCTGGAAAACAGTGTGGAAATTCCTCAAAACATTAAAAATAGAATTACCCTGTGACCCAGAAATAGCACTACTAGGAATTTATCCAAAGGATACAGGAGTGCTGATTCAGGGGCACATGTACCCCAATGTTTATAGCAGTGCTATCAACAATAGCCAAATTACGGAAAAAGCCCAAGTGTCCATCAACTGATGAATGGAAAAAGATGGGGTACACACACACACACACACACACACACACTGGAATACTACTCGGCAATGAAAAAGAATGAAATCTTGCCATTTGCAACAACGTGGATGGAACTGGAGGGTATTATGCTAAGGGGAATAGGAGAAATATATCATATTTTTTCACTCATGTGAAATTTGAGAAACTTAACAGAAGACCGTTGGGGAAGAGAAGGGGAAAAATAGTTACAGACAGAGAGGGTGGCAAATCACAAAAGACTCTTAAACACAGAGAACAAACTGAGGGTTGACAGGGGGCTGGGGAGGGGAAAATGGGTGATGGGCATTGAGGAGGGCACTTGTTGGGATGAGCACTGGGTATTGATGTAAGCGATGAATCATGGGAATCTACTCCCAAAGCCAAGAGCACACTGTACACACTGTATGTTAGCTAACTTGACAATAAATTGTATTTAAAAAGTTAAATCACTAATAATCCTTATAATGATATAGCTATGGATAATATTTTGATTTATATCTCTTCAAACTTTTTCTTTGTGAATATGGTTATTGGGAATATAACATTGATATTTTATTCAAATTGAACCATAGTTATATTTGTTCTATAACCTATTTTTTTTACATACATTTATCATGAGAATATTTTCACATCACCAAATATAGACTAGCATCTGCATTTTTAAAGACTGCATTGCATTCTATTTTACAGATGCACCATAATATTTGAATACAATATCCTTGTACTGAATGTTTAAATTATTTCCCATTTCAGCACATGTCCATTTATTTCCTTAGGACAAATTCCAACAAGTGCATTTGCTTTGTCAAAGGATGTGTATGTTTTTTGAGACTTTTGATGCATATTTCCAAAATGCCCTCCTGGTGGATTGGAACAATTTTCAATCTCACTAGGAATATAGGGGACCATTCTTTTCCCACACCTTCATAAACAGCAGACAGTAACATCTTCATTCTTCTTTGATAGGTCAAGTATTTTATTCTCTGTTTTAACTTGCATTCTTTGATAACTGGTGAGGTTAAGTACTTTTTTCTCTCACATTCATTTGCCATTTGTAGGACAGAAATATTTTCTTGAAGCCCAGTAGACTCAAATTTTCCACAACACACTGAACTTCATGGATCCAATTAAAAGGTCCTCAAAGAATGAACTAACTGGTTTTATTAAGCCTGTACACACAAGTTAGAGATTATGTACTGCATTTCCCTTCAACATTTTCTGGGACTAAAAACTGAGCAGGAACAAATGAACCAACATGGACAGCGAGGTACCTTTATACTCCTAATCCTGCACAGGCACTGATTTGCACCCAGATATTAACAACATACTAGATTTATTGATTTTTAATTTTTTTTTTTTTTACTATTGCCTGAACATTAACACCTGTCTTAAAACTTGGCCAAGTCCTATGGAAGCCCCTCTGATATGACTTTTTTTTTCTGTGAGAGTAACATATGGTTGGGTTTGTGACTTTTCCCCGTTATTGTAAGTCTACAGTCACTTGAATGCTATCCTCTTTGCTAACTACACCAATTATAGCTGAACATTTCCCTAAACACTGTAAGCTATGTGCACAGAAAAGAATAGCCACCCATATTTGTCCAAGTAGATTTTTCTTAGCCTGGATATCTTCCTTATCAAATAGTCACATGGAGATGTGTATGTGTAAATAAACATGTGCATCCGTTTATGCCTGCAGGCTTATTCCAGTGATACAAATCCCTCTCAAAATGTGTTGTAACTTTTTGTTGGAACATGATTTCCTTTCTCCCCAGGGAATCTTACCCAGAAACCAGAGCACCACTACCCTTCGGGAAGTAGGTTTTCCCCAATACAGGGATCCTCTTTTCTCTAGCCATATAAATATTTCTCTAGGATAGTTCTTAAGAACTATCTTGTGGTTTATTTTATAGGGCTCTGTCTCCCTCATTAAGTTATGGGCATCTTGAGGACAGGAGAATGATGTTATTCCTGCTTATACCTGAAACTTAGTAGATAATTAACAAATATTACTTGAAAAATTCAATTGGATTCTCAATGGGAGTTGCAAAGAGGTAGGGTACAGTCTTCAGAGGAACCCCAGGGAAATCCAAAGCAGTCTTGAAGAGTAAGCTTTCTGGGAAGGAATTCACCATGGGAAAACTTTGCTCTGCAACTTTGTCTTAAGATACGTCTGTGGGCTACTAGTTCCTAAACTCATAGATTTCATGTATTAGTAAAATTTCAAAAACGATACATGACCAAATAACAAAAGGTAATAAACTTCGATCATATTGTATAAAAAAATTTTGATAGCCCAAAAGGAAGAGACATAAAACATGAGGATAAATGGTAGTTAAAATTTTTTTTTAATGTTTATTTATTTCTGAGAGAGAGAGAGAGATAGCAGGAGAGGGGTAGAGAGAGAGGGAGACACAGAATCAGAAGCAGGCTCCAGGCTCTGAGCTGTCATCACAGAGTTCGATGCAGGGCTGGAACTTGCAAACCACAAGATCATGACTTGAGCTGAAGTTGGACACTTAATGGACTAAGCCACTCAGGTGCCCCGATGGTAGTTTTTTAAATTGAACACATTTACCTCATGAAGAATCCTTGGCATTGTCTTTATTGCTATATTTTTCCATTGGACTTGTGAAGACTTCATTACAAGTAGCACCCACATGCAGACTGGCATTTTAAAACTACTAGTGTGGCCCGTTATTTGGGATGAGTGAGGGCATACTTACTGAGAATAGAGCAATCTCCTCGGACAGATGTGCCCTTTTTCTGGTCACAAGGATAAATGTCAGGGAGAAGATGAGTGTCACAAGAAGAGGATCATGTTCTTCTGTTTATGGAATAAGGAAAAGGCTTGACGTGACCATTTTATTGTTGTTTTGTTCTAAAGAGGGAATGAAGGGGACCATTTGGGTTTCATGCCGGGTGGGCCTGTAGACAGCAAGCAGTGTTCTCCAACCTACTTGTCAACTTTATAATTTCCATCTCGACTGAACAAGAACCTAGGGTTGTAGTGCAGTCATGGCGTTAGGCGTTGCTACATCAGAAGCTGAAAACAAACCAAAAAGAGGTTCTGGCTTCTCTCACTCCCACCATCTAGTAGAGGCACCACACCATCTGCAGACACTGAATTTGAGTCATGTGGAATTACAATCAATTTTGGTGGCATTCCTTCCCCACAAATGTCTTAGCTAGAAGGAATCCTGACAGGAGGGGAATAATGGTTGAGGAAGCAAGGCTCCGTGACGCAGCCACAGAAAAGGCTCTGCATCGTGTGTTCCCGATACCTCTTTTCTTCTGCCTTGTCTTTGGGTACCCACAGAGTCAGACCCTGATTCAAGGATTCAAGTGCAGGCAACTTTTTGGGAGGTGCTAGGAACACATGCAGTGTATGGAGGGGGAGGAAGAGACCAGGCAGGGAACACACCAGGGAGGCCAAGCAACCACACTTGCACAATTGGACCTTAATCCCCAGGGGAGCTCTGGAAAAGGCCACAGAATTATCTAGGTCAGGGATGAAATTTGGGCCATCCTTCCTCACTAGCTGCCGGCCATTAGAAGTTAGGCTAACATGCCCTTGCAAGTTAAAGAATCCAAGGAACATGGATGGACCTCCTCCGATGGATTGGATACACTCTCATACTTTGAACGTAAAATATCATGAAAACATAATGTGCTCTGGGATGAGGGAAACAAGCCAAATACAAAGAATCTCCAGGTGTGAATGAGTCTTGCTCTGAGCAATGGCCAAGACTTTTGTAAATGCAGATATCAGATAGGGAATAAACATGGAAAGGAAGAAAAGTTATCCTTGCTAATTATAGCCATTTCCACTGGTTGCATTTATTTTGTCCTAAAAATTGTGTTCTGTGAAAGAAATTGCAATATCTCTTTTTAATGGTCTAGGCTCAGTTAAATGTCAAGTTTGGGAGATTTTACCCTTGCTTTCTATGTAACACTGGAACAATCCCTTCTCTGTTAGCTGTTCCTGGACTCTCATTTCTGAAAGTAATGTTCACTGGTACAGAAATATCCAACATAAAATATTTTTTTCCATAGTGGGTAAAAAACAAAATGCAATGAACTGGTTATAGAAACTCAACCATCTATCTATCCTACAGGTATTTATTCAGCACCACTGTGTGTCCGGCAATGTGTTAGGCATTAGGAACGAGAAGCCATAAGGTATTAAGAATCCACCCGATAACCATTTGGAATCTAATTCAGTTGCAGTGAAAGAATGAGGAGTTGAGCTATGACTGAGTGCTCATTTTACATGGAAAAGAGCATCTCCTGGATACAGGGAGAGTGATGGCACCAGTCTATTTTCTGTAGGACTCTCCTCTCCAAGCAACATTCAGCTGAAAAGCAGATTTTTTTTCCAGTTCACCCACTAGTTGTATTGGATGGTATCGGACTCCAAGAGGATGGAAAGAAGGAAACATTGATTTGCCATATACTGTGCTGAATGCTTTCACAATAAACGTATGTATTGCTGTGGACTGAATGTTTGTAACTCCCCCTCCCCCGCCACCCAAATTTATATGTTGAACCGCCCTCCTCCCCTCCCCCCCCCCCCCCCCCCCCGACCCTGTGATGGTATTTGGAGGTGGAGCTTTTGGGAGATAATTAGGTTTAAATGATGACTTGAGGGTGAGCTCTTGATGATGGGATGAGTGCTTTTGTAAGAAGAGGAAGTGATCAGAGCTCGCTCTCTCTCTCTCTCTCTGCCCTGTGAGGACACAACAGTCTGCAGGTCAGGAAGAGAGTTCTTGCCTGGAAATGAATATGTCAGCACCTTGATCTTGGACTTCTCAGACCTAGAAATGTGAGAAGTAAATGTTGTTTGACCCACACAGTCTATAGTATTTTGTTATACCACCCTGAGCTACACTATGTGTTTTTATAAGAAAACGTCATATGTCTGTGAGTGGATATTATTATTCCCATTTTATGAACCAGAAAACTGAGCTCTGGGAAGGTTAAGTAAACAGTCTATGATGAGAGCAAATTCCAAACCTCAGAGTCAAATACAGGTAGGTATCTGATGCTAAAGCAGGGCTCTGTTTGTTCTGAAGTAAAACTAGTGAAACAGATGTGGTCCCTATCTGCATGAAGTTCCTAACCTAATGGGGGTGTACGTGTGCAGGAATATGAATCAAGAAACAGGCAGTGATAATGCAATGTGATAAGGGCTATGTTGGAGGAAGTTAGTATGTGGTGAGTTCAGACAAGAGGAGTCTCTATTTTAGTCTTAATGGGGGTGGTATGGGAAGAACTTCTAAGGGGAAGCAACATCAAAACGGAGGCCTAAAAGGTCACATGAACAGAGTTATGTGTTTTTTTGTTTTTGTTTTTGTTTTTGTTGTTTTAGTTTATCTATTGAAAGAGACAGAGAGAGAGAGAGAGACAGAGAGAGAGAGAATCCCAAGCAGGCTCTGCATTGTCAGTGCAGACCCTGATGTGGGGCTCCAACCCATGAATGGCAAAATCATGACCTCAGCTGTATTCAAGGGTCTGAAGCTCAACCAACTGAGCTACCCAGGTGACCCACACAGGAACATGGTTTTACCAATTGGAAGGGGTGAGGAAGGGAGAACTGCTTAAGGGAATAGTCAACTAAGGGCCCAGAAGTATGGGCCAATATCGTGAGCTCTGGATATGGGAAGATGGTACTGCGAAGGTAAGCAGAAGAAAAATCACGTGTCTGGGGAGTCATGTTAATGACCTTATCCTCTGGCCTGAGATTACTGAAACCTATGGAATTATTTTGGGGAGATGGCAGAGGAGCAGTGACGTGAGTAGACTTACATTTTTGGAAGATCACTCTGGCTACTGTGTAGAGATTGGAGTGGAGAATGGAGTCAGAAGACTGTTTGCTGGTAGGCTTTTGTGTTTTGTTTTTTAAGCAGGTGATGGTGGCCTAGAAAAGAGTAATGGGAGTGAGAATAGAAAGACATCCTCCAAATTCAAGATATATTTCAAAGAGAATACGATTGATAAATTTCCTTACTGGTTACAGGAATGAATGGGTGTTTGGTAAATATTTTTCATGTCTCAAGGGACTTCCCACACTCCACTGTCTATGTCTCAGAGAAAGCAACAGTTGACTTATGTTATCAATACATTTTAGGAAATGTTTGCTAAAATTTGTACTAATGTTAAAATTTTAATTTTAATTAAAGAAGCATTTCTTGGGGCGCCTGAGTGGCACAGTCAGTTAAGCATCTGACTTCAGCTCAGGTCATGATATTGTGGTCCATGAGTTTGAGCCCTGCGTCAGGTGCTGTGCTGACAGCTCAGAGCCTGGAGTCTACTTCAGATTCTGTCTCTCTCTCTCTCTCTTTGCCCCTCCCCAACTCATGCCCTGTCTCTTAAAAATGAATAAATGTTAAAAACATTTAAAAATTTAAAGAAGCATTCCTTGTTCAATGTAGACATTGTCCGCAAACAAACTGATTTACACACACCCCTTTTGCTTCAGTGAGAGAGTCTGAAATTTGAAGAGAAAGAAACACTTGTAAATGACAACACTATAGTGGCTCTAGAACCAGGGAAGGGCCTGTTTACTTGTCCTTCTATTATATTTTGCTTTTGAGTTTGGGTGTTTCCTTGTCAGAGACCATGAATGTCTAACAAGAGTCACTTGTGGTTTTGCAAAATGCCATATATTAGGAGGACTAAGTCAGGGTTTAAAAACCTGGATATTTATCTGTTTTTAAAAGTCTTTTGTAGACAACAGTGTTTGAGGCAGTCCATGATTGAAAGCAAGCTATAAAAAGATCGATCAATCAAGGTCAACAAGCAAAAAACTCTGCACATTTCATTGTATGGTTTCATTAATACAAAACAAAATAATGAAGGGAGCAGACATTCGTTATGTTATTCCTCTGATGTCTTAGGTGTCAGAGATGATTGATTCATGGAAATACTTTCATGATTTTGAAAATATCTTTTTTGAAAATGAAAGCCCATTTTCCTCATATAAACTGAGTAGAGGTCAAGTGCCATGTTGATAATTCTATGCTCTCTCCTCTTAATCATGAACTTAGGGATTAGACACAGCTAGTGTATAACAGTATTTGCAAGTAAATAAAATGGCACCTCCTTTTATGCTACAACTTTTCCTCAAATTTTGTGGTATTCTTTAGTTCTAATATTCTACTTTTTCTTGAACCTGTTATATAAGTCCAAGCTATAGCTACTAGTTTTTGTCCTTGATATTAGCACTTGTAATTTTAATTTTTCCCCTAAACTAAAAATTTTAACCATTTTAGCATGTTAGTTGCCTAGCTCTGCCCTGATGATGTTTCTTGGTGCAATGTGATACGTAGCATCTTACTCGCAGTTGGATAGATGATAGTTATGATTAGAGACATTGGAATAACAATTTCTACTCTGTTTCTGCTTCTCTACTTGAGGACCCAGGGTGCTAGATTGAATTACTGTTCCTAATTTTTCTCTGTTCTCCCTATAACTTTCTGTGTAATGTTCATTGCCTCCTAGGGGAAGGAGAATACTTTGTCACCCTGTTATCATCAAAGGTGGTCCTGTTACTTGATTTGGCCATTAGCATGTGAACAGACATGACATAAGCCATGTCCTAAAGAACCTCTATGGTTTGCTCTTCCCATGGTTTGCCCATCAATGTTTTCCCTGACAACAGGAGTGGTGGTAATCTCTTCAGCTTAAAGTCATTCACTGTCAGTAGGGTAAAATTGGTTCTTGGGGCCGAGAAATGTTTACTCTTTTTATATAGAGAGCACAGATGTACATATAATACATAAAAATATTAGAAAATACTGAGAAACATTGGACTTGATCTTCAGGATAGGGAAGATGCATTGAGCAAAGCCAGAGAACCATGGTCAACCCATAGCTGACACGTAACCTGAGTGAGAAATAAACGCGTGTAGTTGTAATCTGCTCAGGGTTTGCGGTTGTTACTGTGGCATAGCCTAGCAAAAGCTGACTGCTACAACCAGCAATCTATTGGCATTTAAGGCCTTAATAGCACTCTGGGCAATTTTCATGGGCCCTAACTTTTGGGAGTTTGCTTCAGAAGGCCTTATAAGGTCTGATAATAGATGTTTTTGGAAATTGTCTCCCGGTAATTCTGATGAACACTTAGACATGGGGCCAATGATGTTGGAAAGGTCACAGTTCTATGATTCACTGGTGGAATCTAGCCAGCTAAGTAAATTTGTCACATTAAGTGACCAAAAGTATCACTAGCCAAAAGGTATTATGAAAAACCCACTTGATTTAGTTCTGTTGCTTATGGATCCATAATCTTGGTGCAGCTCAGTAGCCCATGGCCAGGCTAAGTCTTTCATGGCAATCACGAGGTCTATTCCCCTTATCTAGTGGATGTTTTAAAAGCCGAGGATAGCAGCGGTTCTGGTCAATAGGATATGGGGGAAAATCTGTTGGGGATTTGTGGGCATATTTTTCTCCTTTTGAAGAAGAGCTTGGAGTAAGTTTCTCTTTTTTCCACTTTCTCTCATCCCCCACAGGGATGCCTGTGGATAAGGATGTGGTGTCTAGAGTTGTAACAGCCATCTGGTGACCATATATGATATATTACTGATGTTTTGAAGAAGGACAAGAGGAAAAGACAGCATTTTGGGTCTTTGATGACAACTTTGAGTTGCTGTTTCAATGCTGGAATTTCTTAACTTCCAACTTTCTATGTGAAAAATTTAAATGTCTTCACTATTAAACCACTGTAAGTCAGGCATTCTAAAGTTGAAGGCTAGAATATCTCTGATATAAACTTTCTTCTCCCTAAAAACGTTCCCAACTACTCCTGCCACACTTTCTTGCTATCCATTCCATAAGGTCTCTACCACATATTTGGTTGTGTCTTGCCAACTATTTCACAAATACACATCTCGCCTCTCTAAATGGTTTGTATACTTCTTGTAGACAGGAATCAGATTGTCTATTTCTTATTGCCTATTTGTTATTTTAAGTGTTCCTCACAATGACTTTCTTGTTGATTGCCTGAATGATGTTTATCCTACAGAATCAAGCCTCTCAGGCCCTAAGTGATGAAGTCCATTACTTGTCCAGGTTGACAGGGTCCCAAACCAGTTGAAGCCAGCCTTCTCTTCTTGCCATTTGCATGAAGTATGCACGAACAGAACCGGACACTGAGCTATATAACGAAATTTCTGTGCAGGGGAGACTAATGCCTTTTGGGTAAATGTAGAGTCCACTTGGCGTGCTTGTCCCTTTTAAACTCTTAGTTTTATGTTTTTAATGACTTGCTTGGTCTGTGGATATTTGAAACATTAACATAATTATCTATCTTAACATATTGTATTTACCACCTGCTGGGGACGAAACATTGAAACTATCACTAGTCGCTCATTAACAATAACACTAGTCGCTCATTAACAGTGTTGACCCAATTACATGTTGTGTATCCCAGAGACAAATAACTGTAATTGCAACTCAAAAGTGATTTCATAAACACGTAGATTCTTTTTTTGAAATGCAAAGCGGAATGCACTATTTGAATTTTCCACATAAATACAGGTTTAAATGAAAGAGAATCGTTCAACCAAATAAAATAAAAATTCAATCTAAAAAGAGGCCATTTGGAATCAATTGGTACAGCGCACATTCTGCTTTGAAGGATCAAAACACTTTCATTGCTGGGTGCAGAAATTAAACAAGTTAGCAACAATGAAAGCCAGACATCTGGTAAGTGACATCTACCCTGGCTATCAGCAGGTAGTGATTTTCTTTTGGAACCATTCAGAGTATTGTCTGTTGCCTGGACAATGGAAGTCTGATGAAGCGTTGATATAATCTGCCTGGAGGTTTTAAAGCTCCATTGAAGAGATGGAAAGCCAGGGAGATTTGTGTGGAAAAAAAAAATCCATTATGTATACATATATATATGTAGACATAAATAACTATGCCTCTACCCTTCATGTGGAAAAGACCTATATAAATAGAAGCGAATGTAGTGTGATATATTTGCAGATCTAGGGGATGTTCTTTTACTGAGACAATTACTAGGATACAAAATTAGGCAAACATAGCCCAGAGAAACCAGGAAAAGACAGCTCTGAGAAAGAAAATCTGTGCTAAAGTCAAGATGTTAAAAGCAGAGACATTTCTTCAATACAAGTATACTGCTCCATGGCCTTTTTTCTGTTAATGGAAAAACCCCTCCAGAGGAACGGGGCTGAGGGATGGAGCAGGAAGGAGAAAGAGCACAGGGGATGATACAACTTTGAAACTTATTGCCCGGAAAATCAACTTCCAAGATTTCATAGAAAGTCTCATTTTGACAAACCTTTAGTGCAGTGCTTGTACCTGCTCTTGCTCTCTAATGTAACAAGGCGCTGTGGTGTAGTGTTGTGTTTACCATTTAAAATATTAACATAACAAACACATACAGAGTGCTGGAATTTCCCAGGCACTGTTATGAATGCCAGAGGAGGGACCCTGGAGATGAACATAACTTGACTTAGCTTTCAGGAAGACCTCTCTCTCCTGCATTAATAGAAAACAACTGATAAGAAAATAGTCTTTCACAATTTTGCCAATTATACCTCAATGTAGCTGAAAAAAGATAGTCTTGGTAAATGCTATAATCAAGGAACAAATAAGCACCTCCTTTGTGGGCTAAAAGGATACGAGAAATACAGTCAGAGGATCTGAGTTCTGGCTCAGACACAGGTTGAACGATGTAGGGTAAAACATTCCCTCGGAGTCTCGTTTTCCTTGTTTTTAAAGTGCCGTTACTCTACTACAGGCAGCTGTGAGAATCAAATGGTGAAAGGCTTATGAAAAGTGCCTTTAAGATGGCAGTACACCCAATGAAAGGTGTTAACGCCACCTGCGGGAGAGCAGGTGATGCAGGAGTGGATTCTGGCGGAGGGTGCACTCTGGGAGCCCCATGAAACCCTGCGGCAGGGCCCCGGTGCTTGACATCTAGAATGTGCTGAGTTTGGGAGTTAATCCAATCCAGCAAATCAATTGTAATTGACTTATGTCACATAGATTTTGCCATTTCTGTAGGAGTCTTTGATGGAGAGTCACTGGGACATTATGTAGTTTCTTAAAATGTACAACGTTAAGAAAAATATTTCTTTGCTTACTTTCTAAAATGAGCCCGCTCAGTCTCTTTCTTCTGTCCTGCTGATGTACCTTTCATGTGTTTGTAGAAAAGCACTTAATTTGACCTGCTTCATGTTTCAGCCCCTTGCAACTTTGCACATGTGTCATTTACTAGCTTATTTCGGTTTTACAGCAGACCTCAGGTGCAGAGTTTTGTCCATTTCACAGAGAAAGTGAAAGAAGCATAGACATTTGCAAGTGACTCAGTGCTCACTAAGGACAGAGGAAACAGAGAACTTCCCACAACACTGTTCTATGTACATACCACTCGCTTTGTCCTCTGAACTGAGCCCAGATCTTGACATTTTCACACTCAGAAAGAAGCCTGACTTAACAGTTTGAAATATAAAACACATTTTGCGGGATAAACACAAAACCCCACAAATTTTAATTCAGTAAGTGAAGTTTTCTTTTTTTTTTTCTTTTGCTGTAATTACTTATGGGATTTATTTATTTATTTATTTATTTATTTATTTTATTTTGAAGTTGTAACTATGTATTTTTTCAATATATGAAATTTATTGTCAAATTGGTTTCCATACAACACCCAGTGCTCATCCCAAAAGGTGCCCTCCTCAATACCCATCACCCACCCTCCCCTCCCTCCCACCCCCCCATCAGCCCTCAGTTTGTTCTCAGTTTTTTAAAATTTTTTATTATATGAAATTTATTGTCAAATTAGTTTCCATACAACACCCAGTGCTCATCCCAAAACACGCCCTCTTCAATGCCCATCACCTTCCCTCCCCTCCCTCCCACCCCCCATCAACCCTCAGTTTGTTCCCAGTTTTTAAGAGTCTCTTATGCTTTGGCTCTCTCCCTTTTTTTTTCCTTCCCCTCCCCCATGGTCTTCTGTTAAGTTTCTCAGGATCCACCTAAGAGTGAAAACATATGGTATCTGTCTTTCTCTGTATGGCTTATTTTGCTTAGCATAACACTCTCCAGTTCCATCCACGTTGCTACAAAGGGCCATATTTCATTCTTTCTCATTGCCACGTAGTACTCCAATAAATGAAGTTTTCTTGGAGGAATATTTTTCATAATATTTTTTTATTTTTGAGAGAGAGAGAGCATGCACATGTGCATCAGGGGGAGGGGCAGAGAGAGAGGGATACACAGAATCTGAAGCAGGCTCCAGGCTCTGAACTGTTAGCACAGACCCCAACACAGGGCTCAAACTCGTGAATCGCTAGATTATGGCCTGAGCCAAGTTGGACACTTAACCGACTGAGCCACCCAGGGGACCCTGCAGAGTTTTGATTATCTACAAGAAGCTGGCTGCCTTATATCTTTGTATATGAAAAAATATTAAACCAACCAAACTGCCAGAATAAAACATATCTTTTTATATCTGGCAACGGTAAGAATCAAGATAATGTGTGTGTCTATGAAGTTTGAAGTGTCAACAATCTTTTGTACCTGTTCACAGCTCAGTTACAAAGCACGGTTTTGCAGGACGTCTCATTTAACCTTCCCATTAATACTGTGAAAAAAACCTGGCCAGTACAATGGCATGCAAATGTCAAGTAAGAAGATAATGGTTTTGATGATTGATAAAATCCAGGGGATGGTATCTGTAAGATTTGTTTGCCTACTATCCCTAACCTCATCCTTGGTCATAGTATTGTATGTTGTCACAGAACATCACTTGTTTTCAGTTCTGCGTCTATGTGATTCAAGAGTTGCTAACCCATTAACATCACTCAGGTTTAGCCAGTGAGAATGTATCAAGGGATTTTTAAAATAGAAATATCTGGAAAAGAGTACATTGGCCTTTTTGATTTCAGGCACCAAGGCAAAGCAAGCTTAGGGCTGTCAGCTTCATCTTGGTAAGTGCAGGGACAGCCTGTCGGTGCATAAAGCCATCAGAGAGCATAGCAAAATGGGAGATGGAGAGGCAGACTGAATCCTGAAAGTGTGGCCTCTGCCTGCCTAAATGGAGAATTTTGGATAATTAGAAAAAGGTGTCTCCTTTATTTATAATTTTTTTTAAATGTTTATTTAGTTTTGAGAGACAGAGCATGAGTGGGGGAGGGGCAGAGAGAGAGGGAGACACAGAATCTGAAGCAGGCTCCAGGCTCCAAGCTGTCAGCACAGAGCCCGAGGAACCATGAGCTCATGACCGGAGCTGAAGTTGGACGCTTAACTGACTGAGCCACCCAGGAGCCCCATGGAAAAAGGTGTCTCCTTTAGATAAGTAAAGCTTGGCAAACAAACAGCTGGAGGAGGTTATGGAAAGGATATGACCTCCCATTGACCTGAGAGCTGGACCTAGGTAATTAGAGGCCACTCGCCCCCCTCCCCTGTCCTTGGAATGTGAGTTTTACCCACTGTCTCTGCAGTGGGAACCGTTTTCGAGGACACGGCCGTTTTCAAGGGCAGAGCAAGGTTTTGCTGAGAGCATCTAAACAGTATATGTAGACTGAACCCAGTTAAGGCCTCTACATAGAGTTTTAAGATTCTGGCAGGCATGGAGACCTTCTCGGCTTGTTGCTCCTGCAGACAAGACTCGTATGTAAGTTCCCTTGTTTGTTCACACTGCCACCTGACAGCTGCCTGTCTCTGGCAGGGGCCTATCCTTCTCCCTTGCCTTCCTAGGGGCCGGTTTTAGATTTTCACCTGGGAAAGTCCCAGGTTTGTGAGCCAACAAATACCTTTGTGCAAAGGAAAAGACGCCCCTCTCTCTGAGTGGATTTAGCTCACGCCAGTGGGCACGATTTTGAGAGTGGAGTGTGGGCTGAGTACATACGTTGCAGTGCCCACATTAAATAACCTCATGCAGTGACCCAATTTGTTGCCATTTCTTGCATGCCTAGATCCAGCCATGCCTGCAGTCACCATATCCCTGGACTTTGCCATTACATAAGTCAATAATTTCCCTTTCTGCTCAAGGAAGTGAAAAGTCACTTACGATCAAATAAGTCTTGCACTTGGCAAATGGAAGTGGAGTGCGGCAAGTGTCAGCTCTCAGAACGTGAAATGGGTTGAGTCGGATGCGTTCTGGGCTGGAAGTGTGTCCATCCCTGTTAAGCTGTAGCTAAGTAAATGGTTAAAATATGGCTTATTGAATCTCAGGACTCAGAGAGTGGTTTCTATTAAGGCTTGAGTTTTAGAGTTTAGGTAAAATTAGTTTGTGGTTTTAATTTTGCTTTGCTTTCTAACATTTTTATGCAAAGGTTATGCCTTGTTTGCAAAATAAATTGAGAAGGATTTCATTTGAAATGGAATCATCTCATCCTTAAATATGTGATCCAACTTACCAAAACAACCAGTTGGGACTAATCTTTATTGAAATAATTCATTGGAAACAATTTATTTCTTCTATAGTTCTTGCTCTACTCAATTTCTTTACCTGTTAAGTAAATTTTGTTTGCTTATATTTTTCTAGAAAATTTGCACCACTTCTGATGTTATATATTTTTACTTTCACTTATTTCCTGGTCAATCCCTAGCAGAAGTTTCCTTATTACATATTTTTAAAGGACCAAGATCTTAGAATTTTAAAAATAATTTATACTATTCATCTCTTTAATATTGCTTTTTAATTTTATTATATTTCCCTCATTTCTATTTTTCTTAGATATATTTTGTAATTTTTCTAGTTTCTAGTGTTGATTTTATTCTTTTTAGAATAATAATGAAAGTATTTGGGCTGTGGACTATTTTGCTCAATGCAGCTTTTGCCATATCACTTAAGCTTTGGTATGTTGCAGTCTCAGTATCACGACTTTCTTCTCTTTTTTTTAAATTTTATTTTTTATTTTTTAAAATTTACTTCCAAATTAGGTAGCATATAGTGCAACTATGATTTCAGGAGTAGATTCCTGGATGCTCCTTACCCATGTAGTCCATCCCCCCTCCCACTACCCCTCCAGTAACCCTCAGTTTGTTCTCCATATTTAGAGTCTCTTCTGTTTTGTCCCCTTCCCTGTTTTTATATTATTTTTGTTTCCCTTCCCTTATGTTCAACGTTTATTTATTTTTGAGAGAGAGAGCATGCACGAGAGGGTGGGGGTGAGGGGGCAGGGCAGACAGAGAGACAGAGGATCCAAAGTGTGTTCTACGCTGACAGTGGAGAGCCTGACTCAGGGCCTGAACCCAGGAATTGTGAGGTCATGACCTGAGCTGAAGTCTGCCGCTTAACTGACTGAGCCACCCAGCTCCCCAATCAGGGCTTTCTAATAGCCTGCAACTGTAGTTTAGATTCTTTCTTTGAACCAGAAGTAATTTAGGAGTATGCATTTGCCGTGTGTGTGTGTCTCTCTCTGTGTGTTTGTCTTTATTTCCACATGACCACATTTATTTTTGTTAACTTTTTCTTACATAATTCAACTGCCTTGTACTCATGACACATGAAGGTCTCAATATGTAAATGGAAATTGGAGAACAGTCTGGTCACATAATATTAGGGGATTTTACTTGCTTCAAGATGTTTTGAGAAAATATGGGGCTGACTCTACTTAATTTCAAAGACTTAATTAAAAAAAAAGAATTTTACAAGGTGTTACAGATGAATCCACCTGTTCAATATTTCCACTTTTTTTCGAATCTCCTCGTTAATCTCCACCCCCAACTTCAAACCCATGATCATTAGTACCTAAAATCCACAATAAACAACTGAAGTCACTAATGAATAAAGATCTGGAGGAGACTTCTGAGGTTTGCTTTTGGAGGGCTTGTTTTCCTATTTTGATTGCCTGTGTTCTATACCACCACTAATTAGATTATTTCAAACATTTTTTGAACTCCCAAATAATTCAATTCCATGTGGATCCTCCCTAAATCCACCACCCAAACATAGAACTATCCTAAATTGTGGGTATTTATATGTCAAGTAAAGAATGAGTGGGTAAGATGTTTTGGTCTGGAAAGTTTTAAAAACTGTGTTTGAATAATAACAAAAAGATATATTATCTTTAAAAAATTTTTTTTTTTAACGTTTATTTATTTTTGAGACAGGGAGAGACAGCATGAATGGGGGAGGGTCAGAGAGAGAGGGAGACACAGAATCTGAAACAGGTTCCAGGCTCTGAGCTGTCAGCACAGAGCCTGACGCGGGGCTCGAACTCACGGACCGCGAGATCATGACCTGAGCCAAAGTCAGATGCTTAACTGACTGAGCCACCCAGGCGCCCCAAGATATATTATCTTTTAAATCCCAAACCATGGCTCTTCTAGGGGTTAACTTTATGGTCCAAAATCATCAAGAACCCAGATTTTCCTTATCTTCCTGCTCTAACTAAACTTCACATGTCCTCTAGACCCTCCTCCTCCTCCTCTTATCATGTTTGCAGGAATTTTCTAGCAACTCCAGGTGCATCCTATCTTATATGATATTATTCAAGGGGCAGAAACTTATTTTTACAATGGGAAACTTTTCCAGAATGTCCCTAGCAGATTTCTACTCAAGTCTTTGTCCAGAATTATGTCACTCGTCTTTTTCCCAAAGCAGTCACTGGCAAAGGGAACGGGTAACACTTCTTAGTTTAGAATAATCAGGATTCCTGTCCTTGGGGTGGGAGATTGGGGGTGGGGTAGTTGCCTGGCTTCCCCTAAGCACTGGGCTGGTTGATATCTTGACAAAATCAGAGGTGGGTTATCAGGAGAGGAGAAGGAATGGTTGTTGTTTAAGCAGCCAATAGTGTCTGCCATGAGGAACATTTATTCCCCATCAGGAAGTCTAGAACGAACGACAAATAAAGAACAGACAGTGTTAAGCTGGGATGACTCTAGGAATGAAGATTTCTCAGTAAGACACAAAGAGAGAGGTGAAATGGATTTTAAAATCCCCTGCTCTTCAGTAAGATTCACTTCATTCTGACTTGAATATTAGGTTTCTATAATAATAAACAACATACAGTTGGGTTTTAGCTTGGCCCAATTTGAGAATATTTGCCTTTAGTGGGGGGATTGAGCCAATTTAGCTATTGGGATCACTGGTATATTTGTTTTACTCTACATTTTTTTAATTGAAGAATAACTGGCATACAATATTATATTAGCTTCAGGTGCACAACATAGTGATTCAGCAATAATCTGCATTACGGAATGCTCCCCATGGTAAGTGTGGTTACCATCTGTCATCATACAGAGTTATTGAAATATTGTTGATTATAATTTCCTATGCTCACATTTAATTCCTGCGACTTATTTATTTTATAACTGAAGGGAGTGGGAGAAAGGGTGAAATAGGTGAATTTAAGAGGTACTCTTCCCTCGCTCTCTTTTTTAAATTTAACTTTCTACTTTTGGAACAAGTTTTATATATTTTTCTACATTGTCGTTTTTTGGGGGAGTCTTTTCTTGTCTTTATTTATTTATTTATTTTTACAGAAGTTTTTTATTTTCCCATGCCAAAATCAAAAGGAAAACACTAATCTGTGAGAAGCTTAACACAATTTTACTTCATTTACCCTCGCCAAATATATTAGTGTTTGGGGGTATTTTTTGATCAAAATTCTTTTATAATTTTATAAATTTATTAACAATAATTTAATAAATTTATTGATAATAAATAATAATTTTATAAATTTATTAATTTTCTTTTTAAAAAAGACTAGCATTTTTGAGACATAACTCACATAGTTCACTCTATCAAGCGTATACTTCAGTGGCTATTATTATATTTACAAAGTTGTATACTCAGCAGGGCTATGAACTTCCAGGATATTTTTATCATGTCCCAAAGAAACCCCATCCCCATTGGAGTTATACCATATGCCCCCTTTTCCTTAGATCCTGGCAATCACTAATGTAATTTCTGTCTCTGTTGATTCACCTATGCTGGACATTTCATATCAATGGAGTCAGTAATAGGTAGCTTTTGTGGCTTTTTTTCACTCAGCATAATGTTCTCAAGTTTCATCCGTGTTGTAGCATGGGTAGCATTATTCTTTTTAGAGTTGAGTAACATTCCACTGTATGGATATACACATTCTATTTATGCACTCATCAGTTCATAGACCTTTGGGTTGCTTCCACTTTTTGGTTATTATAAATGATGTTGCTATGAACATTTGAGCACAAGCTTTTATATGGATGGGGATAGGTGTTCATTTCTCTTGGCTATATACACTTCGAACTGGTATAGCTGGATCATATGGTAACTTTATGCTTAACATTTTGAATAAATGCCGAGCTGTTTTCCAAAGCAGCTGCACCATTTTACATTGCCACCAGCAATAGTTGAGGGTTCCACTTCTTCCCCATTCTCACCAACTCTTGTCTTTCTTTTTTTCTTGTAGCCAACCTAGTGGGTATCTCATTGTGGTTTTTAATTGACATTTCCCTAGTGACTAATGGTGTTCAGCATGTTTTCATGTAATTATTGGCTACTTATATATCTTCTTTGATGAAATGTCTATTCAAATCTTTTGCCCTTGGAAGTTGGGTTTTCTTTTTATTATTGAATTGTAATAGTTCTTTGCATATTATTCATACTAGACCCTTATCAGATATATGATGTGCCAATATCTTCTCTCACTCTGTGGGTTATCTTTTCACATTCTTGGTTGTGTTTTCTGAAGCCCAATGTTTCAAGTCCAATGTGTCTGATTTTTTCTTTGTGTATTTGCTATTATATTTAAGAAATCATTGTCTAATCCAAAGTTGTGAAGATTTATACCTATGCTTCCACCTAAGAGTTTTACAGTTTTCTTACATTTAGACAAGGGTATAGATGCATTTGGAGTGGACCTGGCATCCTGGATGTAAATATTTGTATAATTCACCTGCTGTCAAAATAGTATTCCTACTCTTAATTGTGCCCAACTTTCCGTGTTCTGAACAACGTCTATTTTACTATCTTTAGAGAACAAATCTTCCTTCTGCCATGACTGGAGAAAGGCATCCAGCTGCATGGAGAATAGGATGGGATTGGGGCACTAACAGCTTTTTGAACAAACTTAATGAGTGCTCCTCTTTGTAGCTTTACCTCCACGTTGGAGGCACCAAGTACTACCGATATGTAATTAAGAGGATCACGTGTTAACGTGAGCATATAAATTGGGGTGGTGTCTGCGCTTTCTTTACGACAGCTTTGGGATCTGGCGTGCTGAGGTCTGGTGAGTAAGTTGGCTCTCTTTTGTTTTCTTCCTTTTGCTCTTAAGCCTGAAACATAAACCCAACCTATAGTTTTGGCAAGAATTCAGAAGGGAACAGAAGTAAACACCCGTGTCGCTCTACTATCTTTATCCAGAAGTTGGAAGAAGTGTCTTTTGTAAGTTACTTCTTTCCTAAAGCAAAGTCGAGTTGTGCTGTGTGAGTTTTTCCCACTCTACTTCTGTCTACCTAATAATTAGTGTCAATTCCTCTCACATTGTTTTTCTGTTTTCTGGCACTTCTGTTTCTCAAAGTTGTGGTGAATCTTTTTTTTTTTTTTTTTGGAATATTTAAAAAATGTCTTTATTGATATCTTAGATTGATAGAGCTTGTGTTGGAATCTTCTAGACAGAGATCATTTTGAGCCAGAAATTAATTGATTTTGTTTAGAAAATTGTGTGACCTGATTAGATGAAAAAGATGAAAAAGAATCAGGGATGCTGGCTTTGGATGTTCTATTCCTTAAAAGAGAAAGTCTTTTAAGGAATTAAAAAAAAATGACTTCTTCCACAACCTGAGGCCTAGTCCAGTATATCCCTGTTGTGACCATACAGGTGTTCAATGGATGTGATCCGGCAACTACCTCTGAGAGCTTCTCTTATAGTCAAAGTCCTCAGAGATGCTGGTAGATACTTTATCATGCTCACTCCCTGGGTGAAATCCTTTAATTCTGTGACTCTAAAATCCTGTCAACAAGATGATGTTTCCAAAACTTCTAACTTTGTCTCTGGTCTTCAAGTTTGGGCTTCTTTAGCTAACGATGCTTGGATGCGTGGTACGCATGTTGAAAAAGAGTTCAGCCCCTGCCTATTCCTTCCTGTGTTGTTTCTGTCGCTTTGGTAAATGATAGCTATTTACCCTGTTGCCCAGGCCCAAATCCTAACAGCAATTTTTGTAGGATTACCAGCCCTCCTGGTTTGACCAGGAATTTTCCTGACCTCTGGGACTTTCAGTGCTATACCAAGGTAAGTCTCAGGTAAACTTGGATGACTTGAGTATGAAATCCAAGGTATTAAATATGCATTGAATAAATGCTAGTTTTCTGATAATTTGCTATCCTAGAGAATTGAAGTATGATAAACTGGCCAATTTTAACAGGCTGTGAACCACTCTGTCTCCCTGTCCCCTATGTGAATACAAAGCCTAAAATGGAGCTGTTGGAAAAGCTGGAATCTCCTGTTGAGAAATAGCTATCAGCTATGGTACTGGGGAGAGCGTTCTAGTTTAAAATCATTTCTATTATCCTACTCTTTCAAAATTACTTGAAATTTTGTTCTACGTATCTGTTTCCTATCAATAGTGTGTTTAGAAGAGCTTCTCCAACATGGACCCTGTGTTACTGGAGTTATGAGTGGGTTAGGATTATCTCCTCATTTGGTTAAGTAACCGAGATAACAAACATTTCTCTTTTAGGTCAATTTGTGTGTGTGTGTGTGGGGGGGGGGGGGGGGGGGGGGGGGGGCAGTAACTCTAACTGGCTTAAGCCAAAAGGAGAAATTAATGGGAAAAAAAACTCTGAAAAATTATGGGTACTAGGTTCTTCCTTAAGCACTGAGGATAAAACAGTGACTAAGATAGACTATCTTCTAATCCATTGGGACACTCAGTATGAATCCTAATGTACATAGGGTAAGCATTACAAGGAAGGGAAAGTCCAGGTAATAGTAGAGGGCTAAAGTAAATAGTATGAAGGGAGGCAGAAGAAGGTAAAGGGAGATGCTATCTTAGAAAATGTCAAAGAGCCTCTTGGAGGAAGTAATAATGGAGCAGAGGTCTAAATGAAATCAAAGAATGAACCATATGGAGGTCTCAGAAAGGAAAATTTCAAGCATAGGGAAGACCGTGATTGGGTAGTCCTGCTTGGGAACGTACGGTAGTCAAAGGGAGTCAGGAGAGAGCTGTAAAGAATGAGGCCAGGGAGATCCTAGAGGTCAAATGACTGCATGCCTTCAAGCTATGGAATGAACTTTGGGTATATTGTATGTGTGATAAGCTAGTGGAAGATTTTTGATCTCTCTGGCTTCTGTGTGGGAAATGGACAATGGCAAGGCAAGAGTGGGTGAAGAAAGTCCTGCTAGAAAGCTGTTCCATTTATCCAGGTGAAAGATGGTGTTGGTTTAGACCAGGATGACCGAGGTGAAGAAGAATGGTCAAAGTCCACTTCTGATCACAGGTAGAAGCAGAAGGATAGGACAACAAGTTGTAGTTTAGAGAGAGAAAGTAATCAAATATGACTGCAAAATTTTGGCCTGAGCATCTGCGTATGGACTTGCTATTTGCCCTGTACCAGGCTTGGTAGCGGTGAGGAGTGGCCTAGCTGGGCAGGGGAAGACTTTAATTATAGACGCAAGTTGGAGATTCCTATCAGATGTGCAAGTGGAAATGTTGAGTAGAGAGTTAAGTAAATAAATATGGAATTCAAAAGAAACTCTGGGGCCAGACACCTAAATTTGGAGTCTGCGAGTAAATGGAATTTATGGCCATGAGATTGAGCAAGATAACCTAGAAAGTTGAAAAATAGAGAAGAAATCTAAAAAGACTTGAGACCTCAATGAAGTGTTCTATAGCAAGTGTTGATAAATGTTGTCTAAGTGTTCATGAAAGTAATCTTAACTCTTAGAGACTTGGCAATGGAGATTGCAAAAGAGTAGCCCGCAAAGAAGAAAAACCTGGGGGGGGGGGGGGCATGTGGCATTAAAGCTGAAGACAGAGGTGATTTTGATTCAAGCAAGAGGATACGACCAGCTTTTGCTAAAAGCTGCCTAGAGGTCAAGTTACATGAGCCCACCTGAATGAAAAGTTCTCTGGTGCAATTAGTCTGGATAGCCTCAGGAAGAGGGAATGGAGGCCACGTGCTTCAGGCAGAACAACAGCTGTTGCCATGTATTTAAGGCTATGAGATTGTGTGCTGGGGATGAGAGGACAGGCTCCTGAGCCCCTGGGAGGGTGCGCCTCAGGTGGAGCTCGTAACCAGCATGGGGACCTTGAAGAGCCATACCTTAAGTACTGTTGCCTTGAGAACGTGAACAGAGAACTCTCTGTGGAGAAAGTCAAGTTATTTTCAAGGATTCCCGGCTCTAAATGGACAACCGTGACTTTGGCAGCAAGCTGGGTAAGTGAGATTCTGCTTTAGATAGAATAACAGTGCTGGACAGATGGTAAAATCTGGTGCCAATGGTGCAACGTGGGGCTATAGCAACAATAGCTATATCACTGCGATTGTAGGCTGAAAGACCTCTTGTATAGAATGGGTTAATAATGCTGGGGACTCAAATGATATCAGGCAGGTTGAGAGTTGAGCTGGATTTAATCTGATTTTACCAAATGAATGCATATACCCTCCTGATACCTTAAGTATATGGCAGAGCAATTTGTACAAGTACACTGACTCTGATCAGTGATTATATCCTCTTATGAGAGTGCCAACATTGTTTTCATGTGTCTGAGTATGAGCAATCTAATCTTGTCCATGTTGGAGTGACCTCAGTTTCAGGCGCTTCTTTTGCTTTAAGATGATTGAGAATGATCAGGGTTGAGCATGCAACTGACTGAACTCTGTTTTATGCATGCGCTATGTGGATCTACCTTAAATGATTGTTTTCTGCCAACACCACCTTTCTCTAAAGCATTGTGGAAATAATGCTTGCAAGCTGTCTCCTATGATCTATTTCCCCTGGCCCTGGATAAGGTCTCATGCACATTGAATGTATCCCCCATGAAAGTATTTAGGGCATCTCCATCACTAGGGTAAATATGTATGAAAGGATTGTATAGTTATATTACCACGAATGGCCCGAGGATTTAATCATAAAGTTCCTTTAAAGTCTGGCAGCGTAGGATTTCTGACCTTCAAATTGCTGGGAATGACAGCTAAATTTTTTACCACATCACATTAGTCATTTGGCTCAACGCAATTATGAAACTGTGGAAAAATTAACATTTTAAGCTTTGGTTAATTAATACCATGCTTCTATATATCCATGTGGATATATGTACACATATACTATCAATGCAATTGCTATGCAATCTAGGTGTTCTGATTCTTGCTTTTCATTTTGGTACCTAGAAGAACAAAGTGTTTTAACAGTAGTGAGGAAAAGTCTTAATGACAGGCTTGATCACTATCTATTGACTACCGAACTACCATGTTCAGGTTCTGGTGGCTGCTGGGCTAGAATGGGAGGTAAGGACTGGGTAGACCTAGCTGAACCAGAGATACAGTCTCAATCCGGTGGCTGAGATACAGTTGCTCTGGAAGGACAAGTAGTATCTGAAATTGGGGGTATGTCTAGATCAGTGAATCAGCAGGCACACATCTGTCTGGCAGGGGTACCTCAAAGGTAAATGGAGGGTTGGGGAAATCCGTTGGAGTTTTGAACAAACTGTGAATGGTTCGCTGGGGTTCAAAGGCCAGGCATCAGTATAGGTAACTAAGGTAACAGGATAGGGATCCAGGCAAAGAGATGAGGCATTGGTTCAGAAAATCAGCAGTAGCCAAGGTCATCTTTTTGAACCATTTAGTCTCAACCAGGGAGCTTTGATATGCTCCTTATTACCGCAAAAGAGAGCCCTGTGTGTCCAGCCTAGGGGAGATCTATTCATTCATTCAATTGACGTTTGAGATTCAACAGTTGTCACAGTAGACATTGGCCTCACTCACAAAGCTTATGTGCTGGGTAAGATTAACATGAAATAGACTTCAATATTGAGGAATGAGGGTTACAACTGGAGTAAATCCCAAACTGGAAAGGGAAGTAAGTGGGAGAAAAAGGAAAGGTGCTACTGCCCTGTAGTTTGGGCCCTTTGTATCCTTCAAACCTGGCTTTCAGTTCAATTGTTGGGCTCTTTGGCACTGTAGCCCCTCATAACTGAGGTAACTTCAACCCGATAAGTCAGTCCCCTCAGTCCTGTCTGTAGGTGGCTTAAGTTGAGGGAGCCAGTAACTTGCCTGGCTCGGCCTTACTGCTCATCATGTTGCACTTGTGACATCTTAGTTCCATGGAACAGGGCTTCAGCCTCTATCCTTTGTGACCACCTCTTGCCTTTCCTTTGTTCTCTAGTAACTCGGTCATACCTTCTTCCTGGCAAAGGCATTCCTGCCTTGAGTGTCTATTCTTCTAGGATGGTATTTCCTGCTCCAAGACTAGACTCTAGGAAATCACCAGCACCTACTGTTGACTCATCCTTGTGCTAGCCAGGGACCTTCCTGGAACTGCCTGGAACAGCTTGGGTGGATACCCTCCATCATTAACTTTGTGGAGCCATTCTGCGAAGTTTTCAATACTACTGCTTCCTTCAAATGATTTCTAATCAAATTTCCTTCAATTTTCAACCTTCAGCATAAAGTCCACATTTTGTCAGTCTTTAACCAGGTCTAAATTTGTGTGTATGTCCCACACCCCTGCCTCTGGTCAGAATGGTCTTTCCACTTTCCTGGGCCCTAGATTGGGGAGTAATACATACCTCAAGTCCCTTCTGAAAGAAATGCATATGTATGAGCAGGTTTTTAAGCTTGTATTCAATTGTACAGTTCCTCAGGGCAGGACTTCCCTTCCACTTTGGACAGGGTGACTAGTATTTATTTTGTTTCATATTCAACATCTTCAGGGCCAATACACTTCAGAAAATGCACTGCAACTGCAAAATATTTTAAAATTAAAACAATTACTATATTTCCCTGACTGAATTTAATTCTTAATCTAAAACATAAAAATTATTTTCTAGTTTAAAAATGAGCACCTACTATAAAAATAGGAAAAAAAAAAAAAAAAACAACCAGAAGTTGTAGACGGATGAAGGCTCTTATTTCCACATCTGCTTCCTTTTCTTTTTTTCTTGGACTGAAATGCTAAACTTCTTAGATTTTACTTTAGGAGGAAATTCATTGGTTTTCTCATCCATACTGATGATCACTACCATAAGCTTCTAGTTGTTAGAGAATAGATTTTCTTTGCACATTTAAATATTAAGGATAACAAGCAGATTTTTGTCTAGAAAGGTATCTACCTATGTTTAACTGCCACAGTTTGAAATAATATTTAGTATTAGGGAGAAATTTCTGCAGTGTTCAATGAAATCTGTCTGAAATCAAATAAGGACTTTCAAATACTAAAAGTAAACATAACCATGTGAAATACTGCTTCAAGGACACTTTGTACACAGATATATATTGTAAAAACAACCTTGTAAATGTGATTTGAGTGGGCTTGCTGATGGGTTGAAAGCCATGGTTTGGAGGGCAAATACAGGGAAAATGAGCTATCTTCTGGCAATGGTTTATAGGCCATTAGCATTCATTGACCAAAGGTGGATGCAGAGGTCAAAACTGAAGCCTACAGAATGACAGAAATTGATTCTGTAGAAACGATCTCAGGGACACTTATCTGGCTCAGGATTCTCCTCCAAAACTGGGACCCAGGTGTATCACTGACCCGTTATTGTCCGTGACCGTGTAAGAAAATAGAACATAAATGAGCTGAACGGACTACTCAATGAGTATTTAAGACCTTTGTGTTACACTGTGCGCTAAGTGCTAACAATCTAAAGATGACTGGCACATGTACCTGCACTGGTGTATGGAACAGAATATTTGAAGGAACAAGATATGGTGGCTGAAAATACCAACTTCAAAGCAGAGCTCCTTGAGTTGAACTTCTGTTTCTAGCACTTACTAGTTCATCAATCTGTAAGCTACTTAATCTCTTGGCCTCAGTTTTTCTGTTGGAGTAATACTATTACCTACCTCACTGAATTTTTGTTTAAGGAATTGTATGTAAAGCACTTGGAACAGGGCCCAATACTTAGTAAGCAATCCTAGTTTCCTGTAATTTAATGTTTAATCTTAGAATCATGCTATCCAAAGTGGATTTTTGTGTTGAATGTTAAAACCATGTTGGGCTACGGGCGCCTGGGTGACTCAGTCGGTTAAGTGGCCGACTTCGGCTCAGGTCATGATCTCGTGGTCCGTGAGTTCGAGCCCCGCGTCGGGCTCTGTGCTGACAGCTCAGAGCCTGGAGCCTGTTTCGGATTCTGTGTCTCCCTCTCTCTGACCCTCCCCCGTTCATGCTCTGTCTCTCTCTGTCTCAAAAATAAATAAACGTTAAAAAAAAATAAAAAATAAAAAAACCATGTTGGGCTATAAAGAAAATCTTAAGACTTTCATTCAGTTTTTGAACCTCAAGAAATTAAGCTTCATGAATGTTAGAGAGGTTGAAACTGGTGCCCTCACTCAGTAGTATGGCAGATAGTTGTGGGTCACAAGAGTGTAAGGGAGGAGCCCTGAGGGTTGGAAGTACGTCTTTACTCCTTAGTTTGCTTTTAGTATATTGAAATATAATGCATTTGACATATACTGAGTGGGTAGATTAAGAGGTCTTTCTTCAGCTTTTTATTTTGTAAACTTCTATTTGGATACTTCAAACTGAAAGACGTTGTAAGAATAGCACAAGGATTTTTTTTTTTTTGTATACCCTTTACCCAGATTCAACAATTATTTACCTTTTTTCTTGAAATGTAAATTTGCTTTCTCATTCCATGTATTGTATATACATGTGTGCATTTTTTTTCCTGCTAAACTATGTGAGATAAGTTGGAGACCTTGTGCTCCGTTATCCCTAAGTATGTCACTCTGTACTATGGAAGAACAAGGAAATTCCTTTATATGGGTAGAACCCATGTTCCCTGTTCCAGGATTCAATTCAGGATCATGCATTACATTTAGTTGCCATGTCTCTTTAATAACCTTTAATCTGAAACCGCTTCTTAGCCTTACTTGGTTTTACTTTGATATTTTTGAGTACACGCTTTGTTAGATCTTGTAGAATATATCTCTGTTTGGATTTGTTGGTTTCTTCATGGTTGGCTTCAGGTATGCGTTTGGGGCAGGAATATCACAGAAATGATAATATGAATGTCTCCACGCACTGTGATCAGAGGCATTGCATGCTAGTTTGTGCTATTCCTCGTGATGTTAAGATGGTGTCTGTCTAGCTTCTCCACTAAGAAGTTATTATGCCCTTGGTATATAAGTAGGAATTTTTGGAGAAGCTCTTAAAAGTGTGCTGGTGTACAGAACAGTGTGTTTTTTAACCTACCCTTATTATTCTTTGAACACTTCCTTTATTATAGTTTAAGATGTTGCAGTTTCCTCTTACAACTCCATTGTCCCAGTCCTGGAATTAATCTTTTCTCCAAGAAATGCTGGTTGCCTTTAGTACGAAATGGTAGACTAGGAAAAGTTCTGTCAAAGGAAGATGTCAAGTAATTTTGTCCATCTTCCTAGGGTCTTGATAAGAAGAGTTTCTAGGTCTCCTTCAAGATTGAGGGTCAAATTTATATATCCTGTGTCATATAGGAGACACTAAACGTATGTATTAGCCAAGATATTAACATTAAAAAGTTCTTTTCTGGAAAGCTGCTTGAATAACTGGCAGGGAAAGTACAAGACCTCTTAGGGGGGATGAAAACTCTGTGTAGGTCTCATAATATTCCCACAGAAAAATCCTCCCTGAATAATAAGCCCATAATCTAGAATTATGAACCACATAAAGAAACAGACCTTCATGAGCTAGAATCAGCAAAAGCAACAAACCAAAGTGGCTGTGCCTTGTCCCCTCTCCCAATAAACCGTTCAGTTAATAGTTATCAGACCATTAAACTTGTTAAAAACATTAGGCCTCTTTTCAGGTGTCTGTTGGTCATCTGGATGTCCTCTTTGGAGACCTGTTTGTTCATGTCTTCTGCCCACTTCTTAATTGGATTATTTGTGTTTTTGGTGTTGAGCTGTGGAAGTTCTTTGTATATTTTGGATGTCACACCTTTAATTTGCAAATACCGTCTCCCATTCAGTAGGTTGTCTTTTAGTTTTGTTGATTGGTTCCTTTACCGTGGAGATTTGTATTTGGATATAGTTCCAGTAATTCATCATTGGGGATATGCAGATCAAAACTACAGTGAGATCACCTCACATCCCTCCGAATGGCTAAAAGCAACAACACAGGAAACAATAGGTGTTGGCCAGGATGTGGAGAAAAAGGAATCCTCTTGCACGGTTGGTGGGAATGCAAACTGGTGCAGCCCCTGTGGAAAACAGGGTAAATACTCAGTAATGGAATTACTAGACCCTAGGGTAGTTCTATTTTTAACTTTTTGAGTATGGAGATTCCTGAAAAAGTAAAAAATAGAACTACCCTAGGATCTAGTAATTTCACTACTAGGTATTTACAAAAAGAATACAAAAACACTAATTCGAAAGGATGTATGCACCCCTATGTTTATTGCAACATTATTTACGGTAGCCAAATTATGGAAGCAGCCCAAATGTCTACTGATAAATGAATGAATAAAGATGTATATATCCACCATGGAATATTCAGCCATAGAAAAATGAAATCTTGCTATTTCCAACAACACGGATGAAACGAGAAGTATAATGCTAAGTGAAACAAGTCCGGAAAAGGCTAATCCCATATGATTTCACCCACGTGGAATTTAAGAAATAATTGAAGGAGAAAAAACAACAAAAACGCTCTTAGAGAACAGAGTGTAACCAAAGGGAAGGTGGGGTGGGGGTGGGGATGGGTAAAATAGGTGAAGGAGACTAAAAGTATACTCCCCATGATGAGCACTGAGCAATACATAGAACTGTTGAATCACTGTATTGTATACCGGAAACTAACATAGCACCATGTTAACTATACTGGAATTAAAAAGTTGCTACCGTTCTTCTATTGCAGTTACTAAAAATAAAATACCTATGGTGTCAAAAACACAAAGGCCAAGATACTATATTGTTTAAAAAAACAAACAAGATTTGCAAAAGAGCCAGATTAGAGCTTACAAATGGAAAAAAAAAAAATCCTTAAACTTCATCTGCTTTTAGATCCATTGAATTTTAAAGTATAGATGAGTGGGATTAGTGAAGGATCTATGAATAATTTACATATTACAGCCCGTAGGAAGGTAAGAAAAAGTGAAAGAAACATGAATACAAAAAGGTCCAACATCTATTAAGAGTTCCAAAAAGAGAATGTGAAAGATGCAGTCTTAAGGAATTGATGCCAGTGATCCAGAATTACCGAAAGCCCTAAATCTATACATATCACAGAGAAACTGCAGAACCTCAAAAACAAAGAGAAGATCTTAGAAGTGACCAGAGAAAAGAGATGTTGATTAATTCTAGTGTGCAGCTGTAAAGGCTAACAAGTTATTTGAGAAACACCCAGGAAAACACACTTTTACAATTTTGTTCAGCAAACTATAAAGTCCTATACTCTGGTATTGTATAAAATTTTATGAAACGGAAGCCTACACATAGGGAGCCCTTTCTGAGACCATTTACTGAGTAATAAGACAAAAAGCCACATGCCAATGCGGAAATACTCCTTTTTCTTGGTATGACAAGCATGACTGATAAATGGGTTTGTGATTTTTCTTTTCTTTTTTTTTTTTTTATCACCAAATACTTAAATGACACATTAGAAAACAGTTGATCTGAAGAGACAAAATTTTAAATAGAGTGTGGGATGTTTGCTGTATAGTTGAAGGAAAGTACACCCACTTTAAACCAGTTTCAGTGTTTGTGATGTTTCCTAGGTTAGGTTTAAATATTAAAATACACAAAAGACTAATTTATGATTCAAAAAAGGAAGGATCTAGAGAAGACCTATTCTGCACTGTTAGACTATGTTTAATATTAAGTGGTATTTTATGAAAAAACCAAGTGTAACCGCTGATAGAACAGCTGCTTTGGTCAGAATAAAAACAGAATTTTAAGTTCTAGGTTAGGCGCACAGAGGATTCCACATGCGAAATGTATTAACCGCACAACCTACAGGCAAAACCCTCCAGAAACCAGTTGAAACCTGAGGCGCACAGGTTGGGAGATTTCCTCAATATAGTTACTAAGTTCTTTTTAAATACAGTTGTGTTTGTAATCGTATGTAACGAAATGTGTGGTTACCATGAAAATCTTTTGTATCACAGTGATCATGTGTTACCTTATGGAGAAGTACTTAGACTATGCTGCTTATAAGTACTAGGCGTGTATGTGTATTCTTAGAAACTTTGAATGGCTGTTTTTATGGTATTAAATGATCTAAGCAGATAAAAATTGGAAACTTTTCTGTCAGGTAAGGTGATTTTTTTTTTTTTTCCTTAGATAAGAAATAATAGATTAACTCCCCCCACCCCCACACACTTAATTTTTCTACGTTTTCTATTTTTTTAACACCAATCCATGGATGCGTCCTTTTTTTTTTTTTTTTTTTTTAAGGCTGTTTGAGCATTTTTTATTACATGATTTCCCCTATAAATGATGCCCTAATTGTACATATAAAAACATAGCAACAATCCAGTTGAATGGTGGTGTTTGGAACACATTTGTCTAAATACAGGAAAAAATGTAGAAGTTAACAATTAGGTTTTAAAAGAAACCAAGTGATGTCAAAAGAGATGGAAATCTATTAACCAAATAGCTGGTGGGTAGTAGGGGGGAATTATTTACTAAATGAAGCCAATGATCTATTCCATCCACATTTATGTAATTTTGAAGTATCCTTTTTAGTTATGGAGCAATTGAAACAGGTATTGAAATAAACTAAACTTAGGGGTGCCCTGGGTAGCCCCGTCAGTTAAGGATTCAATTTTGGCTTGGGTCATGATCTCTCCATTCACGAGTTTGAGCCCCACATCAGGGTCTCTGCTGTCCGTGCAGAGCCCACTTCAAATTCTCTGTCTTCCTCTCTCTGACCCTCCCCCCTCCACCCACCACTTGTGCATTCTCTCTCTCTCAAAGATATTAAAAAAAACAAAAAACAATTTAGACCTGGACTTTCAAGTCCCTGTATTACAAAGTATTTAACTGAGATCTTAAAAATGAAGCCAATTTAATTACATTGCTTTCTCTGTGGAATAAAGTCATTTGACTCTTGATAATATTTTAAAAATTATAATTTAAATTGACTTTTGAATGTTTTCTAAATATACTAACAGTTGTATGTATATATTATTTAGGACTGTTAAATGTTTTTTACCGACATGGGTTCACCTCCAGGTGGGAGGCCAGCTAAGTAGAACAGGGAGAAATCCATTTAGATGTGGTTGCTAGGGAATGAATACCACACAGGGATGCAGTACAGAAGGGATTAAGATTTCAAAGGCAGACGGGGAGCCTGGGTGGCTCAGTCGGTTAAGCGTCCTACTCTTGATTTCGGCTCAGGTCATGATCTCCTGGTTCATGAGATCAAGCCCCGAATTGGGCTCCTTGCTAACAGCATGTAGCCTGCTTGGGATTCTCTTTCCCCCTTCTCTCTGCCCCTCCCTCCCCCCATGCATGCTCGCTCTCAAAATAAATTTTAAAAAATTTGAAAGGCAGAGTCCTTCCATCAGGATTAGAGTGACTTCAAATCCACTTTCCCACAGTAAAGGGGGGATTAATCAGCAAACTGTTCATATCTACCAACTCTGTCCTGTGACAATGGACCATAGAAAGTCCTGCCCTTAAGGAACTGCAGTGTTCAACTTGACAATCATTTATTGTACACCTTTCCTGGGCTTTTATTTCTGATGAGTACTGGGAACCAAGGCAGCCAGGACATTAACTCTCCTGGAACTGCCTATGTAAGGAGAGAAGTTGAAAAACCAGTGACAGTGGTAGACCCTTTATGCCAATGATTGTTATAGATGAATGTTATAGATGGAAAGAGTTCAGAGAAAAGGCAGACTTTTTTTTTTTTTTTTTTTTTTTTTTTTTGCCAACTAGGAAGTATGTAGGACTTCCAACCTTGCTTCTGGCCACCGTCCTCCTCTGGTTCCGGTTCCTTTACCATCCAAAGCTTTTGCAGATCTTGGAATCCTAACCTGGAGTGCTCTCAGGACATCTGGTTCATTTTCATATTTTCAGTCTTCTCTCGAATGGCTACTCCTCAGGGAGGTCTGACCACCATAAGGAGAAATCACTCGACTAACATCAATTGTTTTCTATCCTACAGGATTTCCTTCATAGCCCTTTTTATAAATTGCTATTGCATGTTGACTTGTTTTCCTGTTTCTTCTTTCTCCTTCCCCACTCTCAACCAGGATATGAGCTAAAGCACCATGCCTAATTATGCCTAGCCCGTACTAGAGAAGTTGGCATAAAAGTAGCAATTATTTATTCAACAAATGAAATAGAATTGAAATTGAATCATGGAGGGTGTAGTAGAATTAGGATACATGAGAAGGGCATCTGAGGATGGGAGAAAAAATGGCCTTAGCAAAAATGTGGAGGTCCTGGAATAGATGTTTGGGAGGCCAATTAACACCAATTGAGTGGAGGCCTGGAGAGTGTAATGGCTGGGCAGAGCATGAAATGGGAAATTCAAGCCAGGATGTGGGATATTTTGAATGTCAGCCTAAGCCTATCACAAGGCAATTTGGACTCTCTCCTGTATATGGTCAATAGGGAGTCACTAAATTTTGATGGAAATCCTAAATTATAAACCTGATATGTCCCTTGGCACTGAGTAACTGAACACACTATAAGTCTTGGTTAAGAGTTGCTATAGAGTTTTCTGTCTAGACAGAGCTAAGAAGAATGTTAGCTGAATGCAGGTGATAGGGGGGGAAGAGACCGGACCACTTACATGTAGAACTCTAATTTCAGTGAATCCCCTAGGTAGAGAGGTAGGTGGTGTAATTTGAAATCCAGGATGTAGGTTTGCATTTTCTTTTCTTCCTAAATGTATCCTACTTTAAGAGGCTTTACAGGAGGCTTGTTGACTCTAGACTGCTAAGTTATAGATGGACCACTAATCTTGATTAAAAATTCAGGCTCTGTCACTTATTTGGGATGAAGGACAAATCGGAGTAACTTTCTCAACTTCAACTTCTGAAACTGAGGAAGGGACAGAATAATACCCTCCTTGTGGGGACAGGAGAGACCATTATCCTCACAACTGATGTGTTCATATATGATTAACTTTATTCCTAATACTTAGTTCTGTCCTGCTCCAAAGACGGTTAAATAAGGGATAGGAATGTTCCCTATGTGGCATTTACGTGGGCTAACTAGAAAACCTACCAAACAATGTTGTCTATGGTTACAATAGTGCTGTTGATCCCATCAAGTCTTTGTTAGACTTTTCTTATCATTTGTGTATCTTTGAACCAGTCAAAAGCCAGTAATTTTTCCTAGGACCAAGACGCCTGGATACCAACATGATGGTATGCAATGTTATTAAATTTTTTTTAATGTTTTTAATTTTTGAGAGCATGAAAGACAGAGAACTAGTGAGGGAGGAGCAGAGAGAGAGGGAGACACAGAATCTGAAGCAGGCTCCAGGCTCTGAGCTATCAGCACAGAGTTCAATGCGGGGCTTGAACTCACAAATTTTGAGATCATGACCTGAGCTGAAGTTGGACACTTGACTAACTGAGCCGCCCGGGGCCCCA
Source organism: Panthera leo (assembly GCF_018350215.1). Lineage (NCBI taxonomy): Eukaryota > Metazoa > Chordata > Mammalia > Carnivora > Felidae > Panthera > Panthera leo. The sequence continues at coordinate 71,068,088 of NC_056690.1, forward strand.
GTGGTATACAATTTTAAACTGGAATTCCATACTTTCTCTTATAACCTCCTAACCCCAATAGCCTTTTCTAAGTTACTTTTGAAAAATGCATAATAGTCATCTGTAAATGGTCTTTTTTTCCCTTTTAATTTTAAGGTCTTAAATTGAGTTCATATAGTTTGAATCTAACTGGTCTGATTTCTGGGCTACCTGTAGTATACCAGTGGTAGGTGGCATTGAATGTGTCACTTGAACACTTTGGGCCTTACAGTCCAAGGCATTGGATTAAATGCTGTCTAAGATGTCCTCCCTAGGTGAGGGAGGTGAGATTGCAGGATTTTTGGAGAAACTGTATGCTCCAAAGTTGTTTTTTTGTTTGTTTTTTTTTTTTTCTTTTCAACATGTGAAATTTATTGTCAAATTGGTTTCCATACAATACCCAGTGCTCATCCCAAAAGTCCAAAGTTCTGACACTGGCTGCAAAAAGAGGTTTCTATGTGGTGTGGGAGGTAAAATCACAAGACCTCCAAGGTCCTTTCAATTTTCAAATTCTGTGACTAAATTCCATAGATTCTCCCAGATAATAGCTACTTAAAAACATTGACATCATCCACTTATCCATGTTAGTAAAACTATTCACTTTAAAGCTTATAAATATTTCAGAGAACTGCCAGAATTCCATCTCTCCATCCCTGCTTAGATCATCCTTAGGTAATTGTCCCTTTAAGGTCCCCATGCCCTTTGTGTAAAGAAAGTTATCCAGGGTGCATTGAACACTGTCATGCAAACTTAAGCTACACAACCTTTATTCAATTTCTTAGTGGCTTTGTGTCCTTGACAATTTGACCTAACCTCTGGAACTTTAATATCTTTATGCTACCAAACATGACCTAAAACGTGAAATGTTGATTACATGCTAAATCATAGAAAGACCTACTTGGACTGGGACAATGACTAGACTCTGAAAACCAGCACTCTGTTTTCATGATGATAGTACCCGAAGGAGCAGACTTGTTCCCCAAATTGTATGGAAGTTGGAAAAAGTAGAGCCCGGGCATAAACTGACTGGCTTAGCTGGAGTGTGGGCACTATTAGTAGTTGTCATTTTATTTGTCCTGTTCTCCCTGTCCCCTCAGTTTTCACCAAATAGTGGCCACCTTTGGTAGAAGGCAAGCGAACTCCTTAAGCGAGTCCCCACACTATAGCTACTGTCCAGTGGCCTATTGCACACCTGTACTTGGATAGTGGACAGATATACATGTGTGAATGATTTGTTCTCTAACTCTGCCATGCCTAAACCTTTTTAAGGTCTCTGCCTCAGTTGGTGACCCAACCATCCATCCATTTGCTTAAAAAATAAAATAATTTCTATGTTTTTCTCTTTCAACCCCCGGACAGCCCCTCTGTCACCCACTGAGTTTCTAAAATGCCCTCACAGTGGACCCTTCTTAAAAGTTTATTTACTGTATTAGTATAAGTCTTTATCAGCCACCTAATGGGTCTCTTGCTTGCAGGATCTACTCCTAAAATTTCTACTTAACTGTGTTCTAGATCATTCCACTATGTGATTCACTCTCAGCAAGTTACCATCACCCAGGTTAAAGTCCAGTTTCCCCCTTTGCCTCTTCCGGCTTCTCACCACTTGGTTCAAGCCTAATTCAGTACTGAATTCAGTTTACCGTCTTGAAATACATTGCATTGTCCCTCTTTTTGCCTCCCATATGCATTCTTTCTGCTTTTAATACACTCTTTGCCTTTCAAGACCCAACTCTAAAGACTGTTCTGTCTTTGACCATTTTTATTTAGGAATCTCATTTTGCAACCCTATCTTTAATTTTTATAGATTTATTGATCCATTCAATACATATTTTGACACTTCATGTAAGTTGAGCCCTTGACTCTCAACTGGTCAGAGGCAGTGTCTGGTCAGAGGCAGTGATTAATCAAATAATCACATGAACAAATGTAAAATTTTACCTGCTGTGAGACTGATTTTAAAACCGTGTAACATTTGGTCAGCTTCTTAAGGTTGGGTGAGAGTTGGCAAGATGGAGAGCACTGGAAGGGCAGAAGGATTGGCATGTTTACTTTAAAAGCCCTGTGGCAGGGAGCATGGCCCTTCAAGGGACTATACCATGAAGGGGAGAGGGATTCTTGGTCTAGGGGGTACAATTAAACTTGCACTTTGGGAAGGTCACTCTGGCTGTAATCTATAGGGAAAATCAAAGGAGAGCCGGTGTGCATGTGGGCAGAGCATTTAGAAGCTACTCTAGTCACCTGGACAACAATGTGGATTGGAGTGATAGGGCAAGGACGGCTCCAGACAAGTAGACTGGCTTAAAATATGTAAGGTCGCTTGCATCAGTAGACATGTTGATTTGGAGGTGAAGGTTTGATGACCCTTAGGTCTCTGGTTCATGTAATTAGGTACATGATGAGATCAAGGGCACTGGAAAAGGGATCCTTTTATTTTCTTCTTCCTTTTCTTTTCTACAGGTGGTGACGGTATGTAAAGGGAAAGAATCTCCTTAGTTTACTACTGAATCCATTAGGGTAGACAATATGGGTGTTTTTGCAACTGGCCTGTGCAAGAAAAGCTCTTTGGGTCCAGAAAAGATTTTATTTCCTGGGGGTTAGTTCATAGGTTTGTCTAATAGCATGACTCTCCTTTATTTTAAAGTATTTTTTTTATTTAAGCACAGTAATATTAAAAAAGTTCATTATCAAGACCTAGTACAAACTCCATGAAATGTACACAGAGGTGTTATTAGTAGCTCTTCTTGCTAATTTGGACCATCAAGAGTTAATTCCCACTTGCTCTTATTTTTCAGCTTCATAATAAACTTTAAAAAATTCATAATTCCTGGGTACCTGGGTGGTTCAGTCAGTTAAAACGTCCGACTTCGGCTCAGTTAGTGACCTCACAGTTCGTGAGTTCAAGTCCTGCGTCGGGCTTTGTGCTCACAGCTGGGAGCCTGGAGCCTGCTTCTGATTCTGTGTCTCCTTCTCTCTCTGCCTCATCCCCACTTGTGCTCTCTCTCAGTCTTAAAAATAAATAAAACACTTAAAAAAATTCATAATTCCTCTACAAGAGTCAGAACTGATTCTGGATTAGTTAGGATTCGAGTTTGTCCTCCACTACCTTTCTCCACCCCTTTTTAGCTTTTGGCATTTGACCTCAGGTCCTCTCGGTATGAAGACCTCAAAAGGCGTATTTCTTAGTTTTACAACTTCTCTGCTTTAGTCAAGCTCTCATTTCTCAAGGTTCTTTAGAACTTTTTCCTGACAGAGTTTATCTATTCTCTCAACCTTTCTCCACAAGTTACGTAGGCACTGAAGACTTGATTCCTTCCTAACTCCCCTCTAGGAGTTGATCTTCCTTTCTTCCTGCAAAAGGATAAAGAATGCCATGGTGACAGGGAGATCCCAAACAGACGTGGTGACTTTTTCCCCAATTAGAATGTTTCATCAATTTGATTTTTCTTTCGTGAAGATCCTACTTCTGCCTCCTGCCATCAGAAATTATTTTAGGTACCCACACCACCCACATCCTAGATCTTCTCTTCCTAACCCGTGTGACTTTACATAAAGTACTACATCAGTGTGATCCATATCCCATCCTAATCTTTATAATCTACTTACTAACTCCTCCTGGCCGTGGAAGGACTATCACAGCCTTTCCTGAGCCTGTGTTCATTCAAAGCACCTGTCCATATTGATGGAGAGCGAGGTTCTTTCAGAAGAATGGAACCAATTTTGAAAATCATTGAGGGTAATCAGTGGGACAGTGCAGTGGGTAGAAATGGCTTTTTGTGCCTAAAGGAGATGAAAAACTCTTCTGTAGAGCTGTCAGATGATGGATAATTTGAAACCCCTTGAAATTATTTATTGCAAACAGCTACTAAAAACTCAGCCACAGTTTTCAGCTTGACAAGACAGGGTTGTTTCATATTTTAAACATTCAAAGGAAACAGCAGGAAAGCTGTCATTAAGAGATCAGTGAATCAAGCCAATGAGTGAGATAATTGTTCACTAAGAAGAGGCAGTTGAATTTTTAATGCCTCCTCAGTGATAGAGGGATAAGGGATGTATTGTTGGCTTGTTCCTATGTAAGCTGCCTGATCAAAGGAAGGCTTGGGTGATATAAAGCAGAAGAAGAATATCTTTGGGAATCTGGAAAATTAAAACAATACTAGAATACTTCCCTGATGGCTGTGCCGGATATAGCTGTGATCATCTGTGGGTGTTTATTTTCCTGTTCCAGTCAAAATGAAAAGCCATTTCGGAGAGAGTCCATTTGAGTGGCTGCCTTGAAGAGGTAGCCAGTGTTGAGCATCACTGATCGAAGGACCTATGGTATTTGAGTGGAACCAGAGGCAAGTGGAAGTGGCAGAATAGTAAAGCCAAGCATTTGCAGCAAAACTACATATAGAAGTACTAGCAGGAGGAGATTCGGGGGCTGCTGGTCCTATGCTAAACCTACCAGAGAAGCATTTGTCTGAGGCTTTTCTGGCGGTGGAGTGGCACTGAGGTTTGAGGGGGCTCTCTGAGTAACAATCATAGTTTCCCCACCGGAGTTCAGAACCAACTAAGAAAACACGGGAGTCAAGAGATCCACATTTTATCTTCAATCCAGATAAATCTCTTAGGAGAATATGCCTCATCCAGATGACAGGGCTAATGCTGTATCCCAGGAAGAAACCTATCTCTAGTCTCTGAAAGACTTGAAACCATTCAGGCCTGGCTTCCCAGAGCTGAGCCTTTCATTCTAAGTTTCCTGCATGCCAGTGTAGACCAAGGTCCCCAAGGTAAAGCATATTTCAATAAAAGATATGGGTGCTTTTGCTGAGTTGTGCCATTCCTGCAGAATGGTCACCTTAGTGACTGTGTGATGGGCCACTGAGAAGCCCCAAGTGTGTTCCTTTAAGGGAAGCCATTACCCACCCCAGCTCATTTCTGGATTATTTCCCCAACGAAGTAATTTTGGCCATGAGGTCCTAACCTACAGTGTGTCATTTAATAAAATTACGTGTTTTCCATTTTTATTACAGGAGTGGTATTTGTGTGTGTGTGTGTGTGTGTGTGTGTGTGCGCGCGCGTGCATTAATTTCGTGTTGATAGTATTCCTCACAGTGCTGAGAAAATCCTTGTGGACTGAATATATACTGGTGATTTTTGCCTTTGAGGATTTATCTCACAGATTGGTACACGGTATAATATATCGCAGCTTGGGGTTCCTGGTGGCTTCTCAGTATATCCTAAATTGGGCACCTGTCGGGGGTTTAGAGTGCAGTTGGGAAGCTTCCTATTCCCAGTTTCACTGGCATTTGGAATGTGGACATTGCTGCCGTGTGAGCAAAGGGGCTATGGAAGTACCCTTCCTGCCTTTTGTATTTGGAGTCACAAATTTAAGGGTCCCAGAGGATGTTTCTGGGAGAAAATGACTGGGTCTGAAGGCTTATTTTGATGTTCAAAATTAATATGTTTGGGATGGTAGCGTGCTGGGAACACTGGTCCTGGAGAAATTTAAGGGCAAAGTCTATGGGTACCTCGATTTCAATAGCAGAATTTCGGTTAAGGACAGATAGCGCTGGTGGCAGGTACACCATAGAGTTAAGCACCAACGTCCAGCTTTGGGTGTTCTTGAGAAAAAGGTCTCTGTGTAAAATGCCCTGGTGACAAGTACTAATGCTTGATATGCAAGCTCCCTGGGTCCCTGATGGAGCGTAGTGCTGATGGAGAGCCTCCCTCGTGCTTGAAGGAGCTTAGTCTAAGCCCAGAAGAAACTTCAGGGCCTGGGTGGTAAAGCAGAGGCACATCCCTGGGGGCTGTCTGGGCACTAGCAAGTGACACAGGGAGAGGAGGCAAAACTATGGGTTTCCCCCACTATCTGAAAGTTTACTTTATGCCACCTTCCTTCTACAGAAGGTCTGCATTAGGACCTGTTTTCACTAAAAGAAATCTGAAAAGGAGTTTTGCTTTTATGAGCTGGTAATTACTTCTGCACTTTGCTCTATTTCAACTTACAAATGCTCAACTTTTGGATAGCAGGGGAAGCCTGTATACTCCTCTTCCCTTTTGGAGAGTGTAAAATATAGTAGTTAAAAATACGGGATCTGAAGCCCCCCTGGGGTCTATTTCTCTTTGATTTATTCTCTGTTGCAAGGTAGGAGATCTCTTTGCTGTTTCTGCATATGTGAAAGATAATAATACCTATCCTATGGGATTTGTCAGGAGAATTAAATAAGCTTTTCTCGCTCTGTCTCTTTCATTTGACAGCTCTCTTTCAACATTCCCTGGCATGTGGGCAGCACCATATTAGTGTTAGGTATTAGTGTAATTCTATCCATATTGGCACTTGTCAGGGCATAACTTAAACTCTTCCCATGAGGTAATGTTTCCTGTCACTGGGGGTACCAGCAAAGGCCAAAGTTACCTTTATTTGGAGAGGCTCTTGAATTACGATTGTGCATCATTTTAGTGCCT